>NC_141667.1:207672584-208422584 GCF_028749965.1 Puma concolor | reverse complement strand
TTTTCTTTTCACTCTCCCTTTTGTCTATTCATGCTCTAGCAAATTACCACAAATGTAATGACCAAAAATACCATGAATCTATTGTCTTATAATTCTGTAACTAGGATTTCAACATGGCTCTTCTTAGGCAAAATCAAACTGCTGGCAGGGCTATGTTCCTCTCTGGAGGCTCTAGAGGAGAATCTGTTTCTTTGCCTTTTCCAGCTTCTAGAAGACACCTACATTCTTTGGCTCGTGACCACATTCTTCCATCTTCTAAGGCAGCAATACTGGGACATCATCCTGATTTACTTCCATTGTCACATTTCCCTCTGAAGCTTTTCTGTTTCCTTCTTCCACTTTTAAGTACTCTTGGGATTACACTAGACCCATGTAGATAATCCAAGGTAAACTCCCTGTTTTAAGATCAGCTGATAAGCAATCTTAATTCTACCTGCAACCTAAATTTCCCGCTGCCATGTAGCACAGCATTACCACAGGTTTGGAGGACTGGGATGTGCACATCTTTGGGAGGCCATTATTCTACACACCATATCATGTATATGTGCCTCTATTTCTTGACTAATTCTGTTCCATTGATCTGTTTGTCTATCTTTACACCGATACCATTGTCCCACTTACCAAAGTCTACCATGAAAGTTAGAGTGCTATGAGGTAACTGAATATTTAACATAGTTTTTTAAGATTTAAAAAAATCTATTCTACATCCTATGTTTTTCTATATAAAGTATAGAATAAACTTTTCAATTTACACACAAAGGTCTTTGGGATTTTTATTGGATGGCATTCAACCTATAAATCAACCTAAGGAGAATTAAAAACAAAACAAAGCTGAGTTTTCTGATACACATGTATTATACTTTTCTTCATTTGTACAGGTTTCATTCATTTTCCCTTGGTAACTTTTTATGTTTTCATGTAAAAATGTTAAAATTTTTTTTTTTTTACATTTCTTCCTAAGTATTTAGATTTTTGATAATATTGCAAATGCTTCAATTCTTGAGTCTTTCTTTTCAATTCTTTGATTTTTGTATATTGGCCCTGTATCCAGTGAGAAAGGTTCAGTTCAATTTTTGTCTTAACAGTTTTTTTTTTTTTTTTTTTTTTTTGCTAAATTTCTTAGGACTTTTCTACATAAACATGTATGTCATTTGCAATAGCAACAACAGTATTTACTCTTTTCTGGTCCTTGTGCCTATAATGTTCTTTTTTTGCTGTATTGCACAGTGTAGGACTCCCGTGTAATGTTGAATGGAAGGTATGAGAATAAGCAAATTTGCCTTTTACCCAATATAACAGTAAAAAAATTAAATATTTCAGAACTAGTAAAAGGGTAGTTCTAGAAGTATCACTGCTACCGTTTATCAGATTGAGAAAGTGGGCATCCATTTCCAGTTGTCTGATCTTCCTATTGAATAATCATTTATCTTGTAATTAATTTAAGAGTAAAGAAAAACATTATTTTTTTATATTTAATCCACTACTTACTGTTTGGGTAAAATTTATTTCTTTTTCTAGATCAGATGTTTCTTTCATTTTATGTTATTCCCCTTCATACTAAAGATCTTCCCTCTTATAGTCTGATAGTCTTATAGTATAAGTGTGCATTCTTATAGTCTAAGCATTTCTTATAGTCTAAGTGTGCTGGCTAAAAGTTTATTAAGTTGTTTTTTTATGTTAAAATGTCTGTTTTGTTTTATGAGTTAAAATATACTGCTAAAGGGTATTTGGGTGGCTAAATTAGTTAAGTGTCCAACTCTTGATTTAGGCTCAGGTCACAATCTCATAGTGCATGAGTTCGAGCCCGACAATGGGCCCTGCACTGACCATGCAGAGCCTGCTTGAAGCTCTGACACAGGGCTTGATCCCATGAAAGCGAGACCATGACATGAGCTGAAATCAAGAGTCAAACTCTTAACTTACTGAGCCGCTCAGCTGCCCTCCCCCTTTTTTTTTTTGATGGCACTTCCATTTATGCAGTCCCCCAAGTTAATTATTTAGCTCAAACCCATGAACTGTGAGATCATGACCTGAGCCGAAGTCAGATGCTCAACTAACGAGCCACCCAGGGGTCCCAAATATTGCCATTTTAAACAACATGGTATTATGTGAAGTGAACTTATAGGGTATTATATTAATTATACTAATTAGAGAGTGATAAATACCACATGAGTTCCCATATATGTGGAATCTCTAAAACAAAACACGAACAAACAAAATAAAACCAAAACAGACTCATAAGTAAAAAGAACGAACTGGTGGTTGCCAGACAGGAGGTGTTAAAGGAATGGGCAAAATAGGTAAAGGAGATGAAGGGGTACACACTTCCAGCTATAAAATAGATAAGCCATGGGAATGGAAGTAGAGCATAGGGAATATAGTCAATCATATTGTAATACATTTATATGATGACTGATAGTAACTACACTTATCATGGTGAGCATTTCATGTTGTATATAAACATCAAGTCAATAAGTTGGACACCTGAAACTAATATGATATTTTATGTCCACTATACTTCAACTAAAAATAAAGCAAAGAATTAAACAAACAAAAACAAAACTGTTTAAAACTCAATGACTATTAAAGATAAGTCACAAACTTAGAAATATATTTTACATGAAATTACTGGCATGTTTGTCAAGGGGAATTTCTTGGAAATAAACTCTTAAAACTTCTCTAAAACTTCCCAGACAAGTAACAGATAGGAAATATCTCTGAAAGGAATAATGTCAAATATTTTCTATGGGAAAGTAATAGACTATTATTGTAATGGGCTACTTTTTAACAGATAAAATTATGTTACTGCATAAAATCAAAATTGTCCTTTCAGTAACTGCTTATTGAGGCTCAGCAAGAAGTAAGAACATATATTAACTGTGAAAATGGAATAAAAAAAATACATGCCCTTGTAAATGCAGAATAACTAACAGAAGATACAAACTCCACTTAGTGAGCTTGAATATAAGTTTTCTCCCATACCTTTAACAGGAAATTCATGAAAATTAATAATTATTCTATTTTCCTATATCTGATTTAGTTTCTAAAACAAATCTAGAATTTCTTAGGATAAATAAAAATTACTGAAAGTAAAATAAATTTTCAAGGACTAAAGATATCTTTTACTATCTTAATATTCAACTATGAAATAAGTATTTCATTTCTTAGTTATAATTTCTAGTACATTAAAAGTGAGAAGAAATACTACTTATTGCAATTATTTCTCATGAAAACAATACAATTGCAATGTTGATGAGCCCTTAAAATGAACCACTTTCAAAAATCTTAGAAAGCTAAATCTCCTGTTGATTACCTACACTGTTTTCAAGGCCATCAATATTTCTTTGTGTATATCATTTAGTAGTGTGTGAAGTCATCAGTATTTTGATTAGTGTTGCCCTAGGTGGCCAACACACTTTTTTTTTAAGTTTATTTATTTTGAGGGAGGCGGGGAGCACAAGCAAGAGGGGGCAGAGAGAAAGGGAGAGAGAAAATCCCAAGAGCTCCTCACTGTCAGCACAGACCTTGACTTGGAGCTCTATCTCATGAACTGTGAGATCATGACCTAAGCCAAAATCAAGACTCGCCTCTGAACTGGCTGAGCCACCCAGGCACCCCTGACCATCATACTTTTTTACGGACTAATCACTAAGAAAGATTATTTAGCTCCTTTTTAAAATGTTTTTAATTTAATTTTTTTTTTTTTTTTTTATTTTAGAGAGAGTGAGAGAGAGCACTAGTGGAGGGGGCAGAGGGAGAGAGAGAATCTCAAGCGGGCTCCACACTCAGCACGGAGCCTGATGCCAGGGTTGATCCCACATCCCTGGGATTGTCACCTGAGCTTAAATCAAAAGACAGACAACCAACTGAGCCACCCACATGTCCTTATTTAACCACTTTTGAACAAAGACAAGATAGACCATCTATGGGTCTATCTATGGAATAATTTAAGAATTAGTATATGTAACGTGATGGTGAATTTAAGTGTCAACCAAGCTAGTCCATAGTACCAAGATATTTGGTTAAACATTTTTCTAGATGTTTCTGTGAAGTTATATTTTTTAGATTAAATTGACGTTTAAATCAGTTGGCTGATTAAAGCATATTACACCCCATAATATGGGTAGGCCTCAATCAATCAGGTGAAGGCTTTAAAAGTAAAAAGACTGACTTTCCCTAAAGAAAGGAATTCTGCCAAGCAGACTGACTTTGGCTTTGAGCTGTAATTCAGTTCCTTCCTGGGTCTCCTGCTCTCCACTCTACCCTGCAGATCTTGGACTTGCCACCCTCTGCACTCATGGGAGCCAAAAATCTTACAATCTTTTTCTTTCTACATAAAATCTTATATATGAACATAACAGATAGTGTTGCTGAAATTATTGTAGCATCAGGATTATATATATATATGTATATATATATACATATATATATGTATGTATACACATACACACACATATGAATATATAATTATCATTATGATATCTATATCATATATATAATCATATATATACAGAGAGAGGTGGCAGGGGAGGAGTGAATGAGGGAAGGATCAGGGGAGAGGGAGACAGAGAGAAAGTATTTGTTTCTCTGGAGATCTGTTTCCCCAACTAATATACATGGTATATTTAGACTTGAAAAACTGCAATTGGTTTTACAATTAACGTTATTTGAATATGTCAAGGGTTTTATTTATTTTTTTATTGATACTTAACTTCAGTATCAATTATCCAGGGAAATGTGTGATTTAAAAATATTAGACGTATTTTCAGAAAATGTTATTTGTCTAAACTCCATCAGTGTCATAAAATCAGGGATTTCTCAGTATTTGAAAATATTTGTTGGCAGTAATATCACTGGGAAATAATATTAATAACTTCCCTCCCTAAAGCTGTCATCTAATTTGGCTCTGCTTAAAACCTAATTGGGAGAAAAGAGCAAAAATTTATTTGCATTGTTTCCAATACAGAATTGACATTTACCTATTTCATAGTGAAAACGGATAATAACATTTATTTAGCCCAATTCTACTCTAGATGTGTCTTAGAAAAGTTAAAAAGTGAAATTAATAGGTAATTATATTTCCAACACTTCTCTCTGACTAGGAAAGGGGATGTTTAATTTCAGGGGTAAGGGCTATTTTTTTCATTTGCTGAGGTTCTATGTTTTAGACCACAATCCATCACTCTTCCAGTTAAAGCGCTTAGGTAACATGCTACGAAAAACTCAGACTCTGCGGCATTAAATGCATGTTTCATCTTCATAAGCACATTTGCAAATGGTAATGATCTTTACATGATCAGTACTACGAACAGTAATAATAATTCATCTTTAAAGAGAAAGGTCTCTTTAAAATGGGAGGGCAAAATGAGTAGTTGAAGGAACAAAATACACAATAAGAAATGATAGAATCAACTAAATAGAGTATACTAGTGCTTTAGTCACACAGGCTAGACTAACTGCTACAAGGCTTATGTGACTTGTCAGCTTCCCAGCTTCCCAGCTTCTCAGTCTTTCTGTGCATAATTTTCAAAATTCACAGGCTGCTTTTGTTTCCAAGCTCCTAATGTGGTTTTTTTTTTTTTTTTTTTCAGTCTGTTCTTAGTCCATTTGGGCTGCTATAACAAAATATTACTGGGTGACTTAAAAGCAACAGAAATTTATTTCTCATAGCTCTGAAGTCTGGAAGTCTGAGATCAGGGTACCAGCATGGCCAGGTGAGGACTCTTGCAGGTCACAGACTGCCCTTTGTGTCTGCAGAGCTCTGCATGACTCTTTTATTATAGCATTAATCCCATTCATCAGGGCTCCACCCTTATGACCTCACCAGCTCTTAAAGATCCCACCTGCTAAGACCATTACTTTGGGGATAAGGATTTCAACATATGAATGTTGGAGGAGATACAGTCAGACCATAGCAGATGAGACTGGACAAAATTTCCAGGTTCCCTGTATAAATAACCCTGGTTGAAGTCTTGCCTCTAGTACTTACTAGTTATGCAAACTTTGACACTTCCATAACCTCTCTAGTTGAATACCTTCCTCTTTAATTATAGGGTTAGAGATATCTAACTTATGGACTGGTACAGAATAAATGTGAAATGTTTAAGAGGGTCTTTGTAAATAGAGAAAAGCTCTATCAATATATTCAGTACTTTTTGTATTTTTCTGAGGAGAGTGATGCTTTGAGATGACAATCTATTTCAATACACTTTTTTAAAATTTCTTTTTCTTTTTCTCCTAAAACATCACCACTCTCAGCAGCTAGTTCTAAAAGCTGTCCATGTGCAACCAAATCCTATTTCCTTTGGACTTTGCTGCTTGTTATTTAATGCCTACTATATAGATCATATGAGAAGTTGCTAAAAAAAAATGTTTGTAGCATTGTGAAATAGATTTTTACAAAAATATCATATTCTATATTATTACAGTAATAAGAAAATAAGCTACCTAGTTCCTAAGTGTTTTAGTCTTATTTTAAAAAACTTTTTTTCCAGATCCCCACTGATTCTTTCTTTATGTTGATTATTAGGTATTTTCAGTCAAGCCATAGAAACTGCAGAGAATAACACACAATAGAGTCCCTTCACATTGGTAATAGTTACGGATTTCTACATGTGTCTATAACCTGCAGATCTGGGGAAACTTGAGTCCCAGAAGGCCCCCTCTGCAATGATACCTGGTGAAATCTGCAAGGGACCAGGGCAGATGGGGTCATTTGCAGAGAAGGTCACTGGCAGGTACCCACTGCAGAAGTTTTCACAACATGGCTGATAACTGATATCCCCTGCTTTTCTTCCTTGTTCCCAGCTGGCTCTATACATCTATCTTAGCTTTGCCAGTCTTTGGGTGGGGTGAAACCTAAGTGGGACTTTTGTACGGTATCCCAAAAGGCTAGGGAAACTTGTCATTCACCCCCTCCTTTTCCCTGTGAGGGGGACTCTTTTAAGCTAGGGAGTTCCCTGTTGGTGCTGTGCTAAGGCAGTTTGGGGAATGGGGTGATGCATGCAAAATGAACTTTGTTCTTCCTTCCCCAGTGCAGTTATTCTGAAGATTTATGTTCCACTGTGTTCCTGAAGTTTCTTATGTGGATTCCGGGGCTCTTAGAGAGCTGTTTTTGTTTGTGGATTACTGTCTAATTGCTGATCTTTTTGCTGGAACAGAGACTGGAGTCTTCTATTTGGCCCTCTCATTGATGTCACTGTGCAGATCCCAAATGACTATTTCTTTAGGTGAAAAGACATATCTATTTGGTGATATTGGCTACAGATTTAAACTGTGTGTTTAGCCTCCATACCTACCTGAACCGTAATGTAAACCTACTAGCCAGTGAGTTCAAGGTAATTTTAACATATGTGGTCATGCAAATAACTCTTCAATGCAGGTCAATTAGGAATGCATTCAATTTTGACTTGAAGAGACACACAGAAGAAGGAACTCAAAATTTAATGCATGTAACTTGAAAGCCCTGTCGAAGATAAGACTATTTTGTAAACACTAAAACTTTGCGGCTTTCAGAAGTTCCAAATTAGCTATTCTCCCATCTAGAGAAGAAAAATAATATTATCTAACATCTAGGTCAAATTAGACATATATGTAGTCTTTTCCCACCACATAAATTTTAATATATTAAATACATGACATGATTCCAGTCTGGTGGTGGTTTCGTTGTTAAGCTACCTATGAGTGCTGGGTATCTACGTATGATCAACTTAACAAACTGTTTTCAACACTGTTTGTTGTCCCTTTCCTATGGTTACAATTTACAACTTTTGCTTTAAACTGATGGTGAATTCATCTACCTTAACATCTCCTACACGAAACTGACTGACTCAATGACTGAGCAGTAGCAAGCAGTGTCTCACCTGATTTTTCCTTTTTGCCATATTCAGGACCAAAAAAGCAAAAATAAAAACATAACTCACATACACTAGCAGAATCATTTCCTGAAACATGTTATGCCTTTCTCCTTTCTTAAGCAGCACTAGCCTGGGCTGAGGTCTGTGCTTTACTGTAAAATTTCTATCAATCGCATAGTATATTTTTCAAGACTGAATAAAATGGCACCTGTAAAAATATTTAACGCATCACCAAGAATGCTCTATTTTCATGAAATTTGAATCTCTTCATTGTTTCCCACTTTTTCATGTCGAAGTCATCCATACTTCTTTATTATCCAAGGGGGTTTTCTTACTGATACCATAATTGTACATTTTCTTCATACATTTGCTATTCAGTTTAGATTGTTTCAGTCAAATTAGAAAATTGTTGAGTTCTGCTCAAGGTAATCCTTTATTTACAATCTACAGTATAATTCTATCACATTTATTTTTTTTTTACTTTTGTTATCGAAATGACTGTGTTCAATAATGCACATTTTCAGCTTAGGATATTCACTCGCCATCATTTGTCATTGAAGCTAACTGCCAAGGAAACAAGGAGAGGGAACTGAGATATGTCACCTGCCAGAGTTCTACTGGAAGTTGGTGACAGAAGAATTAAAATTCACAACCTCAGAAATTCAGTGTGGAGTTGGGCACATTCTGTTGCATTCTCCATCCTGCACAAGAATGGAAGGTAGAAATTAAAATTAAAAAAAGAACAGAAAAGTCTGTTGATTGTTTGCCGAGATCTAAATCATAGTGTTGCAAACTGTCAGGATAAACTGCCCAGCTCTGTCAATCAGAATGATGGAAGCTGTCGGGGTGGTTTTTCACGCCTCTTGGGAAAATCTCTTCCTGATCTCACCACCGAGATCAATAGAAGCCAAGAAAACATAATGTCCCGAGGCAAATCCTAATCCAGAGGGGCTATTTAGCCACTACTTTCACTCAAAGCCTACTCTGAAGCTTCCTCTGGGTGGGTTTCTGCCCTGGGGCATAAGGATTGGAGAAAACAAATAACAAGACAAATTTAGTTTCTCAGTTATTTGGCCACCGCCCAGCAGACTGAATGGCTAAGATTAAGAAAACCTGAGCAACACACCAAAGAAAAATTGAGGGAAGGAAAAAAATCAACCAAAGAGAAACCAGAAAAAGATAGTATTAATTTTCTGTAGTTTAGACAAAAGCTACATTTTAAACAATATGTCAGTAAAATAATAAAATCAATAATGTTAGCAGTAACTGCTCTGGGCCGGCCAGAAAATGGGTGTCTCAAATTGTCATTGAAAGGTAACAATTTCTTTACGTTGTGAATATTACAGTTGAAAATACAAGTTAAGAAAAAGAATATGAAAAATTGTCCTAAGTCTGTCAGTATATTGTACAATTCTTAGAAAACATTTACAGAGTATAAATCGTAAGAAAAATCATTTAAAATATAACTCAATTAACAAAAACAAACAAGCAAAGCCTTCTGCTATAAGGATTAGCACGTGCTAATATAAACACTTGAACTCTTTCCAGTCAGACTGAAGTTTTCATCAAGTTTCCTAGGAGACCGGGAAGGAACAGGGAAGAAAAATACTGATTATGTTTTTGAGGAATGGTGAATTGCATAAGAGAAGCACCTAAGAGCAGTCTAAAAGATATAGCAGCATAGTCAGTGAAAAGAAGAATCTAATCAGAAGGTAGGAACTCTCAATTACTTGGGTAGAGCTGACACAACTCCTACTGGGTAGCCTAGAAGATATTAAATGAAAAGTGATAAACAATCAAAATAAATAGTATGTTTAATAGTGTTTTTAGGAACTTCTATGTCATTACCAGCTTCTCAGTGATGATGGAATTACTTTTAACTTGGATCCAAGGCAAATCATTGTTTAAACTCATACTAGGGCATCATGAAACAGAGCAGAAATTAGAGTTCTCAGAGAGAATGAAAATACAAAACCACTTAGAGAAGTAAGGTTTTTTTTAGTAACTATAAACACGCATTTGAAAAATCATTATCAGTGGAAAACAAACTACCATAGGAATTGGTTAATTATGTGCTCTATTATCTATAAATTTGAGTAAAGGTACGTACATCATGGAGACAATCTTTTCCAGCAGTCTTAGAAGCCTTGTTGCTCCCCAACAAAGGAAGGGACAACACGTATAGAGACTGTAATAGACAAATAGTATGGAACCCAGACTGGAATATTAGCCGAAAAGAAAGCAAACTCTGAGTGCAATCTGGACCCAAACTGCAACAATCTCCTTAGATAAATTTTGCCAAAATTACGCTCAATCCCTAGAGATGAGCTATTACTAGTTACTAGCAGAACCCTATCCGTGAGTTTTTATTGTTTCTTTGATATATCCTTTCATAACTGTGTAACTCTTACTATTATAATGATTTTTCAGATACTCCTCCCATTGTTTTACCAAAGTTCCCATTTCGTTGTGCCGTGAATGAACACATGAGTATAATCTTAAAATTTTCTATTTCTACTAACTCAGGACCTGGTGTTGCAGCATGTATGCGGACACTAACAAAAATTGAACTGCCCACTGGCATGTATTACATTACGATGTTGGGCCTTTCTTCCGTTTGGAAGCAAACACTTTCTGTATGGAGGAAAACTTTTGCTTAAATAATACCACAGAAGAGAATAACCGATCCCTTCTTATCCATCCTGCTACTCATCCAATCTATCACAATACCCAAAAGTTTCTCCCTTATTCTTAAATGCCTCATTTTCCTGTGTGTTAGTATTTCTATCAGTCTCATTAACCAAAGTCCTTGTCATTTTGCTACTTAAGGGTCACCAAACTGGCATCATTAAATAAGATTTACCTGTACGTTGCAAACAGTTGCTAAGCTCTGCTTTCCCACCTCTTCACCGTTCCAACACCAGATTTAATCAGCCCATTTCTCACAGAACGAGGGACAAACTCATTAAAGAATCATTTAATGTTTCACTGACCTACCTCCAAACTTATTTTCCAAGTTGTCCCCTTTATTTAAGCTAAACGTTCACATTTGGTAATTAACATGTGTTATGTGGAACTGTTTCCTCTGTGAGTAACTCAACCAGTTTTTAAATTTTATTCTTCCAGATCATTTATAACTGCAATCTGGAGAAGAAAGAGAAGTAATGCTGAAAGTAGGAAAATTATTTACAAGACAACTACACTAGCAGAGAAGAGAGATGAACTAAGGCAGTGGCAGTAAGTGAGGGTAAGAGCTAATGCAGTAAGGCAGGTCAGCCTCAACAGTAACATGATCGGCATTGCTGCACTGTGCAATATTTTTCTGGTGAATGCATACAATTTTTTTTTTTTTTTTATATTTGCTTGACTTTTATATTTGCTTACTAATCACCATCCTTCTTCAAGGTTCTTTAAAAAAAAAAAAAAAAAACAGGGACGCCTGGGTGGCGCAGTCCGTTAAGCGTCCGGCTTCAGCCAGGTCACGATCTCGCGGTCCGTGAGTTCGAGCCCCGCGTCGGGCTCTGGGCTGATGGCTCAGAGCCTGGAGCCTGTTTCCGATTCTATGTCTCCCTCTCTCTGCCCCTCCCCTGTTCATGCTCTGTCTCTCTCTGTCCCAAAAATAAATAAACGTTGAAAAAAAAAATTAAAAAAAAAAAAACAAAACTGTAGGGGTGCCTGGGTGGCTCAGTCGGTTGAGCAGCTGACTTCAGCTCAGGTCATGATCTCGGGGTTCGTGAGTTCGAGCCCCGCATGGGGCTCTGTGCTGACAGCCTGGAGTCTGCTTCAAATTCTGTGTCTCCTTCTCTCTCTGCTCCTCTCCCGCTCATGTCTCTCTCCTTCAAAAATAAGTTAAAAAAACACAACTGTAAAAACCCTTGTTTCATGGTGAATACACATGATGTAATAGTTTTGTCTTTGCTTTTTTTTTTTTTTTTTAATATGGTGGAAATAGAAAAACCGCCTCCTCCTGAGTCCTATTCTCTAGCTCCAATCTGTACCAATTATCCATTTTACTGGAAATGATTTCCTACTATTTCTAGAAAACATTGTTTCTTTCTCTTTTTTTTTTTCTTTTTCTTTTTCAGAGTTTGCATTTATGGAACTGCTTTATTCTACCGTCATATGTAACGGATAATGTACAAAGTTTGTAAACTACTGAGTTGGAAATAAATGTCCTTTATATTTTGAAGGGTTGTCTTCCCCTTCCCACTTTCCAGGGTGCTTTGATAAATTAACACCATTACTTAACATGATAATCTTGGCATAAACTAACTCTGTCTGTCTGTCTCTCTCTCTGGAAGATTTTAAGGTCCTTAATTTTTCTCAGGTTTTTTTTTAAAAATCATGTAGCAATTATACCTTCATACGGGTAACTGAAAAATTCTTTGTTCAGCTACTCAGTGTGCTCTTTGAAATGGCTGTTTCATGTCCTTCCAATTTTCTTCAGTTACTTATTTTATAATTTCCTCCTGACTGGGCTTGCAATTTCCCTAGAACTCTTTTAGTAGGGTTTTTAGTTTCCTATGACTTGTCAAGTTTCTTGAGTAATTTTTCTTCTTCCTTTTTTTTCTTTTTGTTGTTGTTGTTGTTGTTGTTGAGTGAAAGCCCACAGGCACACAGGAAGGGGAGGGGGGAGAGGTAGAGGGAAAGAGAGAATCCTAAGCAGCCTCCAAGCCCAGCACAGAGCCCTACACAATCTCACAACTGTGACATCATGACCTGAAATGGAAATTAAGAGTCAGACTCTTAGCTGATTAAACCATCCAGGGCCTCCTCATTTTTTAAAAAATTTTTTTTGAATGTTTATTTATTTTTGAGAGACAGAGACAGAGAATGAGTGGGGGAGGGGTAGAGAAAGAGAGGGAGACACAGAATCCGAAGCAGGCTCCAGGCCCTGAGCTATCAGCACAGAGCCCGAAGTGGGGCTCGAACTCACCAACTGTGAGATCATGATCCGAGCCGAAGGTGGATGCTTAACCGACCGAGCCACCCAGGCGCCCCCTCCTCTTATTATTTTTATATCAGCATCTATTTCTTTCTACTTGCAATGGTTTCCCAAAATGTCTTTTCCAGTATTTATATTTATATTTTACCTTACAAATTTCAAATTTCAAAACAATACCTTCCCTGTGTTCTGTTTATCACTATTCTTGTTTTAAGAATGAGACAGACATTTCTTCTGTCCTATTGTCTCTGTTCCCTTCATGTGCATTTTTGTTTGATGTAGATTTCCTCAAATGTGTCATAATTCTTGGCTGTATACTATACGATATACTATGAGGCATAAAAACGCTATCTGGAAGCTTTGTGAGCCTGCATGAGCATTGTGAGTGAATGACATTCAATGTAAAAAGACTAAGTAGAAACTTCTAAATTTCAATGCTTATATTTTCTCTTGGCCTCTCATTGTCTCTAGAAAAGAGCCTAGCATTCTCCTTCCTCGGGGATATAAGCCTATATACACTGGGAGGCGGACATGTGGCAACAGGCTGCCCAAATCTTTTATGTGTAGAATTTGACTTAATCTCTCCATCTTTAGTGCACTCACCCTGCAGTGCCTTCAGTGAGCTCTGAAGGCCCCAATCCACAGTCGTCTAGATTTACTCTCTCAAGAGCAGAAATGTCTCCTTTGTTCAAGGGAGACTGAGGTAGGGTTGGTTTTCAACAGATTCTTGCTCTTCTAGTGCCTCTATTCATGCCCATACTCTGAAGCTCTTCATGTCTCCCCTCCAGGCATGTGTGCAAGTTCGGAGTGAGAGACTGACTTTGGTCCTCACGGGCTTCCTCCTGGCCAGCGCTCAGGTTTCAAGTTTAATTTGCTCCCTTCGGTCAATTACCAATGACTCGTTTTCATAATTTGTTGACTTTCATGTTCTACTATTTCTTAAGTTCAATTGTTCCTTCTCTTCTTCATCTTTGTGGATTTATACAATTGTAAAACTCGAGTTCAGCCATTTTAGTGTTTCTGTTTATTTTGTAGGAAGCTGAGAGAAGAATCTCTTATGTTTAGCTAAAAACCCAGGTGATATCTTTGCAATGGAAGAAAGTTTGTAGAAAAGAAAATACAAAGGGTTCTGAAAGAGGTCAGCAATGAAAGAAATGACCCTGAGTGGGAAGATGTAACACAAAGCTGTATAGCAATAAGGGTATGGATAAGGGTATGGGGTCCTATACAAAGAACATGAGTGAACTAACTGACCTCACAAGTACAGGTCACCCAAGATGAAGTCCCAATATCAAAAGCTCAATAATGAAAGTAGATTTCAATCTCTGAGCAGTATTCAAATACTACAATACTGAAGACATTTTTTGATGTTTTTTTTGATAACTCTCTCCAGACAGATCAAGGTGACTAGCATGCTCAAGCTTAGTGTAGTGTAAACCAGAAGTCCTGAGGTGGCATTGGAAAAGTAGGTATTGGGGTTGTATGGCCTCATTGTTGAAAAGTAACACACTAGGCATTGCTTGGATATTGATCTTAAAACTACAAGTTTTCATAAGAGCTAACTCTAGATAATCACCAATAGTGGATGGATGTAACAGTCTCTGGTCTGTGAATTCAACATTTTCATTTTAAATTATTCTATACTCTATAAGCTAGAGCATCTCCATTTAAGCAATGGCCCCCCAAAATTCAGAAAACATATGTGAACAAGCAGCCCCAACGAATGTATACTTTATTTCCTGAACTGTAAAATGGGGGATAATCATAGTTCTTATGGTTTCATTGTGCATGTGACTTAAACAGTTACATAGAGCCTACACTTAGAAGAATCTTGATTTGGTGTTCAGTTTTTGGTATCTTGAAATTATTAACAGGTTTTTTTTCAGACAAAGGGCCCCATGTTTTCACTTTGCATTTGGCTTTGAAAAGTATGTAACTGGTCCTGTTCCCACCTCATAGAGCTGCCATAAGAACTAAATGAAACAGCACAGTGCCCTGTAGATATTAATCCTTCAACAATGCCGGCTGCCAGACTTATTAGAATGATTGTTGTTATTATCACTATTAGCAATAGTAGTAGTATGAAGGATAGAACTTTATTCAGTCATACTTAATCACACCATGCTCATTATTCACCCATTCTTCAACATAGAAGCATTCATTATTCCTTATGTGTTAGATACCGTTCTGGGGAACGTATTAAAATCACCAGTGTATCCAAAAAAAAAAAAAAAAAGAATCACCAGTTCATCTATATTCTCAATTAGACCATAACATTTTTTAAAAAAGAGAGTTTATCGTGTTCATTTCAATAGCCCCCATGCCTATCAAATATAGTGGATCCACAATTATTTGTTGGAAAAATAAATGACTAAGTATTTTGAAAGTACCTTATAAGCTATTAAGCCAGATCAAATGAAAGCTATTTCTGTTATTCACTCTTTTTAACAATTATATATTAGGTACCTTCCTATTTAACTTTTAACTGTGTTCTTCCCACCTACTCACTCCCCTTGGCAAATATATCTAAAAGCATGGTCCTATTAATATGAAAGCATCATACATACTACACCCATTAGGAAGCAGGCAAAATTCTTACATTTGACACACTTAAAACTCTAAGATTATAATGGAATAGGTCACTGATGCAATTGTATTCTCTTACAAAATTGAAATCCCTTAATCATCATATCAGAAACGTATCACTTCTACAAACAGCATGATGGTATGATGTCCGATGATATATAGAATTTAATTATAAAACTTTTATCACAACATGCAAATACTAAATCACAACTGTGTTCAGTTTTTAAGGAGATGGTTCTTGTCATAGCAAGCAAACAGTAAGTCTTTTGGCTATAAAGGCATTTTCCATCCACAGCCTCAATACTTAACTCCAAATACCTCCATCCGAAAAAAGGATCCAATTAAACACACAGTTCTTTTGAAAATCAGCCTAATTAGAGATACTGGGGGATTACTGCCAAGAAATCAGATTGTTTTACTTTCAAGTTTTATAGAATCCATATGCTTGATAAGGTTACACAATGCTGATATGTTTATCAGGTATTTCAATTCTCTGAATTGCAAAGAAGATTGTAGCTCAACCATGTGGACTTTGCCACTTAACTGATTTTATTTATGCAAATATTAACTATATGTTGCTGCTCATGAACTAGTCTACTTGAAACTCTTGTTTCCTGTACAATTATGCCATAGCGTTGGTGTAGTGATAATGTTGGTATAATAAGAATAATAAGAATCATCATTGTTAAGTTCTACCTTTGTGGAAAAGCACTAAAAGTTCTTAAGCTAAGAAAACAAAGATAGTACAGTTGACCTTTGAACTATATGGGGGTTAGGGGCACTCTTTCCCAAGCAGTAAAAATCAGTGCATCACTTTTGAGTCTCCCAATACTTACCTACTAATATACTATGGTTGACTAGAAGCCTTACCAATATAAATTTGGTTAACACACATTTTGTATGTTATATGTACTACATACTGCATTCATAAAATAACCCAAGCTAGAGAAAACATAATTAAGAAAATCATACGGAAAAGAAAATATATTTAAAATGTGGTGGTGTATTTATTTTTTAAAAAAAATAGGGGGACACCTGGGTGGCTGAGTCGGTTAAGCATCCAACTTCAGCTCAGGACTTGACCTCGCGGTTCGTGAGTTCAAGCCCCATGTCGGGCACTGTACTGACAGCTCAGAGCCTGGAGCCCTTTTCAGATTTTGTGTCTCCCTCTCTCTCTGCCCCCTCCCCATTCACACTCTGTCTGTCTGTCTGTCTGTATCTCTCAAAAATAAATAAACATTAAAAAATATAGGGTATTGGGTGCCTGGGTGACTTAGTGGGTTAACTGTCCAACTCTTGATTTCAGCTCAGGTCATGGTCTCACAGTTCAAGAGATTGAGCCCTGCTTCAATGCAGAGTCTGCTTGGGATTCCCTCTCTCCCTCTCTTTATACCCCTCTCCCACTTGTGCATGTGCACTTTCTCTCTCTCAAAATAAATAATTTTAAAAAACAGGGTATAAGTGGACTTGTGCAGTTCAAACCTGCGTTGTTCAAGGGTCAACTGCACATGCAGAGAATACAACCACTCTTCTGAATCTATTTAACATATTTACAGATAAAAGGGTTAGAGATTTACTGCTGGTATGCTGGCACTACGTGGCACAGTCTGAGGTAAATAATAATAATTAATAATAGAAATAATGATAACAATAACAGCAGCTACCATTTACTAATGCCATGCTATGCACTCGGTGTTATATTCACTGTCAGTGAATTTTCACAATACCTTTATGAGATAACATGAATATGTTTATATAGAGATGCTTTAAGATAGTGCAGACTTCATGGCCATCTTGAGAAATGTCAGAATGAATGGAAGTTGTAGTCAAGTTACCCGTCTGGTGAAACTGGACTTAAATCTAAATGAAGTACAGCACATGTATGATCATAATGTATTTGGAAAAGGATGAAAGGTGTGGGTTTAAGAAGAAAAATCATTTTATCTGTCTGGGGTTATAATGTGATGAGGCTAACATTATTACAAATATTATAGTCAAATGGTCAAGCAAATATAGAGGAAAATCGAACCTAGAATGTTACACTCTTAGTAATTCCAACATTTAATTGTTAAAGTTAATAAAGCATTTTTTTTTACTCATTTAAGATGCAGAAGAGAATCGAAAACCATAAACTCCTTAAGAAAGGTGCATGTACTAGTTTGTATGCCCAAAGAATAGTGGTAGCTAGTTGTATTTTGGTTTTTTAGGGTGGAAGGACTAAAGTAGTGGCAGAACATTTACTGAGAGTTTGAGTTACCTATAGTGATCAGCACTGGCCTCATCTGTTGTCCGCGGTGTATTATAGCTGTATTAGTGTTTAGTATGCATGTATTTATATATGTGCGTAAAAGACCATTTAATTCAAAACCTATTTTAAATAGTTTTTTCAATACTGACTGTTTTGATAATACAAGTTTCCCTATTTCCTCCTCATATTCAGAAGTCAGCAACCCTATTTTAACTTCCTGCAAAGAACATGAGATGCCGACTTTCCAAAGAAAAACAGCAATTCTGGACTATTCACAGACTTTCATTTTGTATGAAATAGAAGTTTTTCAATAACAATGAAATTCATTTCCTTGCAAAGAAAAATGGATGCAAGTATGACTTCATGTAGGAACAGCATGGATATCTCTATCTAGTCCAAGCCATGTAGTGTGTTTTCAGGGAAGTCTATGAATATATAAACTTCTTAATAGCCTGGTTGATAATTTGTAAAAACTGTACTTTTAAAGTCAGTTTTGCCTTGAGCTACTATTTCAAATATAAACACAAAATTCTTTTATTACTATATAATTTGAACAATGCTAAATATACCTGAACCAAAATATTCTGTTATATTTTGACTGACTGTGTGAGTAATAAAGAAACAGTTTTACAGTTATTCTTAGGGACAGGTAAAATGTGTATTTCATTTACTCCTGAAGCAAATATCTAATCAACAAAAAGTACTAGTGGTACCTTCCCATCGACAAAAGAAGAGAGGAATAATTTTCCGTAACGTCGCGTCTTCAAACTCTCCAAATGACCACAGTAGTATAAAATGGCAATGATGTAATTCAGTGAGCTACATAAATCAACTGTAAACTCACTTGTAGAAAGGTTTTCATTAGAAAACAACTATGATATTTGTTCTAGAAGAATGACTAATTTCCTAATTAGCCCAGTTTAAAAAGGACTTATTTTGACAGATAATGTGACCATATTTCTCAATTTCCCGTGTCATTAATTTTTGTATTCTTGAAACAGCAAGCAAACATTAGTTGAAAAACTCTATACTGTGTATAAAACGTAAGTAAAAAACAATAAAACATCATCGCTTCCTTCAGTGGGCTTACATTTGAAAGGAAAAATGCAGACTTGAAATAAAGGTCAAATAAATACGATGAACCTCAACAGAGCACACGGGTTTCATTCAAATGGCACCAAGAAGTCACAAGGTGGTTATGGATGCTTTGCCTTTTCAGGTAAGCCCATGTAGGTGGCAGAAGACATCAAGTAAGTGTCAAATGAAGAGCCAATTTTGATTGCTCAGGCAGTGCCTCTGTAAGTAACTGAACTCGGCTATAGCAAGCTAGTAAATCATTTAATAGTCAGTTCAACGGTGGAAAACATACCGTAAGTGCACTAAAAATTCATCAGTGTAATTTTCAATTAAAGTCATGTTTGGGGCTCCTGGGTAACTCGGTTGAGCGTCTGACTTTGGCTCAGGTCATGATCTTGCACTTTGTGGGTTCCAGCCCCATGTGGGGCTCTGTGCTGACAGCTCAGAGCCTGGAGCCTTCGTTGGATTCTGTCTCCTTCTCTCGCTGCCCTCCCCCACTCACGCTCTGTCTTTCTCTCTCTCAAAAATAAACATTAAAAAATTTCTTTTTATTTATTTATTTTTAATGTTTGTTTATTTTCAAGAGAGAGACAGACAGAGCATGAGTGGGGGAGGGGCAGAGAGGGAGACAAAATCTGATGCAGGCTTCAGGCTCTGAGTTGTCAGCACAGAGCCTGAGGCAGGGCTTGAACCCAAGAACTGTGAGATCATGACCTGAGCTGAAGTCAGTCGCTCAACCAACTGAGCCACACAGGTGCCCCCCCCCCCCCAGTTTTCTTTTTCAAAGTCATATTTTACTCAATTTATTTTCATTGGAATCCATAGTTACTTCTACTAATCTCTAAAACCCATATAATAATGGTATAAAACTGTGCCTACCACATAGTTCTCAAAACAAACGTTTGTTGAAAAACCTATCATTGATACAACAAAACACCCCACTTTGAGAAAGTATTTGCTCAAACTGTTTCTTCATATTAAGGTTAACTATATGTACCCATATATTTTTGACAAGTTAGCAGGAATAAGCAAGAAAACAAATATGTATGCATTTATTTGATCATATTAAATAGAGAAGTACAATGTATTGAGAGAAGTCATTTTAAAAAAAACACAAGTGTTTAAAAGAAGCACTGTACAAATGACAAAATTTTCTATTTGGCACGCTCACTTAGGAAATTATGTTTTCTACAAGTGTAGACATATAGATAGTCATTTGTGTTCTGTTTAGTGGTTTTAAATGGAACTTTTAAAAGGAAACTAGAAGACACCTGCAATGGGGAAAGACAGACTGGTTACTAATAATGCTACAAATTAGAAGTCATCATTACTCATAGAGAACATATAAAAATAACAAAAATCTGATTGTCCTACTATATAAATAGTATTTTAATGGCCATGCATTGCTAATCTCCTCTCCCACAAGTAATAATAGTACACATCTATTATTCCTTAGATTAGAAATACATTTCAGTTTGCAATGTAATGTGAAATTGTAAGTATAAATTGAAATATAATTGAAATTATAAATTGGAATTTTCAACTGGAAGTAGTAAAGAAACATCATGTACCTGATGTAGTCCTTACAAACTGTAATTAGATAACTAGCATGCATATTTATTTTTGCTGAAAAAAATAAATCTCCCTGTTTAGGTATAACCTTGATAATAGAAAATAATTAGGTAGATAATATATTAACCTAAAGTCTAAAGTTATAAGCTTGAAATATTATTTGCTCGAACTTAATGAGTACAATTGTTGGTGTAATCATTAAAATATCTTTATGTCATGCATTTTGCTATTTTCAATTTTTTCAAGTGCAGATTACGTATCAAAATTACACTAAACTTCTTAAAAGTTCAAGACTATGTGTTTATTCAGAATAAATAAAATTTCTAAAGTCAGAGAAAAACAAATACCATATGACTTCACTTAGACGAAGAATCTAAAAAACAAAACAAATGAAGCAGAAACAGACCCATAAATAGAAAACAAAGTGATGTTTGCTAGATTGTGGAGGGCAAGGGGGAAAACAAAATGGGTGAAGGAGGGTGGGAGGTCCAGGCTTCTGTTATGGAATGAATAAGTCATGGGGACAAAAGGTACAGCATAGGGAATACGGTACTGGAATAGTGTTGTATAGTGACAGATGGTAGCTATACTTGTGAGAACAGCATCAAGTATAGAGTTGTCACATCACTATGATGTACACCTGAAACTAATGTGACATTGTGTGTCAAGTATACTTCCATTAAAAAAACAAATATTCCAAAATTGGCTTATTAGATACAAGATCTTAGCATAGACATGTTGGCATGTAAACACCAACACCACAGTATTGTCATAAACAGAATTTTAATCTGGTGACTAATTCAGCGTTTCCTGTATGAGCCATTTCACAACAGTTACAAAGCTGATCTAACTCCTCAGCAGTATTTACCGATTATCAAAGCATAACTGTGAACTGGAATGGAGGGATTTAATCAAAGAAAAAATGAGATTCTCTGCTTTGATGAGCTCCAGTATGGAGCTAGGACCACAAGTAAGTTCGATAAGATGTAATTCACAAAACAGAATCACGAAGAATTACAGAAACAATATTCCTTTCTTCAATTAACTAAAATTTAATACCTAGGAAGGATACTGGTCTAACTCCTATGGCTTCCTTATAGGGTCAATGAGTCCTGATTACGTTGGGCATATTCATCCTGTCTTTCCATCTGCAAATTCCCTAAAGTAAAAGGAGGTAGGTCAAAAATCACCTTTCTTCATAAATTTAGCTTTGTATGCACTTTTCTAATGAACTTAGCCATCATCTCAGCTAGTTGAAATTGTATAGCTTAAACAATTGAGTTCACTGGCACGTACTTTGGGTATATTTTATACTCTGTAAGTCGACACAAATTAAAAAATATAGAATTACATTTATTAACTCTAAAAATATAATGATGTTGAATGTAATCAAGTAATTACAATCAAATAATCAGACCATCGAGTAATGCAAAAATAAAGTGTTTACTAAATGATTTTTAAAATAATAAGAAAAAAATCTAGTCACAGTCATAACAAAAGAAAAAAAAGAACAAATCCTGACAAACTTTTCTATGTACTAATATACTAACAAGTACGTTCTTTATAAACTTGTTAGACTTGCAAAATTTCATTGTCATGTTTATATTTACCTTTCCCATCTTTTACTCTTCCTATCTCCACCTCCCCACTCCCATTAACGTTTGACAAATATCTATCTGCCTCAAATCACGTTTGAGGAAGTCCATTCCCAAGCCCAAGTCAATTAGAAAAAAGAAAAGAAAGCAAAGCAAAGCAAAGCAAAGCAAAGCAAAGAAAAGAAAAGACAAGAAAAGAAAAGAAAAGAAAACATTCTGAAGAAGTTGTTGAATAGATTTCATTTCTTTTAGACCCTCTGAGTCTTATTAATTTTGACTCTTCTTTTCCAAGAAGCACGTTAGTCATCCACTGAAAAGATCTGGCTGATGCTTCAATAAAATGCATAAAAGTTCACTGTTACTTTGATCTGCAGGCAAAGAATCATGATATCCTGGGACACATGGGTGATAGCCTTCCTTATGTAATTCTGATGAACTGCATCAAAGTTCCATTCAGTTTAGGTTGCCTCAGTAGCAGAGAAATGTAGACAGATTGGAAGGAGTTCAGAGAAAAAGCTCAAAATGACTAAGGGAATCAAGTCGCATTACAAACAGATTAGATTAAAAGGGGGAAAAAAAGGGATGAAGAGCTTGTTCTAGTGATAACTAAAGAGTTACATGAAGATATTCAGAAACTTGATTTAAATGCTATTTAACCAAAGAATTAGCCAATTTGGTACTAAGATCAATAGTATATAGAGAAATATCTCAAATGTTAACAAGGTGATTTTAGATTTTAATAGCCAGTTCTGAGAAGGTGAGTTAATCAGCCTCACAAATATGTACAAAAGAACACGCACCTATCTGACTAAACAAGAACATATTGATCCAAGAAACACTTACTATGTTGAAATGCATTCTTCAATCAATAATTATTCCAAACTGATTTTTTTTATCATTTAAAAAATTTTTAGTATTTATTTATCTTTGAGAGAGAAAGAGAGCAAGCACATGTGCATGAGCTGGGGAGGGACAGAGAGAGAGGGGGAGACACAGAATTCAAAGCAGGCTCCAGGCTCTGAGCTGTCAGCATAGAGCCCGATGTGGGGCTCCAACTCAGGAGCCGTGAGATCATGACCTGAGTTGAGTTTGGACGCTTAACTGACTGAACCCCCCAAACTGATTTTTAACAGTAAAAAGTAAATGATAGAAATTAAATGGTCTACAGAAAGATAGTAAATTGACTAAAACAAGTATACTTACAATAACTCTTTTAATGTACCATGCACTATACTAAGAACTTTACATCACTCTGTGAGATGATGATGATGTTGATGATGATGATGATGATGATGATGATGATTCCTACTTTACTGTCGATGGAACCAAGCAAATAGGAGGGCAGATAACATACCAAGGTCACACAGCTTGTTAATGACTTAGCCACTGTAGGTTCCAGTTTCTGTGCCTGAATCCTGTAGCTCCTCAAGTCTCTGATGGTCTCTTCCTATCTAAATATATCAACCACATCAACTCACTTCAAAGTAAGTATCCTCACATCTGAATATCAAGGTAGTGGGATGCTGCAGATCTATGCCATACAAGATAGCCAACAAAATAGCAACAGGTGATTCCAGAGTGCTTGAAATGTTTATTTCCAATGACATGCTGTAATTGTGAAATATATAATAATCTTCAACGATTTTGAGAAAAAATACAAAATATCTCATTCATATTGATACTGTTTTATGTCAAATAAAAATTTTTTTGAGACATCGGGTTCAATGAAATCTACACTTTTTAAATGGAGCTATATAGAAAATTTTAAATGTACATGTGCTTCACCTGTGTGACTCATTGCATTTCTATTAGTACTGTTTAGATAAATTCCATGGTCTTTTCTATTCCAAGTCTCCATAATTCTGTGCAAATGCTATAAAATAAGGTTTTGGAAAACCTGTCCAAACAGGATTTTAATTATTATGACTGATTCTATTGATAAACCTGAAGAAAAAATAAGTTATTAATAAATGAATATCTATTCTAATTATCATTGCATTTCTTCTGTTAGTGCTCAGTACATCTCTAGCAAAATTAAGTACATTTTTGGGGCATCTGGGTGGCTCAGGTCATGATCTCATGGTTCATGAGTTTGAGCTCTGCATCGGGCTCTATGCTGACAGCTCAGAGATTGGAGCCTGCTTCAGATTCTGTGTCTCCCCATCTCTCTGCCCCTCCCCTAATCATGCTCTGTCTCTCTCTCAAAAAAAATAAACATTAAAAAAACTTTTTTAAACAGTGAAGTGGATTTAAACAATAAAGATTGGCATGTTTTGAAATTTCAAATTCTAATAGGTAACAAAAACGTTTTTTATTTGTTATGCTAATTTTTGACCTAGCAATTAAAAAAAATGTAAATTGAGTATAATCCAAGATAGCAGTTTAGAAATGATGTTAAACTGCTTAGTGAAAGCCTGGTTAGGGTCTTCACGTAGCCCAGAATTTCTTCTACCTATTAATACTTACAATTGGAAAATGCCTCAAACTTTAAATGTGGAATATTTTAATACAGTAATTTTACTTTGCAATGGTCAGTTTGTGAAATGCCAAAGGATAATAGGAATTTAAATCTGTCATCTTAAAAACCATATTTAAACTTCATTAATTCTAGAAAATTGAGGATCGGTTTGAATTTGCAATTGTCAGTGAATTTGAAAGACTTAAGGTGCTGAATTTCAAATGTGTTGTTTTTTGTTGCTAATCAGCATACTATTTTAGTTACCCTTGTATCCTAGTACCTTCAAAACACCCTAGGGGCGCCTGCGTAGCTCAGCCGGTTAAGCATCAGACTTCGGTTCATGTCATGATTTCGCGGTCTGTTGGTTCGAGCTCCAGGTCGGGCTCTGTGCTGACAGCTCAGAGCCTAGAGCCTGCTTTGGATTCTGTGTCTCCTCTCTCTCTCTGTCCCTCCCACTCACACTCTGTGTCTCTCTCAAAAATAAACATTAAAAAAAATAACACCCTAGAATGCATATTAAATATTATGGTCATGTTTATAAGTAAATCCCAACTTAAATTGGTATTTATGAGCCTTGAACAATATGGTAATTGAGTTCTGTTTAATTTTTAAAGTCATAATTTTCTATTAAATATTTTCTCATACAGGGATATTTTAATCATGAAAAACTAAAACAATTATTTTTTTATTACAATGTTAAAGGAAAATAAGAACCCAAGCTTAAACATAATGAAAATGAATACTATCAATAAACTATGTAGTGTGTTCTCTTTTTACTCATTTCACACATTAAATCAAAATTCATTCACGTCTAGCTATTCACCTTACAAAAGAAAATAAATCAAACATCGTCAAAGTGACATAATGTTTTGATGAATATGACAGGTGACATCTGATTCATTGTAGTTTATATATAACAAGGGCACCCTACCTGTCAGTTATCTTTCATTCATGAGATATAATAATTTTCCATGATTGCAATATGAAAAAAAAGGGAATATTTATTTGTTAGCAAAATTATGCTAAAGGTTTTATTGAATGTCAGCTAGATTCAGCCAAATTTGAAATATGTACCTTATTAGTTTGCCTAGAAATATAAAGTTAAATATAATGGAATTTTAGATTTATTCTCAGAAATAGTATTACTTTTATCTTTTTTAAACCTTAATTAAAAACTAGAAATACCCTTGATGGTTGCCAAAGGGAAGAGACGGGTGGGCAAAATGGGTGAAGATACAGGCTTCTAGTTATTGAATGAATAAATCAGGGGACTAAAAGGTACAGCACAGGGAATATAGGCAATGATACTGTAATAGTATTGCATAGTGACAGGCGGGAGGTACACTTGCGGTGACCATAAGCATAACATACAGAGATGTTGAATCACTGTGCTGTATACCTGAAACTAATGTATCATTGTGTGTCAACTATACTCAGGAAAATGTCCTCTAAATACCCTAGAGATCCATATTGCCATATTGCCTAGAATATCTGGATGCTGGTATATTTGAGGACTTCTAAAGAGTAAAAACCTAAATATTTAAAATCAGTAATGTTTCTAGGATGGTAACTTCCAACTACCTTAGAAGTTTTGGACTACTATTCAGTCTGTAAAAAGTTTTAAACAACAGGCCACATACATGGACACTTTTAACACATTAAAATGGACCTTAAACACCAATGACATTTGTTTATCCTTTAATGTATAGGTTCTCCTTCTATCTCTCCTTTTTCTCTTTACTACAGTTAATTGTTGATGAACTTGGGTCACTTTCTCACACAATATTTTAAAGTCAGACTTTTGTTCAAAATATCCTCATGGTATTCTTATTATTTGGTTTTATATTTCCTTAAAAATGCTAGTTAGATCTAGATATTTGTTCAGATTCAGGTTTGAGATTTGAGACAAGAATACTTCATGCATGTTGTTTGTTATAAAAGTTTATCCTTTACTTCATGTAACATGTTTAAATAATTAACTCAGGTATCTGAAAGAAGTTAATGTCCTAGTGACACTGGAATATCCCTTTACCAATAAAAATAGAGACACTTTAAATACTATTTTTATTGACTTGTTAAAATGTGTGCCACAGAGAATCCTATGAATAGGTATATACTTTTACCTTTGTAAGATATGAAAGGCCTTGATTACTTTAAGCCAAGTTATTGTGATATAAGTAGTTGTATTTTTTTAAGTTTTATTTATTTATTTTGAGAGAGAGAGAGAGAGAGAGAGAGAGAGAGAGAGAGAGCCTGAGTAGGGGTGGGGGAGGTAGAGAGAGAAGGAGATAGAGAGAATCCCATGCTGATAGCACAGAGCCTGATGCGGGGGCTCGATCCCACAAACTGTGAGATCATGACCTGAATAGAAATCAAGAGTTGGACACTTAACCGACTGAGCCACCCAGGCACCCCATGATGTAGTTTTTGATACTAGTTTGGGTGGTAGTTACTGGTAAATAGAAGTCAGAGAAGGAAAAGATGTATGGGAATAGATTACAAGTGGTATTTGATTAAAATACTTAGAATCCCAGCATATTTTTTATATTTGCTATGTTATTGGAGTATTCCTTTTCAGTTAACAAGTATTAGTTACATTTCTACAATGTTCCAGAGACAGTTCTGGGGTATAGGATATACCAGTGAACAGAATGATAAAAACCCCTAACCTCATTGAGTTAGACTATATATATATATATATATATATATATATATATATATATATATACACACACACACACATATATATATATCCTTAAATTCAATCAGCAGGTTCTTCTAAATACCCTTCATTCATGGCTATGACTCTATTTATGATGTTATGAAAAATAATCATGTCTTAATTTATGCTTTTATTTTATTCTTCTCAACCCTAACAGAGACACCAAGATGTGTATGCGGAAAGAAAGTAGACCAATGGGGCAGAGATCCTTTTTAGACCCTTTGGTAAGAGAGAAGCTCTTAGTAACTGGAAATTTTGCTTCCATAGTATTGGTCCCTCAAGTAGAGGATTTACTAATTTTCAGTAATTATTCAAATTTTCAAAATGCATTAGTCTGGACAAAACTTTAGCGTACTGTTATATTCTAAAACATTCTCAATCTACAAATTTTTGCTAATGCCCTTATGAATGAAATGCAATAGAATCTACCAGAGGGTGCAGATGATAGATATATTGAAATTGAACATGTTATGGACTTTCTTGTTTGGTGAATAATTTATATTTCAATTTTTAACTAAATTTTAATGGCTTGGAACCATCTTGCATGAGACTTCATGACATATTGATTTAATATATTTAACTTTCACCTTTAGAGGTTTGGGTTCAATCTGGCTTTGACCTCAAACTGAATGAATTTAATGGCTTCAATTTAGTCCATTTGTCCACATCACTGGACTACAAATTTCTGGTAATAACACAGACTTGGAAGCCTTTGCTTAGGAGAACCCTGGGATCTGTACAGGGATGCTAAACCGCAGGCTAATATTTGGCCTAGTCACTTGGCTGCCAACAGTACCATTAATTTCTTATTTTCATAAACATAATTTTCCACAAAATTTACTACGAAAAGATAAAATATGCTTCAGCGAAAAAGACCACTCATAAATTCTAACGAACGAAAGATTACGGGTATCCTGTCTGTATAGAGTAAGAAAATTCCAATCTTACAAATAATTCTGACACCAACTGAGTCTAGGATAAATGTCCATGTAACTGAGATACCTGGGTTTTGTTTACATTATCTGGATAATTTCTTCAGTTCTTCTCTTGAGAAACAATTACCTTCGTGGCCAGCTGATCTTAAGTATACTTTCACACAGCTTTTCATAACCACAGAGGTACTTAAACTTGTGTTAGAGCCTTCTTTCCTGTGTGGCATCTCACAGTGTCGACAGTACAGTGAAAACGAGTGAGTACAAAGAATACACATCTCATCTACAGAATATCCCTCCATATTAAAAGGCAAAATCTGGCTTTTATTTTGGTATGCTTATGCAATGTTTATAAAATCTGGCCTTTATACGACAAAAGTTTCTTGTTCATTGCTAACTTTTGTGTTTGTTTTTGGAGAAAGGAAAATTCTCTAGAAGGTAACAAAAGTGGAGATTTCTATGCAGGCTTGTGACAGTACCATTGCAAAAAAAGAATCACACTGAATAACAATTCAGTATATTTTAATTTGGCCTTTTCATAACCATTTTTCTCTTTAGAGTAAACGGAGTATTCACTTAAGATTTTTTTTGGTGCCTAGACTGTGTGTTCTAGAGACATTTTATAACTAATGAGCTGACTATACTTAAAATAACCATGTTATAATAAACAGCTTGCTCCAGGATCTTAAAAAACATTGTCTGAGTGTTAATAACATATTTTGAATACAAAGTTATGTGATGTTTAAAGAATAACTTAAATAAAATTTAAGATTTATAATACATACTCTTTTCCTCATCTTTCTTTATCGATTCTCCATTTAGAGGAAAATGGACAAGATATTTCACAGCATCTTCATACTTGGTCTTATCATATAACCTGGAAATAGCACAATATAAAAGGGTTTTGGATGTAGATTTAGACTGTCATCCTATAGAACCTATACAAACTGTAGAAGCAGTTACTCTGTGTGTATGTGTTCATGTGCATGTATCTAGTTACTGTAAAGGAATCAAATAAGACTCTTAGTCTAGTATAATTCTTTCACCTGTCCTCTTTATGAATATCAATGTGGTAATAAACAACAAAATCAGATTAATCATAGGTATTTAATTCTATTATTTCTACTATTAATCATTATCTTCTACAATAATTACAACTTGCTTTTAAATTTTTTTTTCAACGTTTATTTATTTTTGGGACAGAGAGAGACAGAGCATGAACGGGGGAGGGTCAGAGAGAGAGGGAGACACAGAATCGGAAACAGGCTCCAGGCTCTGAGCCATCAGCCCAGAGCCTGACGCGGGGCTCGAACTCACGGACCGCGAGATCGCGACCTGGCTGAAGTCGGACACTTAACCGACTGCGCCACCCAGGCGCCCCAATTACAACTTGCTTTTAAAACAACTGAATCAACTACTTGGATTATGAAAATCTTTAGAACTATGATAGTCATTAACAAATAGTCCATGAACTCAATAATTCTGAGAAAGTGCTAGAAATAGTTAAGTATAATTTTTTTTCTTATCACCTTTAAATTAGGTAACAGAAAGTAGTCACCACCAAAAATTTTGTTGTAAAACAGTATTCATCCCAGCAATAATAAGGATTTTCTTGTGGATGTTAAGCTTATCAACAACTCTAAAAGTATACTTTTTGGTTTTCTGAGCATCACCTATTAAAATGTACCATAGTAGATACCTTGTGCCCTACAGGTGGCAGGCATTGCCAGCAGACATTGTGTTTCAGGGTAAGAGTGGCATAAGTAGCAGTTGAGTGACGTTTGATGCACAGAGACCTATGAGAAAGCTCAAATTTATCTGTAGCCTTTTACAACAACAATGGAGCAAATACATCAAGAGGTTGATGAAATTTTAGTATTTTCTAAAGCAAACAAATTGATCAAATATCCATAGGGGTGCCTGGGTGGCTCAGTCGGTTAGGTGTCCCACATCGGCTAGGCTAGGCGTCCTAGCTTGATTTCAGCTAGGGT
Source organism: Puma concolor (assembly GCF_028749965.1). Taxonomy (NCBI): domain Eukaryota; kingdom Metazoa; phylum Chordata; class Mammalia; order Carnivora; family Felidae; genus Puma; species Puma concolor. The sequence goes on along the minus strand of NC_141667.1, from coordinate 208,392,602 downwards.
CATGATCTTGCGGTTCACGAATTCAAGCCCCACATTGAGCTCTACGCTGACAGCACGCTTGGAATTCTCTGTCCCCTCTCTCCGCCCCTCCTCCACTCGTGATCCTGTGCACATGCATGCTTTCTCTCTCTCTCTCTCAAAAATAAACTTTACAAAACAAAATCCATAAGTACATGCTGTCTATACTAAAGCATATTTGTGGGCATTGGAGGTAAACTATAGCTTGTGCATGCCCAAACATTCTCTATATTTGCGAGTCTTCACGAGGTTTTCCATTTGAGTTACTATAATAGATTCCTTGTGCCAAACATTTCTTCAGAAGAAGGAAAGGATGAAGGGCAAAAAAAAAAAAAAAAAGAGAGAGAGACGGTAGCTAAGCAGTTATTTAAAAAGTAAACAGAAAACATTTTTTGCACAACCACTGAATGTGCCAGCAAGCATTAATCCATATTTAATGGATAATATAATTGATCTAAATAATTTAAATAAGGTATGCAAGCAATTTTTATTTTCTTAGACAAAAAAAATAAGCAAATATTTGAAATAAATAGCTTTCTTTTCCTACAGTAAGAATCCTGCACATCCAGAATGTGTTTTTATAATGAACTTTTTATATGCCCTAAATATATAAACTAGAAATGCCTCCTAAAATCAGGAACTCATCTCCAATATATCCAATCATGAAGACATTTTAATGAAGTTTTTTTTTCATTTCTCACAAAGATGAAACAGTGTGTAAGAATCAGTCTCCAGTGTTGCAAATAGTAACTGCACTTAATTCACATACAAAAACAATAATTTCAGGAAATTTATTCTATGAATAAAAGATAGGAAACATAAATATCTATGAGTGGAAAAACACAAAAAGTTCAAACTTCTTCATTATTATCCTAATATTCTAAAGGTAGACTTATGAAAGTCACTTCAAACTACATAATGGGTAAGACACAGAAATGAATAAGAAAATAGTGATCTTTTAGAAACATGGGATTTATTCTTCATTGGCAAATGAGACTACATTTAAGACTTTACAGTTCTCCAAAATTCACATATTAAGTTTTAAATTTGTAGAAATCCTTTAAAATACTCTTGTATAGTGAACATTCAAAGAAAATATTTTACTACGGTCAATATCTATGTATGTGTATATGTCGGAATTCAAAATCTATAATAATATTTAGAGGTCAAGAGATTCTGTCAACTCAGTTCAAAGGTAACCCAAGGCATAGATAACCAAGGCATAGATAAATCAATACTTAAGAACAAATATTGTAGTTTTCACCTACTGTGTGATCAATAAATATCTGTCACATAAATATTCCCAGATTAAATAAGATTTATCTATAATATACACTGAATATTCCAACACTGGACTTACATGAAAGGACAACTTAATTAGCCTTAATTATCAAGGACAGCCAGATCTGCTTGGCATTTGGACATTTGCCCAGTGGTCTGCTGTACTCAGGTGCATAACCCCAGTTGAGGGATCATGTCATGGTACCATCTGTTTCTGATTCTGCCCAGATTTTTCTGCTCCTTGCACTCTACTTGCTCAAATATTGCTGCTTGGTTTATGGATGTAGGGTCATCTTAGACAAAACTGTGAAGTGGATGATGTCTCTCATTGGCAGTCTCACATTTATCCTTTAACCTCCTGCGACCTCCTAGAAGTCCTATGACCTGTTCCCCAGGTACTCATATGCTGTCCAAAGTCTTACACCATAGCATACCGTCTAAAGCTTGCCACTGGTCTCAACTCCTCAACCTCAAAATTATTCCTTCAGGGCGATCTCAGTCAGCATTTTTAGTTGTTAGCAGTAGACACCAAACATGCTTATTCTAAGGAAAAGAATACTGAAAGGGAGGACTCTGAAAGTTAAAAAAAAATTCAGGAGGAATTGGAAAGAGGAGTTGAGTTCTGGATTGAATAAAAAGGCAACAGGGTGGCCAAAGGATCTAGGCAGCAAGCTCAGAGATTGTTGTAAGTAGGTCAAAGTTCATTTCAACATAAACACTTTAGACAGCTTATCTGAGATATAAATATCAAGGAGTCAACAAAAAGATCCAGAAAGTTACCAAAACCCTTCCCTCCAGCTACTTTTGTTCACAAATACTACTTGTTTATTTTAAGATACAGGTGATGATAGCTATTACATAGTAACAGAAATTGGAAATTTATAATAAGAGAATTATCTATAAAAACCTCTGTGAAAGTGTTTCTCTGAGTCTGATTTGAGATAAGATCAAGCCTGAGTCCATGGTAAATCCAGGTATCATGTGGCCAATATAATTTCCAAAGAGTCTTCAAGTCATTCTTGACCACATAATCCACATGATTCAAGTTTTCATGGCCAATAACTGATAGGAGAGAAAGACTTCAAGTATCAGTGGTGAATGATTTGTTTTGTTTTGTTTTGTTTTTAGGACAAGAGGAATAAAAAATTATAGCAATAGAGAATTTATAGTACAAGAATATATGACAAAAAAATCAAGGAAAAAAAAAGTGGAACCCTCTTTGGTAGGAACTGTCATGACTATTGTTGAGAATGCAAACTGGTATAGCCACTGTGGAAAACAGTATGGAGGTTTCTCAAAAAAAATAACAATAGAACTACCCTATGATCTAGCAACTGCACTACTGGATTCCACAAAGCACAACAATATCCATATCATAGGATTCACAAAAGAAGAAAGGTAGGAAAAAGGGGGAAGAAGTTTTATTTAAACAAATTATAGCTGAGAACTTCCCTAATCTGGGAAAGGAAACAGCCATTCAAGTCTAAGAGTCACAGAGAACTCCCCTCAAAATCAACAAAAGAAGGTCAACACCAAGACATATCAGAGTAAAATTTGCAAAATACAAAGACAAAGAGAGAATTCTGAAAGCAGGTAGAGGCAAAGGTCCTTAACCTACAAGGGTAGACACATAAGAGTAGCAGCAGACCTGTCCAAAGAAACCTGGCAGGATAGAAGGGATTGGCATGATATATTGAACACGCAAAATGAGAAAAATATGCAGCCAAGAACACTATATCTAACAAGGCTGTCATTCAGAATAAAAGAATAGCTAAAGGATTTCTAAGAGAAGCAAAAACTAAAGGAGTTAGTGAACAGTAAACTAGTGCTGCAGGAATTATTAAAGGGGATCATTTGAGTGGGAGAGAACAAGAGCAACAAAAACCAAAAAGGAACAGTCAATGTACAGTAACAGCGACCCCACAGGTAATACTATGGTGTTAAATTCATATCTATCAATAATTACTCTGAATGTAAGTGGACTAAATTCTCTAATCTAAAGGCATAGGGCATCAGAAAGGATTTAAAAAACAAAACAACAACAACAAAAAACAAGATCTATCATTATGCTGCTTATTATAAGAGAGTCATTTTAGACCCAAAGACACCTCCAGATTGAAAGTGAGGAGGTAGAGAACAATTTATCATGTTAACGAACATCAAAAGAAAGCTGGAGTAGCTATACTTAGAGCAGATAAACTAGATTTTAAATGAAACACTGTAATAAGAGATGAAGAAGGGCATATATCATAATAAAGGGATCTATACAACAAGAAGATCTAATAACAGTAAATATTTATGTCCTTAACTTGCAAGCATCCAAACATATGAATCAGTTAATAATAAACTTAGGGGTACCTGGATGGATCAGTTGTTTGGGTGTCTGATTCTTATTTCACTCAGATCATGATACTAAGATCATGGGATCGAGCCCCATGTTGGGCTCTGTGCTCAGCACAGAGCCGGATTGATACTCTTTCTCTCTCTCCTCCTGCCCTTTTCCTTAGCTAGTGCTCTGTTTCTCACTTACAAAAAATTTAAAAAACATAACAAACTTAAAGAAACTCATTAATAGTAATACAATAATAGTAGGGGACTTTAACACCCCACTTACAACAATGGACAGGTCATCTAAGCGAAGATCAACAAGGAAATGATGACTTTGAATGACACAGTGAACCAGAAGGACTTAACAGATATAGTCAGAACATTTCATCTTAAAGCAGTAGAATACACATTCTTCTCGAGTGCACATGGAACATTCTTTAGATTAGATCACATACTGGGTCACAAATCAGGCCTTAATCAGCACAAAAGGATTGAGATCATACCATGCATATTTTCAGACCACAACACTATAAAACGAAGTCAACCATAAAAAAATTTGGAAAGACCACAAATACTTGGAGATTAAAGTACATTCTACTAAAAAATGATAGGGCTAACCAGGAAATTAAAGAATAAATTAAAAAAATACATAGAAACAAATGAAAAGGGAAATGCAACTCTCTAAAACCTTTGGGATTCAGTAAAGGTGTACTTTCCTCTAAGTGGGAAGTATATTGCAATACAGGTCTTCCTCAAGAAGCAAGAAAAATCTCAAATAAACAACCTAACCTTACATCTAATGGATCTGACAAAAGAACAGCAAATAAAGCCCGAAACCAGCAGAAGAAGGGAAAGTAATAAAGAAAGATTAGAGCAGAAATCTATGATATAGAAACAAAACAAAACAAAACAAAGCAACTAAACTAAACCCTCTGTAGAATAGAACGAACAAAAGGCACTGGCTTGCACAAGGAAGTAACAAAATTAATAACCCCCTAGCCAGACTTCTCAAAAAGAAAAAGTAAATGGCCCAAATGAATAAAATCATCAAAGAAGAAAGATCATGACACCTGAGAAATACAAACAATAACAAGAGAATATTATGAGCAATTATATGCCACCAAATTGGGCAAACTGGAAGAAATGGATAAATTCCTAGAAACATGTAAGCTACTAAAACTGAAGCAGGAAGAAATAGAAAATTTAAATAAACCCCTAACCAGCAAAGAAATTGAATCAGTAACCAAAAAACTCAACAAACAAGAGTCCAGGGCTGGATGGCATCCCAGGGGAATTCTACCAAACATTTAAAGAAGACTTAACACCTATTCTTCTGAAACTGTCCCCCACACAAAAAAATAAAATAAGTGGAAGGAAAACTTCCAAATTCACTGTATGAGACCAGAATTTCCTTAATTTCAAAACAAAGACCCCACTAAAAAGGAGAATTACAGACCAATATTCCTGATGAACATAAATGCAAAAATTCTCAACAAGATACTAGTAAATCAAATCCAACAGTACATTAAAAGAATTATTTGCCATGATCAAGTGGGATTTATTCCTGGCGTGTAGGGCTGGTTCAATATTCATAAATCAATCAACATGATACACCACATTAATAAAAGAAAGAAAAAGCATCACATGATCCTCTCAATATATGCAGAAAGAGCATTTGACAAAATACAGCATCTTTTTTTTTTTGATAAAAACCCTCAAGAAAGTAGGGATAGAGGGAACATATCTCAACATCATAAAGGCCATATACAAAAGACCCACAGCTTACATCATCCTCAATGGGGGAAAACTGAGAGCTTTCCCCCTAAGGTCAGGAGCATGACAGGGATGTCCACACTCACCACTGTTGTTCAATTTAGTACTGGAAGTCCTAGCCTCAGCTATCAGACCACCAAAAGAAATAAAAGAATCCAAATTGACAAGGAAGAAGTCAAACTTTCGCTCTTTGCAGATGACATAATACTCTGCATGGAAAATCCAAGATTCCACCCAAACACTGCTAGAACTGATACATGAATTCAGCGGTATAAAATCGATGTACAGAAGCTTGTTGTATTTCTATACACCAGTAATGAAGCAGCAGAGAAATAAAAAAATCCATCCCATTTGCAATTATGCCCCAAACCATAAGATATTTAGGAATAAACCTGACCAAAGAGGTAAAAGATCTGTACTCTGAAAACCATAGAACACTGATGAAAGACACTGAATAAGACACAAAGAAATGGAAAAATTCCACGCTCCTGGATTGGAAGAACAAATATCGTTAAAATGTCAATAATACGCAAAGGAATTCAATCCCTATCAAAATAATGCCATCATTTTTCACAGAGCTAGAATAGACAATTCTAAAATTTGTATGGAATCATAAAAGATCCCGAGTAGCCAAGGTAATGTTGGAAAAGAAAACCAAACCAGGAGGCATCACAATTCTGGACTTCAACCTGTATTACAAAGCTGTAATCATCAAGACAGTATGGTACTAGCACTGTCTAGTGCTAGACACATAGGTTAATGGAACAGAATAGAGAACCCAGAAATGAGCCTACAACTCTATGGTCAGCTAATTTTTGATAAAGCAGGAAAAAAATATCAATGGGGAAAAGACAGTCTCTTCCACAAATAGTGTTTGGAAAACTGGACAGCGACATGCAGAAGAATGATACTGGACCACTTTCTTACACCATGCACAAAAATAAATTATAAGTGGATGAAAGACCTAAATGGGAGACAGGAAACCATCAAAATCTTAGAGAAAAACACAGGGAGCAACCTCTTAGACTTGGCTGCAGCAACTTCTTACTAGACATGCCACCGGAGACAAGGGAAACAAAAGCAAAAATGAACTATCGGGACTTCATCAATATCATAAGCTTCTGCTCGGTGAAGGAAACAATCAACAATATTAAATGGCAACTTGTGCAATGGGAGAAGATATTTGCAAATGACATATTGGATAAAGGGCTAGTATACAAAATCTATAAAGAATTTATCAAATTTAACACCCAAAAAACAAACAACCCAGGTAAGAAATGGGCAGAAAATATGAACAGACATTTCTCCAAAGACATACAAATGACTAACAGACACATGAAAAAAATACTCAACATCATTCATCACCAGGGAAATACAGATCAAAATGACTGTGAGATACCACCTTACACCTGTCAGAATGGCTAAAATTAAGAACTCAAGAAACAACAGATACTGGCAAGGATGTGGAGAAAGGGGAACCCTCTTACACTGTTGGTGGGAATATAAACTTGTACAGATACTCTGGAAAACCATATGAAGGGTCCTCAGAAAGTTAAAAATAGCTCTACCCTACAACCCAGCAGCTGCACTGGGTCTTTATCCCAAAAAAATACAAAAATACTGATTCGAAGGGGCACATACACTCCACTGTTTATAGCAGCACTATCAACAATAACCAAATGATGCAAAGATCTCAAATGTCCATTGACTGATGAGTGGATAAAGAAGTGGCAGTATATATACACAAGGAATATTACTCAGTGATCAAAAAGAATGAGATTTTGGGGCGCCTGGGTGGCTCAGTCGGTTAAGCGTCTGACTTCGGCTCAGGTCACGATCTCGCAGTCCATGAGTTCGAGCCCCGTGTCGGGCTCTGGGCTGATGGCTCAGAGCCTGGAGCCTGCTTCCGATTCTGTGTCTCCCTCTCTCTCTGCCCCTCCCCCGTTCATGCTCTGTCTCTCTCTGTCTCAAAAATAAATAAAAAACATTAAAAAAAATTAAAAAAAAAAGAATGAGATTTTGCCAGCTGCAATGACATGGATGGAAGTAGAGGGTATTATGCTAAGTGATATAGTCAGAGAAGGACAAATACCATGTGATTTCGTTCATATGTGGAATTCAAGAAACAAAACAAATGAACAAAGGGGAAAAAACCAGGCAAACCAAAAAGGAGACTCTTAACTACAGAGAACGAACAGATGGTTACTTGAGAGGATGTTGGTGAGGGATGGGTGAAATAGGTGGTGGGAATTAAAGAGTAGACTTATCATGATGAGCACTGATCAGTGTATAGAACCATTGAATTACTATATTGTACACCTGAACTAACATAGCACCGTATGTTAATACACTGGAATGGAAGGGAAAAGCTTAATAAGAAAAATAAAAGGAAAAAGTGGTCAGCTGCCCTAATAACCACGAAACTTTAGATTAGAGCACAATGAGTTTCCATTTAAACAACAGAGTTTGTATAGGTTTGAAAAACAAAATTGCTCAGAGCTAACAGAATATGGAGAATGAGGCACTGCTGTGCAGGAATAAGTAGATGTACAAATGGCACAAGATTGCTGAGGACTATCAAACAACTTTCATCAGCATTTCTAAATGTAAAACTAATGAACCCAACAACTTGGAAGTCCAGGTATTTATCAGAAAATTATCATGGATGTGAACAAATATGTACTCACAAGTTTACCATTGCAGCATCTTGTATGAAAAGGTAAAATTTAAAACACTTTAGGTATCCAATGATTGGAACACTATGTAGTTGTCAAAAGTGATAGTACAGTTCAGGGGAAATGTTCAGAATGCATTAAAGGAAAAAAAAAGCTGGTTATAAAAGTAGTAGTATATAATTTATGAAATAAACATATTACATGCATTGTATTAGTTGTTTACAGCTGCAGGAATAAGGTACCACAAAATGGATAGCTTAAACAACAGAAATTTATTTTGTCACAGTTCTGGAGATTAGAATTGCAAGATCAAGGTGCCGGCTGAATTGGTTCCTTCTGAGACACATGAGGGAAGTATCTGTCTCTCCAGGCCTGTCTCCTTGGCTTTTAAGATGGCCATCTTTTCTCTGTGTCTTCACTCTATATATTTCTGTGTCCAAATTCCCTCTTCTTATAAAGATACTAGTCATGTTGGAAAAGCACCCACCCTAATGACCTAATTTTAACATAATGACCTCTGCAACAACCCTATCTCCACATACATTCTGTGGTACTTGGGACTATGACTTCAACATGAATGGAGGGGAGGGACATAATTCAGCCAATAATATGAATATCCATATTTCAATGTGTTTTTAAAGATATCAGAATAGCATATGTGTATAAATGTGTATAAGTGGAGTGTGCATATGTGTGCAAGTGTCTGTGTGTGTATACATATATATATATACACATATATATACATATGTATATATAAATATACAGAGTTTTTATATATAAATATATATATTATATTTTTATTAATTATTAATATTAAAATATTAGTATATAAGTAGAATATATATTATATATTATATATATTATACATTATTATATATATATTTTTATTATTTTATTATTAATATATATATAAAGAGAAGAGCAGGAATGCACATACAATCATTTCTGCTGAAACACTATATGTGTCTCTGAAAAACATTCTAAAACCTACACACTAAAAATAATGGGATTTATGACAAAATTAGTGATAGGAGCAATATGCTTAAATCCTATGAAATTGTGTAACCAGAGCACCAATGAAAACAATACTAACCCTAATAAAAATTCTTTAGTAGTTAAATTTCTGTAGGCATTTTACTTAGATGTCACAGTAAGAAGATCCTTTATGGTCTTAAAACTAGGGGTCTTGCTTCCTCCTTTGAAATAAAAACTCTGAAGGATATTTCCTTTTATTCTTTAACACAAGGATGCATCTTTACAATTTCTTTATTAGCACTTTCAGCTTCTCCAGGCATCTTAACACATTTGAAAGTGTAGTATTTTTTAAGCCTCTAAGCCAGTCACTACTTCTACGAATGGAAGGCAGTTCCATTTTATTTTCAGCTCTTTTTAGAAGTTCTCTCTGTATTGTTAAACCTCTGCTGGCAAAAGTTTGCCTATGATCTCTTCAAAACATTAATAGGGTGTTGGGAAATGTGGAGGCATGAACCAGCAGGGCTTGGTCATTACACTATCACATCACTTCCTTTTTAAATAGATCAACTTTGGAATAAGTTTGCATTTTTAAAAATGGCGTACAGCACAAAGGACATTAATTCAAGATATTAACAGTGTTTGTGGTAGACACCTACGGGGTTTTCTTCCTCCAACCACAGGGTTACTGTCAGCATCTGCAAGTTCACACAATGTGACACTGATTTGAACACAGTGTTCCAAATGTGCATTTGAAATCTCAGACTCTCCCCATTCCTTGGCATTGTTGGATTTGATGACCTCATTCTTTTTCCTGTGGCTGAAACTAAAATATAAACTGTTTCCAGCCATATGAATCAGAGAAGCAGAGGTCGTCCAGTTATAGGAGGAAACACAGGCTGAGGCCATGTGTAGAAATGAGGATAAAAGACAGAGAGACCTGATTGTATTTGAGTGTCTGGTTTCATATACTCCAAAGATCCTCCAGTTTCTGATTTTGTTTCTGTAAAACACTATACTATCTTTAAATAGATTCTTTTTTTTCCCCTGTGGTTATGCTGATTCAGATCAGATTTCTGTCATTTACAACCAAAATAGTCCTAACTGATATATGATTACAGCTGAGTAGTGAGCTGATGTGTGACTCTGATCTCCTCATTATATCCTTCTTTATTTTCAAAAATTCTATGATAAACCTCTTTCCTTTTGTGAACAGACAAAATTATAAGTATTTGTAAAGTAAGCAGCGAAAGAAAAGTGCTCTATATTGATTATTTTATAATTTGGGCATCTTTCAATAATGCAAAATGTGGTTGAAATTTAGACATTTACTACACTGTTTTTTTTTAATCTTTACATTTGCAATGACCACATTACCACTCTCTGTGACATTCACTGTCCCCCACAAGTTTCCCTGAATGCAGATGTGTTTGGCTAACTCTGACTAAAGAAAGCTATAAAATACAATTGCATCTCTCATGCCTTTCTTACCTCCTTTCAGGAAGAGAAGTTATGGGATGTTTCCAGGGCAGTAGGATTCTCCCTATTCCTCCACCCCCTCATCTAAACACCCCCCTCCCCTTTTTCTCTTAACTGCATGTTCTATGTGTCTGGTTCCTCCAAAGGAAACAGAATTTCTTTAAGAAATGTATTCGTTTGCATGAACTGCAATTAATCTGCCAGGAGTAAAAAAAAAAAAATCTCTTTAGAAGATACTCATCCCCAGTATATAAGCTACTGATATTTGAAAACGTTTTATACCAATAAATGGAATATGGTAACCAAAAAAAGGACATGAGTATTTCAAAGGAAAGTTAATATTTTGTACAAAAGAGGGACAAAGTTTCTCAGTGTCTACAAAGACATAATATGCCTTTAATTAAGCTTCATGATTAAGGCTAAAGTAAGGTGAATGTTAACTTTAATCTTGGGTAAAATTCCTCTCATACTCTGATCAAGTGTAGATTTAATGACATTTCTGTCATCTTAACATCAATCTCCAAATTCAAACACAGGATCTAACACAATAATCAACACTTTAAAATGAAGATTAGATTTTATACCTTAAACATGTTTGTCACATCAATCTTTACATATATTTATATATTTATGATATTTTGCCTGCTAGCCTATAAATTATTTAAGGCAAAAGCTGGATCATCTATCTCCGTTTATATATGGTTCAATATCCTGATGGTTTATGTCTTAAAAAAATGATGTTATTATCTGTGGAATCAAGGATATTTGAAGTATAATCTGGAAGGAATCTGTTATTCCAATACATACATATCACATATGCATATGTACATATACATATCACTAATATAATACACACAATCACTAAGTATCCTGGCTATTCTCTACTGTTCTATTCTTTATCTCCCCTGCCTCATTCTCCTTCATCCACACACTGGCTCAGCTAAAAATCACCTGTGGAAGTAAATATATTGCACCACAAATTTGAATGATTCTTTTCTGGAGAATAATTTGCATAGGAATTCTGACTGTGACTTGTTTAGATCATCCGTAAGCATTTGGTTTAGCAAATATTGCCTCATAAAAGATAATGCTTTGGGCAAGAGACACAAGCAAAAAGAAAAGACAAGAAGAAAATGAAAAACATTTGAGAATAAGTTTTGCTCATTTACTAACTTAACACACCAGTCCAGCCATTCCCTCTACTGCCCATATTGTTCTTTAGGCAATCTTTTTAGCCTCTATACGGAGCACGGTACATATCACAAAGTAATGACAAGTGTTGCAAACAAATATTTTACAGAGACAGCTGCTAATAATTTCTGAATACCAATAATGGCATGCACTGATTTGTTTTTTGCTGAAATACGAGTTTTGTGTAGCATGAACATATTCTTACCGATAAGCAAGCCTAGAGATGTACACAAATTAAAAAGAAATAATTAAGTGTGTTCTGTTAATAAAGTGTTTTAGCTAAATCTATTTGTAGAATGTGAATTTTACTTAATAAGATACTAAAATGTTTTTATTATTGTTAATAACATGTAACTACAAAAGTACAGAAGTGTAGCATCTATAACAATTGAGATACACAAATTAGTAATTGATCAAGTGATCAATTACTTTGTGCTGAAGACTGACATTTAGATGACTTAAAGTACGACTGCTAATTAAGCTGGCCAAATGCAGAAGGATGGAGTCAATTGCATTCATCTTAAAGAGGCTGAAAAACTGATGATACAGTAATAAACACTTTTGAATTTAAAGCTTTAGAAAGTCAGAATATGTTAGAAGAATCTTCTCTTTTATTTAAAAGAATGATATGTTCCTTGTATATAAAGCAACAATCTTAATCCTCTTCTAGCTGTTGTGAATTTAGCTGAATTTTCAGGTTTCCTCTGTGTGTCAAATCAAATGCAAGGGCAGAAATAAAATTGTTCAAAGTTTTGCCCAGTTTTACTAAATTTAGGGGACAGAAACATAAGTATTATCTATTTTATTCTTCTAAAGAATAAAAGGGATTAGGACACTCCTTTTCAAGCAAAATTCAACTTGTAGCAGCATTACACTCAATTTCAATACAATCCTGCTGATCCGATTAAGAAGTGAAGTTACACAGGTGCATTATGTAGTTCACCTTGAAAGGAAAAAGCAACAGAGTTGATCAAAACATTTCTCCCCATGGCTGCATTGTCAGACAGGACCACTTTTAGGATACTAACAGAAAATGTGATAAGAATTGCTATTTCCCAGAAATGTTAAATGAGTATCTAATAATGGGTATCAGATGTTCTTTCCATTTTCTTCCTAGTCTAACTCTGTAAGATTCAATAAAAGAATCCGTAATTTTGACTACAAACATATCTGGCTTCCTGCTACCACCTACCTAAGTTAATTCTGTTCGCATTTCATATATGTGTATTAAAGCACTGAGTGTTCTCTTCCCAGTGGTGCATTATGCAAAAGATTTAAAAGTATGATTTAAATAATATCTTCATTATACCGTAAAATAACTCCAATACTCTTTGAGTTGTCGATGAATAAAGATATCTTTCCAATAAACAGAAAGATCGTATTAGCATAGTTTGCCAAAGAAATGTTAATCATATATATTTATTCAACTATTACTTGAGTACCTACTATGTTTCAGCTCATGTCCTGTATGATTGAAATATAGCAATAAACAGAATAAGAAAAAAAATTGCCTACCCTCATTGCAGTCATATTCTAGTAGTAGTCGAAAAGCAATAACCAAATACATAAGTGAAGTATAAGTGTGTGTGTGTGTGTGGGGGGGGTGGTAATTGGTTTTGTGAAGAAAACAACAGAGCACAAAAGAGTAAAGGGTACAGGATGAAAGAGTGTGATTTTTAAATACATTTATAAGAAAAGTCTGTTTTTAAGTGGTATTTGATTAAAGACCCGAAAGAAGTGAGAGAGATATGCAAGCTGCTGTCTGTAGGAAGAGTATTCCAGGCACAGAAGGCAGCAAGTGCAAAGCACACACAACCATGGCTACATTTCAGAAACAACAGTAGATACAAGTGCAGCAAACGGGTGAGGAGATGAGTGACAGTGAATGAGTTCAGAGAGGTAACAGAGAAACACACTGTGTAGCACCTGGTAGATCACTGTATTTTAGCGAGATGGAAAGTACTGAGAAGGGACGTGTTGAATGGAAATCAGGACGTGTTGAATGGAAATCTGGTTAGGGATGCTTGAAGTCGATTTGCCTGTAGATGTTTATATGGTAACATTGAATCATTGAATATTCAGTTGCCTAGGCAAGACTAGAGATCACAGGGAGGTCCTAAGTGTATCAATTATCAATTGGCAGGTGCATTTAATGCCATGAGAATACATGAAATCACAAAAAGAATGAATGTAGGGAAAAAAGTGGATGCTTTAGAGGACTTAGAGTTGGGGCACTACAATATTTAGTGGCTGAGAAGATGAGAAATCTGGGGGTAAAAATTAAAAGAGTTGGTCTATGAAGAAGGAAGAAAATCACATTGTTATGATTGTTCATGTACATATATATATATATATATATACACACACTATACCTTATATATGTTATTAATATGTAACTTTTAGTCACTAAATTAGTATAGTTATTTATCCTATATCAAATATAGTATTTCTATTACATGTCATGTATTATATGATATAATAAATTTATATAATATTATACAATATATATATAAAATAAAATATTTTATACTGGACATTGTATATACAAGACACATAAAAACTAATCCTAAAGTTGTTGTTATTTCCTCCCTTTGAGAAGGCAGATAAGGAAGGGCTGTCATCTCAATTCAATCAGGCATCCATCTGGATCAGCACTGGGTTGCTGTTTTAGTTAGATTTAGCCACCTCTCTTTTCCAATGTCTCCATGACAAGATGTATTGTGTATTTGCTTCAGGTTATCCCTTAGTGGGACTTTGTCTCCTAAGTGCCATCAGGGTAAAAGAACTCAGCTTGGCTGTCCAGCCCAACCTCCAGCCCTCGACATCATCATCTAAGCACTTAGAAATGTCCTACAGGGAAAACAGTCATGAGCTTGGAGGGGTCTCTCTAGATCCAATCCAGCATATCAGCCCATATGGTTATCACGAGTTTTGATACTTTCTCTTCCCCCAGCTGATTAATCTACCTAAATTAATCTACCTTAACATCCCTAGATTAAGTTTAACTCTCACCCTGTAAATAGAAAAGGTCTGACAGTCTTAAACATACCCAAGAATGGTTCTTTCCGCTGTTATTTTAGTTCATCTTATCTTCTTCACCTCTGATGTTTTAAATGTTAATTCAGCTTTTGTTTTCCCCAGTTGTCGCTGTGAAAGTGATTTGCTCTTGCTAGCTACTCAACCGTACTTGGAAGTAGAAGACTAATTAGTCATTATCTTTATTCACACTTTGATAGTACAGGTTTCCCCCACTATCCAAAAATACAGCACTCCGGTGAAAACTTTCTAAAGCCAAAACGGCATTAAGCAAAGAAGCAATGAACCACTTCAAAAAAAAAATCAAAAATCCTCTTTGATTGCTTTCATTTAATGAAAACACACAGGTCTGTGATAAAAGCAAAGGGATGTAAGGCATAAAGCGAACTTTCAGATAGCTGCAGAAACCTGTATTTGAGCATTTGAAAAAGGCTAATGAGTGACATGAATTTCAGCATAAGTGGTGGGGAAGTATCTATATAGTACAATCATACCTAGGATAGTGTTTTACTAATGAGCAAGGAGATTTGGATGGGAAGAGAGGACTTTAGCAATTGCTAGTGGTGCGATGTGAAGCCAGTTTTATAAGTTCTCCAAGCATCATGCCCTGATTAAAAATTCGATAAAGGGCACTCTCGTTGGAAACAACCATTCTAGCTCATCCTCAAAGCAATCTATGTAATACTTGAATACACCCCCGGCATTGTGAGTGATACATAACCCAAAAAAACTGATCACAACACTTTCTCTCCCTAGTAGCACTCTCAACTAGGGTAAGAGGCACATTCTAATGGAAACAGCCACATTGGCTTCCTGGCACCCAGGTCTCAGAGAACAGGAACTTAAAAAGTGCATCAGAGAACTAATCAATTGCCACCACTCAGAATCATATCTGACATCTATGCTACTAACCTGCAAGAGTCTCATCATTATTTTTAGTTTTACCAATGTAAATAGTGAAGTTCTCCTCCATATCAAAAAGTTTAGGTCAAGAGTTATACTGAAAGATTTCTAAGATCTCTTTGGTGAATAAAATAACTCTTTTCACCATTTCTAGGATGAAAGACACTATTTCTGCCAAGAGCAACTGCTCAGTAATGTTGATTTTATGTTGTGAATATAGACATTTTATAGTTCAAGGTTGGAAACTGTAAGTAAGATAGCACATGCTATTTATGTGCCTTTACAAAATTAGATCGGATTATACCTAACAGGTAATAAAGCATAATGATTAAGAACTTGGGGTCTGGAAAAAAAATTAAAAAAAAAAAAAAAAAAAGAACTTGGGGTCTGGAGCTGGACTGCCAGATTTCAGAGGACTTCTGCTCCTTCCTAGCTGTGCAACACCAACAAGCTAATTATCTATGCCTCTGTTGTCTTTTCCGTGCATTGGAGACCTAATACTGCTTACTTGCACAATGTGTGTTAATATAAAGTCCTTAGAAAATTGTCTGGCACAGAATGAGCCCTAGATAAATATTAACCTTGATTATAACAGCCTTGTTTTTTTTTTTTTTCTTCCCCAAATAATTATCATTAACTTCTCTGTCTCTTCCAGTTGTTACTTTGGTTTCACAGGGCAGAAAACTTCTCAAAAATATATCCTACACATCAGACTTTTATTTTTAAAATCTTATTATCTTTCCAAAGAAGTAAAATTCTTGAAAATCACCATTTTTCTTTGTTCAGGAAACAGTATTTTTAATAGACTTATTCAAGTAATGACATTTCAAATATCAACTCTTTTTTTATCCTCCCTCCCCCCTTAAATACATGGTGAAGTACTAGTTGTCCTAGGAGACACCAACAAGGTTGTAAAAAGAATCTACACACCCTAAAATCTATGGGAGATGGGCATATGTAAATTAAGTACTTATTAAGTCTGTAATTTCTATAGACTCACAGGGCTACACAGAAAAACCACAAACTTATATAAGGAAAGGCCAGAGAGGAAAAAGGGGAAATTTAGGTATTAAATATATATAATCTCAATTTTATAAACAAAATGAAAATGACACATAAAATTGTAATAGATGATACACCAAATGTATATGGTGTTATCTTTCCCTGGCAAATTGGAATTCATGTATATTTTTAAATAACTCAAACTCATCGTGGCCATTGTTTCCCTGGAGCTGATAGATGGCATCACATTACTTAAATTCATACATGTAGAAATATCCTGTCCATTTCTTTAAACGATTTTAGTGGTTACAAAGTCATTTAGAAATAAACGAAAACCAGGTAAGATGTAAATCAATGTGAGTTCTGCAAAATAACAATAATGAGAACAGTTATAGAATACTTTGTTTCTCCCATATAATTATTTAATACAATTTTTGAATCCATATAGAAAGCTTTATTTTCAAATATATTTCCTCTTTTTTTGGGATTCTGTGATTTAATGAATAATCCCTACTAAAATTAATCTACTGTGAAGGAATTAAACATTTTTACCAAGGCATAAAACTAAAATTTGGGATAATATAGTTTAAAAAATTAACACAGTGTAAAGAATGATCAGCCTTAACTGAGGAAGGTCACACTATTTGACTGGGGTGTCAAGTTCAAGATGGATTCACATGGAGTGGTCAGATCAAACAGGGAGATAGTACCAGCCAGGTCATTTGGACTAGGATCAACTCCTGAGGGCATAACAGATGTTGCAGGTAGATTACTCTCCAAATAATCTCTCCTTTTTGCTTTACCTCTCTTGTGAACGCTAAATTATTTTCAAATTTCAGCGATGGTTATAATGTTTTTGTGAATCTTTCCTTCACTGTCCCAGAAGTTAGGTACTCCAGTATTTCTTCATGATCTTCTAGCACCCTGACCTTGCCACTATCATCATGTTTTATTATATCTTATGATTACATATTGCAATTTTTAAAACCAGATAAATATTTTACCCTTGTGAACCACTAGAATATGGAGATCATGTTTTATTCATTATATATCAACATAAAGTAGCATAGTTAAAAATACATAGTATCCATTCAATACGTATGTTTGTTGACTTAAATGAAACTTTCCATTTCAATTGTTTTAAATGCATAGTTCATGGTTTGTCTATAAAAATATATTTGTGTAAGAAACAGTCATTGTAGCTTTGTCACATCTCTGAAGGCAGTTTTTCACTCAATTTGGTCCTATTCTTCTTGTTCACCATGTTGTTCTCATTAGAGAACCCCCTCCCTGTTAGCATACCAGCATGATAATACTATTTCCTTTTTAACAGTTTTTCTGGATTTCCCAAATACCTCTCTTTACTGCACCTTTGTCCAAAGTGCCTCTCATAGAGCTAACTAATCACAGATGGCTGCCTCTCACGGGTAAAGCAGTACATAATTCTAGCTATATATATATATATATATAATTAATGTATATGGTCTCTATATCTAGTCTATACATACACTATTATATAGACACTTTTTTTTTAATGGGGGAGACTCACATTGACCAAGCATGCAAAGTCTGATTGTTTTCCCCATATTTAAAATGTATAAACTAACAATGAAATATAATCACAGACCCAGCAGGTTATGTCCCTATGACAAATCTAAAAAATTGAGTAGGAAATAAACAACAATGTGTAATCTTCTAAGTCAGTGTATTCTTCCTTGTCTCCTATGGGAGGGGATACTACCTTGCCAATATTAGCTTATCTGCCAACATTAACGTACAAACACAAGATTGGATAGTCAGCCAGTCTCCCTACCTCATTTCCAAATCTTTGAGGAGATTTAAAGAAGACTTCTTTGCTAATTTTACAGCCCAACCTTCAGAGGAGGTTATTAGTATGTTCTATTTCAATATTATTTTAAGGGGGACAACACATAACGTTTTCCTTATTACCACAGGTAATAAGTACTCAATATAAAATGTGTATTTTTTCACAAAATCGTAATAGAAAAGAGGCAAACAAATAATTTATTACTTACTTGTTCCATATGCTTTGAAAATATCTCATAAATCTTCATAGTAACCATTTGACACATATTTATTATCTCCCTTTTTTTCAAATGAAGTGGGACTCAAAAACATTATATAACCTACCCAGATTGCTTGTGGGGCCAGGATGCAAACCTAGGTCTAACTCCATGGTGTACTTCCCATTATAAGTGGAGAGCCATAAGCAAAGAATCCTGCTATAATAGCAATCCATTTGCAGACTAAAGGACAAAGATAACTACAACAAATCAACAAACTTACTAAATCAACAAAAATTAATTTTATATGCCTATAATAATATGCATAATTGTTACTGTTTTGCTCAGTAATTAAGATGCAAACAGCTAAACATTTAAGTATATGGCTTTAGTTAATATTAAAAAGTCAAAGTATTTCTAAATCAGAACAAAGAAAAATCTTAAAACAGGAAGAAGTTCTACAATTGTTTTATTATTTTATTTTATTTTTGAGAGAAAGAGAGATAGACCACAAGTGGGGAAGGGCAGAGAGAGAGGGAGACACAAAATCCGAAGCAGGCTCCAGGCTCTGAGCTGTCCACACAGAGCCTGACAAGGGGTGCAAACTCATGGACCTTGAGATCATGACCTGAGCCAAGGTCTGACTGATGCTTAACCAACTGAGCCACCCAGATGGCCCTAAACAGGAAGATGTTCTAAGGTCTTACTTACTTAACTAATCTGAGCCCCCTTAATCTTCTATTGAAAATGATCTTCTAATTAAGTGGCGTTTATGTAAACCAGATCGCTTAATAGGTAGCATGTGAGTGACCTCAAAATCCTTTGTTTCAGAAACATAGTTTCCTATTACAGAAAATACCTCCCCTACATTGCCAAAAATCTAAAAATGAGTGGCACATATCGATCAACAAAATCGATAAATGATCATTTTAGGTGGACATGGCAAAGGAAAAATTATACAGTAGTTAGAGCTGGAATTCATGAAAAACAGAAAATAAAAAAGTCCAAGAAAAATAAAACAAATTAGGCTTTTTCTGGCAGACCAAAACACCTTTCTATAATTCCAGAATTCAGTTCTATAAAAAATCTGAATTCATTAATATATATAGTTTCTCTATGTAGTCTATATGTACACTATTAGACACTTTTTTTCATTTTCTTTTTTTTAAGTTTATTTATTTATTTTGAGAGAGAAAGCACAAGTAAGGGAAGGGCAGAGAGAGAGAAGAGTGAGAGAGAGAAAGAGAGAGAATCCCAAGCAGGCTCCACATTGTCAGTGAAGAACATGACATAGAGCTTGAACCCAAAAACCATGAGATCAGGACCCGAGATGAAGTAAGACACTTAACCAACTGAGCCACCCAGGCACCCCAAAAACATAAGTGTTCTTAAATTGACAATTAATCAACAAGTTTGGATGGAACTACTTTACATAGACTAATGGTAGGCAAGAAGAGGAACAAAGGTTGGGACCAGATCCAGATCAAAAGAGACCTTGAAATATGTAAATCCTGTGCATAGTATTTTCCAGAGTCTTGTAAAATGACTGAAAGATGCTCTGTCCCTGGCATAACATATTTTCTACCAGCTACTGAAACCAACACTAATCTAGATGCTGCTGTGAAGGGATTTTGACAGATTCAGTTAAGGCTCAAAACAGTTGACCTTAAGATAGGTAATTATCCTAGATGAGCTTTATTTAATCAGGTGAGCTCTTAGAATAAGATCTTCTAGAAATCACAGATTTGAGCATAAGAGAGATTTGAGTCAAGGGAGATTCTTTGTTGCTGGCTTTGAACTCTAGGGGGCTGACAAGGAATGTGGGTAGCCTTAGGGACTTGGTAACAGCCCACAACTAATATCCAGCAAGTAAAGGGCATCTCAGTACCACACTGCAAAAAAATGAAGTCTGCCATATCCATATGAGCTTAGAAAACTCCCAAGCTCCAGATGAAAACACATCTAGCAACACCATAATTTCAACCTTGTAAGACCTAAAGAAGAAATGTCAATCATGCCATGCCTGAACTCCTGACCCACAAAACTATGAGCTAATAAATAATGTTTGAGGCTGCCTGTTTATAGTAATTTGCTACGGAGCCCAATATAAAGCCTTCATCTTTCATTTCTTATTTAGTCTCATAAGGCTACCATAGGTATAAATTATATACAAATAACTGTACATATTAATGTGTATAATCCAATGGTATAGACATATGCAGATTTCCATAGTAACATCACCACAATCAAGAGAAGGGACATAGCCAACATCTCCCTCCCAAAGTCTCCTTATGTCCCTTTGCTTTTTGCTTTCTTGGTTTTTTTGTTTGTTTGTTTGTTTTGTTTTGTTTTGTTTTTACATAGAAACACTACTTTTATTAACAAGTTAGGGCCACGATGGACAGCTTCCAGAACAAAAATAAGACAGTCCCAAGACAATGGAGAGTAAAATTGTAGCAGACAAGTTAATACTCTTCACACTTATCCTCTCCCTCAGCACTATCCATCGTCCTCATGATCCTTCTCAAGGGCAGCCATGTCCTCATGGGCCTCAAAAAACTGTCCTTCCTCCATGCCTTCACTCACATACCAGTGAACAAAGGCACGCTTGGCCTATATCAGGTCAAACTTGTGGTCTAGGTGAGCCCAGGCCTCACCAAATGGCTGTGGTGTTGCTCAGCATGCATACACCTCACTATACTTTGGCCAGGTCTCCACCTGGTACCACAGTGGGAGGCAGGGAATTAATGCCAACTCTGAAGCCAGTGGGGCACCAGTCCACAAACTGGATGGTATGCTTGGTCTTGAGAGTGGAAGTGGCAGGACTGACATCTTTGGGAACCACGTCACCATGGTACAACAGGCAGCAAGCCATGTATTTACCATGGTGAGGGTCACATTTCACCATGTGATTGGCTGGCTCAAAGCATGCTCTAGTGATCTCTGCTACAGTAAGCTGTTCGTGGTGGGCTTTCTCAGCAGAGAAGTAGGGCCGTATGTGGCCAGAGGGAAGTGGATGTGAGGATAGGGCACCAAGTTGGTCTGGAATTCTGTCAAATCAACATTCAAGGTTCCATCAAATCTGAGGGAAGCAGTGATTAAATACACAATCTGGTTAATAAGGTGGTTAAGGTTAGTGTAGGCTGGGCATTCAATATCAAAGTTTCTATGACAGATGTCATAGACAACCTCATTGTCTACCATGAAGGCACAGAGAGTTCCAGAGTGGTGTGGGTAGTGAGGATGGAATTATAGGGCTCAACTACAGCAATGGAAACCTGGGGGGCTGTCTTGTTGATGCCCATAAATATTCTGCTGCTCCTTGTGCCATCAAGAGTTTGCTGACACCCAGACAATAAGGAGCTTTGTGAAGTTGCAAAAAGGCTGTCTCATAACATTGAAAAACCTCCACTAAAAACAGTTACCTTTTTTTTCCCCTTCTCCTCCCCCATGGGTTTCTGTTAAGTTTCTCAGGATCCACGTAAGAGTGAAAACATATGGTATCTGTCTTTCTCTGTATGGCTTATTTCACTTGGTATAACACTCTCCAGTTCCATCCACGTTGCTACAAAGGGCCATATTTCAAAAAAAAAAAAAAAAAAAAAAAAGAGGTTAGAGTGGGAGAGAGCCAAAGCATAAGAGACTCTTAAAAACTGAGAACAAACTGAGGGTTGATGGGGGGTGGGAGGGAGGGGAGGGTGGATGATGTGTATTGAGGAGGGCATCTTTTGGGATGAGCACTGGGTGTTGTATGGAAACCAATTTGACAATGAATCTCATATATTGAAAAAAACAAAAAACAAACAAAAAAAACAAAAATAAACGCTAAAGTTAAAAAAATTAAAAAAAATAAAACAGAGTTGCCTTACTGCATTTAAGAAGGTGGCGATTCGTTTAGGTTAATTCTTAACTCTCTATTTTGTTGTTATTCCTTAGGCTAAAACTCAGGGATGAGTCTATGAAGATAGAACCAAAGCTTAATCTGAGAGAACATATCTCTTTTACCAACATTTTCACTGACTCTTTCATTGACTGTGAATAAAATACTGGCATCTGGATTCTCTTCTCTGTCAAAATGAGTCTTTCCCAGAAGGTTGCTTTTTAGGTAAACATAAATCTAGGACGGTGATTCCCATATAATTTCCACGCTAAGACCCACCTGATTTCTAGTATAAGTATAATTTAGGGTTAAAATACAACCTAGTTTAACCAACACAAATTATTCAACAGAACACCTTAGGATATCATGATCCAATTGTGCATTGCTGTTATCAAATGTAGGAAGGTTTTCCTTCCGCAAATCATAAAAGACTAGTAGGAGTCACATTAATTTTAAGATGAGAAAACTAGAGCCCAAAAGGCTAAAGGAAACATTTACTTAGGGTATGACTTACTAACAATTTTCTTTACATACAATAAACCAATTAATAAAATGGTAATGTAAAATGTCAAAATCTAATGTTCTATAAATATGACAAGTGAGAACGTAATCAATGTTTAAATAAAGAAGACATTTCCTAACCATGAAAATTAACCAGAATAAGAGAGCTCTGCTTTAATGTTGATAAAAGTGTATCCTTAAGAGAAGGACTCTAAGATATTTTCCAAGGAAGCTATCACACAAATATTACACAAGCAAAATGTTATAAGTCTGGGTACACTTTGTTTCCTCTCAATGCATCTGAATTCAAGACCATCACAAAAATTTAGCTTCCACATTTCTAGATTTAAATTTTGGAATTTCTCACTTATATTTTATAATCTCAACACTCCCTTATAACAAAATCACTGCCTCACATGTGGAATTTATTAGCCTACATTGGCTATCTAGATTTCTGATTCTCCCATCCTTCTAGTGATGATGTTCAGCACTGTGTTTTCTGATCCATCATTGTAATCTTGCAACAGCCCAAGTCCAGAGCTGAGAAATGGAAGTCTTACACACCTAGTATGCACATCATAAATGCAACTGAACATGAGGCAGGTAGTTTCTGTTAATTCACCATAGCCATAACATACTCCTTGCACAATTTCTAATACATAGTCAGCTTATTGGTGAGTCATTAGTTTTAAGAAACAACTTATTTCCACAAGGATTTCTTGTCCATCTAATATGAAGAAGGTAGTCTGGTGGGTGATGAAGAATCACATAATAAATGGCAGATGATCCTGTGCATTGAGAATCTTATGGTCTCTACAGACTACATTGTGCATACCTGCTCTGATGGAGTTATACTCCCCTCCCCATATCCAACCATCCTGACCAGAACAAGGACCAAGAACTTCATGAGGGTGGAGCCAGGACTGGCCCAAAAGAAAGTAAGGTAAATTTTGTCTCGTAACCTTCCCAGTCCTCCTCTCCTGGTGTTACCTATCTCTG
Organism: Puma concolor; assembly: GCF_028749965.1. Classification (NCBI taxonomy): domain Eukaryota; kingdom Metazoa; phylum Chordata; class Mammalia; order Carnivora; family Felidae; genus Puma; species Puma concolor. Next base: position 208,368,540 of record NC_141667.1, on the reverse strand, counting down.
CTTGATAGCAGTCTGTCTACTCGTATTCTTATCCAATATTTTATAATGCATTAACCTAACCTCTCCTCTTCTTCCTCAAACTGGGATCAGGCTCCAAAATTATCTTTTAATTCATCCCTACAACCATCAATCTCCCTTTCCAATCGTCTGAGTGTGAGAGATAGTATGTTTGCCAGGACTTACTACAAGCAAGGGTATAAGAAAATGGTAACTTTATTCAACACCATGCTTAACACTCAAAAAGTGTTCCTTGTACAGATGTTTTATACATGTAATATTACTAGAAAAGTAATTTAAAATAAAAGGCTATTCCCTCCACGCACATATATACCCAGAAACATGAAAACGATATGATGTAATCTGTAAGTAGCGTACTGGAATCTCAGCTTAGGCATTTATTATCTGTGTGATGGTAGGCAAACTAATTAAATTTCTTGAACTTGAGTCTCCTAATCTCTAAAATGAAGATGGATAATAAAATAAAGATATATTTCATAGCAGTGAGATAATAAGTAAAGTTTTAGCGGAATACCTAGAGCATAGCCGACTCTCAGTAAATGCCATTTCCACGTTATTCAGGTAACAATGGCAATCTAATCTACCAAAAACAGGTAAGTATTTACTGTGCTTACTATTATAGTATCTATAAAACATGTTTTAAAAATTTATTTAATAATTGCAATTGTAAATGATAAACTATGTATCTAATTTCCTCATTTAAAAGAATCACACAAGCAAGTCTAGAAAGTAGTATAATCATTATATTAAGGAAACTGAAACCAAGAAAGGTTAAGTAACTTGCTTTGCATCATAATATAATTAATAACAAAGTCAAAGTATGTCTTTTTTGACTTATTTATGTGTTATTTTTTTATTTTTTTTAATGTTTATTCATCCTTGAGAGAGACAGAGACAGAATGGGAGTGGATTAGGGGCAGAGAGAGAGGGAGACACAGAATCCAAAAGCAGGCTCTAGGCTCCAAGCTGTCAGCACAGAGCCAGAGGCGGGGCTCGAATTCACCAGCTGTGAGATCATGACCGCAACCAAGTCAGACGATCAACCTACTGAGCCACCCAGGCGCCCCTTATTTATGTGTTCTTTTGTCACCCTGTGCTGACGGCACAGGGAAGCTCTGCCTGCCACTTCAACTCTGTGTCTCCACACGCTCTCCATCTGACTCATTCCAGACAGAGAAATTCCATTTCCTCTTTGCTCTTGAGGTATTCACAAGATATACTGTGACTGGCTCTTTTTATTTAAAAAAAAAAATTATTATTCATTTTTGAGAGAGAGAGAGAGAAAGAGAGAACAAGCAGGGGAGAGGCAGAGAGAGAAGGAGACACAGGATCCAAAGCAGGTTCCAGGTTCTGAGCTGTCAGCACAGAGCCCAGTGCAGGGCTCGAAGCCACAGACTGTGAGATCATGACCTGAGCTCAAGTCAGACACTCACCTGCCTGAGCCACCCAGGCGCCCCTGTCTTTTTATTTTGAATCTCCTATAGTGAAGATTTTCTCTGGCTAAATATTTTACCATCGATATTGTTTCTTAAAGTTTCCTGAAATTTGGCCCTACTTTAGGCCAAATTTCGGGATGATCCACAGATAGCAGGTAGAATTGAGAAATCGCAGTCACGACAATCCAGCCTTAAGAAAATGATTGGGTTTAACAATGGTCACGTGGTGTAATTCTGCCCAATGAGATGTCAGAGGAAATGGGCTTCTAGGGCTTCTCAGAAATTGTCCTCTCTCAATAAAGAACAAAAGACATGCGATTCTCTTTTCCTGTCTGTATATTACTATTTAGATGTAACACCTGGATTTACAACAACCCATAAGCCATCCACCTAAATTAGCAGAGGAACAAGGTGGAGGGACTTAATGCCACCGCTAATCAGATAAATGAACTAAATCTTGAAGCACTCTCCCTCTGGACTTTGTTAGGTAAAGTAACAAATACTATTATTGATCAAATAAGTTTTAGCGGAGTTTTCAATAGCTGCAGCAGAACACATACCTCAAAGTGACCTAGTGATGAGCCTTTACTAGGATAACTTATTCTTTGTCTAGTGCTCTTTAAAAATTACAACATGCCATGCCTGGGGAGATACACCTACTCATCCTTGGTAGAAAACTGAAATTTTATTACTGTACGGAAAACCCTTTGAAACAATTTAGGGAAAGTAGCACATTTCATTCTAAAATGTAAATTTTTCTTAATCAACTCTCCACACCGCAGCCAAAACAATAACATATAAACTAAATGTCTTAAACTTCCTTAAAATTCTTTTGATACACTCCCAAGTCTGTTGCTTTCGCCAGTGTTTCTCACCCATGGCTGAACATTTTAATAACTCGGGGAGATCTTTAGAAATAATGATGCCTGAATTCCCTACCTCCAGAGATCATGACATTCTAGGTCTGGGTATGGTCTGGGCTTCATGATTAAATGTGAAGCCAAGTTAAAAAACCCCTGCCCTAGAGATTAATTAGCTGGTTAAGGGTAAGACCTGAAGGTTTATATATACGTGTGTATATACACACGTATATATACACAGACACATACATACACTTTTTCTTTTTTTTAAGTCTCCAGGTGATTACAAATTAGCCAGAATTAAGAAACACTAGCCTATGAGACAAAGTACAAATTCCTTACATGGGATACAATACATTTTATTATTTCCCTCCAAATATTTTCTTTTTTTTTTTTTTTTTTTTAAATTTTTTTTTTTCAATGTTTATTTATTTTTGGGACAGAGAGAGACAGAGCATGAACGGGGGAGGGACAGAGAGAGAGGGAGACACAGAATCGGAAACAGGCTCCAGGCTCCGAGCCATCAGCCCAGAGCCTGATGCGGGGCTCGAACTCCCAGACTGCGAGATCGTGACCTGGCTGAAGTCGGACGCTTAACCGACTGCGCCACCCAGGCGCCCCCCCTCCAAATATTTTCAAACTGCCTTCCTAAGCAGGGACTCCTCTCTTGCTCTGTGTTCCAGTAACACTACATCAATTGGAATTTTACTTTATATAACATAAAAACTCAAAACCAGTGGCTGAAATAGAATCAAAATGTATATTTTTCTCCTATTCAAAAAAAAAAAAAAAGAGTTTTAAGGTACACATTGATGGTTCTAAAGTGTTATCAGAGTCCCACACAACTGTTTTTTTTTTTTTTTTATTGGCTAAAACTTAATCATATGGATAAATCCAGCTATAAGGCAGACTGACTACACTGCCCTTATAAACAAAGTTAGTGTTCTAACATATATGAGACACGAAGAATAGATATTGTTCGGCAACTAGCCTTATATGCCAAACTACATTAAACTGTCCCAAACATCATGTTTCTTTTGTCCCTATGTGCCTTCATTCAACTCTCAAGCATTACTTCCCCTTCAAGTCCCAGCTCAACCATCAGGTTAGCCACAAAACTCACTGTCCCCTTAGTTCATGTAAAACTGATTACTCCACCCGCTCCTTTATATAGGCAGATATCATTTTATGGCATTTTGCTTTATTGTCATCGGCAAATATTTGCATTTTTTACAAATTGAAGGTGTGTGGGAACCCTGTGTCAGGCAAGTCTATCGGCATCATTTTTCTTTTTTTGTTCTTTTTAAAATAATTTTTTTAATGTTTATTTATTTTTGAGAGAGACAGAGACAGAATGCGAGTGGGTTAGGCACAGAGAGAGAGGGAGACACAGAATCCAAGGCAGGCTCCAGGCTCCCAGCTGTCAGCACAGAGCCCGATGCGGGGCTCGAACTCACAAGTTGTGAGATCATGACCTGAGCTGAAGTCGGATGCTCAACCGACTGAGCCACCCAGGAGTCCCGGCATTATTTTTCTAACAGCATTTGTTCCCTTCGTGTGTCTGTGTCACATTGCGTTAATTTTCACAATATTCAAACTTTTTTCATTATTATTACATTTGTTATGGTGATGTGTGTTCAGTGATCACAATTCACTGAAAGCTCAGATGGTGGTTAGCAGTTTTTAGCCAGAAAGTATTTCTAATTAAGGTATTTATATTGTTTTTTCAAACATAATGCTATTGTATACTTCACAGACTACAGGAGAGTGTAAACATAACTTTTATGTGCACTGGGAAACCAAAAAAACTCATTACACTCACTTTACTGCAACATTCACTTTATTGTGGGAGATTAGAACCAAACCTACAATGTCTCCAAGGTATGCCTGTACAGATTGATATCCCACAACCTAAAATATTGTATTGCACTTACATGTTGACATCATTCTCTTTCTTTTCAGACTTATTAGCTCCTTGAGGGGAAAGAAAGTTTTAAAATATGAGTATTTCTGGCATCTAAAGATACTGAATAGAATAGTGGTTAAAGCACAGACCCCATAACTATTACTTGGGCTCACACCCTGGCTCCACAACATAGGTTCTATCTGTAGAAATTAGAGAAGTCACATAATACCACAGTACCTCAGTTTCCCTGTCTGTAACTTTACATTTGGGTTGAGTAAACAGTGCCCATTTGATAACGTTATTATGAGAGTGAAGTGAATTAATAAACTTAAAGTACTTCATATAGTCTCTGGCACATGGTGAATGCTATGGGAGAAACATCTACAATTGTGACTCTATCGCCCAGCCTGAAATAATGCTACATTTATTGAATGAATGAATCATCCATATGTATTGACTTATAAGTTTTAAATTATGAAGAGATTTATATGAGAGGGATACAGAAGCATGAGACATTATCTTCACAATACAGAAGCTGAGACGATTGTTAAAATGAAAATGCTAGCATCTAATGTGCTACTTTATATGAGGGAGGTCTCAAATCCATGGAACATGTAATAAATGATACCATTCAGAGGAAGTATAGTTCATTGACAGTAATTGAGAGTAATAAGGGGAAGTTTCATGAAGGAGGTATAGTTCAAGCTCGATATTAAAGGATGCACAAAGAAGATGCCAGAGAAAAAGCATTAGAGGTGATCTAGAAATGACAGTGTGGTCTGGTTTTGAGACACGGTGAGTAGCTTGATTGGAACAGAGCTTTCAGCCTGAGATATAGATTTAACAAAAACAGATTTAATAAGCATTTCCTGCATCTGAGCAATGTTCCAGCCACAGCACTAGGTGTTTTCCCGCAAGTGTTAAGGGAAAAGTCTGGATACACAGAGCAAGACTATAGAAATAAGGAGTTCTAAGAAAACTACGAGAATACAGATTTAATGTTGGTAAGGAATTTCATGAGGAACCTAGTGTATGAAAAGATTGTGATGTGGTGGTGTTCAGGAACACTTGATAAAAGAATGGTTTAGAATCAAGAGGACAGCTAAGACATAATGCCTCTAGTAAAACACACTAGATCGCATAGCACACCAGGTGCACTTGTCCCAGAGCATTAGATTCCCTATATCAACAAGTTTCTGTAATACAACTGGGCTAAAATGTCTTTTCTTTTCTTCTTTTTTTTTTTTTTTTGTTGTTGTTCAAATGTTTATTTTTTTATGGGGGGGAGGGGCAGAGAGAGAGGAGAACAGAGGATCCGAAGCAGGCTACTTACCGATAGCAGAGAGCCCAATCTGAGGCTCAAACTCATTAGCTGAGAGATCATGAGCCGAAGTCAGATGCTTAACTGACTAAGCCACTCAGGTGCCCCCCCCCATATGTCTTTTCTAAGCGCATTGTGGAATAAATAGCTGGGGGGGGGGAGATATCTACTTTAACAATACATTTACATTCATACTTTTATTGACATGATGTGACATTATTTTAAGATTATGAGGCGAGATCATGAAGCTGACAAACATCTCTTTCCCTCGTGTTGTTGAATCTCTGAAAATTTATCTACATTGATCACCCTGTTTGAGTTGAATAAAAGTGTGGGAGGGGTTCCTATTTGAGCCTCCTCAAATATTGTTGTTTAAACTCATGCTTTAATACTTGTTTTAATAACAGTTTTTATAGGGAAGCACATCCTTTCTGGAGGCATTTTCTTTGCAATTTCCCCAAATTCTCTGTAGTGGTTAAAAATATTTCAGCAAGAAGAGATTAGATACCATGATACCAGTAAGATTGTGGAATAGGAAGCCCCAGACCCTCCTTGCACCCACGGAGACGCTGATTCAACAATACATGCACCAATTTTCTTTGTGTGAAATCCAAGAAATAGTTAAGGATCTCTTACACCCCAGGCAAGTGAAAAAACAGCCAAATCAAAGCTGGTAGGAAGAATTTTAGTATCTTCTTACCACCGTTCTCTATCCCCCCAGTGCAGTGCCACATGATCAGGAAAAAACTCCCAATTCTTGGCTTCTCCCTGAGGAATGAAAAAGAAGACTGGACCATATGGCCAATGTACTGGCTTTTCAGAGAAGGTACTTAAGGGACTGGCTTCTGTCTTGCCTGTCTCTGAGTATAGATAGGACCTAACATATTCTAGATGCCTGAAGACCCCTAACAAAAATGATCAGCGAGCATGCTGCTGCTCCAGAGGGTCCAATGGTATAAGAGACAGAGGCCAATACAGCTCACTGGCCTCCCCTCAAGAGATAGAGTGAAGAGTGGAGTGTACATCCAATATTCTGGCTTTTCAGGGGGCCTCTTTGAGGAATTAGTGTCTAACCCAATTTTGCTCACTAAAGAATCCCATATACTCTAGATGCCTGGCAACCTTTGAGAACAAAAAAGTATGGCAGCATGTTGTTTCAGAGGACCCATGGTACAGCAGATAGACACCAGAGGGAGCAAGAGATTATGATGTTAAAAAGGAAAGGAAAGGAAAGGAAAAGAAAAGAAAAGAAAAGAAAAAAAAGGAAAGAAAAAAAAGGAAAGAGAAAGAAAAGAAAAGAAAAGAAAAGAGAAAGAAAAGAGAAAGAAAAGAAAAGAAAAGAAAAGAAAAGAAAAGAAAAGAAAAGAAAAGTGGCAAATCCCTCTAAGGAAACTACAATTTCATAGAAAAGGTTCTAAAGGCCCCCAGTATTTCCAGGGCTGACTGGTTAAGGTCTTTCCTTTTAAAGAGTCCTTAAAGACTAGGAAAGGTGGCTGTTTTTTGTTTGTTTGTTTGTTTTGTTTTGTTTTGTTTTTCTCCAAGTATGTGGATACTGGTACAAAGTTACAAGGAATACAAAGGAAAATAAGAAAGGTCCTCATCAAAGAAATACAATAAATACTCCATAAACAGACCCAAAAGAAAAGAAGATATGTGAATTACTGGACAAAAGGATGATATGAATGACTGGAAAAATTTTCAAAATAATAGTCAAAAAGATGCTCATGAGTACAAGGAAGTGACACATGAACAAAATGAGAATTTCAATAAAGAGATGGAAGATATAAAAAAGAAACAAATTTGGAGCTGAAAAATAAATGAACTGAAAAATTCACTGAAAGGTTCAAAAACGGACTTGAGCAAACAAAAGAATAAAAGATCCTTTGAAATTTCCCAGTTAGAAAAGCAGAAAGAAAAAAGAAAGGAGAAAAAAACTGAAGAAAAGCTAAAGGAATACTGCCAAAGAGACCAATATACAATTTATGGACATCACCAAAGGAGAAAAGGGAGAAAAGGGGCAGAAAGTTTATTTGAAGAAATAGTGGCTGAAATTTTCCCAAGTCTAGGGAAGGAAATGGACATCAGATTGAAAAAACCCAATGATCCAAACTGTTGAATTGAAAGAGATTTATACTCTGTAAGTCACTTTTAATTTAGTATAAAAATTAAAAAAACAAAAATTTTAACAATAATTAAAATGACAAAAATTTGTTAATGGATACCCAATAGAAAATGATGTAAACTATGACAACAATAACATAAAGTGTGATAAAAGGTACTAAAAGGGTATAGTTTTTGTGTGTGATTAAACTGAAGTTGTTATCAGCTTAAAATAAATTGTTATGACTAAAAGACATGTTATGTAAGACCAATGATAATTACAAAGAAAATATATTTAAGATACATATAAGAAAGAGAAAGGAAGCAAAGCATGTCAACACACACACCAAAAACAAAACAAAACAAAACAAAACCCACAAAGAGTCTAAGAAAAGGAAAGAGACACCAAAGAACTAAAAGACAGAATGAAAACAGTTAACAAAATGGCAATAGTAAGCCTTTCCCTACCACTAATTACCTTAAATGTAAATTAATTAAATTCCCCATACAAAAGAGAATAATTAAATGGAGTTTACAAACCACAAAATACAACTACACGCTGTGTACAACAGACTTGCTTTTAATTTTTATTCGTTTATTTATTGAGAGAGAGAAAGAGAGAGCATGTGCACGAGAGAGGGGCAGAGAGAGAAGGAGAGAGAGAATCCCAAGCAGGCTTCATGCTCAGCACAGAGCCCAGCACAGGGCTCAATCTTGCGACCATGACATCACCACTTGAGAGAAAATCAAGAGTCAAATGCTTAACTGACTGAGTCACCCAGTCGCCCCAGATTCCCTTTCAATTTAAATTCAAACAAAGTCTGACCATTAAGGAAAAAGATATTCCATGCAAATGGTAAGCAAAAGATAGTAGAAGTAAGTATATTTGTATCAGACAAAATAGACCTTACGTCAAAAACTTTTCAAAGAGATAAAGGACAGTACATAAAGATAAAAGGGTCAATTCACAGAAAGATGTAAAAATTTCAAATACATATACATGCAACATCAGACCACATTAATATATAAAGTAAATACTGACAGATCTGAAGGGAGAAATTGACAGCAAAATAACAACAGAAGGAGACTTCAATATCCTATTTTCAAAAATAGATAAAACATTTAGATAGAATATCAACAAGGTAAGAGTAGACTTGAACAACACCATAAACCAATCTACCTGACAGACAAACAGAGGATTCCACCTAACAACATAATATATATTTCTCTCAAGAGTACATGAAACATCATACAGGATAAATTACATGTTAGGTCAAAAAACAATGCACATATGCAGTAGGATTGAAATCATAGCAAGTATCTTTTCCAACCACACAGAATGAAACCAGAAATCAACAGAAGGAAAACCAAAAAAACCAAAATATGTAAAAATTAACACATTTTAGAATGACCAATGGATCAAAGAAGAAATCATATGGGAAATTAGAAATTATCTTTAGACAAATGAGAATGAAAAACACCATTAAAATTACAGGATGCATCAAAAGAAGTACTAAGAATGAAGTTTACATTGATAAATGCCTATATTAAAAAAGAAAGATCTCAAGTAAACTAACTCCACACCTCAAAAAACTAGAAATAAAATAAAGTAAGCCCAAGTTACCAGAAGGAAAGGAAAAAAAAAAAAAAAGATTAGGGCAGAAATGAATAAAATAGGGGAACCTGGATAGTTCAATCAGTGAAGTGTCCAAGTCTTGATTTCAGCTCAGGTCATGATCTCATGTTTCCTGAGATTAAGCCCCATCACAGGTTCTGCACTGACATCACAGAGCATTCTTGGGATTCTCTCTCTCAGTCTCTCTGTGCCTCTCCCCTACTTGTGCTCACATGCTCTCTCTCACTCTCTCTCAAAATAAATAAATAAACTTAAAAAATAAATGAAATAGAGACTAGAAAAACAATAGAAAAGATCAATCAAAATAAGAGTTGGTGTTTGGAAAAACTGACAAAATTGGCAAAACTATGTAAGAAAAAAGTCAAATAAATATAATTAGAAATGAAAAAGAAGACTTTAAATCTGATGCCACAGAAATAAAAAGGATCAAAAGAGACTAGTATGAACAATTACACATTAACAAATTGATTTGTTAATGGATATCTAGAAGATGGGGAAAAATTCCTAGAAGCAAACCACTAAGATTGAATCATGAAGGAATACAAAATATAAACAGGCTAATAATCAAGGAAAGGTTAAATAAGTAATCAAAAACACCCACCAAAAGAAGGTCCAGGAGAAGATGGTTGCATGGGTGCATACTATGAAATATTTAACAAAGAATTAATGTTAATCCTTTTCAAACTATTCAAAAACAATTAAAGTAGAAGGAACATTAGCAAACTCAATTTATGAGACCAGCACTACCCTGATACAAGAGCCAGGTAAGGCCATGACAAGAAAATTAACTTAAAGGTCAATAACGCTGATGAACATAGATTCAAAGACCTAAAAAAAGTACTATCAAACCAAATGCACAGAGCATTAAAAGGATTATACATGATAACTGAGTTAGATTTATCCCTGGGATGCATAGATGGTTCAAAACACCCAAATCAATAAATGTGATGTGCCACATTAACAGAATGAAAGACAAAAAATCACATGATCACCTCAATATAGATGCAGAAAAAGCATTTGATAAAATAAAACATCCTTTCATGGAAGAAAAAAAAAAGATAAATCTCTCAACCAATTAAGTATAGAAGGAATGTATCTCAACAAAATAAAGGCCATATATGACAAGCCTACAGTTAACATCATACTCCATGGAAAGAAAACTCTTCCTCTAAGGTCAGGAACAAGGCAAGGTTTCTCACTCTCATCACTTCTGTTCCATATATATATTGGTGGAAGTCCTAATAGGAGCAATCAGGGAAGAAAAAGAAATAAAAGACATCCGAATGAGAAAGAAAGAAGTAAAACTGTCTCTATCTGTAGATGACACGATCTTATATAGAGAAAATACTAAAGACTCCACATGCACGCGCACACACACACACGCACGCACACACAAATTCCACAATAAACAAATTCAGCAAAATTGCAGGATACAAAATTGGCATACCAAAAAATCATTTAAAAACTGATTCCATTTACAATAGTATTTTAAAAAATAACCAGAATAAATCTAACAAAAGAGGGGAAAGATTTTTCCACTGAAAACTACAGAACATTGATGAAAGAAATTAAAGAACACACAAATAAATAAAAGATACTCCATGTTCATGAGTTTGAAGAGTCAATATTGTTAAAATGCCCATACTACCCAAATAAACCTATAGATTCAATGCTTGCTGTCAAAATCCCAATGGCATATTTTATAGCAATAGAAGAAATAATCCTAAAATTTACATAGCATCAGAAAGTATCCCAAATAGCCAAAAAAATATTGCAAAAGAAAAAAGCTGGAGAAATCTTACTTCCTGATTTTAAAATACATATCAAAAAATTAAATTAAAAAATATGTATATCAAAGCTTCTATGATTAAAACATCATAGTAATGGCATAAAAGCAGACATATATATTAATTGAATAAAATAGAGAGTCTAAAATGAGCCCATGTATACATAGTCAACTGACCTTCAACAGGGGTGACTGGAATACACAATGGGAAAAGGATAATCACCGTAACAAATGGTATTGTAAAAACTGGACATCCACATACAAAAGAATGAAACTAGATTCTTATCCTACACTGCACAAAAATGGATTAAAGACTTAAATGTAAGTCCTGAAACTGAAACTTATGATAAAAAACATAGGGAAAAAGCTTTCTGACACTGATCTTGTCAATGGTTTCTTAGGTATGACATCAAACACACAGACAATACAAAGGAAATAGACAAGTGGGACTACATCAAACTAAATACTTCTGCACAGCAAAGGAAACAACGGACACAATGAAAACACAACATTACCAAAATAAACAAAGATAACAAGTATTGACAAGGATGTGGAGACACTGGAAACCCTGCACACTGTAGGGGATGTAAAATGGTCTAGCCATTAGGGAAAACATTATGGAAGTTCCTCAAAAAATTAAAATTAAACTACTGTATGATTCAACAGCCTCATTTCTGGGTATATATCCAAAGAACTGAAATCAGAATCTCAAAGAGTTATTTGCATTCCCATGTTAATTGCATTATTCACAACAGCCAAGAGGTGGAAGCAATCTAAATGTCCATCAACAGAGCAATGGATAAAGAAAATGTGTTCTATGCATTGAATATTATTCAGTCACAAAAAAAAAGAAAGAAATCTTGTCACATACTACAACAAAGGTGAATCCAGAGGGCACTATGCTAAGAAGGTAAGTTAGTTACTGAAAGACAAATACTACATAAATCCACTTACATGAAATATCTAAACTAGTCAAACTCATTAAAGCAGAAAGTAGAATGGTGGTTGCCAGGAGCTGTGGGAAAAGGAAAAAGAGAAGTTGCCATTCTCTAGGTATAAATTTTCAGTCATATAAGACCAAAAAAAAAAAAGTTCTAGACATCTTCTGTATAATACTATAATTATAATTAACAATACTATACACTTAAAAGTTTGTTAGGGTAGATCTCATATTATGTGTTTTCTACCACAAGAAAAAAGAGAGAAAATAGTTACGTATTTTAAGTTAAGTATTCCTCAACTAAAACCTTGGGGACATTTATAATTGCAAATGTCCACATCTCAAAGGTAAAATAGTTAATTCAGCAACTTACAGATAACATCAGTTATCCAGGATCTTAGTTTAGTTTTGTTTTGTTCTGTTCTGTTTTGTTTCTGCAATCCTGAATATTGGTTTGGAATCTAGCTTGTTTCTTTAAGATTGTGGGATAGTCTGACACTTTTACGTATTAAACCAATTGTGGTATCTGGCTTGGGTATGTGTCTCATAGGTCTTTTTTATTTGAAAAAAAATCATTTCCCAGAGTGCAATCATCAGATTTCCAAAGTCTTATTTGCCAGTAGAGGACTATATTGTCATACGCCTTTGCCCTAGCTTCTAGGTAGGTGGCTTGCAAAGTGAGTACTTGGCAATTTTAGACGCTCTCTCGGTAGATGCCATCTTCAAGTCAATAAAATAAAATAATTAAAATGAAATAATTTCAAAAAGAAAAGAAAGGGAGATCGGTACTAATGATTGAGTAGAATTGGCAACCAATTCCACTACGTACTTCTTACCCTTGTGCTGTCTTCCACAAAGCAATGTTAAATATTTATGATCTACCAATTATTCTATGGGTTAAGTCTTAGAATTTACACAGACTAAAAATGTAAACATAAAATGCGGGTTGGTTATTTCTTATTAAAGCATCTGATCTTTAAAGTTGTTACTGCAGGGGCACCTGGGTGGCTCAGTCGTTTAAGAGTCCGGCTTCGGCTCAGGTCATGATCTCGTGGTTCGTGAGTTCAAGTCCCGTGTCGGGCTCTGTGCTGACAGCTCAGAGCCTGGAGCCTGCTTCCGATTCTGTGTCTCCTCCTCTCTCTCTGCCCCTCCCCTGCTCATGCTCTGTCTCTCTCTCTCTCTTAAGAATAAATAAACTTAAAAAAAAAATTAAAGTTGTTACTGCATAAAGTAGCAAGGAAAATGAAACAAAATGTAAGATTCTGGAAACCCTGTTAAATTTTGCTGAAAGAAATAAATTTTCTTTCTGGTGATTTCTGTTTGCTAACCTCAAGCGCTTTCTCAGTATTTCAATTTTCCACCCAATGCTTCATCATTTCTAAGCACTCCTTAGTATACATTGTAGAAATAATTACAAAGAGGCTTTAGTGGGAAGGAAATGAATCCTACGGTTCTGGGACTCTCATCTGCATGGGCCCCTGGCAAGGATTTACAATTTTGGATTCTTTTTCTGAAAGAGTACCTCCAAAATTCTATAAGCATTAGGACTCACAACACCTGGGTCCTCCACTGAGGGCATGTATTATATGATCTCATTGATTTTATTGCAACAGAAAATCAGATAGGATTCTTAGACTCATGTCACAGCCTTTAGAAATGCACTTGTCTCCTGAGGCACGGCTGGACTCTCCTAAAACCACTGGTCAACTTCTATATCACCATTGTCATCTGGCTTTAGGGAGGGGAAAGGATGTGACAGAACTACACCTTAGCCATTTACTTTCAGTCTCAAAAGCTGTACATGGTGGGCTATTTGCTTTGAATTCTGTCCTCTTAACAGGCTACTGGCCTTTCAATAATCCCATCACCCCTTCTTGTATCATGAGGATAAAATTATATGCCACAAGCAGGCCTTGGGAAAACAATAATATAGCTTCAGACTCAGCTCCCACCTTCATCCACAACTCTAGTAAACTAATGCATGACATTTCAGAAGGGAATACATGCAGAATATACTTGTTGGCTTTCTGATCCCTGCCATGCCCTTGGTTCTTTGTGTGAGGACGTCTTCAAAGGGATCCCCTCCAGAATCCTAAATCAGAAGGGACGCAAAAGTCTTTCTGCATTAAAAATCCTCTAATCTTCTCCCCTCTTCTAATCTCTGGCCCATGAATATGACATGGGAACACTGATAATGACATGTAACTCCATCACCCTTAATGCTCCACAATGTCTAGGGCACAGGCTTCGTAGTTTATTGAACAATGACTTTCAAACTTTTTCAAACTGGTGACCATAAATGATAAACCAGAATAAGTGTGTGTGTGCGTGTGTGTGTGTGTGTGTGTGTGTGTATGTGTGTATACCAAAGTGAAACAATGGGTTTATAAGTAGCCTTGCCAATCTTGCATTTACTATGTTGTACCTGACACTATTTTTCTACCCTAGTCTCTTTCGCTTTTTTTAAATTCTGGTTATGACCAGAAAATTGACTTTAAGATTTACTGATGGATCTCCCCTATGGTTTGAAATCACATCATCCTACTACCATAAAGCAGCAAGGTACATAATTTAGCTATAATTAGAATACACCAGACCTAGGCCTTTATATGCTACATGAGGATTAAGTCTTTAAAAAATCATCTTAAAAAAATCCTTAATGCTTAGTTTTAACAAATATGATCTTGCTAAGAGAGGAAAAATAAAAGTATTGAAACTCAAAATGTCTTTATCTCAAATCAGAGGTCTACAATTTTTTTTAAGTTTATTTATTTATTTTTGAAAGAGAAAGCAAGCGGGGAGGGGTAGAGAGAGAAGGGGAAAGAGAATCCCAAGCAGGCTCTGCACTGTCAGCACAGCTCTCAAACCTGTGAGATCATGACCTGAGACCAAATCAAGTCAGACGCTTAACCTCCTGTCACCCAAGTGCCTCTTACAAACTTTTTCTTAGAAGTCCACTATTAAATATATTAGACTTTGTAGGTCATTCTTGGTTTCAACCACCCAACTCCATCCTTACTGCACGAATATAGCCATAGGTTATGCAGATAAATGATTGTGACTGTGTCCTAACAAAACTTGATTTAACCAAATAGGTGATAATTTGCCGATCCTTATTCTAAATAAAAGTATCATATTTGTTTCTCTCGTAACAATATACTTGGCAATTATTTATTTATTTGTGGATTTACCTGTTTTTCACATGCTGTCCCTATATAACTCCAGGCTTCAGGAGAATACTGGCCTCTTTTGCCTTTTATCTTTGCACCCCCCCGTGCTCAGCAGATAGTAAAGACTCAAATATTTACTATGTCTGTTGTGAACTCCCAAAAATGGCTAGCAGAATAACCTGCTGATTAAACAGAACTAGGTTTATTTAATTTATATAATAAAGGACAACACCACCTAGACAGAGTCTTAGCAGTCTTTCTCACGGACATAGAGAGGATATTTATTTATTTATTTATTTATTTATTTATTTATTTTCATTTTTTTTAATGTCTATTATTTGAGAGAGAAAGAGACAGAGAGCAAGCAGGGGAGGGGCAGAGAGAGAGGGAGACACAGAATCAGAAGCAGACTCCAGGCTCTGAGCTGCCAGCACAGAGCCTGACGCGGGGCTCAAACCCACAGACCGCGAGATAATGACCTGAGCCGAAGTCGGTCACCCAACTGACTGAGTCACCCAGGCACCGTGAGAGGATATTTATAGGTTTTAATGTCAAAAATAAAGATGCTATGAATGTAAATTCACAGGTTTTTGTATCAATAGGTTTTCATTTCTCTCAGATAAATGTCCAAGAGTGCCATTTCTGCATTGTATGGTTAATATTATAAAGAACTTCCAAAATATTTTAAATCATGGCCATATAATTCTATAATTCCAAGAGCAGTTGAAAAAAGGCCTAGTCTCTTCACATCCACTCCAGCAGTTGATTTTGTCATTATATTTTAGTTGTTTGTTTGTTTTAAGTAGGCTTCATGCCCATTGCAGAGCCCAGCAGTGGGCTTGAGATCATGACCCTGAGTTCATGACCTGAGCTGAGATCAACAGTTGTACACTTAACCAACAGAGACACCCAGGCACCCCTATTTTAGCATTTATATATTTTTTAAGTTTATTTTGAGAGACATGGAAAGCTGGGGAGGGGCAAAGAGAGAGAGAGGGAGAGAGAGAATCCCAAGCAGGCTACATGCTGTCAGTGCAGAGCCCAATGTGGGGCTCAAACACATGAACTGTGAGATCATGACCTGAGCTGAAATCAAGAGTTGGAAGCTTAACTGACTGAGCTACCCGGGTGCCCCCTATTTTAGCATTTCTAATGAATGTGTGGTAGCATCTCATCATGGTTTAATTTGCATGTAACTAATGACTAATGAGATTGAACATCTTCATGGTTCTTATAAAATAGAGAACTGATTAAGATTGAACAGATTATTACAGAGTTTATACCTTTGAATTGGTGGACTCAACAAAGCCTGAGACTTAAAAAGAGAATTGATAAGGAAACATTTTATTCAGTTCACAGTCTTGAACTTATTACCAAAAAAAAAAAAAAAAAAAAAAAAAAAGACAAGAAAGTATGTTTCTTCTCAAACACTATATCAGAAAAGTATGTTCAGGATAATAGATACAGAAGAGAATGTTGTTATCTGTTCTAATTAATTGAATATTTGAACATCACTAATTATTGTTAGGTTTAACTTATTTTCTCCTATATAGCAGTATGTATGAAATTAGTAGTTTAAAATTATATTAAATTCAACCAATTTGGAAATTAAAATAGTCAATAATGAAGATACATTCTATGAAGTTCCCTCAGAACATTCTATGAAGTTCCCTCAGAGACAAATAGCACACCATAAAAACCATTACTTTTCTTAGTATTTTAGTTTAGTTTGCTTTTTTGAACAATGGGGTAAAAGTTCAAGCTACCACAGGATAAACATGATGACCAAAGAAGTACTATTTAAAATAACTCTTTCTATGTAAGTACTAAAACACTATTAAATATATGTTATTAGTAGTTTTTAGATAGACTCCCTTTTGGACATCGTAGGGGTTAACAAATATCACTAGAGTTGAATTAGCACAGGTTTCAAAGCAAAGTTTTACCACTTACCAGGTCTTTAATTTTTTTTTTAATGCTTATTTATTTTTGAGAGAGACAGAGCATGAGCAGGGGAGGCGCAGAGACAGAGGGAGACCCGGAGTCCAAAGCAGGCTCCAGGATCTGAACTGTCAACACAGACCCCGATGTGGAGCTCAAACCCACGAACTGTGAGATCATGACCTGAGCTGAAGATGGATGCTTAACAGACTGAGCCACCCAGGCACCCCATACCACTTACCAGGTCTTTTTTTTTTTTTCAACGTTTATTTATTTTTTTGGGACAGAGAGAGACAGAGCATGAACGGGGGAGGGGCAGAGAGAGAGGGAGACACAGAATCGGAAACAGGCTCCAGGCTCTGAGCCATCAGCCCAGAGCCTGACGCGGGGCTCGAACTCACGGACCGCGAGATCGTGACGACCAGGTCTTAATCAAGTGTCTCCATCTACCTAAGCATCAGCTTCTTCAGTGCAAATGGTGATAACACTTCACTCAGGAAGGTGGTTCTCAGGAATCATAAGTTAGAACTTTTTAAGTGCTTCAAATACTGCTTGGCATTGTAACATAACAAATCTTAGCCATTTTTAAATTGCTAAGTTTTATTAGTATAGATATCTCTTTAAAAACTATATTCACTCTCCATTTTTGTTAGTAGCTTACAAACTGAATCTTTCAGAGGATGATGAACTCTGCGACAGCAGGGATCAAGATATCCAACTTTGAACTCTGTCAGGGTCTAGCTCAATGATTTGATTGTATGTGATGTGCAACAGATATTTGTTAGTGAATTAATACTATAATGAATCAATACTATAAGCTTAAGAAAGAGTATCAAGTTTTATATCTTATTACTATTTTTGTTAGTACTATGAATAATGTATAATGCTGGGGACTTCTACCCTAATCTTCTTTGTTAATTGCTTTAGGAAGAATTTTCTCTCACACTGATATTTTCCACCATCTAAAGAAGAGGCAATTAAAGTTGTTTGTTAAAACAGTTAACTATCTGCTCTGTAGACCTGTATAGTAAAGAGAAAGCAGATTTCCACCCTCCGCCCTCTAAATAAAGCTTTGGGTATTTCATGGTCCCAGTTTTAGAGCTAAGATCAAAATTCTTGAAAACTGGGACACCTGGGTGGCTCAGTCAGTTAAGTATCCAACTTCAGCTCAGGTCACGATCTCATGGTTTGTGAGTATGAGACCCACATCAGGCTTGCTGTCAGTGCAGAGCCCCCTGAATCCTTTGTTGCCCACCTCTCTGCCCTTCCCCCTCTGTCTCTCTCTCTCTCTCTCTTTCTCAAGAAGAGAGAAACAAAAATAAATAAACATTTTTTTAAAAACTCTTGAAAACTGTTTCAGTGTACATATAAAGTTTTTGGATAGACCTAAGTAATAATATTAGCTCTATCATTTTTTTTTAATTTCATTAAATTCAAATGTATATCCAATCCTTGACTTGGTCTTAGTTTGGCTTATTTTGTGTATACCCATGATAATAATATTTTACCTAATTAGTTTTTTTGGCCTATGTTTTATGTTTTTGGACCTTCAGTTATGGATTAGTGTAACAGCAAGCAGCAAAGTGAGATTCACAATCAAGAATATAATCTTCTTGGGGCGCCTGGGTGGCTCAGTCGGTTAAGGGTCCGACGTCGGCTCAGGTCATGATCTCATGGTCCGTGAGTCCAAGCCCCGCGTCGGGCTCTGTGCTGACAGCTCAGAGCCTGGAGCCTGCTTCAGATTCTGTGTCTCCCTCTCTCTCTGACCCTCTCCAATTCATGCTCTGTCTCTCTCTGTCTCAAAAATAAATAAACATTAAAAAAATTTTAAAAAGAATATAATCTTCTTGGTAATGTAATTTCAAATTACTAAGTGAGCAGTCAGGGAAAAAAAAAGAATAAAAAGGGCAATCACAAAATTTAAGAACTTATTTCCTTACCTCACCTTCATTGAAACCCCTCTCTCATTATCCACAAAGAGGGACAGATCCCTCCATTTAACTTTTGATAAGTTTTCCTCAGTAAAAGACAGGAGGAGGGCAGCATCCCTTCCCCCAAAAATTATTAAAATAAATTAATTTTGTTTTTCTGTAATGCTTTGCCTTTGAGATGAGCAAAAAGAACACAAACCTAAGTAATATTCAAATGATACATGTCAATTTTATTATTGCTGATTTAATACACTCTGCAGTTACTGACACATATTGTAAAAATTACACCCGAAGAAGCCTAAGTCTGATAATTGTTCCTCATGAAGATCGTGGCATGAAGAGAGATGAAAATATTTGTTATATAGAATTATTTATTGTATAAAATAAGAAAAGAAACATTACAAGCCCTGTAAATAATTTCATATAGAATCAGGAGGCTGGATCTTATATAACCTCAGACCCTTTAAGGGAAATTTACTATAATGAAATTTTACTTGAATATAAATTGAAGTA
Source organism: Puma concolor (assembly GCF_028749965.1). Classification (NCBI taxonomy): domain Eukaryota; kingdom Metazoa; phylum Chordata; class Mammalia; order Carnivora; family Felidae; genus Puma; species Puma concolor. Next base: position 208,348,982 of record NC_141667.1, on the reverse strand, counting down.
CAACAAGGCCAACAGTGAAGATGACTGTGGATTTCTATCACAGATACAAAGAACAAAACGACTTCTGACCCCTACCAGAAAGTTTAAGTCAATTATTTAATTATAATATATTTGACTAAATCATTGACAAATTAGTTCAGAGCTACAAACAAATATTCTATCTGTCTTGCCAGTTTGCCAGAAGGGTATGGCCTCGCTTCACCTGCCTAGAAATTAACCCCATCTGTCTGCCAACTCAACTGCTACCTAATTTTTAGGATGCCAAAAAATCTCACTTTTGTTTTTGTTTTTATGAAAATATATTTGAGTAGTCCAGTCTGGAGGGATTTCTCTTTTTTTCTGAATAGGAGAGAATTTAAAGGCTAAAACACACAGTTTATCATTTGGAATGCTTTTACTTTTTAAAATTTCATTGTTCTTCAGTGGTTTCGGGCAAGCTGATCTTGTCTTCCCATAGAGAAAGTGGGTTTTTAGACAAGGATCATATATTTTACTACTTTTAAATCGACCAGAGATAGAGATATACAAGTACATGCTCCACTGGTTGATCCCTTTGAGGCCATTTACATAGCATTTAACACACTGAAAGGAACAATTTCTAAATATGATTTGGGGGACAGGAGAGATCATGCCTGCTTTAAAAGCAGAGAGACTTGTATTCTCACTACTGGGCATTAAAACAATGCCAAGCTTAAAGGTTTCCTTCTTTCCTTCCTCCTTCCCTCCTTCTCTCTCTTCCTTCTCTCCCTCCTTCCTTTCTTTCTTCCTTCTTTACTTCCTTTCATTTGCTCTTTACATCTCTCTTTCTTAGGATTCTAATGTTTTGTAATATTTCACTTCAATGATGACATGTGTAATGAGGCAGTCGTCAAAACTAATTATATGATTATAAAGAGAATGTTGACGATCACTAAAATATTGAGTTGCTCTACAAGCAGTTTTTCCATTTTGTTATCAGCATTTCTTCACTGTTTTCCTAGGTCAGAATAACACTATTCTAGGCAGAAAAATTGATAAATGTAAAGTTATCTTATGAGCTCATTCAAGAATGCGACGTCATTTTTCAAAATGCTTACTTATGTCAATCAATGAATATTATTGAACATCCTGAGAGAAGGTAGAAAAAAAAAATAGTAGCCTAGAGGAATGAACAACGGCAATTACATTTTTAACATATTCTTTGGAACAAAAGATGGACTTTCGCCATTCTGCATATTTCTGGTATTCTAAATTGGGAAAAGAGTAACAATTTTATAGTTGTACAGATATATTTCACACAATGTAATTGAATTAAGCCATCAAAATCATTTTATTTATAATTCAAAAAAGTTAAACCAATAACTATATTTGGAAATCTAGTTAGGGAAGATTCCCTATCTTATACTTTATTGATAAAAATATATTTATACAAAATTTCTTTACTTAAGCTTTAACATATGTTTGATCCTATTTTTTTCTGTCAATTGTTATTCAGTTATCCAAGTTTAGTTACTATTTCACAATTATTGCACTGTGTTAATGTGCATGAAAAGATGTGTAATATACTCAGAAATCCATTTTATTCAATACTGCTTACTTATTACACTAAAGATCAATGTATTATTTAACAGGATAAAGTGAAATTCAAATTTACTTTCTGTAACTTTCAATATTTGATTGAAAAGGAGTTCAATATAGTTTATTTTTTTAATGTTTATTTATTTGTTTTGAGGGAGAGGGAACACACAAGAGAGCTGGGGAGGGGCAGTGAGAGGGAATCTTAAGCAGGCTCCATGCTTAGCGCAGGGCCTGGCTTGGGGCTCAGTCTCACAAACCATGAAATCATGACCTCAGCTGAAATCAAGAATTGGACACACCCACCTGAGCCACCCAGGTGCCCCAAGTTCAGTATATTTTAATGAGACACTTAAGGCAAGGAAAATGCCTCTCTTTGCTGATTTTGACCACCAAAGAAAACAAAAATATTTCATCTTTCATTTGCTGGCTGTTACATTTAATGGCATATGCTAGAGTTCAGCTGAGCAATACGAAAGGAAGACGTTATCACTAATACAGAATAAGTTGATATATAAATAATACAAGCAGAATATGTATTATATTTCATCTTCATAGAGTGCTTCATAGTTTATTATAAAGTACACTCACACATGATCTTTTTGACCTCCTAAGTAAGGCTAAGGCTGGAAGAAAAAAATAAATGAATGAGGGAAAATGTGAGTTAACAAGTACAGTGAATAGAATTAGCCAATCATGGTATGTAGAATAACATCCCCTCCAAGGATATCCATGTCCTACGCTGTGGAAACTGTGGATGTGTTCAGTTACATAGCGAAGCACCATTAAGGCTAAATCTGGAATTAAGGTTGCTAGTCAGCTGAATTTAAGATAAAGGTTTTCTAGGATTATTGAGTTGAACCGAAGAAAGTTTTGAGTGTGGAAGAAGGAGGCAAAAGTACAGGTCAGAACGATGTGATGTTAGGAGCATCCAACCAGCCTTTGCTGGCTTTAAAAATAGAGGAAAGGAGGGACCTTGAGGAAGATGGCGGCGTAGGAGGACGCTGGGCTCACCGCGCGTCCTGCTGATCACTTAGATTCCACCTACACCTGCCTAAATAACCCAGAAAACCACCAGAGGATTAGCAGAACGGAGTCGCCGGAGCCAAGCGCAGACGAGAGGCCCACGGAAGAGGTTAGGAAGGGCGGCGAGGCGGTGCGCGCTCCACGGACTGGTGGGAAGGAGCCGGGGCGGAGGGGCGGCTCGCCGGCCAAGCAGAGCCCCCGAGTCTGGCTTGCAAAAAGCAGAGGGGCCTGACGGACTGTGTTCCCACAGCAAGCGCGACTTAGCGTCTGGGAGGTCATAAGTTAACAGCTCTGCTCAGAAAGCGGGAAGGCTGGAGGACAAAGGGAAGGAGAGCTGCTGAGCCCCCGGACGACAGAGCTCAGTTTGGTGGGGAACAAAGGCGCTCGCCAGCGCCATCTTCCCCGCCCATCTCCCAGCCAAAATCCCAAAGAGAACCAGTTCCTGCCAGGGAACTTGCTCGCTCCGCGCAAACACCCAACTCTGCGCTTCTGCGGAGCCAAACCTCCGGCAGCGGATCTGACTCCCTCCTGCTGCCACAGGGCCCCTCCTGAAGTGGATCACCTAAGGAGAAGCAAGCTAAGCCTGCCCCTCCTGCCCCTGTGCACCTTGCCTACCCACCCCAGCTAAGACGCCAGATCCCCAGCATCACAAGCCTGGCAGTGTGCAAGTAGCCCAGACAGACCACCCCACCCCACAGTGAATCCCGCCCCTAGGAGAGGGGAAGAGAAGGCACGCACCAGTCTGACTGTGGCCACAGCGGTGGGCTGGGAGCAGACATCAGGTCTGACTGCGGCTCCGCCCACCAACTCCAGTTATACACCACAGCACAGGGGAAGTGCCCTGCAGGTCCTCACCACGCCAGGGACTATCCAAAATGACCAAGCGGAAAAATTCCCCTCAGAAGAATCTCCAGGAAATAACAACAGCTAATGAGCTGATCAAAAAGGATTTAAATAATATAACAGAAAGTGAATTTAGAATAATAGTCATAAAATTAATCGCTGGGCTTGAAAACAGTATAGCTGACAGCAGAGAATCTCTTGCTACAGAGATCAAGGGACTAAGGAACAGTCACGAGGAGCTGAAAAACGCTTTAAACGAAATGCATAACAAAATGGAAACCACCACGGCTCGGATTGAAGAGGCAGAGGAGAGAATAGGTGAACTAGAAGATAAAGTTATGGAAAAAGAGGAAGCTGAGAAAAAGAGGGATAAAAAAGTCCAGGAATATGAGGGGAAAATTAGAGAACTAAGTGATACACTAAAAAGAAATAATATACGCATCATTGGTATCCCAGAGGAGGAAGAGAGAGGGAAAGGTGCTGAAGGGGTACTTGAAGAAATAATAGCTGAGAACTTCCCTGAACTGGGGAAGGAAAAAGGCATTGAAATCCAAGAGGCACAGAGAACTCCCTTCAGACGTAACTTGAATCGATCTTCTGCACGACATATCATAGTGAAACTGGCAAAATACAAGGATAAAGAGAAAATTCTGAAAGCAGCAAGGGGTAAACGTGCCCTCACAAATAAAGGGAGACCTATAAGACTCGTGACTGATCTCTCTTTTGAAACTTGGCAGGCCAGAAAGAATTGGCACGAGATTTTCAGTGTGCTAGACAGAAAAAATATGCAGCCGAGAATCCTTTATCCAGCAAGTCTGTCATTTAGAATAGAAGGAGAGATAAAGGTCTTCCCAAACAAACAAAAACTGAAGGAATTTGTCACCACTAAACCAGCCCTCCAAGAGATCCTAAGGGGGACCCTGTGAGACAAAGTACCAGAGACATCACTACAAGCATAAAACATACAGACATCACAATGACTCTAAACCCATATCTTTCTATAATAACACTGAATGTAAATGGATTAAATGCGCCAACCAAAAGACATAGGGTATCAGAATGGATAAAAAAACAAGAGCCATCTAATTGCTGTCTACAAGAGACTCATTTTAGACCTGAGGACACCTTTAGATTGAGAGTGAGGGGATGGAGAACTATTTATCATGCTACTGGAAGCCAAAAGAAAGCTGGAGTAGCCATCCTTATATCAGACAAACTAGACTTTAAATTAAAGGCTGTAACAAGAGATGAAGAAGGACATTATATAATAGTGACAGGGTCTATCCATCAGGAAGAGCTAACAATTATAAATGTCTATGCGCCGAATACCGGAGCGCCCAAATATATAAAACAATTACTCATAAACACAAGCAACCTTATTGATAAGAATGTGGTAATTGCAGGGGACTTTAACACCCCACTTACAGAAATGGATAGATCATTTAGACACACGATCAATAAAGAAACAAGGGCCCTGAATGAGACATTGGATCAGATGGACTTGACAGATCTATTTAGAACTCTGCATCCCAAAGCAACAGAATAGACTTTCTTCTCGAGTGCACATGGAACATTCTCCAAGATAGATCATATACTGGGTCACAAAACAGCCCTTCATAAGTTTACAAGAATTGAAATCATACCATGCATACTTTCAGACCACAACGCTATGAAGCTTGAAATCAACCACAGAAAAAAGTCTGGAAAACCTCCAAAAGCATGGAGGTTAAAGAACACCCTACTAACGAATGAGTGGGTCAACCAGGCAATTAGAGAAGAAATTAAAAAATATATGGAAACAAACGAAAATGAAAATACAACAATCCAAACGCTTTGGGACGCAGCGAAGGCAGTCCTGAGAGGAAAATACATTGCAATCCAGGCCTATCTCAAGAAACAAGAAAAATCCCAAATACAAAATCTAACAGCACACCTAAAGGAACTAGAAGCAGAACAGCAAAGGCAGCCTAAACCCAGCAGAAGAAGAGAAATAATAAAGATCAGAGCAGAAATAAACAATATAGAATCTAAAAAAACTGTAGAGCAGATCAACGAAACCAAGAGTTGGTTTTTTGAAAAAATAAACAAAATTGACAAACCTCTAGCCAGGCTTCTCAAAAAGAAAAGGGAGATGACCCAAATAGATAAAATCATGAATGAAAATGGAATTATTACAACCAATCCCTCAGAGATACAAACAATTATCAGGGAATACTATGAAAAATTATATGCCAACAAATTGGACAACCTGGAAGAAATGGACAAATTCCTGAACACCCACACTCTTCCAAAACTCAATCAGGAGGAAATAGAAAGCTTGAACAGACCCATCACCAGCGAAGAAATTGAATCGGTTATCAAAAATCTCCCAACAAATAAGAGTCCAGGACCAGATGGCTTCCCAGGGGAGTTCTACCAGACGTTTAAAGCAGAGATAATACCTATCCTTCTCAAGCTATTCCAAGAAATAGAAAGGGAAGGAAAACTTCCAGACTCATTCTATGAAGCCAGTATTACTTTGATTCCTAAACCACACAGAGACCCAGTAAAAAAAGAGAACTACCGGCCAATATCCCTGATGAATATGGATGCAAAAATTCTCAATAAGATACTAGCAAATCGAATTCAACGGCATATAAAAAGAATTATTCACCATGATCAAGTGGGATTCATTCCTGGGATGCAGGGCTGGTTCAACATTCGCAAATCAATCAACGTGATACATCACATTAACAAAAAAAAAAGAGAAAAACCATATGATCCTGTCAATCGATGCAGAAAAGGCCTTTGACAAAATCCAGCACCCTTTCTTAATAAAAACTCTTGAGAAAGTCGGGATAGAAGGAACATACTTAAAGATCATAAAAGCCATTTATGAAAAGCCCACAGCTAACATCATCCTCAATGGGGAAAAACTGAGAGCTTTTTCCCTGAGATCAGGAACACGACAGGGATGCCCACTCTCACCGCTGTTGTTTAACATAGTGCTGGAAGTTCTAGCATCAGCAATCAGACAACAAAAGGAAATCAAAGGCGTCAAAATTGGCAAAGATGAAGTCAAGCTTTCGCTCTTTGCAGATGACATGATATTATACATGGAAAATCTGATAGACTCCACCAAAAGTCTGCTAGAACTGATACATGAATTCAGCAAAATTGCAGGATACAAAATCAATGTACAGAAATCAGTTGCATTCTTATACACTAACAATGAAGCAACAGAAAGACAAATAAAGAAACTGATCCCATTCACAATTGCACCAAGAAGCATAAAATACCTAGGAATCAATCTAACCAAAGATGTAAAGGATCTGTATGCTGAAAACTATAGAAAGCTTATGAAGGTAATTGAAGAAGATTTAAAGAAATGGAAAGACATTCCCTGCTCATGGATTGGAAGAATAAATATTGTCAAAATGTCAATACTACCCAAAGCTATCTACACATTCAATGCAATCCCAATCAAAATTGCACCAGCATTCTTCTCGAAACTAGAACAAGCTATCCTAAAATTCATATGGAACCACAAAAGGCCCCGAATAGCCAAAGTAATTTTGAAGAAGAAGACCAAAGCAGGAGGCATCACAATCCCAGACTTTAGCCTCTACTACAAAGCTGTCATCATCAAGACAGCATGGTATTGGCACAAAAACAGACACATAGACCAATGGAATAGAATAGAAACCCCGGAACTAGACCCACAAACGTACGGCCAACTCATCTTTGACAAAGCAGGAAAGAACATCCAATGGAAAAAAGACAGTCTCTTTAACAAATGGTGCTGGGAGAACTGGACGGCAACATGCAGACGGTTGAAACTAGACCACTTTCTCACACCATTCACAAAAATAAACTCAAAATGGATAAAGGACCTGAATGTGAGACAGGAAACCATCAAAACCTTAGAGGAGAAAGCAGGAAAAGACCTCTCTGACCTCAGCCGTAGCAATCTCTTACTCGACACATCCCCAAAGGCAAGGGAATTAAAAGCAAAAGTGAATTCCTGGGACCTTATGAAGATAAAAAGCTTCTGCACAGCAAAGGAAACAACCAACAAAACTAAAAGGCAACCAACGGAATGGGAAAAGATATTTGCAAATGACATATCGGACAAAGGGCTAGTATCCAAAATCTATCAAGAGCTCACCAAACTCCACACCCGAAAAGCAAATAACCCAGTGAAGACATGGGCAGAAAACATGAATAGACACTTCTCTAAAGAAGACATCCGGATGGCCAACAGGCACATGAAAAGATGTTCAGCGTCGCTCCTTATCAGGGAAATACAAATCAAAACCACACTCAGGTATCACCTCACGCCAGTCAGAGTGGCCAAAATGAACAAATCAGGAGACTATAGATGCTGGAGAGGATGTGGAGAAACGGGAACCCTCTTGCACTGTTGGTGGGAATGCAAATTGGTGCAGCCGCTCTGGAAAGCAGTGTGGAGGTTCCTCAGAAAATTAAAAATAGACCTACCCTATGACCCAGCAATAGCACTGCTAGGAATTTATCCAAGGGACACAGGAGTACTGATGCATAGGGGCACTTGTACCCCAATGTTCATAGCAGCACTCTCAACAATAGCCAAATTATGGAAAGAGCCTAAATGTCCATCAACTGATGAATGGATAAAGAAATTGTGGTTTATATACACAATGGAGTACTACGTGGCAATGAGAAAAAATGAAATATGGCCTTTTGTAGCAACGTGGATGGAACTGGAGAGTGTGATGCTAAGTGAAATAAGCCATACAGAGAAAGACAGATACCATATGGTTTCACTCTTATGTGGATCCTGAGAAACTTAAGAGAAACCCATGGGGGAGGGGAACAAAAAAAAAAAAAAAAAAAGAGGTTAGAGTGGGAGAGAGCCAAAGCATAAGAGACTGTTGAGAACTGAGAACAAACTAAGGGTTGATGGGGGGTGGGAGGGAGGAGAGGGTGGGTGATGGGTACTGAGGAGGGCACCTTTTGGGATGAGCACTGGGTGTTGTATGGAAACCAATTTGACAATAAATTTCATATATAAATAAAAAAAAAATATAGAGGAAAGGAGCCACAAACCTAGGAACCTAAGCTGCTTCTAGAAGTGGAAAAGACAAGAAAACAGATTCCCACCTAAAACCTCTAAAAACGAATGTAGCCCTACTCAGATCTTGCATTTAGCCTAGTAAGACCTGTGTCCAACCTCTAACCAACAGAACAGTAAGTTCATAAATGTATATTGTGTAAGCCACTAAGTTTCTGGTAATTTGTTAGGACAGCAATAGGCAATGAATATATTAGCATTCCATTTTTATTGGGTAATATCACATTTACCCTCCTAAATAAACCAGAATTTTTGTACCTAGTAAAATTAATTTTAAAATATGCTCACTTCTTGATTTATTTGTGAACTCAGGGAGAATTGGAAATTTTATATTATTAGCCATTGGAATCTTTAAAATTTTAGTTATTTGCCATTTAGGATAAGATATAGCTTTATTAATTAAAGCCATTCTCCCAATTCAGTTGAATTTTTCTTTCTATTTAGATACTTCTACATTTGTTATCTTTTATCTTTTATATTTTAATTTTTTGTTGTTGTTGTAGAGTAAGTGTGATGTTTTCTTCTATTATACTTAACTTTGTTTTAACGGGCATTAACTTTTGTATATTCATGTTAAAAACAATAAAATATCTGATTTTTTTTTGGTTTACTTTAAATAATTTTTTCAGTTGAGTCCATTCGACTTTCAGGTTATTTTTTTTTTAATTTTTTTTAATGTTTTTATTTATTTTTGAGACAGAGAGAGACAGAGCATGAGCAGGGGAGGGGCAGAGAGAGAGGGAGACACAGAATCTGAAACAGGCTCCAGGCTCCGAGCTGTCAGCACAGAGCCTGACGCAGGGCTCGAACTCACGGACGATCATGACCTGAGCCGAAGTCGGAAGCCCAACCGACGGAGCCACCCAGGCGCCCCCCGACTTTCAGCTTATAATAACATTTTGAAGTAATGAAATTTTTCCTTCTTCCCACAAAGTGTATTTTCTTGTATCCCTAATTGCAGTTGTCAGTACTTCCAAAACAATATTAAACACTGTTCAAGATCACAAGCATCCTTATTTTTTCCTGACTTTAATGATGCTATTTCTTAGATCTCATCTTTGAGGATGATACTCAATGTTGGCCTGTTGTTTGTTTTAATTGTCTGGTCAACACAAAGGAACTATAGCTAGATTCACTATGCAACTCTGCTGAAGAATGTTAGAAACACAAACTATGTGAGATAGTGATGAGTTAACCTGATAAACATATTTTCTATGTAGAAGTATATTCCTACTCTGCCCATTACACACTGTGAATGGCAGAGGAGCGGGGGCAGATACGGTTACAGATTATGGTGTTTACCGATAATCCTAGTAGGTAAAAGTGAATGGAGCAGATACACAAACTCCAAGATCTTCTCAATGTAGAGTGGAAAAAATAAAAATATGGAGAATGAAGAAGGAAGTCTGTCTACAAAGTAGAGAGAGAAGGCAGATCTCAAGGTGGGAAAATAAATTTTTGAACAAGCTACCCCCATGAGGAGACCAAGTTTTATTTGTACAAGTTTTATTTACATATTCCTCCACATCATATCTAGTTGTAGGCTATGAAATAAAGGATGATTTGGGGACCTAATTTATTTTTAATTTTTTTAACGTTTATTTATTTTTGAGAGAAACAGAGACAGAGTGCCGGCTGAGGAGGGGCAGAGAGAAGGAGACACAGAATCCGAAGCAGGCGCCAGCCTCTGAGCTCTCAGCACAGGGCCCGAGGTGGAACTCAAACTCACAAACTGCGAGATCATGACCTGAGCTGAAGTCGGCCGCTTAACCCACTGAGCCACCCAGTCGCACCATTAGGAACTGATTTTTAACAGTCGGGAATATGTTTGAAGATATTTTTCCTTAAATAATAATTCTCTTAAGATAATTCCCAAGTTTCAGAAAAGGCTATTATTGCACATATAACACTCTTACACTGGTGAGCTATGGTGGATGATTCAGTTTGAGAAAAGGAAACCTTAGCATTGTCTTAAGTCACCCTTATACTCAGGTCAGAGAAGCAGGATCAGCATCGTCTTAAGGGAGGATGGGTGTACTAGAATTCCAGACTATGGTTAGGAAGAAGCCATGCGGAAAGGAGACAACCTCTTATCCTCACAGGAATTACATTTGGTATTTATTAAAGACACAAATTCCTAGTGGGTCTGGATTGGGACCTGAAAACCCACATATTGGTCAAGATTCAACTTCTGATAAGATTAATTTGTGAAAATCTGAACTATAGAAGGTTTCCCTATTCAAATTACAAGAATAAATCAATTACAAATATTTTCATTGTTGTTTGTGTGTATGACATGTATATTACAGTATAAAAGTGTATCCCTGTTGACATTTTCCTGAAATTTAGTTCCTCTGATTTGCCAAAAATTTTTCAAAAGTTAACTTTGTCACAGGCAAAACTTTGTCCCCAGTGGAATCAAGTTTTAATATTGAGAAATTATTAAAATTTAATTATTATTATTAAATAAATATTATTTAATTATTCCAATTTTAATTATTATAATTACAATTAATTTTATCTACAAGAAATGTCTGGAACTCATCATCTCAATAAAAAAGTATAACCTCTGTCTTAATCCATTCAGGTTGCCACAACAGAATAACATAGACTGGGTGGTTTATAAATAACAGAAACTAATATCCACAGTTTCTGAAGGCTGGGAAGCCCAAGATAAGGGTATTGGCAGATTTGGTATTTGGTAAGAGCCTGCTTTCTGGTTCGTAGATGGTTGTTTCTTGCTTTGACTTCATATGGTGGAGGGAGAGTGAGGTCTCTTTTAAGAAAGGCATAATCTGTGAGGACTCTGCCCTCATGACCTAAGCCTCTCACAGAGGACCCACTTCCAAAAGCCATCATATTGGGCTTAGGATTTCAACATTTGGATATGGGGGAGACATACATCCAGTCTATAGAAGCTGCCATTTATGAGTTTATAAACTATAAACTTTCAGTAAATTATCTCAATATGTAAAATAAATCATCTGGAGCTCCTCATTCCTTAATTCTATTTTCAGAGCAGTTAAAATACATCCTCAACTATTCACTGTTTTATTCACAAGAATTCCGAATTTTTCCAGAAGCAAATAGCTGAAACATTTTACTTCAACAATTTTAAGTCTAAAATGCAAATCCATTATCAATCTTATAAGTAACTAATCCAATTTATAACATTTGATTTGTAAAGTGATATTTTTCTTGCAAAATGAGTTCTTTTGAGTTCAAAAGAAGTAACTGAACTAAGGTAAATTATACTCTCGAGCCTATGGGTCATTAGAATTTTAGTAATTCAAAATTTAAAAAAAATGACACAGGTTGGGCACTCCAACAAGCAGACTGGAGATGCCTGTGCAGATTGTGATTTAGGGAGTGTCCATGGAATCAATGACTGCAGAACAAAGAGGAAAAAAGCAGTGTTGTTCAGAGGGAATAGTCCAAAAGCCAACCCATGGCCATCTCTGGAACTCATATGACCCATCAAAGTTATCCTATTTGAGGCCAAAATAGCTAGGCCTTTATACTGTGCCTATATAAGTCATTCGATATGGGCTGTCTGAGCAGTGTAACCTGGAAGACGCAGATCCTTGAGCCAGGCAACCCCAGGAGGAGCAGGGAATTGAAGGCTACCTTCCAATAGAACTTTCAGCTGCAATTTTCCTCTTTTCATAGGAATCTAGGGCACATCACAGTTTCCAACACAGTACACCCCTTGCCCTGCTGGACCCACTTCATACACATGTTGGCAGCAGTTTTTCCAGGGTTCTAACATTCCTTTGTTCATAAAGAAGATTAGTGAACATTCCTTTGTTCACAAAGAAGTAGATAAGTAAGACAAATTCTACTTCCCAAGGTTTTGGTGTTGCAACGGATGCTTTTCTCCCTATCCTTCTTCAATCCCTTTCCCCCTCAGCTTATAGTATTTTGCTGTGCCAGTCTTATAGTATTCCCTGATGGTATGATGGGCCCTTATGCCTGGGGGGGGGGGGGAGGTCACCATACCTGTCTCAGGCTCCAGTTAATGTATATATCCATTTTTTCCATCAAAATTGGGCAAGAGTGTACCAACAACAGGCATTCAAATGGTTTATCTGGGTACCAAATACATTCCTCCATGACTACAGTGTGTAACAGCAGATCTACCTCCTACAGATGATCAGGGTCAGTTAGACCTGACAAACTGTCGGCTCCTTTGGTTGCCTTTGAGTCCCTTGCATAAAGTCTCAGGTGCTCAGGTATTGAGCTGTCAGATGTCAACATGGTCAAAGGACAATTAGCCAAAATGAAAGTAATAATCAAGCCTTTATTCACTGGCTGTGTCAGTGTAAGCAAGAGAAAAAGTAGGTGCTGGCTTCCCAATGTTCCATATCTCCCCTACACAATGGCACCAGGTGAGAATCAAATAAATCAGTGAGGATGGGGGAACTGTCTCAATGTCAAGGAGTCCTAAACAAAATGCTCTTGCCATTTTTTGTAACTAGGGGTTATAAAAGAGTAGAGGAAGAGGGGATAGGAGTACAAAAGTACTGAGTGAGAGTGCAGAAAAGTGTCTTAGTCAAGATCTCCTGGTAAGGAGGTGAAGGAAAAGTGTCTCAGTTGAGGTTCCTGATTAGGAGGCCCCTGAATGGAGGTGACTAGGCTAGAATATAGATATAAGAGGCTGGCCTGGGGAGGGAGCAGAGTCTTTGAAAGTAACTGCCTCCAGAAAATATAAAGGCAAAGGGGTGCCTGGGTGACTCAGTCAATTAAGTGTCTGACTTCAGCTCAGGTCATGATCTCATAATTTGTGGGTTCGAGCCCCGGGTCGGGCTCTGTGCTCACAGCTTGGAGCCTGGAGCCTGCTTCAGATTCTGTGTCTCTCTCTCTCTTTCTGCCCCTCCCTCACTCATGCTCTGTGTCTCTATCTTTTGAAAACAAATAAACATTAGAAATGCATGCAAATGTACATATAAGAGTGAGAGGAATGTGTAAAGCTCTTTGTATTATACTAACGTTTGCCGAGGGCATCTACTACAAGAGGCTGATTATACAACCAGTTAGGATGATTCTGTCACCTGTTGATGCCTGCAAGTTTCTGTCTGTCCCTAATGTTCTAGTCTTCCTCCAGGTCCCTGAGTGGTAGGCCAGGCTAGTAGCCATATTCACAGGCCAGTATATATTCTCACCTCTAACCACTTTGAAACAAACTAGAGGACCAGGTAGGCTGCCTTGAGAGAATTTCCTTTACAAAGTTTTCCATGTCCACCTATGAGAGAGGCTGTCACCCATTTTTGCCTTACATCCTAAGCTGACCTATCCAGGAACCAAGCTCAAGGTTCTTCCTGCTTCAACAGATGAATGTGTAAAATTCTGCATACCATAGGTGTGAGTTTAGAGAGTGACAATGAGGCATGAGCTGTCGGTGGCATGGGTTCTAGGTTACTGGTTCATGGAACTTGGTCGTGTCCTCTTCCATGCTCATGCTTAATTCCATTTATACCACTTCCAATGGACACTGCATTATTGCTGAATCCAACCAACTATATGAAATGGTGGATTTTCCAGAACCCAGCTTATTATAGACAGCTCCGGACTCCTATCACGTGTTCCATGGCCAGACACTCCATCTCTTCTTGGGCTCACTTTCTAGAGTTGTTTTTAACAGATGTAAAATTCTCTATGGCAGATGAGATGACCTTAATTTAGAACCCCAGGAGATTATTTTGTGATTCTCTCATGGGCACTTGCCATAAACTTCACTAACATATCTAATAACACAGAATATCGTCACTAATATAACACTAACACAGAATGTGTCACTAATATAACACTAATAACACAGAAATTGTCAGGTTGTTTGTTCCAAGTTGCAGGGCTGCTTATACAGGAATGCAAGATGCTCTTCTTTTGGATGGGATATCCCAAAAAACTTCTGGCCAATGAACCCAAAAAGCTTACTAGTATAGCAAGTCCTTGAAACTTCAAATAATTTATCGCTCACTCTTAGAATATGTGGGGCTTGCCAAGACCTTCAATTTATTAGCTACTTTTTGTTCATCTAGCACCTTTAACAAATTGTCATATATTCAATGGATCAAGTTTTGCCAGATATCCAGATGGTCCAAATATTTTGGGGCCATACAATTAACAGGCATAAGAGTTAACATAGACCTGAAGAAAACTGTAAATATATACCAAAGGCAACCGTAGGTGAGCGCAAAATGTTTCCAAAACTTTTTTTTACTATGGATGAAAAGTAGCACATTTGCTAAATCTATAACTGCTTCATGTACTGATGCCAGATGACTCTGCTGTAGCACAAATACCATGCCTGATAATTGCAGTTGCACTGGAGGCTGCTATTAGTTGAGTTTCCAACAATACACTATCATCTTTGAGGATCCACCTGGTTTAGCAAAATAATGATGATTCCTGGTGAACTAAATGGAGATACGAAGAGGACTAAGACTTCCCAGCCTTAAAGGTGGTACTAATTTTTGTCATCCTCTCCAAGGCTGTGATACTTTTGCTGATAAACTATCTTGTGCATCATGGAGGTTGCAGTTGCAGGGGCTTCTACTTGGTCTTCCCCACTGTATGGTTCTCATCTCATAGGCCAAGTACCCAATGTGGGGGTTGTACTAACAATCAAGTATGTCTATCCTCACCTGACATTAGGCAGTTAGGAGGGGTCTGTAAATTTAGTATGAGGTACATACTACCCAGTGTTCCACTTATTAACTAGCCCCCATATGCTTCACTCAAAAAAAAAGGAGACATGGTGATACTTTACATCTCTGAATACCAATGTTCATTATTCCTCAAAATGTTTGAAAATTCTTCTTTTCTCGTTGTAAATTTTTATTGAGTAAATGACAGCGAAAAGACTGAGTGAATCATTATCTTGCACGTTGCCATGTTACTAAAGAATCTTTTTGTCAAAGGACCTAACATTCTCCTTAACAAGTGGATCTTGAATCAATATTTCCTCAGGTCCAGAAACTAGGAAATAATTTTAAACATTTTTAGTGGACAACTTCCCTTAGCCTCCAGATCATCCATTTTTAAAAATTTCTTCTGAGGGTACAAGTTGAATAATTCCATTCTTGGGTGTTTACTTACTTTGGCCATAACTCTTTTCCATACTTTCAAAAGTTATTCCTATAGAGTTCAAATCACTTCCTGAGATCCTCACAGGATCTTAAATTCTGCATCATGAGTGAAGACTCCCAAACCAATAAACTCTCATTCACTTAGTTTAATATTCCAACACTCATGACCCCAGAATTTAAGTTCATCCATCACATCATGATCTACTAATTCTCTGTGTTAAAAATATTAGAAACTTTTGGAAAACTGAAAAATATCTATAGCTTAAAAATGTTTTAATTGAGGGGCACCTGGGCGGGGGGCTCAGTCAGTTAAGCGTCCAACTCTGGCTCAGGTAATGATCCCATGGTTTGTAAGTTCGAGACCCATATGGAGCTCTCGGCTGTCAGCACAGAGCCCATTTCAGATCCTTGTCCCCTCCCCCTCTGCCCCTCCCCTGCTTGTGTGTACACTCTCTTTCTCTCTCTCTCAAAAATAAATATTAAAAAAAGTAAAAATATTTTAACTGAAATGACTGAATTTTATTAACATCTGTAATATCTTGAGTCTTTTTAAAAAATATTTTATTTTTAAGTAATTTCTACACCTAATGTAGGGCTTGAACTCATAACCCTGAGATCGAGAATCATGCACTCCACAGACTGAGCCAGCCAGGCACCCCATAGAGTCTTGTGTTTATGTATCTCAAATACCAATATTTTGGGTACTGGAAAGGGGATAATACATCTATATCTCCTTTACATTTGAGGCAGTGAGAGCATAAAATTCTTTTATCTTTTTATGGACATGTTAAGTTCATGCACATTCCCATAGCTGCTCTACACCAAAATAGAATATTACCTGCACATTAGCAGCAGTGACTGTAACTTAAATTTATCAAGGGAAAAATTATAGATACCTAAATATTATTTTATGAAATGGGCTCAGTTATTTCTCTCCCATTTTATTGCCCCAAATGGACCTTTTGGCATCGATGACATATAACTGTGGTCTGTTCCACACAACTGTATACCACTAAGTGTATGGAATTTCTCCTAGAATGCTAAAAGAACCTGAGCTATTGGCAATGATTCTATATGGTGAAACTTGTGACAACAGTTGTCTTGGGCTACTTTTCCAAGGAAAAAGCAAACAGTCTTGGAAAATGAAGGTCGTATCTTCGTGTGGCCACAGGGGAGATCTGTTTACCATCCAGAATTATAAAGGTAATGTGTCCTTCTAAAGAGAAAGCTTAAGCAGGTTTGCTAGAAGTCCCTTACATGGATATCAGGGTTTCCTAATATCAGGGTTCATCCACTGTGACAGGAACCCACTATGTGTGCACCATCCACCTAGGTCTGCTTCTGCTTCTGAAGACCTTCTGGGACTTCAGCAGTGTTTTCTATACTAACATAACAAATTATCAGAAATATAGTAGCCTAAAATAACATGCAGTTATTATTTCACACTTTCCATGGCTCAAGGATCCAGGCAGAGCTTAAGATGGTCCTTTGCTCAGGGTCTTACAAGGCTGCAATCCCACCAGGGTGCCTTATCATCTAGAGAAGAATCTGCTTCTACTTTCATTCAAGTTACTGGTAGATACTTGTGGTTGTATGACTGAAGATCCTAGGTTTTACATGATGTTGAATGGAGGCTATCCACAGTTCATAAAGGGCGTCTGCAGTTACTTGTCAAGTGGGTTTTCCAACATGGTGATTTGCTTCATCAAGACTATCATCTGGATAAGTCCTCAGCTCCAATTTGCCAAGATAGGGTCTTACTGAAGGTAATGTAGTTACAGGGGTGACATGACTCAGAAGCTACCTTCTGCCAGAATCTATGAACCTGTGGCAGGACAACTTTTTAGTTTATAAGTACAGTAAAATTCTTTACAGTTCTTAACAGGTTTTTTTTTTCTTTTCTAATCTTCTCCTGGATATTCATAGGCCACTGAGAGTATACAGTAATACTATCCTGACCTGTTCCCTCTCTTAGTGGTGGAGGACTATCCAGAGAAGAAGAGTTTCATGTAACTACATAGCATCTCCATATGCATTACTACATTCAGAAACTTTATACTTATAAGGACAAGTACATTTGGAAGCTGGTACTTGACATCTTAATCTTTACCTATGTAAAAGTTCTTCGAACTATGGCTTTACTTGTTTAAACCAATTCATCTGGAGTATAGTTACATTACCAGTTTACTTAATTTGAATCTTTTTAGACCCCTAGAGTACAACCAAAATGACTGTGGAAAGGTAATATACCAGAACTCAGTCATGAAATTTATGGCCAGTGACCTGAATGGAATATAATTGCTCCTTTCTAAACTTGACAGATTCTCATATCATTTTTTTAAAAGTTTAACAATGTATAATGTCTTACTAGAACCAATAAATACACCATCGGGGTGGTTTTGAAATGCAGATTGCTTTTAAAATTGTGCTAAAATGGCTTCTTTTTCCACAGACTACTTAGCAATATGAGTTCAAAGATCACCAGTTGAATAGCCCATAAAAGGTCCATTATGTCATTTTACACACATCTATCTGCCAAGCACTCAAGATCTTAACAAGAAATTAAATAGTTCAAAGAAGATAAAGTTATGAAAGTTAAGTGGCGAGACAATGCAATGCTCTACTGATAGAAGTTACTTCAACAGTTTATAAAGTGTTGACAGCTCTTTTCCAGCTTGGCTTAAGCACGGTCTTGTCATATTGCCAAAGCAATACATTGTGTAGTTCATCCAGGTATATTCTGTACCCATAATTTGAAGTTCCTCCATTCCTCTCTTGAAATTCTCCTTCTATGAGCATTCCAGAGTTTGACAATAGTAGACACTCATTACCATTATATTATAATAAAGCAGACAAATGTTTCCTTCCTCCCTCATGCTACAGGAAGCATCTTGTTGGACCTGGGGAAAAATGAAAGTAACTCTCTTCCAGATTACCTTACTTCTTTTCAACCCCTGAAACTCTCCAGAGCACAAGGGCACTGCATCTGATTTTGAGGTGTTCCCTCTCTTTTCACTGCCTCTCTAGCAATCACTTTTAAGACTTCCCCCAAAATAGACGACCTTCTCATTGTTTCTCAAATCACACAAAATTACTGGTTTCCTAGTCGACCAGTAACCAACCAGTAACCAACATTCCCACTACAAATCATCAGTCATCTTTCCACTTCAGAATCCTCAATGGCTTCCCATATGTTTGTCAGTGTTTCCCAAGCTTTTTTAAATTTAAAAAATAAAAATTAACGGTTATTCATTTTTGAGAGACAAAGACAGAGTGCAAAGGGGGAGGGAGACAGAATCCGAAGCAGGCTTCAGGCTCTGAGCCGCCAGCACCAAACCAACGTGGGGCTCGAACCCATGAACCGTGAGATCTCGACCTGAGTCAAAGTTGGACGCTCAGCCAACTGAGCCACCCAGGGGCTCCTCCCAAGCTTTAGAGTATACAGAAACACAGACTTTCAGTCCCATGCTCATAGTGGCTCAGTCATAGTTTACATGTTTATTGCATATATTCAGTGTGTAATTCCATTAAAAACATTTTACTACCAAAGCAGTGGTGTCTTGGTAAATGTTTAACAACTCTCTAGGGGAAAAAAAAAAGTGAGAACAAAAGACTAAGGAAGAAGGAAAGAGAGGCAGGGAAGGTAGAAAGAAGAAAAAGGACAACACTGGAAATCTGCCAATTTCTATCAGGTGCATACTCCCAACATTGCCTTTATCAAGTTAACAAAGTGTTATCATGGAGACTATGTTGGGAAAAGATGGACATAGTTTTTGTGAGCCAGTAGCTACCAATCAGCTCCAGCACAACACGGCACCTAGGTGATTCTACTTCTACTAAACTGCACTCATATGATATTATTTACTGCTGGTATCTGTGCTTTACTTGCTCCCCCTTCCCGGAATGCAGAACTTTTCTTTCTCTCTGATTATTTCATAGCAGGGATACTAATAATCCACCTGGGAAACTATTGTCCAAATAGCAATCCCAGATACTTCCGTAGTTGAGAGTGGATATTTCATAGTATTCACCACATTTTATTGTAGTTATCTATTAAAATGTCTATTTTGATCTCCAGTTGAGTCATCAGAAACTATCTCTCATTTATCTTGGTATCACCAAATGTGTAACAAACTGTAGGGACTAAATGTTTATAAAACTTATAATTCACCATAATTAATTACTAATAATGGAGCCAGCAATTTCAATATTTAGTATTGATTTAATATTGAGACAATTTAAATGCATCAAAGAAGAGATGGAATAGGGAAGTGATAAGCTGACCAATGGGTTTTAAAGGGATGGGTAACTGGAAAAAAAAATAGAATTAAAAGAAATATAAACAGTGCCTTGCTCAGAGAAGTCAACTGGTGAAATTTTGAGGACAAAAAAAAAATCACTGGTTGGTTTTATAAACAGTATGATTATATTTTATTTCTACTCATCACATAATTACACCAACCAAAAATAATGAGGATAATCAAATTTCAAGCTTTAATACACAAGCCTGAGATCAGGGAGAAGGTATTAACCCCTTATGTAATTTGCTAAAAGCCACAAGAGCTAGTCAATACTAAAATCTAACTATAAAACTAAACAGAGTATGAGAAAATATCATTATTGAATATGCTTTTATACTAAACTCACTACAGACTATTCATTGTCAGCTTTTTTTCTATATTAACTCATAAACCTAAACTTTCCTATAGAGTATATTATAAATGTTTCCCATCTTTAAATTCAAACTTTAGAACGGAGAAACTAATTCAATGGGTATTTCTTTGATAGTACGCACATCTCTTGGGATAACTTGAGAAAGCAATAGCCTGAATGTTCTCCATTCACAGGAGATATGAATTGGAGTTGCCCTGATCATTCACAATGGGAAAAGATGAAAAAACTGAGAAATGAATCAAATTTTAAACATGCCTTCAATTTTCAAAAGATACCAAAGCACATGAAGAATAAGGGATAAGCTAGGTAAAATGAGAAGGTAACTTTTGAGACTATAAATACATTTTACTTTGTGTTCATGCTTCCTGCCACTATTTTTGTGGTTTGAGATATGGGCAATTAAGTTCAGAGATAATAAAATGAAATATCTGGAAAGAACTTTAGAAATTCTCATCAAATCCTTCATTTTACTGACGAAGAAGATGAGGTTCAAGAAGAACCTTTTTTCTTGGGAGGTTGGGTGATTCACCACACTTTTATTACCCGTACTCAGTGAGAAAAAAAAATAAGCTTGAGATGCAACTTCTATTTTTTTCTGTTTCTTAGTTTGTGTTTCCTCTATTCTTATTTTTCTTCTTCACGGAACAGTTTTTTTTTTTTTTTTTCCAATAAATAAACTTTTAGAATGTCCTTCTACATTTTTGAAGCAAAATTAGGTCTCTGCTTAGGTTTACTGATGTTCTTCAACTGGGTTTTGCAAATTTTAATTTTTCTTTATTAACAGAACACATAAGTGAGTTTTCTTCCCAACATTTTAGAATCATTTAGTTTCTAGGCAAGATGAACAGCATCTACATACCAAGAGCACATATCAAACCCTCTGCCACCTTCTGTAACTTGATCTGTCATAATCCTTACTGCTATAATACTCCCACAGTCCAAAATGTGTTCCTCAATTGCAGATTCTTTGACTTCATAAAGGAGATTCCCCATAAGTACTGATCTCTTGTCCCTAGATGAGGTCTCGGGACAAGAGATTGCAAAATTAAGATCATCTACCCACATTCATGCACCAAGTTTCTGGTGTATGCAAGTGCACAATCCATGTTTCCTGGGGCCAATCTAGTTTTCTATTTTTATCATATATGTCTCACTACTCATTTTTTATGACATTTATTGTCAAATTGGTTTCTATACAACACCCAGTGCTCATCCCAACAGGTGCCCTCCTCAATGCCCATCACCCACTTTCCCCTCCCTCCCACCCCGTCATCAACCCTCAGTTTATTCTCAGTTTTTAAGAGTCTCTCATGGTTTGCCTCCTTCCCTCTCTGTAACTTTTTTTTCCCCCTTCCCCTCCCCCATGGTCTTCTTATTGTCAGTTGGGAATTTTAAAAATTTGTATCCTTCATAAGTTAGCTTTATGACTTGGTCAAGTCACTTTGTCTCTCCAGGTCATCTTGTTCACATCTGCAAAAGGTGGGAACATGACTTCCAGTGGTCACATTTTCTGTTTTTATGGCTCCCTGCTTATTAACTACCAAAATTAGGAAACAGTTTTCAATTAAAGCATGCAGAAGCATATAAAATCCAGAAAGGAAACATCACGACCATTTTCCAGTCTCCTGTGGAATGCAAATTCTGAATTATGGATGACTTAAAATTTTTCTTTTTAAAAGTCAAGCCACCGGATGGCATAATGTGTAGCAGACTGGATAACTGCTCACCAAATCTATTTTCTTTTCCTCTAGAGTACATAAATAGAATTTATATCCCAGCCTCGTTTTTGAATTTGGGTATGACTCTGTTCCAGTAGCATGTGACCATAAAGGAAATGGGTCGCTTTATGCCTGACCATAAAACCTTCCAACATGATTCCCTATTCTTTTCCCTTCATGTTCAAGACTGAAATTCTGGGTCAAAAAAAAGTAAGTAAAACAACAACATGTAAAGATAACCATATGTAGGAATATCAGCTTCCTGTTTTGGCCTCCTTCACATGAATAAGAAATAAATGTCTATTTTGTTAGAGCACTGAGATTTCTGGGTTTTTCTGTTAAAGAGGTAACCATTGAGGACATTATATTGTCTAGTACTACAGGGTTCTTAAAATTCTATGGTTCTGATATTCTAATTTGTCAAAATACACGTCTGTAATAAATACACATTCTATGTTAAAGTGGAACCAAAGGCAAACTTCCTGTTTCTATACATCAGTAATTATACTTACTTCTAAATTAATATTTCTCAAAAATCTTATTAATTTATTATTTTAATTTAAACTGCTTTAGAAGTTGTCAAATAATTTAGCCATTTTAATTAATTACAACTTTTCTTTTTCCTTTAGGAAATTTTTTTTTTTTGCCTTAAAATTGGCATTAATATCCTGAGAGGGTAGAAATCCCTGCAGGTAACCTTAAGAGGCCTATTTCTTAATTTCAAATAGATTAAAATATGAACACTTTTAAAGAGGTTTTTTAAAATATTCTTCTTTCTCATATCACATTTGTATCTAGAAAAGATTAGCATATGTTGTTGTGATAAACATTCTATTTTTAGAATTTTTATTGAATTTTCTATTCAATGGACACATACTGGAAGTGAGAATATAAACATTTTAACAAACAGATTTAATACATACACTTTTTTCTACTGCTTTGTATAATAAGAGCAAGCCCCCAAAAACACAAAAATTAAAAAAAAGTCTTATTTAGAAAACCAAGCCAAAGACCAAAAGGTATTCGTTCTAATAAAAATTGATGAAACTCATATGAATACTGTGTAGGTTAAATAATCAAGCATCCTAATAGCAATATTTTCTATAGAATATTAATTTGCCAGAGATTACCTAGCAAACTAAACTAGCTACTGCAGTGTAGCAACTAATAATACTTCAAGAAATAGTTTAAATAGGAGTCAGCAAACTTATTTTAGAATAGCAAGGGAAGAAAGCGTTAGATGCCTTTGAATTTTATAGTTGTTTTCTTTTATATAAGAAAAGTAAGGTGGTGGGATTTCCAGAACAGCAGTGGTAGGAGCTTGGCAAACACTGTTCTTATGTAAGCAATTATTTCCTGGGAAACAACCACTGAATTCCCTGTAAGGTAACCTACTGACATATAAGAAATGGACAAAATTTCATTAAAAAAAAAACAAAAACAAAAACAACAACCAGGGGCGTCTGGGTGGTTCAGTCAGTGGAAAGTCTCACTTCAGCTCAGGTAATGATCTCATGGTTTGTGGGTTCCAGCCCCACATCAGGCTCTGTGCTGGCAGCAGCCTGCTTTAGATTCTGTGTCTCCCTCTCTCTCTGCCTGCCCCATGCTCATGCTCTCTCTCTCTCTCTCTCTTTTTCTCTCTGTCTCAAAAATAAATAAACACTATTTTAAAAAAAATACTAATAAATCTCAGTAAGAACACTGTGAATTTACAGCATTTGAGTTTTGAGCTATTCACATCCCCAGGCACAGATCAGTATGACAGAAGCTCCACTCTATGTAGATTCTATCACAAAGGTGGGGCTCCCTTTCCCCACACCTCCCAGTCTAAGGCTATAGTTTCAATGTAGATGGGGTAGACCAGCAGCAAAAGAGTTGCTACATCTTTTGTTGCTAACAGCAACAAAAAGACCTAAGGGTTTGAGGAAGGGTATCAATGTCATGAGTTGCTAAAATGCATTGAAGCGTATTTTTCAACAAAAATGTATGATTTGCAAAGAAACAGGTAAATGTGACTCACACATAGAAAAAAAAAGGCAGGTAATATCGTTTGCATTTGAGGGAAACAAAAATACTGGTTTAACAGACAAAAATTGCAAAGCAGATTGTATACATATGTTCAAAATACAGAGAAAATTATGTTTGAAGAATTAAAAGAAGGCATTGTGACAATGTCTCATCAAGAACAATAAAGAGATGGAAATTTTAAAAAGGAATAAAATGAAAATTCTGGAATTGAAAAGTACAGACTCTTAAATGAAAAATTTACTAAATATGCTCCACTGAAGAAAAAGGAATTGTGGCAGAAAAAAAAGAATTTGTGAACTTGATAGATTTACAAAGATTACACATTGAAAAACAAAGAGAAAAGGAAAAGAAGGAAAATAAAAGGAACTTCAGAAGAAGGTGGAAAACCAGTATTACATCAACATATCTGTAACAAGAGTGCCAGAAGTACAAGAGAGACAGTCACATAAAAGTATATTTGAAGAAATGATAGTTGAATTCCAAATGCGATGAAAAAGTTTAAATTACGCATCTCAGAGACTGAACGAACTCCAAGTAGAATAAATTCAAAGAGATGCACACCCAGATATATCAGAATAAATATATCAACAAGTAAAAAACGAAGAAAAAATCTTGAAAGCAGCAAGAAAAATATTTATCATTACAATGGACTGCATCCAACAAGATCAACAGCTGATCTCTGATCAGGAATTGAATACAGAAGGCAGTGGGTAAAATAATCAATGCCCCCCACACACACCTGGAGAAAAAAAAAAGGCTGTCAAGAATGTTACGTCCAGGGAAAGTATGTTTCAAAAATGAAGGTGAAGGTGAATAGAAGACAACTGCAGAAGCAAAAGCTGAGATAGTTCATTGCTAGCTGAGCCTTCTTCGAAGAAATACTAAAGGAAGTTCTTCAGACAGAAAGCATGTAAACTCAGACAGAAATTCAAATCCACATGAAAAAAGAAACACCCTCCCCCCAGTGAAGGTAATTGTGTAATATTATAGAAGACAGTATAAATGCTTATTATTCCACCTCTTTTCTCTTATTTGAAAAGCAATTGTATGTGTATATATAGATATACCTATATATACACAGATAGATGTGCCTATATATTACACACAGAACTGTAATTTACATATTATTATCTTGTTGGGCCTATAACATGTAGAAATGTAATATATTTAGCACTAACAGCTTAAAGGGGGCGGGTGAAAATAAAGCTGTTTTGGAGTAAGAAAATGACACCATATGGTTACTAAATCCTCAGGAAGAAATGAAAAGATAAGAAATGGAAAATAAGTTTAATATAACAAATATTATAAATATATACTTGTTCTCCTTTCTTAACTTCTTTAAAAGACATAAAATTATAAAAACCAATATACAGAACAATACATTAATGGGTTTGTAAACTAATTAAATGTACTATGTATAATAATAGCATAAAAAGGGGGAAGATAGAGCTTTGTAGGAGTAATATTTCTATATTTCTCTAAAATTAAGTGAGTATAAATTTGAAGTAGATTCTGATAAATTGAGATAAATGTAGAGCAACCATTAAAGACATAACTGAAAAAAACTACAGTGAAAAACCATTAAAGGAATTAAATATTACATTAGAAAACATTCACTTAATGCAAAAGAAAGCATTAAAAGAGGACTAGAGGAACAAATTAGATATTAGACAATTTTTTTAAGTAAAAAGACAAACGTGAGTCCAAATATATCAATAATAAAATTAAATGTGAATGAGTTAAGCAATGTGATCAATAAACAGATCATCAGACTAGATTAAAAACAATATATACTATCTACAGGAGACACACTTTAGATGTTTTAGATGAAAAGATACAAACAGATTGAAAGGATTAAAAAAAAAGATCATGCAAACAGTAGTCATAAGAAAGCTGAAGTACCTATACTAACATTAGATAAAATGAACTCTAAAAATAAAAATGCTCCTACAGATGATGAGCACCATTTTATAATAATAAAATGTAGACTATCAGGAAAATCATAAACACCTCATAATCATAAACACATATGCACCTCAAAATATATTAAAATAAAGGACAGAAATAAAAAGGAAAATAGACAATAGAGTTATAGTAGTTGGAGAATTCCATGCCTCACTTTTAATAATGGACAGAACAAGGAGACAGAAGATCAACATGGAAATAGACCTGACCAGCACTATAAACCAACAAGACCTAACAGACATCTACTGGACACAGTACTCCAAACACCTAACTACACATTCATCTCAAAAGCACATGGAGCACTGTCTAATAAGATAGAAAATATTCTAACTTCTTTAATGTTTATTTATTATTGAGAGACAGAGAGAGACAGAACATGAGCATGGGAGGTGCAGAGAGAGGGGGAGACACGGAATCTGAGTTAGGCTCCAGACTCCGAGCTGTCAGCACAGAACCCGAAGCAGGGCTCGAACTCACAAACCCTGAGATCATGACCTGATCCAAAGACAGACACTTAACTGACTGAACCACCCAGGTGCCCCAAGATAGACAATATTCTAGGGCATAAATAACCTTAATAAATTTAAAAGGATTTAAAGAATACAAAGTATGATCCCTAAACATAATGAAATAAAATTAGATATCAACAGCAGAAAAATATTTAGAAAACTCACAAATATATGGAAATTAAGCAATACAAGAGAAATTATAAAATACTTCAAGATGTATGAAAATTAAAACATTTTCAAAATTAATAGATACAGTTTATGGATCCATAGCAAACTATGGAATCAGCTAAAGCCATGCTTAGAGGGAAATTTATAGCTGTATAGGCATTTACAGCTATAAAAGTAGCTAAAAAGTAGAAAGCTAAAAAGTAATGGGCACTTACAGCTAAAAAGTAGAAAGATGCCCAATCAATAACCTAGCCTTGCACCTTAAGATGCTTGTGGGGGGGGGGGGGAGAGCAATCAAACAAAAAGATGGAAATAACAAAGATTATAACTGAAGTAAATAAAATGGAGATTAAAAACTCAATTAAGAAAATAAATGAAATAAAAGCTAATGCTTTAAAATAATTAACAAATTTGGCACACTTTTCACTACACTAACAAGGAAAAAAGGAGAAGACTTAAAATACTAGAATCAGAAACTAAAGTGGGGACATTAGTACTGATATTACAGAAAAAAAATTATAAAGGAATACAATGACAACTGTATGCCAATAAATTAGGTAACTTTGATGAAATGGATAAATTCCTGGAAAGATACAAATAACTGAAACTGACTTAATTAGAAATAGACAATTAGGGGAACTTCTTTAACAGGATAAAAGGTATCTACCAAACAAAACAAAACAAAACACAGTTAATATCATACTGAATGTTAGTGAAAGAGTGAAAGTTTTCCCTGAAGATATCTATTTGCAGACTTTTTTCTATCTATACACAAAACCTAATGGAATCTACAAACAAACAAACAAAACCTGCTGGAATAAATAATTTATACACTATGCAGGCTGGAAGACCAATATATAAAAACCAATGATATTTCTATATGCTAAAAATGCATTCTCCAAAAGTGAATTGAGAAAAGAATTCATTTATAACAGCATCAAAGCATAAACTACTTGGGCAACCTACCTGAACAAAAGAAGTGCAAAACATCTGCTGAAAACTATAAAATATTGTTGAAAGAAATTAATGAAGATCTAAGTAATAGAAAAACATTCCATTTTTCATGGACCAGAAGACTGAACTTTGTTAAATGGCAATATTCTCCATGTTGATATACCCATTTAACAAAATCCCTATCAAAATCCAATGACATTTTCCAGAAATTTACAAGCTGACCCTAAAATTAATACAGAATTACAAAGGACTCTGTTTAACAAACATAATCCTGAAATATAAATACTGAATTAGAAGACAGCACATCTCATTTTTAAAACTTACTACAAAGCTACACTAATCAAGAAAGCCTTTTACTTATATAAAAATAAATGAAATCAGTGAAATGAAATTATGAATTTAGCAATAAACCATTTATGGTCAATTTATTTATTTTATTTTAATTCCAGTGTAGTTAACATACAGTATTATATTAGCTTCAGGTTTACAATATAATGATTCAACAATTCCAAATATTATTCAGTGCTCATCAAGATAAGTGTACTCTAGGGGCGCCTGGGTGGCGCAGTCGGTTAAGCGTCCGACTTCAGCCAGGTCACGATCTCGCGGTCCGTGAGTTCGAGCCCCGCGTCAGAGTCTGGGCTGATGGCTCAGAGCCTGGAGCCTGTTTCCGATTCTGTGTCTCCCTCTCTCTCTGCCCCTCCCCCGTTCATGCTGTCTCTCTCTGTCCCAAAAATAAATAAACATTGAAAAAAAATTTTAAAAAAATAAAAAAAAAAAGTGTACTCTTAACCCCCTTCACCTGTTTTACCCATCCCCTGCTCCTTTGTTCATTTGTTTATGCTTCCACATATATGTGAAATCATATGATATTTGTCTTTGAGTATTTTGCTTAACATTATACCCTCGAGATCCATCCAAGTCATTGCAAATGGCAGTATTTCATTCTTTTTTTATGCCTGGATATAGATATATCTAGATATCCATATTTCCCACATCTTCTTTATCCATTCATCTACCAATGGATCCTTGGGCTGCTTCTGTAATTTGGTTATTGTAAATAATGCTGCAATAAACACAGGGGTGCATATATCCTTTCAAATTAGTATTTTCATATTCTTTGGGTAAATACCTGGTAGTGTGGTTACTGGATCATATGGTAGTGCCATGTTCAATTTTTTTGAAGAACCTACATTCAATTGATTTTTTTATAAGGATGCCAAGAACAGTTTTTTCAACAAATGTTACTGGGAAACAAGATACACACATACAAAAAAGTGAAACTGGGTCCCTTCCTGATATTATACACTAAAATTAACACAAAAATGGACCATAGACATAACTGCGAGAACTAAAATAAAAACATAGGAGTAAATCTTTGTAAACCTTGGATCAGATAATGGTTTCTTAATACAATACCAAAACACAAGCTACAGAAGAAAATAAGATAAGCTGCACTTCACTGAATGAAAGTTTTATGCTATATAACATACCTTTAAGAAAGTGAAGATACAACCTATGGAATGAGAGAAATATTTGCAAATTTTATATCTGATAAGAGACTTGTATCTAGAACATAACAATCAACTCAATAACCAAAAGATATATAAACCGGGACGCCTGGGTGGCTCAGTCAGTTGGGCGTCCGACTTCAGCTCAGGTCATGATCTCACGGTTTGTGGGTTCAAGCCCTGCATCAGGCTCTGTGCTGACACACATATTTTCTGACAGCTCGGAGCCTGGAGCCTGCTTCGGATTCTGTGTCTCCTTCTCTCTCTGCCCCTCCCCAACTTGTGCTCTGTCTCTCTATGTCTCTCAAAAAATAAATAAATGTAAAAAAAAAAAAAAAAAGATAAATAAACCAATACAAAATGGGCCAAGGGGATGTGAATAGGCATTTCTCCAAAACAGATATGTAAATGTCCAATAAGTACATGAAAAGATGCTCAGCATCGTTAGTTATTAGTAAAATGAAAATCAAAGCAATAAAAAATTCCACTTCAGGGCACCTGGGTGACTCAGTCAGTTGAGCAAATGACTCTTGATTTCAGCTAAGGTCATTATCTCACTATCCCTGAGATTAAGACTGGTGTCATCCGGGTCCGCGATGACAGAATGAAGCCTCCTTGGGATTCTCTCTCTTGTCCTCCCCCGATCTGTGCGCGCTCTCTCTCTCATAATAAATAAACAAACATTAAAAAACAAAAGAAAAAAAGAAATTCTATTTTATAGCCACTAAGGTGGTACAATTGAAAAGACACTAACAAATAATGTCAAGGATGTGGAGGAATTGGAACTCTTCACACATTGCTGGTGGGATTATAAAATGGTGCAGCTGCTTTTGGAAAGCAGTTTTGCAGTTCCTCAAATTGTTAAAAAAAATAGAATTATCATATCATGTATACACAAGGTATATCTTTAAAAGAAATAAAAACCACATCGGCACAAAAAATTTGTATACAAATGTTGAAAGCAGCACTGTCGTCTAAGAAAGATACATGGTCTTTGTTCTTGGTTCCTGGCACAAAAATTCCTAAAACCCTTGGAATCTCCTGAGTGATGAAGATGATAAGAATGTCGTTCGTTCTAATGAGGTAACTCTTGATGGACCACCAGACAGTTTCAGGATGGGGGCTGGTCACCAGAAAGACGAACCCTTTACTAGAAGCTTGGAACTTTCAGCCCCAGTCCCCATGTCTGAGGAGAGAAAAGGGACTCGAGATTGAGTTAGTCACCAATGGCCAAAGATTTAATTAATCTTGCCTACGTAATGAAACCTCCATAAACAGCTCTAAGCAATGAGGTTTGAGAAGTTTGTGCGTTGGCAAACACACCCACATTCTGGGAGAATGACATACTCCAACTCCATAGGGACAGAAATTCCTGCACTTGGGACCCCTGTGTACCTAATCTTATTTAACTCTTCGTCTGGCTATTTATCTCTATCTTTTATAACAAACTGGTAGACATAAGTAGGATCCCTTTCTGAGTTCTGTGAGTTATTCTAGCAAATTATTGAACCAGACAAGGATGTCAGGGGAACCCTTGATTTACAGCCAGACAGTTCAGGTGGCCAGAGACTTGCAAATGGCATCTGAAGTGGGGGCAGTCTGGTGGGACTGAGCCCTTTAATTTGTGGGATTGGAAGCTAACTCCAGATAGTGTTAGAATTGAACTGAATTGTCAGACACCCAACTGTCCGAGAGTTGAAGCGATGTTGGAAAAATACCAACTAGTTATAGTTATAGTTATAGTTATAGTTATAGTTATAGTTATAGTTATAGTTATAGTTATAGTTATAGCTATAGCTAGTTATAGTTATAGTTATAGTTATATAGTTAAAAACAAAACAAAGAAACCTCTCAGATATCAATTTTTTAAATTTTGCTTGGATGTTTATTTATCTATGAGACAGACAGCAAGTGTGGAAGGGGCAGAGAGAGAGGGAGACACAGAATCCAAGGCAGGCTCCAGGCTCCAAACTGTCAACACAGAGCCCGACATGAGGCTTGAACTCACGAACCTTGAGATCATGACCTGAGCCGAAGTTGGCTGTCGCCCAACTGACTGAGCCACTCAGGTGCCCCTCAGACATTAATTTTAATAACCAAATTTGAGACTCAAACATACATCAACTAACAAATGGAAAGTAAAATGTGGCCTGTCCAGAATAGAATATTCTTTGAAAATGAAAAGAAATGAAGTGCTATTACAAATTCTAAGGTGGATGAACCTTGCAAACATTTTACTAAGTGAAAAAGCCAGTCACGAAATACCCCACACTGTTTGATTCTATTTACACGGTATTTCCAGAATAACTAAATAGAGACACAAAGTAGATTAGTGGTTGCATGAAACTTTTAGGACAGCGAGGGAAAATGGAAAATGACTGCTAATAAGTATGACCTTTGGGGCTTTCTTTTTGGATTATGAAATGTTCTAAAATTGATAATGGTGATGGTTGCAGAACTCCGTGAATGTATTAAAAAAATCACTGGATGCCCCATGTGGTCAGCAGACCAAGGGTGGTTCACCCTACCTGAAAAGGCTAGCCATTCTTTTGTTTACTTGTTGCAAAGAAGAAAGGGAAGACAAAGTAGAGAGCCTCCAGGCCTTAGTTTTGTTATTTAATTCAGCTTTTATCCAAACACTATATTAGTGATTATTAGAAGATTATCTGTCTGGTGATAAAATCTATTTAACTGTTGTTCCTTTAGCTGGTACCTCTTTGTTTCTTTATGCCTCATATGTTAATGGATGTTAATAATTTCTGATTATTATACAGAAGGCTGTTTATTCCTATAATTAATCACTTCATCATTAATACTCATGTTTCTAAATTCAAATTTAGCAAAACTATTTTAAAATCATTTGTACATGTATATTTAAAATATAATATATGTAGATTAGATTAGGCTTATATATCTCTCTATATATATTTAGATGCATATATAAATAGATAGATACATATATACATATACACCTAAACACCTTGCACATATAGAGAATTTATTTTCTTATACTTACGTTAGAACAGTAACATGACCTATAGTCTAACATTTTACAATTACCTTCAAACACAATAAATGTATTCATTTATTGGGTATCTTATCTCCTACATAACAGTCTTGATCTATGTAATGTGGAATTAAAGACTAGTAAGGCCCAAAGAGTAATAAGATTGGTTCTCATTCTCAAAGAGCTTATGGTTTAACACAGAGACAGGCACATAAACAAATACAAAACTGGATGACACATTCCATAGAACCAGTATTTGTAAGATGGAACAACTACAGATAAGGAAGTCAAATTTGGCACATAGAGTTTATTGGGCAGATAAAGGGAGATAGGAATTTTACTCTGTACACTTACTAGGTTGTACGGTAACCAACACAGTCGTATATTTGACTAAGAAAAGACTAAAATGCAATTTGGGTGGGATTCCATGATAAACATCTCGGTGAATTTTTACGAAAAGGAAAGGGGAAAGGTCTAATAAATTTCATGTTTGCAAAAATATGTTGAAGAGATATTTTCTGAAAAGTCAGGTTAATTAATGCTAGATGCCACAACAAGTTCAGAAACCTCAGTGGCTTTTACAATAAGTATTTATCTCTCACCAACTCATATTAAGTGAGAAGTCTTCCTCCAATCATGATGCTACGCTCACTGGACCATGTGCCCTCCAAAGCTGCCATGGTAGGGAAAGGGAGGAATCAAGAAGGCGCATCTTCAACTTGACTCTCGGACTGTAACAGACATGCTACCTCAAGTGGGCCATTCATCAGAGTTAAGCAAGTGGTTTCAATCTCACTGCAAGGAAGCCTGAGAATTCTAAGAATCACATAAAATAACTATAATCACTATCTCTACCACAACGAAACTTCTTTGAAAATTGTATATTTCTCTATGTGTTGGGTAGTTTGCAAAAGAATGGCAACATTTTTTTTTTCTCTTTTCAGTATCCATGCTCCCCTTGGAATGTGACTTCAAAGCTCTTTCCATCAAGAGATGGAATGTATTTCCCCATCTCTTAAATCTAGACCGTCCTGTGACTGCTTTGACCAACAGAGTGTGAAAGAAATATTGTACTGGTTCTCAATCTAAGTCTCAAGGAAATGTGCATGCTCTGCTTGCTTCTGGAAGCCCACAGTTGCTATGTGAACAAGCCTGGGCATGAGGAACACGTGCTATCCCTGATAACCAGCCCACAGAAAGCCAGCCTCTAGACAGAGTGAGAACTCCCCAGGTGAGTCAGCCCCCAGCATAGCGGTCAGGTTATTGCAGACTCATGAGCCAGTCCAGACAAGATCAGATGAACCTGGCTTGAATCTTATAAGGTGAAACACAAATGAAAAGTAAGAAAAGAATTTAATTCTCCCTGATACAAAAAGAGAAAGAGCTCCTCCTTCCCTTTTTTAATAGTATTACTTTTGAAAACGTATAATTGTAAATTCTCTGTTCTTTGAGAGGTAATATAATTTTTTTTAAAAAAAGTCTACTGCTAGTTTTACCACTCAAGCATGCTTTCCTTAAGGACCTACAAGCCAACTCTTTGAAATATAATCATTAAGGAAAACAGTACATCTATCTCCTAGTCTCCAACGAGACACTGGATGGAAAGAGACTAACTAGCTTAACCTCTGCTCCTGGCTCCAAGTTGCAGAATTTAGCTCCTGTCATCATCAAGATATGAGAAGTTTATTTTTCCCTTTGGATAAAGGCAATTAACTAACACAGATGGCCACTCCAATTACCAGGCAAATTTACAACACTCTATGAGTGACACATGGGGCTCCTCTGAGTCCTCTTTCTTGAGGACTAGTTATAGTTAACCTTGAGAACACAAGTGCAATTAAGCACATCTACCCAGCTGTATAAAAGGGTGAGATTTCTTTCTGTTTTTGAAATCTTTTTAGGCAGTCGCCTGTGATGCATATCTCAGTCTGGTTTAATGCTTATTCAATAATAAAACTGTTTTCTTTCTTTCCTGTATTTGTGTAGCAGAATTTCTGGATTGGCAGAAAATCTTCTAATTGTTTCTCCCCAATAATTAGCAGAACTACCCCTCTGGCTTTAGACTCATGAACAAAAATAAATGAATAGATGAACAACAATAATAAATGAACAAGAATAAATGAACGAGTGACGGCTGTTTCAACTTTACAAATTCTGGATTTTTTTTCCCCCCACAGTAAAAGCTAACAGGTAAGCCCTGTGCAACTTAAAAAACTATTATGCAGAACTTCAAACATACACAGATATACACAAAAATGTATAATGAACTCTTACACACCAATCACCTAGTTTCAAACATTAACAACCGATGATAACTCCTGTTTAATCAGTATGTAAAACCACTCCTCTTTCATATAATTTCCAAACAAGCCACCACATCTTATTTCATCCCCTGCTGGACGACATTTGAAACTGGTGAACATCATTAAAACACATAAGCAACTACTCACGAAAGTTGCAGTCGATAAAAGAAGCCAATACCCGAAATAAACAAGAACACGCCTGAACAATATCATCTTTACCAACGCTTTAAACTTCAGCATTCCCTTCAACATTTTTCGACTGCAGCAAAAAACAAAACCAAAACCATGCCCGTGGTGTTTTGTTGTTGTTGTTGCCCCAGTGGGGTTCTGTTCTTGTTGGAATGTGTTATGTTGGATGCACACCATTATGGACCACAGTCTCTAATGAGCGTAAAAGGGTCAGAAAAGTTGGTTGGTAAAACCTTGATTTTGTGTGGTTCTTTTTGCTAATTTATCTCAATAAAAGCCACCTGAAACTCAAAAAAAAAAAAAAAAAAAAGAGCCAAGATATGCCACCTCCCCACCCCCCCATGGCCTGTGGGTCACCTACCTTAAAGACAACAGCACCCGCAACATCTTCATCTACCGTTGACCAGGAGGTGGTGCGCTGGGTCAGCGTTCCCCGCGGGGCCCACTTCCACAACCTGCCGGTGTGGGTGCTCTCCAGGAACTACCTTCAGGACAACACGCAGAAAATGCGGCCGCGGCCAACGGAAAGCTTCTGGAAGCACGGGCTCACCTTGGACGACCCGAGGCTCTAGTACCTCAAACACCCCAGGACACTCTGGCCTGCAGGGAAATCTTCACTGGCAGCAGGGAGCGCGGCTACGTCGTGCTGGAGGGGCAGGCATTGTCCACCCAGGGCCACCACTGGCCGTAAGCCACCGTCACGGTCGCGCTGAAGGAGGTTTCTTCCGCGGGCCTGCAAAACGTCGCCACGGGCGTGGCTGAAGGCTTTTCGGAAGATCATGCACGGGACCAGGCTAGCCAAGTGGAAGTCCACTGCTGGCATACACCCTAGCAAGAGACGGTGTTGGAGGCTCGAGGACTTGGGACTCCCTCCCCACGTCGTTGTGTGAGAAGGCGGCGGCTGGAGCTTTGAGCACCTGCGGCCAGAGCGAGCCCACTGCCCCGCCCCTGCCCTACTCTGAAGGGCAGCCTTGGGCGTGGCCCGTGAGCTTGAGTTTGAGCCGCCAGGACCCGTAGCTCTGGAAGCTCCTTGTGTGCCAGCTAGGCCTGGCATGGCCTCTGACCCTGTCATGCTGCTGTCTGCTTGATGTGATACCCCTCCTGCGGTGTTCCCATCCCTGCCCCCTGGACCACTCTTCCTCTGAGACCCCTGCCTGGCTTCCCAGTTGAGGGAGGCCCGAAAACTCACTATCAAGCCTTGCGACCGCCCACTTGAACATGATCTAGCCTGTAGCTGGGAAGGCTGGGCTGTGGGGACAGCTGGCTGGCCTGGCCAAGGGGGCTCAGGGACCTGCCTACATTCCCCCACTCCTCCTCCCTTCCCCAGCCTATTCCATGCCTCTTTTTCCTCTTCCTTTTCCCTCCCTTTCTCCTCCTCAACAAGTATTTCCTGAGGGGGGGGGACCCTCTTCCTCCCTCCCTTCCTTCCTTCTTCCCTCCATCTCTCCCTCTTTCTTTCTTTCTTTCTTTTCTTTCTTTCTTTCTTTCTTTCTTTCTTTCTTTCTTTCTTTCTTTCTTTCTCTTTCTTTCTCTTTCTTTCTTTCTTTCTTTCTTTCTTTCTTTCTTTCTTTCTCTTTCTTTCTTTCTTTCTTTCTTTCTTTCTTTCTTTCTTTCTTTCTTTCTTTCTTTCTTTCTTTCTTTCTATGGTGATCTTGATCTTCAAAATATATAGCCACTTGGATGTAATTCAAAACGGAATTATCCTCAAAATAAAAATGCAAAAAATAAACAATGCCTTTACAACATTGATCACAGTGAGATCCGACTTTAAATATCCATATCCACTGTGGTTACCTTGTATTTATTTATTTATTGAGAGAGAGAGACAGACTGCGAGTAGGGGAGGGGCAGAGAGAGAGGCAGACACAGAATCTGAAGCAGGCTCCAGGCTCCCAGCTGACAGCAGAGAGCCTGACTTGGCGATTGAACTTGGGAATGGGGAGATCATGACCTAGGCTGAAGTTGGTCGCTTAACTGACTGAGCCACCCAGGTGCCCCCACTTCAGTTACCTTTTAATTTTACTTTTATAATTATTTTTAAAGCAAGGAAAATAATTGGAAGTGGTTAATGCAATATTACGTTTATTAGGTTAAAAAAGAACTTTCTCATTAGATTTAGAAAATACAATGTCTTCCTGCTTTAGCTTTTTGTTCCATGCTATATAGTAAGGTAATAATATACCTGCCTAATAATTCTCCCATAGAGTTAGAGAAGATTAAAAATTAAACAAAAAACAAGCAAATGAATGAAATCAGTTATGACACTTTAATTTATTTTTTCAGTTTACTTTATAATTTTTATTATATGCAAATTGATGTTATTGATGTGTTTTATGAATTCATAGAGTATAGACTAATGAAATTAAAAAGTAATAAATATTTTTTGGCTGTGCCATGTGCCACCAATATATATATGTTTGGGGGACAGTAAATAGGAGAATTTTGTGTGGGCTACACTGAAGGGCGTCTTCAGGACACAAGCACTCATCCTCATAGATCCCATAAGGGAAAATGAGGTTGGAAAAAAGTCTGTATTAGAAAAAATTATCAGTTTTTTAACAAACGGGACAAAGCAAGGGTCTCAAGAGGCAAATGAATCAGCCTTCAGCATATATCTTAGATTTGAGAGGTTCTTTGACTTTTGAATTTCAGTAACATATTTTCACCCCAAGCTTCTCCTATCTACTTAATCAAAAATAAGAAAAAGATATAATCTTCTGCTTTCTCAAGTGTCCATGTGTATCTTAACCTCCTGTGCACTGCTCTGTTGTTCACGCTTCTTCCTCGATAAAATGATGGTGGAGAAATGTATAAATTCTTCCCTATCTCTTCCCCACTCCTGCCAGAGAAACAGGGAATTTGAACTTTGCCAACAACAAATGCACGGAAACACAATACATCTTACAGGGGACAGGGGGCACGCAATACATCTTAGTAGTTTTAATGATACCTAAGAATGACACTGACTAATTTAATACCTTATTTCGTATTTGTAACAGTTACTCTCTAGATTTTAAAGAATTTGAGAAAATTGGATTAGAAGTATTTGCTTCTGTCTTATCTGAGAGAATAATAACCTGGGTTACCACAGGGTTTACTCATTCCAGGAGGTGAAATGGATTTAATTCTTTACTCATAAATGAAAGGGAAAATTGGGATTATATAGAAATATACAATTTTAAAAAATGTGTTATAAATATAGTATTCTAGATTTTTATTACTTTACCAATCATTTAGTCCCCTCTCTATAACATCCTGACCCCTAGCCATGTGATGATCTCCAGCACCTTCTATGAGAGGAATCTTTCCCACCCCCTGGATGTTTTATTTTGGTGTATGAATTTATTTGGCCAATTAAAGGTGGATGAAATGAAATTATCCTTCAGAAGTTAGCAGTTATTTCAGAGAAAGACAAATAACCATATGACTTCACTTACATGTGGAATCTAAGAAACAGATGATTAAACAAACAAAGAGCAGAAAGAGACTTAAAAATACAGAGAACAGGGGCGCCTGGGTGGCGCAGTCGGTTAAGCGTCCGACTTCAGCCAGGTCACGATCTCGCAGTCCGTGAGTTCGAGCC
This sequence comes from Puma concolor, assembly GCF_028749965.1. NCBI lineage: Eukaryota > Metazoa > Chordata > Mammalia > Carnivora > Felidae > Puma > Puma concolor. Next base: position 208,310,770 of record NC_141667.1, on the reverse strand, counting down.
CCGCGTCGGGCTCTGGGCTGATGGCTCGGAGCCTGGAGCCTGTTTCCAATTCTGTGTCTCCCTCTCTCTCTGCCCCTCCCCCGTTCATGCTCTGTCTCTCTCTGTCCCAAAAATAAATAAACGTTGAAAAAAAAATTAAAAAAAAAAAATACAGAGAACAAACTGATGGCTGCCAGAGGGCATTCGGACAAGGGGATGAGCAAAAGGGGTGAAGGGAGTGGGAGGTACAGGCTTCCAGTTATGGAATGAATAAGGCAGGTGAATAAAAGATACAGTATAAGGAATATAGTCAATGATATTGTAATAGCAGGGTATGATGATAGATGGTAGTTACACCTGGGGTGAACCTAGCATAACATAATAATGTATAGAGATATTGAATCGCTGTATTGTACACCTGAAACTAATGTAACATTGTGTGTCAACTATAGTCAAGACTTTTAAAACAGAAGTTTCTGGTCTTTGCATAGTTCCATCACAAGAACATCTTATTCTAATAAAGGTAGATTCTTCCTTCTGGGCGGTGGTAAAAAGAACACACATAGAAGAGAGACTCAGACAACCTGTATCTGATAAGTTATGGCAAGCCACTGAGTGCTTTTTGTTTTGTTTTGTTTCTGGGTTTTTTTTTTTTTAAAAACTGAAGGTAGGAAGATCAAATTGCCTGCATTTGAAAATAATCATAAAACATGAAAAATAGGCCTTTTTGTATTTTTGATAAGTGAGGACAAACAATGCCTTCCAACCATCTGTACTATATTTCTCCTCTGAGAGTATTGATAGCACCAACATCTTACAAATGAAGACTTAGTTATTCCTAAGAAAAACAACTTCTTAATGATGCTGAGCTCTAAAACCTGAAATAAAAGTTGCAACAGAGATTTATGGTCTCATATTTAAGCAAAAGTGCAAGCCAGACTATTAACCATCTGAGCTTTCTATTGGGAAAAATGTACAGCAAAAAATAAGAAGACCTCCCTGAAGAGCTACAGGAATATGTGAAGAAATAATCTCTGCAAAGAGAACTTGAGAATAGGAACGCCAGTCAAAGTCTGAAATATGTGATGTCAACAGGCAGCATACTGAAGCAGGGTGTATATGCCAAGGAGGAAGACAAAGGAATCTGTGAAAGTCAGTCATCATGGCTCATTTAGAAGGCAGGCAGAACTGTGAATTTTGCACCAAAAACAATCATCAGCTAACTTAGTCGATAAATTGCTAAAAATACTTTGCAGGAGCTCATTGTGAGTTCCCACTTTAGTGCCCTGAATCTTGCTGAATAAGTTGCATTTAATAGCTGACACATATTTGTCCCATGGTATTTTCTAATATGTTTGGAATAAACAGGTGGAAAGCCTATTAGCCCCTAAAAGAAACCAGTAAAATCAAATTAAAAACAGAAGAGACCTTAGTCTGGAAATTTAACAGAAAAAAAAAAAATACAATGAACATAATTATGAGAAAAATTTATATTCCTTCTGTATTAGTTTCCTATCACTACAGTAACAAATCGCCACAAAGTGGGTGGATTAAAACAGCACAAATTTATTGTCTTACCATTCTGTAGTTCAGAAGGGTCTTGCTTTATTAAAATCAACGCGTTAGCAGGGCTGTGTTCCTTTCTGAAGGCTGTAAGGGGATAATTTGTTTCCTGCCCATTTGAGAACAGAATCCAGTTCCTTGCACTATGAATCTGAGGGCCATTCCCAGCTTCTAGGGGCCACTTTCCAATGACTTGTGGCCTCTTTCTTTTACCTTCAAAGTCAGCAACAGCAGGTCAGATTTCCAACATGCTTCCTCCTTCTTTAATCTCTTTATTCTAAGCCAGTCAAGAAAGTTCTTGGTTTTTAAGAAATCCTGTAATTGATTAAGCCTTCTCGGATAATCAATGACAATCTTACCATCTCAAGGTCTTTACCTTAATTATATCTACAAATTCCATTTTGCCATGAAACGTAATCTATTCACAGGTTCAGGTGATTAGGCGTGGACCTCCTTAGAGTGACATTATTTTGCCTACGATACCTACTAAATGGCTACTCCAGCATTCATGAGCAAAAGGTAAGAGAGGAAATGGGTATAAATAAGACAACATTTAGGAGAGAGAATGGACACTTGGCCTATATCACAGGAAACCTGAAGCACCCATATAAGGTCATGGTGATGATTTGAAAGGTAAAAAACTCCATAGCTACCTGACAGACCACCTCTGCTTTTCTCCTACTTCCCTTGTAGCTGCTTCTTCTATATAATATCTGAAAACCAAGAACTCGATTTTCACATAATAGTACTCAGAATTCTGAATATTTATCAGCTTCTATCCTAGTGTGTAAGTTTCATTTCTGGGTCATCTACAATAGAGAGGCTTAGTGTGATTGTTAGTAATACACATCTCCTAGACTGTCCCCAACTGCTAAATATGAATAGGGGAGGGGCATGTATGGTCTGGTAAACTCTATTTTTAACAAGCTTCCAAAGTGATCCTTATTCATAAAATTTGAAAATTGCTGCTATAGTAGATAGAGCTGCCTTCAGAAGTCAGTTTTTTTTTTTTTTTTTTTTGACAAATCATTAAAAGACATTGGATAAAATAGATCAGGGGAGAGCAAAATGCTACAGGAGGTAAGTATACAGTTATGTTTACTAATTGCCTCCTCTTTTTTTCATTAGTTCAATATCTAAGATACAAAAAAATAAACGACAACCTAACAAAGGACTCCAACAATTTCAGCTTACCTTAAATCTATCACTGAATATTTTATTTGGAGAAATTAAGTAGCCTGGCCTAATATATACTAAGATACAGTCAGGGATCTTAAGACCGTGAATTGATGAAAGTCAAATGATTAATAATTTTAATTTATCCTTTTGAATTAAAGGAATCTCTTAATTTGATATTCATTTGGAGCAATCATTAGATCTATATTTGGACATCTAGTGGGAATATAATGCTTCAATTTTTCCATTCATCTAATTTCAATGCTCCTGATCCTAAATAAATAAATAATTTAAGGTGTCTGTGGGAGGTACTATTATTTTCTTTCAGATTAGTTTAAATTAGACAAAAAGTGCTCTTTTGTAGTCCTTATCTTTATACAGTGAGGAGATGATTATGTACATAAAGATGTTTTCGAATAACTTGTTTATTTTCACTGATCTCTCAAATAATTAATGGTTATCACCAAGATCCCACTTTGGCAACAGCAAAAATATTTCACAACTATTAGAAAGTAGAGGACTGTATTTTTCAAATGTAAGTAAAACACCAAAGTGTGATGGATTATTAGGTTTACAGAAGCAACATGAACTAAATTTAGCTGCATGACAATTATTCATCTTTGTTCCACCTTCCCATACAAACAGGGAACAATTTTAAGGACATTAAAAAGCAGTAGCAAATTTCCAATATCCCTTTTCTATGCTAATGGTTAAAAAAAATCTAATTAATTCAGTCTTGCTGCAGAACCATCACAGAGAGATTCTAAACTAGGTGTTAATAAACAAATGCCTAGCCTTGTAAAAAGTGTCCGTGTGATCTATATATACACACATAGCAGGCGCAGGAAAACTGTGAAGAAGGCCACAAGCTTGGGCCTTCAGTCACCCTGTGAATCACTCCTGCTTCATTCTCCAGATAATAATGAGACCAAAATGAATGAGTGGTAGCAGAACTCGTGGAAGTTTGTGAAAGAAAGAGACAAAACTTCATAGCCTAACTATATCAGAAACAGTATGACACGATACATTTAACATCGTACCTGGAGCAAATAGAAAATACGAAAATTATAGGTTTCTAGGGGCAGGGGATGAGAAAATAGACAATATAATCAGAATATGTTCTACATCAAAGGTAGCCAGTTTGAAACTTTTCAAGAGTTTAATGTTTGGGGGAGAGGGAGATGATGTTCAAATAAATTTGCACAATATCAAATCTGCTAAAGACTCAATTTATCTTGGGGATAAAATATTTTAACCACTGGATTAAAATATATATACATAAATCTTACCTAGAAATAAAATTGTGTTACCTAAATTTCCAATTCACAATGTATTGAAAATGGCATTAACCTGATATCTTCTCTATGTTGAAAATATTGAGCTGTCCATGATTAGGGAGCATGAAACGATGAGAATCAGGACACCATGTGAAAAACAGAAATTCCGGGGGAAAAGTGTTTGAGAACAGGGACGCTCCATGGACCCAAGGAGATAATGAGTGGTTTCTGAAACTAAATTCTCAGCCTAAAGAATTCAAGACTTATGTCAGGGACCTATTTATAATGGCTGACAGTGAAATACCTCTTTGAGTTTGATGGGCAGAGATTTTGGTCTTCACAGGCTGCTTAATTAATATGTACATCCCTTTGTTCCTACATATGGACATAAATCACATGGCCAAATACCTAAAAGGTATACTTTTAGGTAGCCTGAACAAAACAGAGGACTCAGAAGACTCATGCTTTAACACCTGCCCCATTACGTGTGAGACTATGGTTGTGAGGACATCACTATTCTCTCAGCGTTTTAGATTCATACCTATAAAGGCAGATGGCATTGTTCTTTAGTAATAGACACTTGTTCCAAACAGACCATTTCGGATCCATTGTAGCATTTCTGTATTCAGTTCCTTCAGCAATGTTGCAATTTTGGTTTTGCTTACCATAGCCTACATCACCCCTGGAAGATACAGTCCATCACCCCACAAGCACAATCCTAGTAGTCCTGAGTTAAGAGCCGATGAGTATAGTAAAATGAAAACCCAACTTACTGGCCTTTGGCTGAGACAGCCTCCAAGGCCTAATTTACATGCTAAAGTTTCTCTGGCATATCAGGGTTAGGCTGTGCTCCGGAAGATTTTCCTGAAATTGTACCCATGTTTTCTTCCTTGGCTTCTTCTTTATCTCTGTCCTGTTTCTGCCACTCTCACTGGATTTGGCTGGGATCACTTAATAAATCACTTGCACAGAAATTCTTGCCTCAGGATCTGCTTTTGGGGAGTCCAATCTAAGACACTTAGAACACCAATTTTCAAAACAACCATGTTTGAACATAGAATCATTTAGCACAAAATGTGCTTCCCCAACTCAAAGATTCTATATGTACGACTTGTTCCAGATAAAGAATAAAACTTATGACTTTATACTATCTCTCTGAAAATGTGGTAACATAGTTTTCTTGTATTTGTTTGTTTTATGGACTTTTATGAGTCCTTTACCACTTATAAGATATATAAAAGCTCTTCAAAATCTAAAGCATAATTGTAAAGTATGTCTTTTATTTAGTAATATGCATTTTAGGATCCTCCATGTATTTTCATGGATTGACAGCTCATTTCTGTATTAAAACTGAGTAATAGTCCATTGTATGGATGTACCAGCTTGCTTATTATTTACCTACTAAAGGACATCTTGGCTGCTTCCTTCCACCTTTCAGCAATAAATAGAACTGCTATAAACATCTCTGTGTGTTTTTAAATACACGTAAGTGGTCAACTCCTTTGTTTAAATACCATTGAGTGTGAGTGTAAGACTGAATTACAAGAAACCAACGAATTGTCTTCCAAAGTGGCTGTACTAGTTTGCTTTCCCACCTGTCATGAGTAAAAGTTCCTGGTGCTCCATATTGTCACCAGCATTTGATGCTGTCCGTGTTCCAGATTTTGGTCATTCTAATAGGTGTTCAGTGGTATCTCTTTGTTGTTTTCATTTACATTTTTCTGGTGACATATGATGTGGGGCATTTTTCATATGCTTTTATACCATTTGTATATCTTCTTTGGTGATGTTTCTGTTAAAGGTCTTTGACCAATTTTTTTAACAGCATTGTTTTCTTCTTGTTAGTTTTAAGAGGTCTTTGTATATTTTGAATAGCAGTCCTTTACCAGATGTGCCTTTGCAAATAATTTTTCCAGATCTGTGTCTTGTCTTCTCATTCTCTTGACATTGTGTTTCATAGAGCAGAAATTTTCATCTTGATGATGTCCAGCTTATCAACTATTTCTTTTATGGATCATGCTTATGGTGTTATATCTATAAAGTCTTCTCAATGTCTAAGGTCATCTAGAGTTTCTCTCAGGTTGTCTTCTAGGAGTTTTATAGTTTTGCAGCTATAATCCATTTTGAGTTAACTTTTATAAACTAAAAAATGAATTGAAGTAAGGAGCACTTAACAAAGAAGTTAAAACACACTAGAAAAAGCAGATGTTAATATTTTCTCATATAGTCCATAGCACAGAATATGTCTTTTGGATTTCAAAACAGCACACTTAATAATTAGTTTTTATTTTATTTTATTTTATTTTTTTATTTTATTTTATTTATAACGACAAATCTTTATTGATCTAGAAGTCTCATGTCCAGTAATAATTGTTGGCTTTACAAAACAGTAAGCTATAGTTCTTTCCTCTGAAGAGATCGAAATCAACAAGATATTTGAATAATTCTGTTACATATATACTGACCAAAAATAGTATGCCCTAAGAACCATAAGTTATTGAGAAAGAAGTAATTTATTACTCCTGGTGAAAAAGAAGTTTAGAGAACTCTTCTTTGAAGTGGTAAAATATATGCACACGTTTGATTGATGAGTAGTATTGAATCATCTGGAAGAAGAAAAGAAGATTTTTCCAAAAGAACAGATAGCATAGGGGAAAAAAGAGAGAGAGAGAGAATGAGAGAGACCTACATGTATACGGAAATACTGCTATGTAGTTAAAGCATGGGAACATGAAGGAACATGGCAAAACTTTAGAAAGGCAGATTATGAATGGATATGTTTGATTTACTAGGGAGCCGTTTTATCATTTTGATAATTTGGATCATAACATATTATGGAATCAATTTTAATTCCAATAATTATGGAATCAAGTTTATATTTTAGAAAAAAATAGAAAAATAATTCTAAAAATATTTTATAGAATAATTAGAATGTAAAGATGCAGGCAGCAGGAAACCTTAGTAAGCTTCCTTAATAATCCATTTAGTAGTGTAGGCAAAAGATAGTGAGCATGTAAACTATCACAGTGGCTAGTACATATAGGTACCTAGTAAGTACTTGCTGACTGACTGCTCCACTAATACTAAACAAGGGGAATGATTAAAGCTATTTTGTGGCCCTTAAGAAAATGACAGTGTCTGTTTGTAGAAAATAAGGAAAAGGACAGATTTAAAGAAGGTTCCTACATTACTTACATTGATAAATCGATAATGCTACCACTTAGAAAAAAAAAAAAAGGTGAAAGGTTTTGGGAAGAAAAACGATGTAGTCTAATGTGGATGGTTTGCCGCAAAAAGGCATGTTCTCCAAAGCGAAGCCAATGTATAATTGCAGATCTACCTATCACTGAAAGGACAAAGTCAAAGCTAGAGAAAAGCAGCTGATGGATGATGGGAAGCTTCATAGATGTGGATGAAGGAATCTAGTGAATATTCTAGAGCAAGAATAGTGGAGAACTGAGGAGAGAACCATGGCATAAAGTTTATAGAGATGGGAGAATGAGTTATCTCAGAGATTGGAGAAGACTTAGAATAGAGGTCTGTCAGGGCATCTGGGTGGCTCTGTCGGTTGGACATTGGACTTGGGCTCAGGTTATGATCTCATGGTTTGTGGGTTCAAGCCCCACATCGGGCTCTATGTTGACAGCTCAGAGTCTGGAGCATGCTTTGGATTCTGTATCTCCCTCTGTTTCTGACCCTCCTCCCCTACTCATTCTATGTCAATCTCTGTCTCTTGAAAATGAATAAATATTTTTTAAAATTAGAATAGAGGTCTCTAGGTACCACGTAAAAGCAAATTCAAGAAAGTCTTTTGAGGATCATTAGTCATCTTGGTGAAACATGCTTAAGACAAGTCATATAAATGTGAAGAGTGTACTAAAAGGTGAAAACTTGGTGATGATAATTTTAGAATTGTCCTTACGTGTGTGTGTGTGTGTGTGTGTGTGTGTGTGTGTGTGTGTGTGAAATAAAAGAGGGAATTAAACATCAAAGAGAATCAGTCCCAATAGTTTTTTTTTTTTTTCTTCAGGATGAGAGTACTTACATATGTTTATAGACTAAATGGAAGGCGCCAACAGAGATAGAGAAACTGAAGATATAAGGGGTGAAGTGGAGAAGATAATATCAATGCCTTGCCCCTGAAAAGAAAGAGTTTTTTTTTTTTTAATTTGTTTTTTCAACGTTTATTTATTTTTGGGACAGAGAGAGACAGAGCATGAACGGGCGAGGGGCAGAGAGAGAGGGAGACACAGAATCGGAAACAGGCTCCAGGCTCTGAGCCATCAGCCCAGAGCCCGACGCGGGGCTCGAACCCACGGACCGTGAGATCGTGACCTGGCTGAAGTCGGACGCTCAACCGACTGCGCCACCCAGGCGCCCCAAGAAAGAGTTTTAATAGCAGGAACAAAAGGAGAGTACTGGGTCTGAAAAAGGAAAATAGTGGGTATTTTTTGGCTGTAAGAAAAAAGGAGAGAGAGTAAAGATGAAATACTTCATAAATTTATTAGTATTTTTGAAAAGACGTTTAGCAGAATCTTCCTACTGTGATTACATGAAAAAGAAGTTCTAGGAACAAACAAGTTTGAGACATACTAGATTAATGAGGGTATATAATTTTCCTAATACAGCAATACTAATGCCTTCAGTCCATTCATTATTAATCTCTGAATTAGACATCTTTTATGCAACGTTTTCCAAAATTGACAGGCCACAGAATACTGTTTTGATGAAATATCTCATATGATTATAATTCCAAGAGTCTCTAACGTGGAACATGCTGATTTATATGCTATAACCTTGTCTTTTGTCCTCTATCTTCAGAGTCTATCAGTCACTTATATTATGCAGCATAAGTATTAAATATCTAGGTAATGAATAAGGATGTGTGGGCTCTTGAGAAAATATACAAGCCATGGTTTCTATGGCTAAATTGCTTACTCCAATAACTGTGGATATTTCCAAAACAAAATAGTACAAGGAAGTTTGAGAATAAAGTCCTGAATTATATGATACAAACAATAATTCTCATAATTACTCAAAGACATAATGATGCTTGGCATTCAAGAAAAAGTTGTCATCTATCTGTTCGCTAAGTAATTACCCAGAGAATAGAGAACTGATCTTCTTGAATTTTACCCAGTTCTGCCTTTAAATGATTTTAAAGGAACTTTTAGCTTTCTGAAACTTTGGTGTATAAATTACTATAATCCACGAAGTTGTATACAAAGAACTAAACCATTAATAGATCATACTTGGGATAACACTGTTCTATTACAGTCACCAATCTTAAAATAAAATTACTAAGACAAGTTTAAAATGTATTATAAAATAAATGGAACGGATGTGTACAAAAGCACAGAGATTTAGGAAAAAAATCTCCAAAAATATAATATTGTCTCAAATTACTATTGTTGGATAATAAAAGTCTGGGATATACTTCTATTTGACTCCTACTGAGTATCCCCAGTAATTTATACAAAATGATACGTATTTTTCTTTTTGGAAATAAAGTTGTTTTTAATAATCCCTTCCAGATAAAATGAAGAATCTTGGAAATAGCATTCATCAGTTCAATTTGGGCTTTTAAAAACAATTGCAAAGACTTTAAATAAAGTTCTGTGATGTGCTAATACTAACATCCAGTCACTGAGAGGGCAAAGGCAGAATCTTACAGCACAGAAATTACTTGTTTTATTAAATAAATCCTTTTAAATTGAGTAATAATTGAAAATAAACTCTATTGAAATGGTGATAAATTACTAAAACAATAAGGCTATACATTGCCAACTGGCCTATTCTCCAAATATAAGTACATATGGCTACATTAAGAAAATGATTGGTGGGGCGCCTGGGTGACTCAGTCAGTTAAGTGTCCAGTTTCAGCTCAGGTCATGTTCTCGTGGTCCGTGAGTTCAAGCCCCGCATCAGGCTCTGTGCTGACAGCTCAGAGCCTGGAGCCTGCTTCAGATTCTGTCTCCATCTCTCTGCCTCTCCCCAGCTCATATTCTGTCTTCTGTCTCTCTCCCTCTCAAAAATAAACATTAAAATAATAAAAAAAAAAAAAACCGAAAATGACTGGCTATGAGTAATACTAGTTCAGTGTATACAAAAAGTACATTTCTACTTAAACAAAATCTTTTTTTATTGTTTTTCTCCTTATATTTCAGTGAAATAGTACAATGTTTATGCAAGTAAATTCAGTTAATACACTATTACTCAAATGATCCTAATTAACACATCGTGTGACTTAGAATGCACTGACAAGTCTGACTATGAATTTTCTAGCTTTGTATGTTTAAGTTAGAACCTTCCCTAATTATTATAATTTATGAAACACTCTAATAAAGTAAAAATAGAGCAAGAATTATCTATTTGAAGATTATGAAGAACTTTCTCATTTCAGCTAGCCATATCATAAATATGCATTCTAAAAAGAAAATAAAACTGTTGTCATTTAATGATCACTTGGAATAAGAATTATACGTTAAGAGAAACGCCAGGTTTGTTCAGTTGACTAATACTAATACAACTCTGAGAAAACATGGGAAGCAAAACTGTATAAAGCCACATACCCTTCAAAAATGACAATAAACATGAATATGTGTAATTTGCAAAACTTTATGTTATAATTAAAAAGAAGAGTCCCACAGTGTCTCAGTACATAAGATTTTGTGGTTTGTAGGTACCAAATAACCAATTTTGATTATTTAAAAAAGGGAAAATAAGTTTCAACTTCTAAAATAGCAAAATAATTTTAAAAAATCACTGTACTTAACAGAAGATTGATTGTTTCAAAAAGATTTCCCTGATACCATATTCATTCGTTTTCTATTGTCCATAATATCTTCATTCAAGTGTTACTCAGAATTCCATAAAAAGTATAGAGCCCTAAATACGCAGGTTCTTATTCCTACAAGTCTGTTTTGTTTTCCTTTGATTCTTGTTTGTGCATCCCCTTCTAGAAACCCTGTACCGACCAGTTTGGATTTGGTGGAAAAGTAGATAGAATATATAAAAACGGATACTGCAGATATACATCACTTGCTATACGTTGCCCAGGTCAAAAATAACGATTTTCCTGAGCCTCACTTCCCACTCGAGTATTTACTTTTGGAAACTAAGAAAATCTTACAGTTTCCATAATTTCCAGTTAAGGAATTAAGAAAGCAAATGCTTTGGGAGGGATGGATCAGGTAGAAGATCACTCCAAACCACGCTCATGGACGATACTTCATATCAGCAAACATTTGTAAATTATAACTGAACTTACAGAGGTGAGAGGGAGAGAAAACCTAACCTTGAGTGGAAAGCATAGTTATAACCATAAATTTAAAAATTATTTATTCTCAGGGACAATGCCTTCTAAAACTTACTACATGACATTTATCCCTTTAACTGCCCTCCTCAATCTGACTGGCTTCTAAAGAGACCAAATTTATGTGGTTTCATGCAAGGCCTTTAATGAATAAATCTTAAGAATAGAGTAGTGTATGAATTGCATAGAAATGTCAGCCCTGAAGAGTGATCAGTGACTGGGAGAATGGAATAATGAAGGGTATGAGGGCTAAATTTTGACATAACTTCAATGCCACTATCCACTTCCATCTTTCCTCCTTCAAGTATCGCTTTTATATGTTGAATTATAGCTAATGAAGCAGTATGTAAAATAATAATTATTTCAATTATCATTATTAATGCTCAATGAGTCTATGTATCTCAAGTCACTTGCAACTACAATTACCCCGTTCTTTAAGGTTGCTAAATCTCCCTATAGTTAATCTGGAGATAATTTACTATTTAACAATCTAATTCAAGACCCTAATTACTTTTGACTCTCAAATAAACTATACTTTCCTAGAGGCAATCCATGATTTATAAGGAGTTGTTTTTGTATCTTCTGTGGTACTTACAGCACTTGAAAATAGTTTAGATGTTTAAAATAATATATATTGAAAAAAAATTTTAAAAAGGAGGGGGGCATCTGGGTGGCTCAGTTGGTTAAACATCAGACTTGGGCTCAGGTCATGATCTCCCAGTGAGTTGGAGCCCCGCATCAGCTCTCTGCCCACAGCTCAGAGCCTGGAGCCTGCTTCGGATTCTGTGTCTCCTTCTCTCTCTGCCCCTCCCCTGCTCACACTCTGTCTCTCTATATATATAAAAAAGAAGAAGAAGAAGAAGAAGAAGAAGAAGAAGAAGAAGAAAATACATTTAAAATAAAACATATTGGGATCACAGCATAAATAAATGGCTCCCTTTGTTCATTTGCCATGTTTTATCAAATAATATACTTATTAAAAATTTTAATGTCTACACAGCCAACAAAAATAATGTGTGCTTAGTAAAGGCAACTTCTCCTGCCCATATACATAAGGATATACATACATATATGTACCATGAAAGCCTCAAAATAACGTCATTAGAGACCATCATATGGGCTTTTAAAATCAGGGAAATAAAGATGGAAGAAGTGAAATAGTTAACTATTGAAACCTACAGTGCTATTTGAGGCCAGGTTTGTCAATCTCCAATGACAATTCTTGCCCACAAACTCTGATTCAAGAGCAACTTCCTGCTCTATTGGCATGATATCTACCTTTCTAATCTCCTCCTTCACACCTATGTCATGTATTGCCTTCCATCATGACGAATGGTGATCAAACTAGATGTATGTTTTTGACAACTTCCCCTTACATATACAACCACAAAACTTTCCATGGTTCATAATAACCAAACTATTGAGAGAACTTGAAAGCAGTGGATCATTACTGGAAAAAAGTGAATTGTTAGAAGCATGAATAACCTCTTTGATTTGTAGTTAAAGGAAAAAGCCCATATTTCCCCCCCAAATCACACAGACAGTGACAAAGCAAAAATGAGTGTGCTTGATTCTCAACTTCCTGTTTTGAATTCTTTCACCTATATTGTGTTGAGACATCTATCTTAAAATCAGTATAATTTTGCTACTAGAAAAGCATACAATCACAGGGAATTGGGCTCACTTTGAGGAAGTTTGATATATTTAAAACTTGTTACATAAAATTATGTAAGCTCAGACTGGTGTTGGTTACCACAGAAGTGACTTGCTTCACTTTTCCTTAAATATTCCTTACCTTCTCTGTGTACATGTATTACAGTTTAAGGAATCCGAAAATTATTCCAATATGGCGAAGATATTATATTTTCATCTTTAACCAATATATGAGAAACAATATGGTATATAACTATATAACTATATAACTGTATATATATATATATATATATATATATATATTTAAAACAGCTACATAGCTACTAAGCTCATAGTTGTGATCAAATATAAATATAAAATATAAATGTATGGATAAAATATATAATTTAGAATATGACTCATTAAAATTTGCCTAAGTTGAATTTCTTTAACACATTTTAGAGAAAGCTTTCGAGAACTTGTCACAATAGCCTCTCAAAATTCCTGACAGCAAGAAATGGTAGGTTGTATCCTTAAGCAGTTTTTATTACTTAGATATAATGAAAATATATCAAAATAAAACTTTCCATATGCAATTTTCTCACATCAGCAACTGATTCAGTAATCTATTTTGATATTCTTTTGCATGGCATGGATAATTTATCTAGTCCCTGAAACAAAGATAGAATTGGGTTTTGTTTGTAATTTTGAAAATATAGGATAGTTAAAAATGGATATGTTAACATGTTTTTATGAGTTTTAGAGTAATCAGGAAGATAACTTTGGAGCACCAAGAAATAAAACCACTTTTGTTACAACACTGTGTAAAGATTCTGTAACCTTTGTAATACAAGAGGGATTACATTTTCTCACAAATGAGTTATTTCTATACAATCTCTTCAAAATATAGGATTAAGATAACCACCTCTTTGAATTTATAGGCCTATTCTCCCAAGCTTATTTTTTTCTTGACACATTTTTGAAGCTAATATTAGAGAGCATATAATTATCCTGTCATATTTTGTTTTCTGTATACATTTTCTCAAAATTTTACCTCCAGATCTTCAAAATTTGGGGACACATACCTTTAGTGTCTGCTATTTGTGTCTTCTATTCAGCTATAAGAAGAGATGACAGAAAATTCACAAACGTTAGAACAATGGTAATAAAAATACTTAACTCAGGAGACAGCTGGTTTTTGCAAAATGTTAAAAAAAAAAACTGGTTTATGTTGCTTTATGTTTGCTTAGGACTTGACAGTTCCTAAGAATGTGCAAAGTATATCTCATTTAATTCTTATATACACTGAATGGCATATTCAACAATCACTTTTTTCCTGTTTAATGTACAAGAAAAGTGAGGCTCACAAGAGTTAAACAAATTGACCAAGGTCAAGACACTCTAGCGAGTGAAAAAAAATTAGCTCATCTCCAGCTGCTTAAATTTTCATTCAGCCTTATCAAACAATTACGAGCTTCCAAAGATATGTCTTTTAATAATTTACGTGAAAGAACAAACGTATGTGTAATGTATTAAGACCATATTTAGTATTATCCTACTTTACTGCATTCCAGGAAAAGAGAGTCAAATGCATAAAAGAATTAGTGAAATAGAGTCAGATGCATTTATTTACTTAATCATTCAGGTAATAAACATTGGTGTGGTTCCAATCGTATGTCAAACACTTACTAACAATTGGGTATCACGGAGTAAACAAAAAAGAGGTGGTTCCTGTCCCTACTGACCTCAAAATCTAGTAGGGGAGACACATACAAATAAAAAGCATGTATAAAACTCCGTATCAGAATAACCTGGTTTATGCTGGCATAACAAACATCTCTATCATTTTGTTAGCTTAACCCAGTAAAAAGTATTTCTTTGTTCGTACCACATGTCCAATAAATTTAGAAGTGAGATTCTGCTCATCATAGTGGCTCAAGGATCCAGGCTGACAGATCCATTTCGTGTTATGCTTCCATGATCACCAAGGCAAAGGGAAAGAAGCAAAGTAAATCACTTACTGCTTTTAAATCTTCTATTGGCATATAACACAATACCTTCCACTCACATTTCACGGGTCAAAGAAAGTCACATGAACCTTTCTAACTTTAAACAGGACCAGAAAGAAGCCTTTGGGTGGCTCAGTCAGTTAAGCATCTAACTCTTGGTTTTGGCTCAAGTTATGATCTCATGGTTCATGGGATTGAGCTCCACACTGGGCTCTGCGTTGACAGCAAAGAGTCTGCTTGGGATTCCTTCTCTCCTCTCTCTCTGCTCCTCACTCTCTCCCCCCTCAAAACAAAGAAAGAAACATTAAAAAATAAATAATAATAAATTAATAAACAGGGCCAGAAAGAACAAGTTTATCATGTTCTGAGAAGCACCATGGGAATATATATGAATAGTTTTAACCATTACCATTGGTCCTAAAGCAGGATGTATGCGTAATAGAGTAACACAAAGTGAAAAAGAGGGCTGATATACAGATTCTAATGTTGCTTTCATGATCCCCACCTCCTGGTCTTCATAATTGTGTAAATTCCCTCTGTTTGAGTATGGGTAGGACCTCTGGCTTGGTTCTAACCAAAAGAATATTCTAAAGGTCTTTGGTCAGTATGGACTATTATAACAACAACAACAAAACCAAATAGACTGGATGGTTTAAGCAACAAAAACTTATTTCTTTCATTCCTAGAGGCTGGGGAGTCTATCATCAAGATTCTGGCCCATTTGGTTTCTGGTGAGGATTCTCCTCCTGGCCTGTAGATGGGCTTCTTCTTGTTGCATACTCACATGGCCTTTCTGCACGTGTGCAGAGGAAATATGGGAGCAAGCTCTCTGTCTCTTCTTAGAAGGAAGCTAGTTCTATGAAATTAGGGCTCGGTCCTTATGACGTCACTTAACTTTAATTACTTATTAGTGACCCTATCTCAGATACCATTCACACTAGGGGTTATGGCTTCAATATATGAATTGGTGTGTCGAGGGAGGTACAAATATTTAGTCCATAATAGTGATGGATATCAGTTACTGATAACACTACATAAGATTGTAATTATCTGTGTAACTGAGACTCTCTTCCTTGCTGTCTTTGAAGCAGCAAGGTGCATGTTGTAAGCTCGCCTACGAAAAAGGCCAGATAATAAGCAATGAGGGTGACTTCCAGACATCGAGCAAGAAAGAAACCATAGTTCTCAGTCCAACAGCCTGAGAGGAGCTGAATGAATACTATCAACAGTCATATGAGCTTGAAAGCACATCTCCCCCCTCCCCCCACTAGCAAAGACAAGGTTGCAGCCATGGTTAATACCTTAATTTCAACTTTATGTGATCCTGAAGCAGAGAATCCTGCTGTACCCAAAGACCACGTTTACAGAAACTGGGAGGCAATAAATGTGTGTTGTTTCAAACCACTATGTTTTTGGTGATTTGTTTCACAGTAATAGATAATGATACAAGTACAGATAATGAAGTAATTAATTTCTTGATAGGTGATGTCATAGAAAGCTGGACCTAAGTACAATTTTTGAGAATAAGTAGAAATATTTAAGAAAGCCGAGAATGGAAGAGAAGGGAGTTAAAATAAAGCATAGAAAAATGAAAGTATGTGTTTGGAAGGAAATAGAAGTAGTCAACATTGGTAGAAAAAAAAAAAAAGGAATCCATATAAGGAAATGTGAGAGGATCTGTCTAAAATCCAAGCTAAAGTTGGGGCGCCTGGGTGGCGCAGTCGGTTAAGCGTCCGACTTCAGCCAGGTCACGATCTCGCGGTCCGTGAGTTTGAGCCCCGCGTCAGGCTCTGGGCTGATGGCTCAGAGCCTGGAGCCTGTTTCCGATTCTGTGTCTCCCTCTCTCTCTGCCCCTCCCCCGTTCATGCTCTGTCTCTCTCTGTCCCAAAAAAAATAAATAAACGTTGAAAAAAAAATTAAAAAAAAAATAAAATCCAAGCTAAAGAGACATAGAAGGATTGGGAGTAAATAAATGTGTGACATATTATAATCATGGATTAAATATATAAAAACCATTATTTTACTCTGTTTCTTTAAATAAAAAGCATATTCTTCCAGGTTTCATTTAAATACAAAGAATATTTTTAAATGTTTAAGTCAACTATGTAAAAACTAAAAAATCATTCTTTATATAGCTATATATATATTTTTTCCATCATCGCGTAGTGATTTATTCTGCTAAGTCTCCATCAGCAGGTGGAATAGAAGAGCCCTCCCACCCAACACCCTGGGCAGCTAAGCTCTGTCTGGATGACCCACACACCAGTTCCTTGTGTTTTGAGATACTCCGCAGTTGATGGAGGCACCTTCAAGACCTCACCCATCCCTTGGTCAATCGCAAGCATCTGCACATCCTTCTTGGTAACTTCCTCCACACCTGCAGGTAGCATACAAGGATAATGCTCAGATTTTGTTTCTCTCCAATCCCAAGCCTGACTTCCCCCTGGCAACACTCTGCAGTACTTCTGGGGTTTAGAGGAGCTTCGTGCTTTCATTTGCCCCCTTGATAGGGAAACAATTTCAGGGGAGGACATAGGAACTTAACTGACTCCAACTCCCTCTCTTTACAACGTTTGAGATCCCAAACAGCTCCAAGTTTTCTCTCTCGTTAAATTGCTTTAAAAAGAACTTGTGGACCCATAATACATATATTGATAACAACATGAAATAAATCAACTATCTTGCTGAATAACCAAAATAAGCTTTTCGTTTCATTCTGTTTAAATAACAAGTCCCTATATATAAAGATCATTTAAACTGTATATATTTAATAGATGTTTCAATTATCTATTGTTGCAGAACAAGTTATTCCAAAATTTAATGGCTTGAAACAATAACAGTTTGCTATTTCTAACCCTTCTATGAGTGACTAGGCTCTACTGAAGGGCTCTTCTCCATGAGGCATCAGCTGAGTTCACTCACTTGCTGCACGAATCAGGGAAGCAGGCTGCATTTAAGATCCAAAACAGCTTTGCACACATGTCTGGCACCTCAGTGCTTTTCCACAGGGCTTCTCTACATGACAATTTCGAGCTTTCTTACAGCACAGTGGTCTCATGGTGGCCATTCTTACAGGAGGCCTCATTTACCCAGAGAATACATCGATGCAAGCTTCCAGGCCTCTTAAAGACTAGGTGCAGAGGGACTAAAACCATCAGTTTTGCCACATTTTTTAAGTCAAAACAAGATCAGTTCATATTCAAAGTTAGAAATAACAACTTCACATTCAGATAGGAGGAAGAAAATATTGATATTGGGTATCTTTGGTCATTACCTACTACAATAGGTGTATAATAGGCAGAATTTATTTCCAATGAAATTAAGAATCCTCCATTCATAGCTTAAAGCAGAATCTGAAGTATTAGAAAACTCTTTTTGAAGATTACAGACAGAACTGGACACGTAAGTTGTAGCAGCCAGTGATAAGGTGTCAGAACTCGAGTTTAAATGTAAAATTAGGCTCACCCCAGTCAATGCTATGTCCCACTCATACCCCCAACTGTCTAGCCTTTTTTTTTTTTTAATGAAGCTACTCCAATTAGACAGCCCATGAATTTATAATTTGGTGTTCCAATTGTTTTGAAAAATAATGAAAAGTATTTATATTCTCCTTTTAAAGACTTGACAACATATATTAAAATAAGAACTTTCTGATTGAGCCTAAGCTTCCATCAGAAAGGAGCAATTTCTAGAACTGGGGTTTTTAACCTCAGAGAGTCAGTAAAATTTTGAGGTTTATGCAAAATTTTGCATATATACATCTTTCTGGGTAGATGGTTCGTTAGATCTCTTCTAAGTTTGGGTCTCCCCATCTTTTACATGTATCATTATCCAATCAGAAGAGCTATATTTGAACCATGATTTGATCAATCGTAACCATGTATCTCATTTGTCTAATGAAAATAATACTACCTGTTCTGCCTCAAAACTAATGCTGTCACAATGGGTTATCACTTGTTAAAATAATTATTAAAATATTAGTTATTTTAGAAACCATAGTATTTAAATTACAGTTTTTCTTGTATACTATCTGAGTAACTAAAAACCACTAATTAACCACTTGTCATGTGCTACTAAATATCTTAAGTGCTTTAAAAGTGTTTGTTATCTGGTCCTCACAGTAGCGCCATGAAATAGGTTTTATGATTCTCTATCTTACTGTTCAGAAAGGTCAAGAGATGAAAATGTCACTTGTTGCTACATAGTCACCCAATATGATAGACTGTCATATTGTTTCATTAATATTTGAACCTCTCTCTTTGGGAGAATAATGTATCTCCTTCTTGGGACATTCAGAAATGGTGACGTAATTTGGCTTATTCAGGTAGAAGTACCTGTCACTTCCGGGCATAAGCTTTCAGAATGAGTATAAAATTCACCACGTTCTCTTTCACTCCCTGCTATCATCATGAAGGATGTGTCAAATGGAAGCCTGGGTCAGGAGTGAGGAAGACATGGAGAAGATTATCTTAGCAACCAATAATGATAAATGAGGTGAGAAATGAGAAACAAACAGTTACCTTAAATCAAGACAAAAATTGGCATGTGTTTGCTATCACAGCCACACCTACCCTATCCTGACTGATATACACACCCAGTAAAAAGGGGAGTCCATCCAGTCTGGCTCCTAAGCCTGAAATTTGAAATGCTCTGTTCTCCTACCTTTCTTATTTTTGCAAATAACAGTTGTGTTGTTTTGTTTTGTTTTGTTTTGTTTTAGCACACATTCATTCATTAACTTCTTATGTTTTCTGAGGAAACGCTTTATTGTACCCTTGAAGGAGTCATTTTGTCCTTCATGGTGCTAGTTTTCAGCGAACAATGATGGGATGTAAGCCTGCCAAACTTCCCCAAGGAACTATTCTTAAGTTTGGGGTAATCTCCAGCACTAGAATGGGAAATCTATTAGAGGTGCTAAAAATAATTTTGCTAAGCTAATTGAGGGAAATAAGAAAGAAATTTGGACCATAGGCTGTCCATGGCACCTCAACTGTTAAATTGGTGCTACCCTCTTAAAAATAATTAAAACGAGGAGCACCTGGGTGGCTCAGTCGGTTAAGTGTCGGACTCTCGGTCTCAGTTCGGGTCACAATCTCACGGTTCATGGGTTCGAGCCCCACATGAGGCTCTGTGCTGACAGCACAAGCCTGCCTGGGATTCTCTCTCTCATCACTCTCTGCTCCTCCCCTGCTCTCTCTCTCTCTCTCTCTCTCTGTCTCTCAAAATAAATAAATAAACTTAAAAACTAATAATTAAAACTCAGAAAAACTTTAATACGTGAATTTTTTTGTAGACTTTTTGTGAAAGTACTTATACCAGTGAAATCCTTTCTACTTGTAACTGCCAAGTCACAAAAAGAGCTGAGATGGTCAACAAGAAATTTCCTGAACTAAAGTGGCTAAGAATTGCTTTGATGAAGATGAGCATGGTTACAATAATGATGATGATAATGATGTTGAAGATCCCAGCTAACATTTATCAAGGACTTACTGTGTGCCAGGCCATCTACTAAGTGATTTTCCTTTTGCAACATTACATGGTGGGGGCATGATTACAACCTCCATTATACAGAGGAAAAGCTAATATAACTAAAGAGAGTGTTCTGAAATGGGACCCACACAAACTGAATTCAGAGCTCCCATGCTCAACCACTCTGGTATATTTGCCCCGTGCAACTGGGATAAAATCTGTTTCTTTTCAGGTAAAAATTTCCTAAAATGCTGGATCATAGACTGCAGTTCTTCATCAGAAACTCATTTGTATTATTCGTGACAAAAACAAGCAAACTTGTAATTAAAAATGAGCAGAGCTGAACGGTCCTCCAGTTAGGGGAAAACGCAAAATCGAGGGTCACCTGTCTTCACACCAAGGACTCAACACTTTTATATTCGGAACAAAGACAGTATTTTTTAATTTGTATGCTGTTGTTTTATTTCAGTTGTAAATTGAGACTACTGCCCTATTCAGTATACAATAGTCTCCAAAATGTTTATTAACATGTAACATAGAACATAAAATCCTTCCACAAATAAGCTGATTTGGGCTACTATTGTATCAGAAATCAACCTCATCTAAAAAGGGGTTGAGAGGAGCAAATTATTGCTTTGAATTAGGCATAGGAGAAAAAAAAAGGACTAGAGAGAAAGGGGAAACATTTCTGTGAAATTCTACATCTTTGATTTATTTCCTTTCTTCGGTTTGTTTTTTTAAGTCTGAGTTTAAGGTCAATCAAGCATTTGTTTAATTTTGTGGAAATAACACACGAAATTTCAAACTATGGCTAGTAGACATTTAAAGGTTTATTTTATTAATATACATAAGGTTTTGTGTACAATATGTGTTACTATTAGAAAATAAATAAAATCAACTAGAATTGTATTTTTTCAAAGCTTTATTTTGCTTTAGAAATTACTTGTGAAAACAGAGTATTTGTAAGACTAAATTAGTATATGTGGGTTTTTTTCTTTTTTTTTTTTTTCCTCCAGTTTCTCCCCCAGTCTTCTAGGGGGTGTACTTATCTTTCAAAAAGAAGTATTAATTAAAAAAAGAGTCTACACAGATGGATTTGAAAGCTTTAATTTAGGTAAATCAGGAAAATGCAAATATAGTATTTGTCATAGCAGACTGGCTTAGCTTTGCTCTCTGATGTCTTTCATACATTTCTAGTTGCCATGGCTTCCTGCCTATCACGTTCATGACAAGCATTCAAAGCAGAAATATTGTAGGAGGATTTCTTGTCTGAGAATACACATACTACTTAAGGCCTTTATTTCTGGCTCACTGACACTATTCACCTAAACATAAAGAGTGAGTGGTCAAACAGGCAATACTTATCTTTATTCTCGCTTTGTCACTGTCAGGACCCTTTAACCTGGCAGGTTTATTTTAGAGTGGCTTTTCTTTGTGCTCTTTACGTGCTATCAAATCAGTGCCTCCTAGTGGTCAGGGAGGTCATAACACCTTTTCTGGCATTGTCTTGCTAAAGTACGCTTGATGACCCTTCTAACGTAGTTTAGATCTGCATGACTGATCTGGGACCCACAGTATTTTACTCACTTGATAGTTTGTTGGGTATATGAGTCCGTTTTCTTGTTTTCGTTGCAATTACAATGTCTACATTTGTCTTAGAAAAGGTCTATGCATGTGCTATCCAGTACAGTAGCCACAAGCCACATGTAGATTTTTATATTAAAATAAAAAGTAAATTAAATTAAGGCGAGAATAGCAGAAAATTCTACTGCACAGTGCTGGTTTCTGAGACAAAGATAAAATCTGTAGAATATATATTAATGCAATAACTTATTAATATTTTTAATTAAACACTTTATATTACTCACAATATGATCTCTATACTTATAAAACTCTACTCTGTTTTAAAATATTGTCTTGCTGCTTGGGTGCCTGGGTGGCTCAGTCAGTTAATTATTCGACACTTGATTTCAGCTCAGGTCATGATCTCGTGGTTGGTGCGTTCAAGCCCTGCACCCCACTCTGCACTGACAGGGTGGACTGACAGCAGAGCCTGCTTGGGATTCTCTGTCCCACCCTCTTTATGCCCCTCACTTGCTCATGCTCGCTCTTTCTCTCAAAAATAAATAAATAAACATTAATAAAATCAAATAAAATATTGTCTTGTTGCTTTCAAACATATTTTTAATTTTGCAAAGCCCATGTTCTACATTGAAAATCTGGTCATTTGACTATAAGTAGATTTTTTTCTTAGCCTTTCCCCAGAAGACATACAGTATTTTGACTTGGAAATCGCAAGCAGGAAGAACCAATTTTTATTATTGGAACTTCCCATTATAACCCATTTTCACTAATATAATCTTTCACCTAAATATAGATTATATTCACTAATATAATCTCATTCACCTGCCTGTAGGATATTTCTAAAATATGCATCATATCATAGATTTTAATATTACATGTATTTATATTTCTTACTATCACACTTTTTCTTTGAAATTGATGATATGTATACACATATACATACACATCCAATCTATTATATATACATTTCTCCTTTTAGCTTAAATAGTAGTTTTCCTGTCATAAAAGTTTACCTCTAGATTTGAAAATGCAATTTATAGTTCCTCTAACATCCTGTGCAATTAAAGTAATACTTAAGTCTTTATTAATATTTTATATTTATATAAAACCCATAAATATACATGCAGACATATGATCCAAAACCTTTATTATTATTATTATTGTTGTTGTTGTTGTTTTATGAACAACAAAGGAGCAGCAAGAAATACAGTGAATTTGTAGTTAGTTCAACTTACATAATTTATAGTTTTGAACATAGAATTCCATTATCAATATACCAATAGCTGTCTATAGCAAGCCATTGCTTTTTTTAATATGTGAAAGTCGTTGTCTTTATTTTAAAGTATGAACTTCAAATAATATGCACCTAAAAAATCATCTTCCAGGGTGGTTCAGTCAGTTAAGCGTGGAACTTCAGCCCAGGTCATAATCTCACGGTTCGTGAGTTCAAGCCCCATGTCGGGCCCTATGCTGACAGCTCAGAGCCTGAAGCCTGCTTCAGATTCTGTGTCTCCCTCTCTCTCTGCCCTTCCACCACTTGCACTCTGTCTCTCTCTCTCTCTCTCTTTCTCAAAAATAAATAATTTTTTTTCTAAAAAAAGGAATTATCTTCCAGTCATGACAACAGTATTGTTAATATTTTCATTAATTTACTTTCTTCTTGTTACTATTAGTCTAATATGAATCAGAGCTTCCCAAGTAGAAGAGCTTTGAATACACACTTCCTTATCTATCTATCTACCTATCTACCTATCCATGTGGTGTATGTGATGAGGTTGCCTTCTGGAGCGTGCATCTTAGCCCTGACTTTTTTTTCCTAAGATTTTATTTTTAAGTTATCTCTACAACCAACGTGGGGCTTGAGCTCACAACCCCAATGTCAAAAATCACATGCTTTACTGACTCAGCCAACCAGGCACCCAAAAGAACAGTCCTGCTTTCTTCCCTTCTCTTGCAAAGGTGGTGATCTCATGAACACTTTCATTTTTTTTTCAAGTTTATTTCATTATTTATTTTTGAGAGAGAGAGAGAGAGAGAGAGCGAGCATGGGCACCTGCTGGGTAGGGGCAGAGGGAGCGGGAGAGAGAATCCCAAGCAGGGTCTGCACTGTCAGTGCAGAGCCAGCAGGGCTCAACAGTGGAGGGGAGGGGGCTCTGAGCTGAAATGAAGAGTTGGTCGCTTAAGGAACTGAGCCACCCAGGCGCCCCTCAGGAACACCTTTCTAGTTAACTTCTTGCCTACTGATCTGCCTCAGAGCCTACTTCCTGAGGTACCTAACATATGATAATGAATATAACTATTCACATTTCCTTAAAATTTGACGTTTTTACAGGTACTGTCTTGTGTGAACTTGGCTGGATTGCCTAACTTCCCTTCTTTCAGCCTCAGTTTTCTCATTCTTAGCTTAGGCTGTTAATCCTATTTTTTTAAATATTTATTTTTGAGAGAGAGAGAGAGACAGAGTGCGAGTGGGGAAGGGGCAGATAGGGAGGGAGACACAGAATCTGAAGCAGGCTGCTAACTCTGAGCTGTCGGCACAGAGCCCGACATGGGGCTCGAACTCATGGACCGCAAGATCATGACCCGAGCCCAAGTGGAACAGTTAACCGACTAAGCCACCCAGGCGCCCCTATTAATCCTATTTCTTAAGGTAACTGGAAGGATTGAATGAAAAGGTGCATATAAGATAGTTAACTCAATTTCTAATGACTAGAGAACACTTAACAAATACTGTTAAGAAAATCAGACAAGTTTTGACTTATCCTCCCACATGTAGAAAATAATATTTATGACTGAATTGTGCCATTTATGCACAAGCTAAATAATTACTCATGTAAATTGATCGTTACCAGGTAAATTCTCTGTTTCTATTAGGTTATTCAAATCTTATTAGGAAAATTAGAATCCCTATATACCTTTTGTTGTGAATATACTTCAAGAACGATAGTACTGCATGTTGAAGTCTACAACAGCTAACATTTCCACCAATTCATTGACAATTGAAAAATCCTCAAGAAAAAAAAAATGCGTAACAATCTGTAATTTACATCTCTCAGGGGAAACCAATATTATGTTTATATTATAGCACAGATAACATTATTAGCAGAATAATCGAGCCAAATGAATCATGACTGAAAATCTCATTACCAGAAGGCACCATGCTGATATCAGAGACCTCATATGCTTTCTTCTTTCATCTTGTTGCAACATCACATTTCTCCTGCTATTTAGTAGGTATGCTTTGGTCTCTGTTTCTGGTTTTCTGTAACTATTGCTTTGATATTATAATACATTTCTTGTGAACGATGAGCCTTAAGTTAATTTACTCTTTCAAAGGAGAATCTACAAACATGGACAACCATTTCTAATAAATTTATTTACTGCAAACTAATGTGCAATTTGTTGCTTGTCAAAACATTGGAAATTATGTTTTTGTTTCATGTAAAATATAATTAGCCGATACTTTCAGTAGGATGTACAAACAGAGGAAGTATTACCAAATTGAGACTCCATAATCTATATTTATTCTGTCTTTGACTTTAAAAAGAATTAGAAGCCTTATCGTCTATTCAAATGAAATCAAATAAGATAATTTAGCACACTCTCTTCATGTCGGCTGTATCATTTCTGATTTTATGACAAGCAATGCAAACAAGATCTGTAAAAAAAACAAAAACTCCTTGGAATCTACTAACTAATTGTTCATAATAAATATTCCATTCTGATATATATGCATATAGATACAGTTTGGCTCAACTCCAGTGTTTTTTAAAAAGAAAATAGCTTGGGGTGCCTGGGTGGCGCAGTCGGTTAAGCGTCCGACTTCAGCCAGGTCACGATCTCGCGGTCCGTGAGTTCGAGCCCCGCGTCGGGCTCTGGGCTGATGGCTCAGAGCCTGGAGCCTGTTTCCGATTCTGTGTCTCCCTCTCTCTCTGCCCCTCCCCCGTTCATGCTCTGTCTCTCTCTGTCCCAAAAATAAATAAACGTTGAAAAAAAAATTTTTTTAAAGAAAATAGCTTATTTTAATATGTTTTTGTAATGGAAAATAAAAGTAAACATACTCTAAAATCTTAGGGTGCAGATCTTTTCTTATATTATCCATGCTTTACCTATAAGCTTTGTGCTTCATTCCTTTCCCCCTTTTAAATTTTTAGTGTTCACCTATTCACAAGATCCCTTTGATAAGCAACCAGAAGGATAAGTGGTGTCAAAATAAAATTCCAAATTACATAAAACCATCAAAATATGATCAAAGCTTGCATTACCATCATTGGTTAGCATTTATTAAGGATATGGAGATCTATACACAGTCCTACCATGCGGATTTTCTTTTTAGATATAGGATCCGCCTAAACATTATTCTTGGGTCATAAATAAGATATTTCAAAAATAAGCACACTGAAAAAAATTTACAATCAAAAAAATAATTGTAACATAGAATAGACAAAGAGTTCTATAATGCAGAGTGAAGCAGGTAATTTTGCAATAATTTAGGACAGTTCTATTCTGAGTATATAGTTTCCATTCTTTATTGAGCTTAGGTCAAAGCAATTTCTGTGCTGTCTAGTATACGGTAGATTCCCTTACCTACTTTTCAGTCCCTTCCCATTTCTAGTCTTCATCTATCATTTTCTCCCCACACACTAAACAGTTCCTCTTTCTTCTGCCTTCTGTTCATCAATACTCCTCCTCCCCTCTGTCAGATGAAGCCTCATGTAAGAGCTCTCTGCTCGGCACTTAGTTCTGTCCTCGATATGGTGAAGTTTCTTCTAGTCTCATTTTTCCACATCACCTCACCTAGAAGAGAACAAATTCGCCTCATGTGACCATTTTCATACTCAGGTGGGATGAACAGAGGTGCAATATTGAGTCGACAGAATTTATTTACCTGGACTACATAGGACTGAACCACTTTTTGATAGGCCTATTCCCAACTCAGGCAGCATGGTATTAGTGGTAATGGAACAGATTTAGAAAGAAAACCAACCACCAATTTGTTGTAGACCCAAACAAGTCACTTAACCTTTCAGACTTCCGTTTCTTTGTACATAATATCGTGTTGATGGTACCAGACAGACTCTCTGAAAATAAAATAATACCTTGTATGCAAATGTCTGTGGTATGGTGATGGAATGAGGAAGCCAGGCACCCAAGTCAGTCACATGGTATTTCAAACTTGTTACTTTCAAACTGCTTGATAGCATAGGACCTTGAAAAAGTCACCTTAAATCTAGATGTCTGCCTCTGAAGATGGGAATAACCCTGACACCTAACACATAGAATGGGGATGATAATTAAACAGGATTTTTTAAAAATAGTACCAGGAAGTGGGAGAGAAAGTAGAAAGAGATAAGCTTATCTTATCTTTTTAAAAATTTTTTTTAACGTTTATTTATTTTTGAGACAGAGAGAGACAGAGCATGAACAGGGGAGGGTCAGAGAGAGGGAGACACAGAATCGGAAACAGGCTCCAGGCTCTGAGCTGTCAGCACAGAGCCTGACACGGGGCTCGAACTCACGGACGGCGAAATCATGACCTGAGCCGAAGTCGGCGCTTCACCGAGCCACCCAGGCGCCCCTTATCTTATCTTATCTTATTCATTTACCTAGTACTTACTAATTTTTTCATCCCAGACATGCATTTGCTATCTCATGGAGGTTTCATTACGGTGATCATTTTGGAAGGTTGGAAGGTCCAAGAATGGATGTGTGAATAGGAAATGTGAGACCTGTTTTCATGTGAAATTATGTGAATGCAACAACACGATCCCCTCAGAAAATATTCTGCAGGCCATCACAAGAAAAGAGGGCTCATGGAGAGTACTTGCATTGACATGCAGTGATTTTAAAAATGTATACAAGCGGCGAACCTGGGTGGCTCAGTCGGTTGGGCAGCCGACTTCAGCTCGGGTCATCATCTCGCGATCTGTGAGTTCGAGCCGCACGTCAGGCTCTGTGCTGACAGCTCAGAGCCTGGAGCCTGTTTCAGATTCTTTGTCTCCCTCTCTCTGACCCTCCCCCGTTCATTCTCTGTCTCTCTCTGTCTCAAAAATAAATAAACGTTAAAAATTTTTTTTAAAAAAAGTATACAAGTATATCTTATATTTTTTCTGTTTTTCTATACATTTGATATGCTTTTGAGTTAAAAATAATTTTGAAAAACTCGATTATTCCTTGAGGAACAGGAAATAATTAGATGGTCAAGCTGCAGAGAGGACTCAAGCTGACATCACAATATGGCTCTTCCCACGTGGGGCTCTGAACAACAATCAGACTGCTTGTTGTAGTCACATATTGATCTCTCAGGATTCGGGGAAAAGGTAAGGGGCAGAGACAAAGGAAAACTGGAATGGGAGTTCTTCAAGCTTTTTTTTTTGATTGACAGCAGGTTTCCTTTAAGAATGATCTTGCCTGCTGGCACATCAACCCAGTTTTAGAGAAAACATAGTTATTCTGTGTGGCTTTTAGGAAACATAACTGCAGAGTTGGGCAAAAGTCAGCCACGTCCCAGGAAACAATTGGCTCAATTCTGATCAATAAAATGGATGCACATCCAACAGAAGAACTGCCCATTTCATAGCCTATCTCTTCAAGGTGACAGAGACCACTATTGTACATATTCATAAAAAAGAGAAGACAAAAGCCATCCTTGGCAATGGACTTCAGGTAGCAATAAATTTCAGTCCTTAATTTTACTAACAATTGATTTCCCATGTTTCCCTACATTGCCCTTTTGGCCAAACTACCCTAAGTTATGTAATCTTGCTAATCTTGCGATAAGCACAAAGTCTCAGAAAGAAGTTGAGGGTCAAAAGTAAGCCCTAAGTCTAAGCTTGCTTGAAGTCGAAACAGACAAGAGAGCAGTTTTCTGCTCACTCATCCCTATACAGTTTGCTCACTTGGACTATCAAGTAGTAATAAAGAAGTTTTTGGAGAGGGTTACAGAAGGCACAGTCGAAAGACTGGGAAAGAGGCATGAGAGCTCTAAGTTCAGAAACTTTTGATTTTGAAGATTCACTGATGCCAGAGGAATAAAAAAGGGATGATGAAGGAAAAGTTGCACTAGGAGCAAAGTGTTCTGCCTTCTGGAATGGGAAGTGAAATGAGCAGCATGGGATATTTGAAGGGCGATTAGTAAACAATCCAGAAGACCTACAGGCCTGTGACCAATGATTTAAGAGAAATATTAGGGAAACATTAATTTATGGTGCTATATCCTCTTGTCAGAGTCTGTATGCATTTCTGACTGTGGCAGTGCTTTAAAAGTCTAGAATATTAGAACCCGTGTCAGTTAAATAATACTAAACAAAGAGCAATATTCTGATTCCCCAAATACAGAAAGCTTTGAATTGTCTGGTCAGAGTTAGACTTCAGGAGATGAATAGTAGCAGGCATCCTATTGTGGAGAAGGAAAGCGGAAATCGCCTTCCCTTGGCCAGTTGGGTCATAACAATAGAGAAAATGCTTGGGTCATCTGCTAGAGGAAACCATCTTCTAACATTTGGGAAATGAACTATTTTGAGGCACTGAATGTGGACAATATTGTGTTTGAAAGGACTTTGGAGAAATGTGATAAATGACTGCTTAAAGTAATTATGAATCCGAAGGAGGCAGAGTTGAAACTCTCAGTGGACAAGTGACAGTGTTTTCTGAGTTAGGCACGTAGAACATAACATCTTCAAGGGATGAGTGGCAGGTCCAAAAAGATGCTGATTTTCACCTACTGAACTTATCCTGTCAACCTTGGAGTATTAAGGTTACTGCTATTACCTACTGAATTTATCCTATCAACTTTGGAATATTAAGATTACTGCTATTAAGAAAAATGAAGGCAATAGGTGGTGACAGAGAGTACTATAGAAAATAATGTGGCCACAGAAAGTATCATTGAGGGAATGACATTTAAGTAGACACATGACTACAGTGATGGATTGAGTCATTCAATTTTGGGGAGGAAAAGAAAGCTGGACCTAGAAAACAGTAAATGCAATATAGGAATATGCTTACAGCAAGGAGTTCAGGTGGATTTATAAAAGATTATACCTGTGCAACCAAACTTTATTAATGTGGCTTAAATCTATCCATTCAGCACTAGATCAGCAGGGAACTAGCCAGGAGTTGCAGTGAATGCAGGGAACATGATGTACCTAGCCTTTGGCAGTGATCAGTGATATACAGAGAAGCTTGCATATAACCATTCAGAATTCAGGAAGCTTATCTGCATATGCTTCTGGATTAAATGTTATGGATGGTAACAAGACTTTCAAACACAAGGATGCAAGTTTGGAATACTTATGGTTAGATGCTTTCTGGGAAAGAAATTGGTGACCATTACCAGTTGAGCCTGTAAGAATTGAATACACATTACCCTGTTCTTATACACAAGTATATGGTTCTGAATTAGGTTTCCATGAGAATGTGATAGCCTTCCAGGTGCGAACTGATATGAATTTATATATATAATATTAAAAAATATATATGCGTCTATAAAATCAGACTGCACAGTGCAGTAGCTTTAGCCAGAAATAGAAAAAAAAAATAGTAAATCCATGAGTCACAGAGAAGAGCACATTGCTGTTATTATTTAATAACCACCTATGATAAGAACAAGCTATGATAAGAGGAGATGGAGGCTTTCTATGAGCACAGAGCTTAAGCCACTTAGGCACTCACAGAGTTTCCTAGAAATAGTGATATCAGAAGGATTAGTTGAATCACAAGCATACTCTTACTCTACTTTCATCCTGGTTAACTCCTACTAATCCCTCAATTCTAAATTTAGCTGACACTTTTGCAGATGTTGTTTTGTGCTATCATCTAATAAAAATGATTTACTCTTTGTTATATTTCATTGGATCCTATTTTTCATACTATTTGTCAAAAATTGTAATTCTATATCTACATGCATGTCTTCTTTCTTTCTTTCTTTCTTTCTTTCTCTCCACAGATAGAATATAAGTTCTGAAAATTGGACACCGATTCTATTTTGATCAGTATAACCCTGAAAGAACATTGGTTGAACGAGCTGAGTAAGACCTAACTTGGTAAGAGGTCAAGGTGAGTTTTGAAAAGAAAATTATCAGGAAGGTATGAAAAGCCTCAAAAGAGAGAGTTTATTGAATTCATGAAAGTAAAAGACATTCCATTTGGGTAAAGAGAAATATGCAAACAGACTAGTGCTGGAAAATAGTTACAAAGTTCAGCAGGCAACCACAAAGGGCATGAGAAAAAGTGTGCCTATGCATCAGAAAACCAATAAATATTTTAAGGATCAAGGCAGAATGAACAGATCAAGTCACCTGAAGCATGGAGAATGGACTGAAAGAGATAAAACCCGGAGCCTGAGAGAATGATGGGGTAAGTGATGCACTAATCTATGAGGTAATCTATAGCAGTTGACTAATGCGCTACAGTGCAGAATGGATGGACAGAAGTACCCCCTTACCTGTGGTTTCCCTTTATGAAGTTTCAGTTACCTGTGGGCATCCATCACCCTGAAGCAGGTGATCCTCTTTGTGGTGAATGGTCAGAAGTTCATTAGTAGACTAACGCAATGTCATAGTGACTATTCATTCACCTCACTTCATCTCATCACATAGGCATTTTACCATCTCACATCATCACAAGAAGCTGGGTGACTATGGGACAATTGGACATTTTGAGAGTGAGCAAGAGACAACATTCAAATAACTTTTTTTTCAACTAACTTTCACTATAGTATATTGTTATAATTGTTCTACTTTACGATTAGTTACTGTTGTTAATCTTAATGTGCCTCACATAAATTAAACTTTATCATAGGTATGTATGTATGTATGTGAAAAAACATAATAAATGTAGGGTTCAGTACTATCTGTACTGTCTGCAAATTTAGGCACCCATCGAAGATCTTAGAATGTATCCTCCTTGGATAAAGTAAGACCACTGTAAATGCACTTGAAGTAGCCAAGAGCTATAATCAGCAACACTTGGAAAGAATTAAGCTAAAAGAAAAAGGAAAAAGAAAGAAAACTGTAATTATATTTTTATAAATTGTGAATGGAAAAAGAACAAATTTTTCAAAAGGATAAAAAATATCAGAAAGAAAAATACTGGTAGGTTTTACTTCTACCTAATTTAAAACATTCAAGCCAAACAAACTAAAAAGGCAAAAAAAATCGAAAATACAATAAAAACAGCAAGGAAGAGTGTTAATTCTTTTATAGTATAAAAATGCCAGGTAAATTATACATATATCAGTAAAATCCAACTTATAAGTAGCTACGTGTGAGACAGAATTTCACCAAAGAGGATACACAAATATTTGATAAACATGAATAAATACTCAACATGTTATTATCAAAGATACATCTAAAATCACAAAATGTGTCTGTTATATTCTTTGGAATCATCAGTCACTAACATGATAAAAATTTCACCATATCACAGAAATAGAAAGGATTTGTTACATGTAAGGTGCTGTAAGAAATACTGATGAGGCAAAAGCATCATAGACAATGATCTATTATAAATGTGATTCATTTTTAGAAACCACATGCTGGTTCCTAGTGATTTTCTCTTTGTACTCTAAATTCCTATAAACATTATACCGTTATAATATTGTCCCTATAAATAAGTATGATGTTCATTTGAATTCTTCTAAATCTTTTTTCTTTCACTTCTTTATTATGATGGTAAAGATGAAATATTTCAGACACAGAAAAAGTGTACAGCCTTCATTTTTTTCAAGTACTAATTTCTTATAAAGAATTTATAACAGGGGTGCCTGGGTGGTTAAGCCTCCAACTTTGGCTCAGGTCATGATCTCATGGTTCATGGGTTTGAGCCCCACATAAGGCTTAAAGCCCTGCTTGGTATACTCTCTCTCTCTCTCTCTCTCCCACTCTCTCTGCCCCTTCCCCACTTGCACTCTCTCCCTCAAAATAAATAAATTAAAAAAAATGAATTTATAACATGTATATTGGTACCTGTAATATTAGTCCTGTTTTTTCAGTTTCAGAGAACAGAATACTTATAAATGTCTTGACTGAAAAGATAAACAAAGCAAAATAGAAGTTATGGTGTAGTCTCTCATATTTAAAGTCAATATTTAAGATAATTCAATTGCTTCCTTGTGTGTATGAAGAGAATATTCTCTTCAGTGTAGATTAAGAAAATAAATGCATTTTCACTTAAGTTATATTCCTTTCCGCATGCTACTTCTACCTGAGATTTAAAGTTTAGCCAACCAAAACCCAAGCCTCAATTACAATATAATTAGAATGTCAAATCAAACACATTTACTTGTTTGGATTCCCCTTAAAGACCTTGAGTGCAGCAGGTGATGGTAAACGTTTTGCAGATGTTTACCAAGAGCAAACACTAAAACAATGGTCATCCATAATTAATCAAAATTATTCTAAAGAGGGTATTTTATTTGCTCTCAGTTAAGACAAAATATGCCCAATATCCTTTTTAAATGAAAAAAAAAAAGATCATTTCTATGAGATTCTTGCAGAGTCTAATTCTTATACCTTTGTAACAATAGAATTATCAGAATGGAGTTTCCCAGTTATAAAATTGGGTGATTATTCAAACTTGTTTCACCAATTTCGGCTCCTCTTCTGTGAAGAGACAGATTGCATCATTTTCTTCATCCCAAAATATCCCAGCGATTATGAAGACCTTCATTTTGTGTGACACTGTAACAAAGAAGATATAAGATCTCAAACACTGACCCTACATACATCCTTGGTGCTTCTTTGCACAACCCATCAGAAACACTGGACAAAACTCCTGTGTGTGTGTGTGTGTGTGTGTGTGTGTGTGTGTGTGTGTGTGTATTTATTTAAGATAGACAGATCCCACCTTCTCTGGGAGTTTATAAGAAACTGTGTCGATGATAAAATAGTATAAGAAATGTCTCAGCAGGGAGAAAAGTATTATGCTTCAAAATGATCAAAACAGTGAGAAACCACGGAATGGAAAATATACTGCAGTACAACAGAACAGGCTAAACCTACAGATCAGGCACTCAGTGAGGTGTAGAAATCCTAAGAAAGCTAATATGAAGTCTCACTGCACCAGTGGCTATCATTCAGTACAACAAAAGCAATCTTCTGAATAATGGGAATAACATTAAGGAAAAGTCATAATTACATGGGTGGATACCTCTCACTACAAATTCTACCAGGCCATCCAGTTCTTCTGCGATGCATAGTAGATGCACTATGGAAGAATGTCTTCCTTACAAATAAATATACAACCAGGGTGCAGAAAAAGAAGACACAATGAATAGTATTGAAATATTCAGTTCCTCACTACCTTGTATCTGGCAAGTGACTAGGATGCTTGAGGTAGCATTAATCAATTTAATGTTAGGAGGTGGCAATGGATGAATGTGTTTTGGTTGAACTCATTTAATATGGTAATGAAAACTAGATTGCTATCAATAACATCTGTAAAGTAGTATAAAAGACCCCAAAGTGGCTAAAAACAATGACAAAAAGTAGATTTATTCTTGTTCCAAGATGATGAAGTTACTATTAAACAGCCTCTCTATCTCACTTTATAGGATTAAAATTAATGCCTATCATTAATACAGTATATTAATGCCTTTATAGGATTAAAATAATGTTATGACAATTATTCTTATTTATTGACCAGACAATGTTGTCATCACATTAGCCAATCAAAATTACATAATTATAATGTGTTTTCTCAAGGAAGTCAGAAATTATCACAACAGTTTAATAATGTTGTATATGACCCACAAAACGTAGATTAACCTGCAGTTATATTTTTCCCACACTTACTATAGATCTAAATACAATAAGAAAGCAAGAGCAAGTTGTAGACTTTAAAATAAGCACACATTATTTTAGGTTAATTTTATTTTATAATAAATCAAAGCACGTATTAAATTGATGTTCATTAGCTACTTCCTTGATGTAAGAATATATTCGAGTTTTACTTTGTTCTTTTTTTTAATGTTGACATCTCTCTGCCTTCTTTTTTTAAAAAAAACAATTTTAATGTTTATTTTTGAGAGAGAGAGAAATATAGAGAGAGAAACAGAGCGTGAAGGGGAAGGGCAGAGAGAGAGCGAGACAGAGAATCTGAAGCAGGCTCCAGGCTCCAAGCTGTCAGCACAGAGCCCGACGCGGGGTCCCAACTCATGAGCCATGAGATCATGACCTGAGCCGAAGTTGGATGCTTAACTGACTGAGCCACCCAGGCGCCCCTCGAATTTTACTTTAATTGGGAAAGTATATTTTCAGATCAACTTGTATATCATGCTATTGTTCTCTTCCCTGTTTTCATAAATTCCAGCTTATTTGGATTACTAGTATAAAATCAAATCCCATCACGTTGTGTTGACTCCTTTTCGCTTCTACCTTCTGGCATTAGATTTTCATTTCAAAACTCTGATAAAGTTGCCTTCTGAGGGATTATCAAATTACTTACTTGATGTTTAATCAACTCTTTTGTGAGTTTACCTGTTTGACACCCACCACCTCTTACCATGACCCAGTTTTTTTCTTCTTTCCTGGTCTCTGTAATGCAGGTCTTATAGTATGTCTCTATACTCCCCACAAGCCTATGACTGATTCCTTCAGTTGAATGTTTTTCTCTCTCCACTAACGGAGAACATTTTAAGTCCAGCAATGTCCATTTTCACTCCTGAGTCCTAAACTCTACCAAGTCACTTTCATCCTGTCACATAACTTCCATGCCAATGCTTTCATAAGTGATTTGCAAACATGTGTGGTTTCCCTCCCAAACCCCATATTCCAGTTACACAGAATACACAGTTACCTAATCTCAATATGTCCCAAAGAAAACTCAGCATTTTCCCCTGCAGACTTGAGTTCCATTTCTTAGTTAATAGTCTTACATGATTTTTTCAAATTGCTTAAATTTGAATATTTTACATTCTCAGTAAGTCCTCTCCTTTTCACAACCCTAATTCCCAGTACTTTAAATTTTATGCTTGTTATCTCTGTTCTGGATTGTACAATAATTCCCTAACTGGACTTTGTAATTCCCAACAATTCATTCTGGTTTTATCAATATTTTCTTTCTAAAACCTAAATCTGAAAGTGCCACACCTCTACTAAAAATCTAAATGTAGTGCAAATTAAGGATAAAATTTTCCAGATTTCCGTCACCTGATTTTGGTTTTTATTACAGCTTTATCTCAAGGGATTAAACCCAATGTTCCTTGATTTTTAGCATAGTTAAACTAAATATTGTTTTTTCTGGTGGCTCTTTCTTTCGGAACACTTTTTATTTCATATAAAATATAGGATATATTGTATATAAATATAATATATATATATATTATATATATATACACCTATTGAAGTTTTTCCCATGGCTCAGCCTTTAAGGTTCAGCTCTTTAATATTGTCAGGGAAACCTCTACTGAGAGGATTAGTTAGATTAAAGCCTTCCATTCCTATCTTTCTATATCCCTTTTAAACATATATCTTATTTATAGCATTGGTAAAATAATAGTATTAGAATATACAAATCTTATGACTTTAATGGGTCTAAGTTCTCACTAAATTGTTACCTATCGTTTATTAACTATGGGTAGCAGATACTCAATAAATACTTTTAATTGTGTAAATGAATGTGTGGGTTCCAGTCTTAATGGCAGTAAAGAAACTAATAAGCAGTAGATATATAATTTTTAAACATCCTCTTATTTCTAATATACCATAATACTCTACTATGTATTAACTAGTAATGCTGTGTATATTTCCACTGTATTTAACTGATCTACCCCTTTTGCTCAATAGTGTTTGTTTCTTCAATGATTGTTCACTGTCTATGAGGTCTAATGTTCAACTCCATCCCCAGCTTTGTTGTTATATGTATGAGAAGGTAAGGGTAGTAGTGATATTCACATGAATTTAATAAAATGTAACTGACTTAAACAACTAACATTCACGTTACAACACCTAAGAATATTATGCAGAAAAAAAAGAACATTATGCAGTGGAAAATTGGAGAAAATATAATTTTATTTCCTGTATGTCAAGAAAAATAAAAAAGATTTCAAGTTGAAATGCTATATAGCCAAACTCTATGATTTAAACCATGTTTTATAATATTGCCTAGAAGTACAACTTTCTTCCAAAATGCATATATTACCTTGTTCCCTGGATGAAATTTTAGGTACCTACCCAGAAAGAATAGAACTGTCATTATAGTGAATGGAATACCATTTGGCAACTCTACTTAGTGTTACCTTTTCTTATACTACTTTTTTACCGTGATGCATTGTTTCTTCTTCTGTAATTGTTCAGCATTTCAGCATGTAAGTCTGAATTGTGGGAAAATGTCAGAGTGTGAAAGTGTGACTGTCTCTGTACATTATTAGTCTGCATCTATTACACAGATGTCGATCATGCTGTCATCCCACAGGGGCACGCCAACTGAAAATTTCCCTCTGCTTCAGTTTTTATGTAAGAAAAAGTATGTTATGCAAAATGAAGAACTTGCAGTCAAGAGGTAAATGCTGCTAAATGTCAATTGACAATATCATGAGCTCTTGC
Organism: Puma concolor; assembly: GCF_028749965.1. NCBI lineage: Eukaryota > Metazoa > Chordata > Mammalia > Carnivora > Felidae > Puma > Puma concolor. The sequence goes on along the minus strand of NC_141667.1, from coordinate 208,273,221 downwards.
ACATGGGAGGGAAACTATACATTTTTCCTCTATGACAACGTATTAACTGGAAGAACAGCTTTCTATACTCTGATTTCTAGGAAGCAAGATTTTTTTAGGAGAACAGAAATTGATTGCATGCAATTTTTTCCTCACACTAGTGAGGGAGAGTTGTCTAAGTTTTAATAATATGACCCACGATTATTGCTAAATCATCACATTAATACATTTTTGGGAGAAACATTCATACTTAGAAGAAAGTATGAAATTTTTCATGAAAAATATTCAACTATGATAATCACTGTGAGAGATTTTAAAAGACAAATATGATTTCTGCCCACAAAGAATTTGTAGCTTAGAAAGTTAACAGGCAGGAATAAACATGCTTTTTAAATAATTATGAAAATTCCAAGCTGATATCCAGCCCTATTTTATTCTAGTTCTTTTGGATTCCAGTTTTGTTCAATTTAGAAATGCTTATCACATGCACAGTGCTATATAGGATACTTTATGAAAGAATTATTCACCAATGACAAATTTTTCATAAAATCAAGTATGTAAACTGAAATCTCTTTCTGCATTTTTGGTTTGAGTCTATTGCTCTAGCTGTCTTTTATAGCACCCATATCATACTCTCCTAAATTATTAAAATGTAGAATATATTTTATTAGTCTTAATTTTCTTTTACAATATTGTTTTATTTGGATTTCACCTGAGTTTGTTTTTTTTTTTTTTTTTTTTTTATGTAAGACGTTTCCATTAGTTAAAAAATGGGATTTTATTGAAGTTGCACAAAAAAAATGGGACACTCATTTAAAGATAATTTTGTTCTGGTTACCAGTTAAAGTATAACAGAACACCCCAAAACTTAGTGACTTAGAAAGACAAACATTTTATCCTATTCTATGATTTTTTGGGTCAAGAATGTAGACAAGGCTTGGCTAGGCAATTCTGCTTGACACAGGTTTGACCAGAGTCACTTGGTAATATGGTAAAATCTTTGACTGCAAGTAACTTGTCTGTGTTTCACAAGATGAGTAAACGTTTCTTTTTTTTTTTTTTTCTTTTTTTTTTTTTTTTTTTTTTTTTGTTTTTTTTTTTTGTTTTTTTTTTTTTATTTTTTTTTTTATTTATATATGAAATTTATTGTCAAATTGGTTTCCATACAACACCCAGTGCTCATCCCAAAAGGTGCCCTCCTCAGTACCCATCACCCACCCTCTCCTCCCTCCCACCCCCCATCAAACCTTAGTTTGTTCTCAGTTCTCAACAGTCTCTTATGCTTTGGCTCTCTCCCACTCTAACCTCTTTTTTTTTTTTTTTTTTTTTGTTCCCCTCCCCCATGGGTTTCTCTTAAGTTTCTCAGGATCCACATAAGAGTGAAACCATATGGTATCTGTCTTTCTCTGTATGGCTTATTTCACTTAGCATCACACTCTCCAGTTCCATCCATGTTGCTACAAAAGGCCATATTTCATTTTTTCTCATTGCCACGTAGTACTCCATTGTGTATATAAACCACAATTTCTTTATCCATTCATCAGTTGATGGACATTTAGGCTCTTTCCATAATTTGGCTATTGTTGAGAGTGCTGCTATGAACATTGGGGTACAAGTGCCCCTATGCATCAGTACTCCTGTGTCCCTTGGATAAATTCCTAGCAGTGCTATTGCTGGGTCATAGGGTAGGTCTATTTTTAATTTTCTGAGGAACCTCCACACTGCTTTCCAGAGCGGCTGCACCAATTTGCATTCCCACCAACAGTGCAAGAGGCTTCCCGTTTCTCCACATCCTCTCCAGCATCTATAGTCTCCTGATTTGTTCATTTTGGCCACTCTGACTGGCGTGAGGTGATATCTGAGTGTGGTTTTGATTTGTATTTCCCTGAGAAGGAGCGACGCTGAACATCTTTTCATGTGCCTGTTGGCCATCCGGATGTCTTCTTTAGAGAAGTGTCTATTCATGTTTTCTGCCCATTTCTTCACTGGGTTATTTGCTTTTCGGGTGTGGAGTTTGGTGAGCTCTTTATAGATTTTGGATACTAGCCCTTTGTCCGATATGTCATTTGCAAATATCTTTTCCCATTCCGTTGGTTGCCTTTTAGTTTTGTTGGTTGTTTCCTTTGCTGTGCAGAAGCTTTTTATCTTCATAAGGTCCCAGGAATTCACTTTTGCTTTTAATTCCCTTGCCTTTGGGGATGTGTCGAGTAAGAGATTGCTACGGCTGAGGTCAGAGAGGTCTTTTCCTGCTTTCTCCTCTAAGGTTTTGATGGTTTCCTGTCTCACATTCAGGTCCTTTATCCATTTGGAGTTTATTTTTGTGAATGGTGTGAGAAAGTGGTCTAGTTTCAACCTTCTGCATGTTGCTGTCCAGTTCTCCCAGCACCATTTGTTAAAGAGACTGTCTTTTTTCCATTGGATGTTCTTTCCTGCTTTGTCAAAGATGAGTTGGCCGTACGTTTGTGGGTCTAGTTCTGGGGTTTCTATTCTATTCCATTGGTCTATGTGTCTGTTTTGGTGCCAATACCATGCTGTCTTGATGATGACAGCTTTGTAGTAGAGGCTAAAGTCTGGGATTGTGATGCCTCCTGCTTTGGTCTTCTTCTTCAAAATTACTTTGGCTATTCGGGGCCTTTTGTGGTTCCATATGAATTTTAGGATTGCTTGTTCTAGTTTCGAGAAGAATGCTGGTGCAATTTTGATTGGGATTGCATTGAATGTGTAGATAGCTTTGGGTAGTATTGACATTTTGACAATATTTATTCTTCCAATCCATGAGCAGGGAATGTCTTTCCATTTCTTTAAATCTTCTTCAATTACCTTCATAAGCTTTCTATAGTTTTCAGCATACAGATCCTTTACATCTTTGGTTAGATTGATTCCTAGGTATTTTATGCTTCTTGGTGCAATTGTGAATGGGATCAGTTTCTTTATTTGTCTTTCTGTTGCTTCATTGTTAGTGTATAAGAATGCAACTGATTTCTGTACATTGATTTTGTATCCTGCAACTTTGCTGAATTCATGTATCAGTTCTAGCAGACTTTTGGTGGAGTCTATCGGATTTTCCATGTATAATATCATGTCATCTGCAAAGAGCGAAAGCTTGACTTCATCTTTGCCAATTTTGACGCCTTTGATTTCCTTTTGTTGTCTGATTGCTGTTGCTAGAACTTCCAGCACTATGTTAAATAACAACGGTGAGAGTGGGCATCCCTGTCGTGTTCCTGATCTCAGGGAAAAAGCTCTCAGTTTTTCCCCGTTGAGGATGATGTTAGCTGTGGGCTTTTCATAAATGGCTTTTATGATCTTTAAGTATGTTCCTTCTATCCCGACTTTCTCAAGAGTTTTTATTAAGAAAGGGTGCTGGATTTTGTCAAAGGCCTTTTCTGCATCGATTGACAGGATCATATGGTTCTTCTCTTTTTTTTTGTTAATGTGATGTATCACGTTGATTGATTTGCGAATGTTGAACCAGCCCTGCATCCCAGGAATGAATCCCACTTGATCATGGTGAATAATTCCTTTTATATGCCGTTGAATTCGATTTGCTAGTATCTTATTGAGAATTTTTGCATCCATATTCATCAGGGATATTGGCCTGTAGTTCTCTTTTTTTACTGGGTCTCTGTCTGGTTTAGGAATCAAAGTAATACTGGCTTCATAGAATGAGTCTGGAAGTTTTCCTTCCCTTTCTATTTCTTGGAATAGCTTGAGAAGGATAGGTATTATCTCTGCTTTAAACGTCTGGTAGAACTCCCCTGGGAAGCCATCTGGTCCTGGACTCTTATTTGTTGGGAGATTTTTGATAACCGATTCAATTTCTTCGCTGGTTATGGGTCTGTTCAAGCTTTCTATTTCCTCCTGATTGAGTTTTGGAAGAGTGTGGGTGTTCAGGAATTTGTCCATTTCTTCCAGGTTGTCCAATTTGTTGGCATATAATTTTTCATAGTATTCCCTGATAATTGTTTGTATCTCTGAGGGATTGGTTGTAATTTTTCCATTTTCATTCATGATTTTATCTATTTGGGTCATCTCCCTTTTCTTTTTGAGAAGCCTGGCTAGAGGTTTGTCAATTTTGTTTATTTTTTCAAAAAACCAACTCTTGGTTTCGTTGATCTGCTCTACAGTTTTTTTAGATTCTATATTGTTTATTTCTGCTCTGATCTTTATTATTTCTCTTCTTCTGCTGGGTTTAGGCTGCCTTTGCTGTTCTGCTTCTATTTCCTTTAGGTGTGCTGTTAGATTTTGTATTTGGGATTTTTCTTGTTTCTGGAGATAGGCCTGGATTGCAATGTATTTTCCTCTCAGGACTGCCTTTGCTGCGTCCCAAAGCGTTTGGATTGTTGTATTTTCATTTTCGTTTGTTTCCATATATTTTTTAATTTCTTCTCTAATTGCCTGGTTGACCCACTCATTCGTGAGTAGGGTGTTCTTTAACCTCCATGCTTTTGGAGGTTTTCCAGACTTTTTTCTGTGGTTGATTTCAAGCTTCATAGCGTTGTGGTCTGAAAGTATGCATGGTATGATTTCAATTCTTGTAAACTTATGAAGGGCTGTTTTGTGACCCAGTATATGATCTATCTTGGAGAATGTTCCATGTGCACTCGAGAAGAAAGTATATTCTGTTGCTTTGGGATGCAGAGTTCTAAATATATCTGTCAAGTCCATCTGATCCAATGTCTCATTCAGGGCCCTTGTTTCTTTATTGATCGTGTGTCTAGATGATCTATCCATTTCTGTAAGTGGGGTGTTAAAGTCCCCTGCAATTACCACATTCTTATCAATAAGGTTGCTTGTGTTTATGAGTAATTGTTTTATATATTTGGGGGCTCCGGTATTCGGCGCATAGACATTTATAATTGTTAGCTCTTCCTGATGGATAGACCCTGTCACTATTATATAATGTCCTTCTTCATCTCTTGTTACAGCCTTTAATTTAAAGTCTAGTTTGTCTGATATAAGTATGGCTACTCCAGCTTTCTTTTGGCTTCCAGTAGCATGATAAATAGTTCTCCATCCCCTCACTCTCAATCTAAAGGTGTCCTCAGGTCTAAAATGAGTCTCTTGTAGACAGCAAATAGATGGGTCTTGTTTTTTTATCCATTCTGATACCCTATGTCTTTTGGTTGGCGCATTTAATCCATTTACATTCAGTGTTATTATAGAAAGATATGGGTTTAGAGTCATTGTGATGTCTGTATGTTTTATGCTTGTAGTGATGTCTCTGGTACTTTGTCTCACAGGGTCCCCCTTAGGATCTCTTGGAGGGCTGGTTTAGTGGTGACAAATTCCTTCAGTTTTTGTTTGTTTGGGAAGACCTTTATCTCTCCTTCGATTCTAAATGACAGACTTGCTGGATAAAGGATTCTCGGCTGCATATTTTTTCTGTCTAGCACACTGAAAATCTCGTGCCAATTCTTTCTGGCCTGCCAAGTTTCAAAAGACAGATCAGTCACCAGTCTTATAGGTCTCCCTTTATATGTGAGGGCACGTTTACCCCTTGCTGCTTTCAGAATTTTCTCTTTATCCTTGTATTTTGCCAGTTTCACTATGATATGTCGTGCAGAAGATCGATTCAAGTTACGTCTGAAGGGAGTTCTCTGTGCCTCTTGGATTTCAATGCCTTTTTCCTTCCCTAGTTCAGGGAAGTTCTCAGCTATTATTTCTTCAAGTACCCCTTCAGCACCTTTCCCTCTCTCTTCCTCCTCTGGGATACCAATGATGCGTATATTATTTCTTTTTAGTGTATCACTTAGTTCTCTAATTTTCCCCTCATATTCCTGGATTTTTTTATCCCTCTTTTTCTCAGCTTCCTCTTTTTCCATAACTTTATCTTCTAGTTCACCTATTCTCTCCTCTGCCTCTTCAATCCGAGCCGTGGTGGTTTCCATTTTGTTATGCATTTCGTTTAAAGCGTTTTTCAGCTCCTCGTGACTCTTCCTTAGTCCCTTGATCTCTGTAGCAAGAGATTCTCTGCTGTCAGCTATACTGTTTTCAAGCCCAGCGATTAATTTTATGACTATTATTCTAAATTCACTTTCTGTTATATTATTTAAGTCCTTTTTGATCAGCTCATTAGCTGTTGTTATTTCCTGGAGATTCTTCTGAGGGGAATTCTTCCGCTTGGTCATTTTGGATAGTCCCTGGCGTGGTGAGGACCTGCAGGGCACTTCCCCTGTGCTGTGGTGTATAACTGGAGTTGGTGGGCGGAGCCGCAGTCAGACCTGATGTCTGCTCCCAGCCCACCGCTGGGGCCACAGTCAGACTGGTGCGTGCCTTCTCTTCCCCTCTCCTAGGGGCGGGATTCACTGTGGGGTGGAGTGGTCTGTCTGGGCTACTTGCACACTGCCAGGCTTGTGATGCTGGGGATCTGGCGTCTTAGCTGGGGTGGGTAGGCAAGGTGCACAGGGGCAGGAGGGGCAGGCTTAGCTTGCTTCTCCTTAGGTGATCCACTTCAGGAGGGGCCCTGTGGCAGCAGGAGGGAGTCAGATCCGCTGCCGGAGGTTTGGCTCTGCAGAAGCGCAGAGTTGGGTGTTTGCGCGGAGCGAGCAAGTTCCCTGGCAGGAACTGGTTCTCTTTGGGATTTTGGCTGGGGGATGGGCGGGGAAGATGGCGCTGGCGAGCGCCTTTGTTCCCCACCAAACTGAGCTCTGTCGTCCGGGGGCTCAGCAGCTCTCCTTCCCTTTGTCCTCCAGCCTTCCCGCTTTCTGAGCAGAGCTGTTAACTTATGACCTCCCAGACGCTAAGTCGCGCTTGCTGTCGGAACACAGTCCGTCAGGCCCCTCCGCTTTTTGCAAGCCAGACTCGGGGCTCTGCTTGGCCGGCGAGCCGCCCCTCTGCCCCGGCTCCCTCCCGCCAGTCCGTGGAGCGCGCACCGCCTCGCCGCCCTTCCTACCCTCTTCCGTGGGCCTCTCGTCTGCGCTTGGCTCCGGCGACTCCGTTCTGGTAATCCTCTGGTGGTTTTCTGGGTTATTTAGGCAGGTGTAGGTGGAATCTAAGTGATCAGCAGGACGCGCGGTGAGCCCAGCGTCCTCCTACGCCGCCATCTTCCTCTTCCGAGACTGCAGTTTTCTTATATAAACTGGGTTCTGTCACCAAGTACCGCATTCAGACCGTCTCAGCAACACCTTACCTTCTCAAGTCTGCATCCTGGAAATCAGTAAACGTTTCTAATAAATGTTAACTTGATCAATGAGCAATTTCTTGTAATACGAGTCATGCAGCACCAAATGTGACGTGTGACATGTGTAATGTGACACCAAATGCCACATGATCACAACTGAGCCAACGGTCCTCTCTCTGTCATGGCAGGATTGTGGATGATCTCCCATGCTCAGAAACTTGGTCTCAGGCTGCAGTGTTTGGCAGAAATCCGTGATTTTTCAGAAAGTTGGAAGGTGCCCACTACTGGCACCTAGCATATATTTTGTCATTTCAAAGCACCTATGGTCAGTCTTTTGCTTTTCCGTAGAAGAGTAAGCTTAGGAATGAAGCTTTGCTTCATTCTAGGTCAGGCTGCCTGCAGATATAGACCCTTTCCTTATTGCCAGTTACATTAAACACAGTATATGACAAGAGTTTATTAATACTCTACTATAGTCAACATCTGTGAGACCGTATGCAATGGCCCTATGCAGAAAAAGATTCCATTGAACCAGTAGATAGCAGTAATTCCATTAGTGATCGTGAAAGTCGTCCTACACAATAACCCTCCTCTCTGTCTCCCAGCCACAAACGTTTTCAAAGGTAGTGCAGGTTAATTTGCTTATTTTTTTATATTTTGTATTTTCATTATTATTTTGTATTATATTACAGTATTGTAATCATTTTTATATTTTTTATAATTATTTTTATATTTTGGGTTGTGGAACAAATCACCTGTGTTTCCATTATTTCTTATGGGGAAGTTTGTTTTGATATACAAGTGCTTTGGATTACAATCATGTTTCTGGAACGAATTACGCTCACAAGCCAAGGTTTTACTGTATTTGACTCTGATTGGGCTGCTCTGAAGGTTCCAAGATGGTTTTATTTACATACCTAATGCTTAACAATACACAAATTTAATAATTTATATAACCACAATTCGAACATGGATGGTTGCAAAGTTCCTTCTCCAGTTAGTCTCTGGGCCTCTCCATATCATTTCTTTGTGAGGGTTTTCAAACCTCATGAAAGCCGTATCAGGAGGCCAAGAGACTGAGGCTGAAACTTCCAGCTTCTTAAAGATCTGGACTGGCAAGGAGTCACTTTTGGCGCACTCTGCTGGTCAAAGCAGTCACAGGCCAGCCAAGATGCAAGAGGAATAAAACTAGATCCCACTGCCTAGAAGGAAAGTGGCAAAGAAGTTGTGACTATCTTTAATCCACCATAGCTGGTCCACTGCTCTAAATTATTTGCATTCTTCTGACATATCAAATACAATTACCCCCTCCTAAGACTTCCAAACTCCTATTCCGTTACAGACTCACATTGAAATAGTGAAAAAGGGAATTCTCCCTCACAAACATATGGTACCTAATACAGTATATAAGACAAGGCTGAAATTCAGCCAACACACATTTTTGGAGTAACAATGGATCTCAGATTATTAAAGCACTTCCCAAAATTAGCTGAACTACTGTTGCTATTCCTGTTTGGCAGACCTATTCCCAGGATCTAGATATGTAGCCTTGATTTTCACTATGCACACTCCTAGTGCTGCTCCTGTGGTATGGAGAAACTAGGTGTTCCTTGGCGCGTATTAGGTTGCTAACTTGCAAATATGTAATGTGGTGTGGGTGTGTTTCTCCCTGCTTTTTCCTGTGGTGTGATCTGGTCCCACGCCAAGTCTTTTGACGGAATTTGGCCCTCCGTCTGCTGACACCTTGGCTATCACGTGAACAAAACAGCTCCATGCCCCTCCATACTGCGAAATAATGAGAATTCAGAGGACAGCATGTTCTCTGCTACTTTTTGACTTGTAAACTATCCCCCCCCAAATCTTTATACCTGTACGCTGGCAGCAGTGGGGTGTCAGTGAACCACCCTCCTTTATGAAATGATGCCATTCAATGAAAAAATAGATTAGCACTGTTCAATCATGTTTGCATCCATTTAAAATAATTTGCCTTATTTGGAAATGGGAAATATAGCATGTTGTATGAAAAACTAGAATTTATAGATTTAAGCAGAAATAATGCATATGCTCTACCAGTTGTATAAAGAGTCAGGCTTTGCAAAATTCACTGATTTTCATTAAAAATTTAAAGATCTAGTGATGCATGTTGTTTAACAAAAAAGACTACATTAAGTTTTTTACAAAATACCTTTTCAACTAAGCTTATTTTGCCAGAGTCTTCAGAAAATCACCGTGAAGACTAGACAACAGCACTTTTGACACTATGCATTTGTGATCCTATCAGCTTAACTACCACTTAATTTTTAATATCTCCACTTCAGTGTATAAATCTGGAGTTTTCTAGTCAAAAATTCAAAACCTATGTCCCTAGAAAATGTGTGACATTTTTTAGCCACATGAAATAGCTTCTGACAGAGCCATTTACCATCCATTAATTACAACCTACACCGCCCATGTCGTTATGTGAATTGAGCCGAAAGACCTGACCACCTGCTCATCTGTACAGAGCAGATCACAGCCATGTCATTTACTGAGCACTTTATTAAATTATTCTTCCATTATTACAAACATAGGATTTTAAAAATGAGCCATCTTTGGGAAAACCCAATTAGAAAAATTTTTAATGCTTGCATCCTACTGGGATTTAGATTTCTGGATAATCAATCATTTTAAATGTACATTTTTGGTTAATTGTGAAAAAGGGGTCCTGTTCTACTACTCTGCCTAGCAAGTTATTGTCAAATATGCCTAACAAGTAATTGTCAAATATGGGAAAAATCATTGATTTTTAAATTCTTATTTTAAAACTATCCTATTAACTGATCTATCATTATTCCTGAGGGCATTTGAATCAATGTATTGCCCTTTCTAGATAAGACATAGTTTTTTTGAAATAAGGAATAGGCTTTTCTCCCACAAAAACCCTATTATTTTATTTCTTATCTTATTACAGTGGATGAAAATTCAATATTCTTGCAAAAGCAGAAAAAATTCTTAAAATTAAATGGGAATGACAATCGATATCCTCATGACATATAAAAACATATTCTTCTGTCCATATTTTATTAACAACTTTTTCAATGTTATATATTTAATTTTTATCAAATTTTATCAACTATATAAATATATTTTTCCCTTTACCTATGGTGAAATGAATTATGTTTATACATTGAAACATCAACTGATCACATTATCCTTTCTGAGAATTCACATAAAAAAAATCCCATTTGATTATATATTGCTGGATTTGTTTTGCTAGTTTTGTTTTATATATATGTTTTATACATATGTTTTATATATAATATACACAGTATATCTAATTAAGATGTTCCCTTTAATGTTCGAACATGAGATTTGTGTTTAGTAGTTTTTTTGTACTATTTTTGTGAAGTTTTCATAGCAAATGTTTCCTACCTTGGTAAAGTGACTTAGAGATATTGTATTCTAGTCTATGCGCTGGAACACCTTTACAATATATATATTTTTAAGAATTTTTAATGTTATTTATTTATTGAGAGAGAGAGCAGGGGAGGTGCACAGAGAGAGGGAGAGAGAGAATCCCAAGCAGGTTCCACACTGTCAGTGCAGACCCAGACAGCAAGCTCGAACTCACAAACCATGAGATCATGACTTGAGCCTAAAGCAAGAATCTGACACTTAACTGACTGAGCCACTCAGACAGCCCTATGATATATATTTTTTTTAAAAGCCACTCTTGGCAAAAGTTAACAAATTTCTAATATTTATTAGAAAAAATTATTTTATTATATCCAGAGCTATAGGTCTAATTTCATTCTCCACTTCTTCTGTAAGACCTACTGATCATTTATATTTACTAAAAATATTTAATTTATTCTGATTTTTCAAATGCTTTCTGAAAATATATGTGCTAAATAGTTCAATTATAATTCTATAAAATTTTTATTTTAAATTTGTACACTTGTTTTATTTCTTTTCCTCAAATTAACTAGGAATGTATGTTTTAATAATGATAAAATAAATTGTTTTTAATTCTGCTACCTAATTTACTAATTTTTAATTTTACCCCTATTATTTTCTCTTTCCTGTTTTTGTTTGACGTTTATTTTATACCATAATCTCACCTCTGTGAATGCTTAATTTAGACCCCTCTCTTCATTAGTTGAATCTTTGAGTACAGATGGTCTCCAACTTATGGTGACTCAAACTTAAGATTTTTTTTATTTTTATAATGGTGCAAAAGCAAAGCAGTTTTGTGGAAACCATCCTTTAAATTTTGAATTTTAACCTTTTCCTAGGCTGGCGATATGTGATATGATACTCTCTCATGATGCTGGACAGTGGCATTCAGCCAAAGCTACCAGTCAGTCACATAATCATGAGGGGAAACAGCTAATACACTTACAGGTATTCTGTATTCATACAATCATTCTGTTCTTCACTTTTGTACAGTATTCACAAAAATCGCATAAGATATTCAGCACTTTATTATAAAAACAGGCCTTGTGTAAGATGACTTTGCCCAACTGTAGACTAATAGAAGTGTTCTGAGCACATTTAAGGTAGGCTAGGCTAAGCCATGATGATTGGTAGGTGTATTAAATGCATTTGCAACTTACAGTATTTACTGGGATGTAGCCCCATCATAAATTGAGGAAGATCTATGTTTTGTTATATAGGTAAGTACACTTGTTGGATCCATTTACCTTTTTAAATCTTTTTACTACCTTACTAGTACCACAATCCCTACAAGAAAAGTAAGTTGCCCAGTATTTATTTGTTCAGTTATACATTTTCACTTCAGCTCTTTAGATTGGTCTATTTTTCTCTAACAATATATGGGAAAATATTTTAGTTCAATATATTTCTACCTAATGATTGATTCTCAGTTAACTTCCTTTAACACAGAGTAAGTCTTGATTTATAGAAACATTTTAATGCAGAAAATTCTCATTTTTTCACAGAATCTTTAAATGTTGTTTCTACTCAGCTTTCTCTTTCTCTTCTCTTCTCCAGGAAAATTTATAATCTCTCATATTTTTCCTACCCAATCATGTAGATTCAGTTATTTGCATCATTCACGATGACTTTTACTCTGATACAATATTTTGTCTCTGTCATTAGTGATCTGTTTTCTTTTGCTTTTCTTCTCAGGGGGACAATTACTAATTCAACTTATTGTTTTACTAATTTTTCCGTTACATCTTTTGTCTTCTCCCTTTCCTTGCCCAAACACATTTTCTTGAATTTCATTAGTAACCAAAAGCAGACTTCTAACAGACGTGTCTCTTCTTTGTGATCTTTCTCCCCGCAAAGCATCTCCTTATTTTTGGATGCTAGTATAATTTATATTTTATGTTATTTAGTTTTTATATTGGTATTGGAGAGAATAAATATATGTCTATTCATCCTTGAGTGAAGCTTAAAGAACATTTTTGAAAACCAGCAGCAGCATAATGTTTTAGTCTGCTCAGGCATTCATGACAAAAAAACCAGAGTAGATGGTTTGAACAACAGAAAATTTATTTCTCAAAGTTCTGGAAGCTAGAAGTCTGAGATAAGGGAGCCAGCATTGTTTGGGTTCTGGTGAGGATTCTCTTCTTGGTTTGCAAATGATTGCCTTCTCTCTGTGTCCTCACAAGGCAGGAAGAACAAGCTCTGTTTTTTCCCTCTTATTATAAGGATATTAACCCCATTATGGGTGTTCCATCCTCTTTACCTCATCAAAATAGAATTACCTCCCAAAGGCCACACCATCAAATACCATCACAGTTGGTGTTAGGAATTCACCACATGTATTTTGGGGATACACCAACATTCAGTCTACAACATTCTACCCCTGGACCCCCAAAATCCATGTCCTTCTCACAGATAAAATCTATTCATTTATCCCAACAGCACCAAAAGTCTTAACTCATTCTAGCATCAACTGTAACATTTAAAGTCCAAAGTCGAAACGCAAGTGTGATGCCAGCAAAGTGGTGGCATAGGAATATCTACTACTTATCTTCCCATCCCTTAGAAACATAAATTTGAACCACTATATGCACATAAATACACCTTCACAAGAGCAAAAATTACAGGTGAGAGATTACAGCACCTGGGTAAAGCACAGAAATAAGAAAGAATGCATTCAGGAAGGTAGGAAAGATAAATGCACACCATCTCCATTATCTTTCCCTCATACTGGAGCAGCCCAGGGTGGAAAGGGTCACCTTCCACGTGGGAGGAGAATAAAGTGAGCTTGGCTTCACTACAGATCTGAGAGCCAGTTCACCCCAGCACCAGGCCACCCCAGAGTTGGCCCACTGTGGTACCAGGCCAACCCCTGTGGGTCTAGGTGACTCCCTACAGGATTCTTCCAGCCTATGTCCAACTCACCTTGACAGTCGGCAGACTCCTGTGGTTCCAGGTGGATCTTGTGGCACTGGGTTTCCCACAGACTCCAGGGAACCCAGTCTTCTATCTTACCTGTACTTGCAGACTCAGATGACCACAGGCAGCTCCTAGGACACCAGGCTGCCAGCAGGCTCACATGAACACAACCAGACCACACCTATCTACCAACCCGCCCTTCTCTCCCCAGTGCCTGCCAGCTCCAGAAGCCCCAGATGGCACCCTCAGCACCAGGTTCCCCTGGTGGGCTCCTGCAGACCCAGGTTTGAAAATTTTGCATACCTCAAGGAATACCATAAAATTGAGATTTAACTGAGTCATGGTATGGAAGCCACATAGCAAGTGCTGAATACATGTTACTATATTATTATTATCTCGGCATGTCAAGAAGGAACTAGTGTTCTGAAGGGCAACGTTAATATTAGTAGAATTACTCTGAAGTGAGTTGTCATCAAAATGGAATTGAATAGTTTGCTTGTTGGTGACCCAATTCTAGTAATTAACACTAAGTGGCGTTTCGAAAAAGATCAGTGGTAGATTTATATGATACAGCCATAAGGAAGATTTGAAACTCCTAGTGCTTTGTAGTATAAAAACTCAATAGCTCATTTTTTTTAAAAAATTTTTTTTTTTCAACATTTATTTATTTTTGGGACAGAGAGAGACAGAGCATGAACGGGGGAGGGGCAGAGAGAGAGGGAGACACAGAATCGGAAACAGGCTCCAGGCTCTGAGCCATCAGCCCAGAGCCTGACGCGGGGCTCGAACTCACGGACCGCGAGATCGTGACCTGGCTGAAGTCGGCCGCTTAACCGACTGCGCCACCCAGGCGCCCCTAAAAACTCAATAGCTCATTAAAGTACATTAGCAAATCCACATGTTGGTAAGGAGACGATCTGTGATCTGAGTGTTTATTACTCTATCTATGTTTACAACTCTATTTAGTGCATCTCTCTAGGCTATCATTTTATCTTTAAACCTCCCATACTGGGTACCATGTTGGCAAATAGTAGACACTCAATAACTACATGTAGAAAAAAATATATATTTTAATAAAACAATGACCTGCTTATGATAAAATTCATTTTATTGAGAACAGAACAATACTTATCCTGAGAAATTTGTGTTTTTAAAATTATTTCATTCACATTAATTAAAATAGAGATAAATTTCTCAAACTGCCTTTACAGTCATTGTTTTCTTAGCTCAACCCTTTTTTTTAAGTGTTCTTATGAACTTTATGAAGAATAGTGAGGTGAGAACAAAATCATGAAAAGAGGACCTTCTAATTTAAATGTCACCAAAGTTTTTCACCAATTTTTTAATTATTATTATTATTACCTTAAAATTATCCATTAGGGCACCTTGCTGGCTCAGTTGGTTAAGCGTCCAACTTCAGCTCAGGTCATGATCTCATGGTTCATGAGTTCAAGCCCCACATAGGGCTCTGTGCTGACAGCTCAGAGCCTGGAGCCTGCTTCAGATTCTGTGTCTCCCTCTCTGCCCTTCCCCCACTCGCTCTCTCTCTCTCTCTCTCTCTCTCTCAGAAATAAATAAACATTAAAATTATGTATCAAAGGAAATGTGGAAATGTGTTTAATCATGAGAATTAGGGGGCAGGATAAATCTTGCATTCCAGCATGATAAAGTAATATGCTTATTAATCAATAAAATACCTTAATTGTGAAAAATTAGCTTCAAGAATATTCATATGCTTGTGAAAATGGGAAATTAAATATTAAAAGTTAATGAATATAACCATTAAACGAACACACAAGAAAACACATATTATAATATAACCTCTCTTTTGTTTTTACTTTTTAAGCTCTCCTGTTGGTTTTTTTGAATTGTAAAGTAACCACATTAAGAAGACAGAGATATTGGGGGCGCCTGGGTGGCGCAGTCGGTTGGGCATCCGACTTCAGCCAGGTCACGATCTCGCGGTCCGTGAGTTCGAGCCCCGTGTCGGGCCCTGGGCTGATGGCTCAGAGCCTGGAGCCTGTTTCAGATTCTGTGTCTCCCTCTCTCTCTGCCCCTCCCCCGTTCACGCTCTGTCTCTCTCTGTCCCAAAAATAAAATAAACGTTGAAAAAAAAATTTTTTTAAAAAAAAAGAAGACAGAGATATTGGTGCACATTCTATTATATTAAATAGCTAGAACATATAAGAATATCCATATACATATTGACATTCAAGTATATATCAGTTAAATTAAATACTTTATCATGAAAACATTCATTTTATCATAGAACAATTAAATTTTCACATTTAATTGAATGAGTGGTCATAAAAAAAGTTCTAGATATTTGAAGGTTGGAGATTGATTTATACAACTGAACAGGGAGTTAAGCAGTTGAAACAATTTGTTGCAAGTAAAAATTCAGAATACAAAAACAATACTATTGGGACTCCTGGGTGGCTCAGTTGGTTAAACATCCAACTCTTGAGTTTGGCTCACATCATGATCTTGTGCTTAGTGGGTTCCAGTCCAGTGTCAAGCCCCATGTTAGGAGTGGAGACTTCTTGGGATTCTTTCTATGCCCCTCCCCACCTTTCACTCATCTCTCTTGCTCCAAACAAACAAACAAATAAATAAATAATCAAGCGCAAAGTAAAACAAAACAAAACAAAAAAATGATAATACTATTTAAGGGTAAGATCTATGTGTTCCCAAAAACGTCCTCAATCTTCATTAGATCCACAGCACTTAATATGATGCCTGACATATGATGAACATTTGATACATATATGTTGAATGAGTTTATTAGCACACAGTTGAGCAAATAAACATATTTGTTTATGAAAATGTACATATATATAGGTATATATGTATTATAGGTCAGTATTACTATAGGCCAGTATTATTTTAAAATGTTTAATTAATTAACCTGAAGCTTATTTTGTGCTCCACAGGCCAGGGCCCAGCAAGAAGTGGTAAGGTAAATTAGGCTTTCTATCTATTTACCAGGAGGTCATAGTATGGAGGAAGATAAAATTTTGGAATAATGAAGTATTATGCTAAGTTTTAAAATGATATTCCTGAAGTGAAAAAAAGCACAGAACAAGAGCTGGAAGTCTTAGAAAAGACTTCTTAGAGGCCAATGATACATGAATAGACGTCAAAGGAGTGAGGAAGTGGGTGAAGGATATTTTGGACAAAAAAAAAATACAATAAAAGAAACTATTATGCTGGTATGAAGGAATACAGTGTGTTCAGGGGGAAAAAACTGTAAAATGGTTTTTATGAAAGGGATTATTAGGAATGTGGACAAGTGATGGTTTGGATTGATCATCTGGAGCCAGAGTACAAAATATTTTTTGAATTTTTGTCTCTAGGTAGCAAACTAGCTCAACAAACTTTTTTTGTAAAGGGCTGGATAAAAAATGTTTTAGGCTTTGTGGGACATTTATTCACAACTACTCAAATTTACTGCTGTAGTGTGAAACAGCCATATGCAATATGTAAATGAATGGATGTGGTTCTGTCATAATAAAACTTTATTTACAAAAACAAGAAATGATCTGTAGTTTCCCAAGACCTGGGGAAAAAAAAAAGTATCATCAAATTGTATTAAGGAAGTATTATAGGGAAAACAATTTGAAACATTCACTTGATCTTTCCCTTTACCTCTGTTTTGTGCTGATCTCAGCCTATTAATAACCAATGTTGTGTCTGGACCAGCTCTTGTGGTTCTTATGATTACAAGATGTCTACAGCAAAAACTATGAGTAAACTTTGAAAAAAAAAAGCCCACAAGATATTATTATTTACAAGTTCTGGAGGATACATGATGGACCACAGAGTGAGTTCCCAAGTAGAGAGAGAGAGAAGGAGCACAAACCTGGGGTTCTGCTTTAATTGGGGTATAAGACAGGAGTCTAGGTTTTCTCGGGTTCATCATTTATTGGTAAACTGAAAACTCCAAAGGGGGAATTTAAGCACTGGCAGAGAAAAACAAGGGGACTAAATGGTCAGTTATTGAAATCAACCAAGTTCTAGAAAACAAAAAAGGCTGGCAGGGGGGAGGGGAGAGGGAGCAGGGGAGCTGATGTTTATCTAGTCCTGTGGCTGGCAATGTGTTATTCCATACAGCTGTCTTTGAAGTGGATACCTCTTTGAAACGAATGCCTATGAAATCAAAGCTTATGTCAGGCACTTGCATTACAAAAAAGAAGGACCAACAGTATCTTCATAAACTGTGAGGGAAGAGAGACAAGAGTTACTAGACCCAGGATAGCAGAGGCCACTTGGCCAACTAAACCATACCTGCCTCCATGGTCTGAAATACCTATTGGTACAGAATAAGAGGAAAGGGGAAAGAATTTGGGTGACCAAAATTTTAGAGACTGATAATTTTTCCCTAAGAAGAATGAACATATAAGATAGACTACTTAAATTATTACAAAACTAAATTTTCGATACCAAACTAAAAACTGGGTTTTTTTTCCTTATCATATTAGGTAGAAGGGCTTACACGACTGAATCAGTTAAAGTACAAAAGCTCAGGTTTCCTTGCACGTGTCAGTATTTTCAGTATAGTGTGGTTGATTGTGCATTTCTGACTTTTAGAAAACTAAACCTAAATGAAACAAAAACAAAAGCAGGAGGAAAAGGGAAAATCTCCAAGGCAGGTAGAACAATTAGGAAATTTGGTACATTATGATGAAAATCTGAACTAAAAAAAAAAAAAAAAAAAATCTAGTAAAAATAATGAAAATAGATGGATTAAAATGGATTCTAATATTTTAATTTTTTAATGATATGGTTTTGTGATTTAAAAAAGACCATAAAAATAACTGACTGTGTGATTAATGAATATTTTTATCAAACCTCATGTTAATTCTTTTTTTTTAAATTTTTTTAATGTTTATTTATTTTTGAGACAGAGACAGAGCATGAATGGAGGAGGGGCAGAGAGAGAGGGAGACACAGAATCTGAAGCAAGCTCCAGGCTCCCAGCCGGCAGCCCAGAGCCCGACGCGGGGCTCGAACTCACGGACCGTGAGATCGTGACCTGAGCTGAAGTCGGACGCCCAACCGACTGAGCCACCCAGGCGCCCCTCATGTTAATTCTTTAAAAACAAATTCATCATGTGATTTTCTTCCGAGTTTATGTTTCTTAGTTTTTTTTCTTCACTCCATGTTCTAAAATCTAAATTGAAGTCAATGTTTACACAATGCCTTAATGACAAACTTAAGCTATATCTCAAAATCTTTTTAAAAACAGATTTCTTGGGGCGCCTGGGTGGCGCAGTCGGTTAAGCGTCCGACTTCAGCCAGGTCACGATCTCGCGGTCCGGGAGTTCGAGCCCCGCGTCAGGCCTTGGGCTGATGGCTCAGAGCCTGGAGCCTGTTTCCGATTCTGTGTCTCCCTCTCTCTCTGCCCCTCCCCCGTTCATGCTCTGTCTCTCTCTGTCCTAAAAATAAATAAACGTTGGAAAAAAAAAATTAAAAAAAAAAAAAAAAACAGATTTCTTTTTTTTAACATTTATTTTTGAGACAGAGAGAGAGCATGAACAGGGGAGTGTCAGAGAAAGAGGGAGACACAGAATCTGAAACAGGCTCCAGGCTCCGAGCTGTCAGCACAAAGCCCGACGCGGGGCTCTAACCCACGGACCACGAGATCATGACCTGAGCCACCCAGGCGCCCCTAAAAATAGATATCTAACTAATAAAATAATAAGACATATTAATGCATTGATTATAGGAAAAGTGGAAATTTAGGGAAAGGAAGCAGCTGAAGTTGACTCTAATATTTCTTGTAAAATTAAGTAAATGATGACATCATTAACCAAGACAATACAGGTGGAGTAAGACTTAGAAGTACAAGCTAATCGATTTAGATTGAGTCATGTCAATTTCAAGTCATCTATGAGATACACTGAAAGTAATGGATCTCGGAACAGAGGAAGAACATAGATATTACAATCATCCATAGACTGGAAATTATAAGACTGGATGATTCTAAAGATGATTCCACTCAAGGACTCCAGGATTCCACTCTGGAACAAGAGATTGGCCAATGTCTAATAGACAGCACCAAGGCTTATTGTGTGGAAGGAGAGAGATGTGTTAAGAATTCTGAGATGTCGTTATAGTCATGATAAAAGAACACAGAAGAGTAAACGCCTGAGATCCAAGGGAGAGGGGAGTTTCACAAATACAGAGGGTATACCCGGTAGCAATGTCAAAAGCTAACAGTAGGTCACATTAAACGAAAACTTAAGCCTTTGCATGGGAGACTTCAGCAGAGAAAGAATTTTGGACTGGAAGTCCAAAGCTGTGATGGAAATGTGAATTGATTTGAGGAAATGGAAACTTTTTATTCTTGTTTTTGCTATTTTCAAAGAAGCTGGAAGTGACAAGAAACCAAAAGAGAAAATAATAGATAAGGAGGGAGGCTGATGCAAGAGGAGTGTAAAGAATGTTTCAGGGGCATCTGGGTGGCTCAGTTGATTAAGCATCAGACTTCAGCTCAGGTCATGATCTCTCGATCCGTGAGTTCAAGCCTGGCATTGGGCTCTGTGCTGACAGCTCAGAGCCTGGAGCCTGCTTCCTACTCTGTGTCTCCTTCTCTCTCTCTCTCTTTCTCTCAAAAATAAATAAACATTAACATTAAAAAAGTTTAAAAAAGAAAAAAAAAAAAAGAAAGTTTCAGAAACAGATAGATTTGATCCCAGGGCACCAATGAAAGTTAAAGCTCTGAGCGCTGTATTTACTCTGTTTATTTGCTCTGGGCCAAGGTGAGTAAGGAAAATGTGCGAGTAAAAGTTTGGAATAGTTGCTATAGGAAATATGAAAAAGGCTATGGATAAGTATGCATGTTGGCAGGATGGCATTGGTATTGTAGGTGATATTTCAAAACCATCAAGTTATAATTATGCCATTCAGAGTTATTAGTTAATTATCCCCTCAGCAGGCTAAAAACAGGAAAATTCCATTTTAAGAAACCAAAGTGAGAAAAAAATTCTACGAAATTTTTCTTGAGCTAATCTCATTTCCTTGTAAAAAGAATAGTTCACTGAAATGTTTATCAGCACTTAGAAAAGAAAAAAAAATTTAAGGATCTGGAGGAAAGAATAAGAATTATATCAAGGATTTGATAAGCTTCAGTAAAATTAGTATAAAACCAGCACTATTATTTAGCAAAATTTATATTAGTTCAAAGCTTCTTAGAATCAAAAACCATTTTTAATCAAGTGTGTCTTATAAAACTGGAAGGGGTGTATTTACCACCTGCAGAGGTAGTTCTGTTAAAATAGCACTCTTGATAAAGAATAGGAGACTTTAATTAAGGAATACTTGAAACCAAATTTGAATGATATCCAACAATGGCTACAGTATTATTCTTTATTTTTATTTGTATTATGAAATATTGGCACGGTATACTTTTCAAAGTTGAATTTGGTATGAGAAGATCTGGGCTCAAATTATGGTTCAACTCCAACTATAATTTTTTTTATTCACACCTCCTTCAACAGTTAAAATCAATTGTTTAGGGACACCTGGGTGGCTCAGTCGGGTTAAGTGTCCAACCCTTAGCTTCTGCTCAGGTCATGATCACACAGTTTCCAGGGTTCGAGCCCTGCATCGAGCTCTGTGCTCGCAACACAGAGCCTGCTTGGGATTCTCTCTCTCTCTCTCTCTCTCTCTCTCTCTCTCTGCCCCTCCCCCCTTGTGCTGCCTCTGTCTTTCTCAAAATAATAAATAAACTAAAAAAAATTCAATTATTTACACAGCTATGTCCACATCAGACCATACTGAGATAGTGGATTCTGTTGTTTGTTTTTGTTCTTTATCTTTGTTTGATTCAATTGCAGTAGGAAGGAATAGGTAAGCAAAGTTGTTGCGGTTTTGGGGTGACGGTGGGGGGTCTGGAGCCGACAGGCAAGAAAGAATTCTTGAGGAATCTCTGGTTCAAAAAGGTGATTTTATTAAAGCGTGGGGACAGTATCCAGTATCCGTGGGAAGATAAAGTTGCCCGGGGGATTATGAGGAGTGACTGATTATATACTGGGGAGCTGGGGGAGGAAAAGGCAAGGGAAGTTTCCAAAAGGATTTTCATATGCTAAAGAAGTCTCCCAGGATCCCAGAGGCCTGGCTATTGTCAAGCTGAGGTTGTTTCTCCCTCCAGCAAAGCATTAACATTAAGACAGTAGGGAGTTCTTGGAGGAATGTTCTACTCTGCCAGCCTCAAGTATTTGTCAATGGGCTGCAGGTTACAAGGAAATTTAATTTTATCTGCCATTTCCTTCTGCCTTTGTTTCTCACATCAAAGTGTTTGAAGCCTATCTAGCTGGTGCTTAATAAATGAAACATTATTGTTATTGTTTTTTTTAATTTTTTTTTTAATGTTTATTTATTTTTGAGAGTGAGAGAGACAGAGGATGAATGGGGGGAGGGACAAAGAGAGAGGGAGCCACAAGATCTAAAGCAGGCTCAGGGCTGTCAGCACAGAGCCCAAGGTAGGACTCAAACCCACAAACTGTGAGATTATGACTTGAGCCTAAGTCAGACGCTTAACCCACAGAGCCACCCAGGTGCCTGTATTATTATTGTTTTTGTACACGTTTTTAAACCAACTTTTAAGGCATCTTTATACACCACAGTCTGTATCTTTCATGGTTTAAATTTAGGGAGAGTTTTCTTCGTACAATAAAAAAGGTATTAATTACACCCTTTACAATGCTGAACTGACTTATGAAATAGTCCACAGATAGTATTTTTATGATCCATTCAACTGATCAGCTAATGTGAAAACGCATAAATTTCCTGTTATGAAAACCATGACTTCCATTTTGCAGCTAGGACGTTAAGAGAATCACGATTTAACAAGGAGAGTGGTGTTACAGCAAAAAGTAATGACATTATAGAAATTTCATATAGAAAATGTTTCAAAGCCTTTCCAAACTACACGCAAGCTTTTCTTACCTCAGAACAAGTGAATTAAAATTAAATGAAAAAGCAAACCAAACTTTTACTTTTCATATAGAGTTGGTATACCTAATGAGGAATTTCTTATATTATTATAGTATATGTGAAGCTCTTTTCCTAAAATAAGCTTAGTTTTTCTTTCTGACAGGAAAGTATATTCAGTTTTTAACTCGAGTTTCTTAGATGCCAGAACAATAAGATGTCTACCTCCGATTCTGTGTACATTATAATGAAACATAAAATACCAAACACATATCACTTTGGAGTCGTACTTATTAAATTTCATTTTTGGAACAAGGCATAGTTGAAAGCTCCGTTAAAGTAATACTGCAATTACAGTTTATGTTCAAACCACAACAGGGGAATTCTAATTCTCTGTATGAATGGTTATATGGCTGGTAGGGCAGATGTTTTCCTCCAGCGAGTGGTTCTCACAGAAGCTTCTCCCGGGGTATCTCCAACCTCTCCCAAAGGAAACGACAACAAAAACACCACCACACACTGGATATGGACTGATTGCAAACGAAGCAATCTCATTTACTTTTGAATGGAATAGTGCCCCACGGTAGATTGTTTGTTGCTGACATGTTAAGAAGCTATGTCACTACCACCGTTGTAAAGTGGATGTAGCAATTCAAAGCAAAAGTTCTCTGCTGATTCTGCATTGTTTTTTATGGAATGGCTAGTATAAATGCCCTGCAAGCCTTGCGGTGTGTGAGGAGACAAAGTATTAATCAAGCACCAGGGGAGCTCACCCCACATTAGACCCCCTAAGGATTCCGAAAGTATTTTCAGCAGAGCAATTCCAGTGCCTCTGGCAGTCAAAGGGTTTTGGTATGTTAAACTCAACTGCAATTTTCATGGAGTGAGGAGAGAGAGGCTCTGGAATGCTTAATGTGGCAATATGTAGCCGCTCACAAGGTGTGGATTCTGTTGTTTGTTCCTACACTTATTTTACCTGACAGAATCCTACTTATATCCTACGGTTTTAAAGACATGAAACACAAAGAGCGTCTGGTTTTTGGCGGTTAGACAGACTGCATCTTTACGAAGAGAGCTGAAAATAAAAGCAAACCAAAGATGTCATGGTTCTCAAATTATTTTGTGGTTAACCAACTTGAACTTGGTCTAATGTATAGATGACCATACAAATGATTAGACTCATTTTTCCTTCTATCGTCTAACCATTCTTGGATTTCTTGAAACAACTTATTCCATTTGGATAATATTTACTATTTCCATTACTGCAATTAGTCCCTCAATTAGAGATACATCTTTGTTCAAAAATCAAGGATTATCAGCTGACAACTGAAATAGAATGAGAACTGCCTGGGTATCTGCACTGACTTTGGAGAGTTAAAGTTAATTGAGATAATTTACCTAAGAAGTCAGGAATATGATAAATAAATAAATAAGCGAACCAACAGCCTTCTCTACCAACTTTTTCATGAACATGTATTTCATTACATTATTTTAGCCTAACTTAGGGTGTGGGGATGGAAAGGAATGAAAGCAAAAGGGAAAGCAGAAAGAAAGCATGTTAGTCATTTATAGAGAAAGCATTTACAATGGAACAAAAATGCACCAGAGTTAAATTGCCTACCAATTTAGCTCTTTCCATGTATAAATACCATATAAGCCTTGCAGTATTTTAGGAGACAAAATCCTTCAATATCAACATGTTGAAAAACACCAGAATATTATAGTCATACATAGAATATTTGACAAAGAAGATAAATATTTATTATGTGATGCTGTGTCTGAATATAGGGAAAAAAACACAAATAAAATTTGAGGGGTCTAAATATGAACATTTAGAAGGCATACAATTCTTTTGATTAGAGTAATAGTACATACAATTCTTTTAATTGAAATAATAGTAGAAAATTGTGCTTGTACAGAAGGATATGAAGTGATTTTGTTAAGTTTACATTATCTGTAAATATGAATACTGAATTATACTCTGTAGTAAAGCTATGTTATTAATATTTTACAGGTCAATTTTCAATTATAAGATACATATGTAGAATTTGCAGCATTGCATTTATATGAGTTATTGCAGAGAGCCAGGGGGTATGATTGGTCCCAAAGAAAAGAATGGATTTGGCCAAAGTGATAAACTGCTCATGCTCAAATATGTCTCAAATTAGTCCTTTTAATTTTTATGTAATTTATTTTACCTCTTATAGATCACACAGAATTTCCACTGGAGCTTCTGTCCCCTTTCCATTCTAAATCCAATGTTCATTATTTCCACAAGTGTTAGCATTTGTATTCCTTAATAAAACTTTTATTTTTTTTTAAGTTTATTTATTTATTTGGGGTGTGGGTGGCAGAGAGAGGGGGAGAGAGAGAATCCCAAAGAAGCTCCATACTGTCAGCACAGAGCCCGAAGCAGGGCTCAATCTCAAGAACCATGAGGTCAGGACCTGATCAACAGAGCCACCCAATTGCCCCTAAAACTTAATATTGCAGTTATTGTTAAATGGCATTTGATGTTGTTGCCGTTACTGTTGTTTTTAAGATATTATTAAGTGAAACTCTTCTTACTAAAGAGTCATTTTTTTAAGTTTATTTATTTATTTTGAGAGAGACAGAGACAGCACAAGTGGGGATGGGCAGAGAGATTAGAGAGAGAGAGTGAAACCCAAGCAGACTCTTCACTGAAAGTACAGAGTTTGAGGTGGGGCTCAAACCCATGAAGCTGTGAGATCATGACCTGAGCCAAAATCGAGAGTAAGACACTTAACCAACTAATCCACCCAGGCACCCCTTATTAAAGTCTTTTTAAGAGACTTGTTCCTGCCCATTTGGCAGGAAAGGTTTGAACACAGCTATTTTTACACTAATTTTTCTGAAAATTAACAAGATTTCATATAATTTTTGACCTTTCTTACAGATCCTTTTATGCTCTGTAAAAATAATATATTTGTTGTTAAACATATCAATACATTTTATAAATTTTGTCATGTCCTGAGGTATTTTATTTTGTCCTCAGACACAGCTACTGATGATGCAAAATCTGATGCCATTCTTATTGTTACTGTATTGAAGTAACCTGACTTGTGCCTCTGGATCCTTAGAATTTTGCAATCTCCTTAGTGGTCTGAAATCTGACTTGGATATGTTTAAGAATGAGTCTTCAAAATTTTTCTCCTGTTTTTGTTCAGTGGAACATTTCAATAGAAAAACCCATGTGTATTTTTTCTAATCAGGGCATTTTTTATGTCGTGTTTATGTTATTGTTCTGATTGAATAAATAATGGATCTCATTGATATCTTCTCAATCTCTTTCTCTTTCATATGTGTGTGTGTGTGTGTGTGTGTGTGTGTGTATAGTATAAATATAGTATATATGTATATTTATGTTTATATATGTACAACACAACATATATGTGTGTGTATAGATATAGATATAGATATAGATATAGATAGTGTTTTAACTCCATATTTTTCTTTCTTTTGTATTTTTATAGTCTATAATTTCAAGACCAATTGCTAGATGTGTGTTTTTTTCTCAAGACCACCTGGAGCATATGGCTGCTCCCATTATTGAATCACTATATTAGACACTTGAAACTAATATAACACTATAAAAATAAAATAAAATATATAAAATAAATAAGTAATTTAAAAAGCAAAGTGTAACTGCCCATTAATAACTATAGAGTCTCTGCTACTTAGTCAGTCTCTCTCTGCCTCAGTTTCCTCATTTGTGAAATGGAAATGGTAAGAGTCTCAAATTCATAGATTTGTTGTGAGATCGTACGAGTTAAAAATATACCAATTTTATTGAATAATACCTAACCTATTATAACCACTAAGTAAACATTATCTGTTTATTTGATCAAGGATTTTGTTTTTAGCCTTGGTAATATATTATTCAGTTTATTCATTAATTTTTTTCTTATTTCAAAAGCCAAGTAAATTTTACCTGCTCTCTTTGCTCTTGGCTTTGTTACAGCTGGGTCTATTTTTCAATGTATGATTTAGCCTACACAATCTCTCCATAGAAATTTATTAGCAAATAGTGTTATGATTATTGTTTCCAAGCTTTCTTCCTGAGTAATGTGGTAACAATGTGGTCTTTTCATGTCTTTGTCATTCTATATATGTCTGGTAATCTTTGGGGGTTTTTTGTTTCATTTTAATGAAAATAACCATGTTGTTTAATATATGGAGCTGATACAGGTTTCTTTTTTAGTTCTATGGGTCTCTTTCCACAGGAGATGACTTCCTTTGTAAGGAAGGGTGATGGGCAGCTCCACACAAGAGGATGCCTGTAGGTAGGATGCTGGCCTGCAAAATGCCTGACCATAGCGCCATTCACAAAATAAGGAAGATTTTACTCTTTGACTGAAATACTTCAGTAAATTTAATAAAACTAGGCAAAAAGGGTCTTGCATGTTTTTAAATTTTTCCCCTCAGAAGTTATTTCTTTTCCTCAGGCCCTGACACTAACGTTTGGAACTTCCTGTGGCATAACTGTCATTTAATTTAAAGAGTGGATCTCAGTTGTAAATCAGGCCACAACACTTGCGACCAGTACTTTCTATGTAGGACAAGGGGATGGGAGGAGGGAAGCTCAGGCTGGCTCAGATGTTTTAATTAAAGTTCTGTAATAAATTACCTAGACCATTTCTTCTTCTCATCTCCTGATCTTTGGATTTATTGACCCCGAACTTAGAACTCATCTGAGGTTGCTTGGGAAGGAAACTTTATCTCTGGTTATTTGCAGCGGCTATTTGCTTCCCTGTTTCATTTTTCTAAGTCCAAATCCAATTTTTTTTTTTATTCAAGGAACTATCCAATCAACTGCTGTATTATTATTATTATTATTTTTTTTTTTTTACCAACTTATGGTTGCACTGTATTTTGTTTTAATATAAGAACTCATTATCAGGGTGCCTGGGTGGCTCAGTCGGTTCAGCGTCCAACTCTTGATTTTGGCTTGGGTCATGACATGATCTCACGGTTGGTGAGTTTGAGCCCTGCATTGGGCTCTGTGCTGACAGCGTGGAGCCTGCTTAGGATTTGCTCTCTCTGCCCCTCCCCTGCTTATGCTCTAAATCTCTCTCTCTATCTCTCAAAATAAATGAATAAACATTAAAACAACAACAACAACAACAACAACAAAAACAATCTTCATTATCTAAGGTTAATCAGTTCCAGGAAAAAAAAAAAAAAAGTCACTCCAAGTAAATCCCTTTAAAGCAAAGACCAAAATTTTATTTGAAGAAAGGACAAAATAAGGTTTGGGAGATTAACGTTAAAAGTAAAAAAATAAATAAATAAAACTTGTCAAGGTTCTTTGTCAAATGTTCTTTACCAGTGTTTAATTATTTATTTATTTTTTAAGTAGGCTCCAAGCCCATCATGGAGCTCAATGCGGGGCTTGAACTTGTGACCCTGAGACCAAGCCATGAGCTAAGATCAAGAGGCAGATGCTTAATGGACTGAGCCACCCAAGCGCCCCAGGGGCTAATTGTCTTCACATTGACATGTTTTGTGTGACTTTGTGCTGGATTCCAGCCACTGCAATTCACTATCTTCCATTGCTTCCCAGGAAACCCTGCATCTTTCTTTGGCATTTCAATTGTTATTATTAAAAATATACATATCAGTTTACATTATGTTATGGGATATTTGAAATGTAGGACTGTGAAGGAGAAAATAGCTAACAAAATTTTGATGCAGGAAGACAAAGAACAGTTGGCATTAAATGGGACAAAATATTTGGCATCATATTATGAGCAGTTTTTTGGTTATGACAACTTTGCTTCCATACGCAGCCTCCCCGGGGCTCCGCCAATGAAGACTCTGGAAGAGCACCTGTGTGTATATTTCATCAATTCAATAGAATGAAAGAGCTTTTAAAAATTCTTTTGTTCCCTTTATTTTTAGTTTCAAAATTTGGGATATTTTCCTCTTTCTTACAAACCGTTTTCTGTGTTCCATAAAAATCAGTGATCTCAAATAGTTGCTAATTAAGTAGTTATTTAAATCTTGTTGAATATTTTTTCTTACAGTCCTTTTTATAATGCTATTTCAAGTTACACAAATGATAAGTTTTCAATATAAAAATTCAGAAATAAACTCTTAACAGTTGTCCCTAATTTTAATGTGTTAATTAATCATCAATATTCACCATCATTTCTTATAAATGCACATATTCTTTAATAACACTTAATTTAAAACACCCTCACTTTTAGGAAGATACACGCTAAGATGTTGTTTTATTAAAAAGATTTCCCAAACATTTATTCATCATAAATTCTTTTTGATAAGACCAAATGATTGTTGCTTTCTTTGTAGAAGTCTCTTATCCATAAGACTTTCTAATTCTTGCCTACCTACGATTCACAAAAGGTCCCATACTTTGTTAGTCTGATACTTTATATATGTTAATTGCTTGGGCACTTTTGGAGGCCTGAGAGGTAACAGCACACCATCTCTTTTTGTCAAAATCTTCTTAGTTCTTACTTGATTAAAGTACATCTTGTCACTATCAACAAGTATTCTCTGCTTACGTATTTGCAAGAGTGAAGTAAAAATCTTGGTGTACCTTCCCTGTTTTCATAACCTACTCTGACACAGATGAATTTGTTCTATATTTTATCCAGGGTCTTTCCTTAGTATAAGACCATAATCGAGTGGTAACAAAGACTATTCTTTCTCCTTAGTATAAACCCATAATCAAGTGGTAACAAAGATTATTCTTTCATGGTGTGAAACACAGTAAAATTTCTCTGCTACTTACAATGTTTGTAAAAATCAGTAAGTTACTTGTTAGTCACCAATGGAACCTGCCATGTTCATAAAATACATTAACAGTTTCAATCCTTATTACCAAAGACTGACTAAAGCTAAAATAATTTTTATAAGCTTGATCTTCATTAATCTATTTAATATTATTTCCAAGTAAGTCTAACCTATCATATGCATATGTAAATATGGAGTATAAATGTTAATTCACCTCATTTTCTACAAAATTCCAATTTGATTATGTTCATCCTTTTAGCAGAAAAGAAACAACTGAAGTAATAGTCTTATTCATTAACTAGGATGAGAGCATGATTGATTGATTGCTTAATATTTAAACTATTCTTCCATGTGCATTGAATTAACTCCTCTGTTGATAGGGTAGCTGTCATGCATAATGCTTAGACGGCTTAAATAACGAATTATTTCATTAAAAGAACTGCAGTATCATCATTGTTATTTGTTATTCATACAAATTATGCTAATGATTACCATGTCATATTTTAAGAAGCTTAAACGAAGTCCCTTAAAATTAAGCAATAATTTTAGGACAATAAAGTAATACACTAGGACATTCCACTTGCAAAATAGGGGTTATGTGAGCTATGATTTTAGAAAATGGATTTCAATGGTCACTGTATATCTTATTTGTTTATGTATCCTGGAGATTATATAGATATAAGTATATAAATAAATAAAATATTTATATAATTAAATAAATTTACTTATGTATCCTGGATGTATTTATATTTATTCCATGCCATGTGTTTATGATGATTTATAAGTGATAAGTTTTGCATACACTTTTTCTTTCTTAATTCATAGGCTCAGATTTTACACACAACAGTTATTAAGCATTTCCTCTGATGTTAACTCAGCTGTATTAAGTGATGTTCAGACTTGGTATCAGACAAGCTGAAGCCAATTGAGAGCAGTAATTACATACTCTTCTCTTGTATTTATTGTGTCCTAAGATAAGTGAAGTGCCACATTCCTGAAATTTCAGATATTCAACAAAGTATTCTATTCGAAGTAGCAAAACACAGATATAGGTACTACCAGGAAAGGATAACTTGATAAAGGATACAAGGATAAAACTTATTTCAATTTTTATTGAGGGGATGCTATCTGCAAAACGTATTAGACACTGTGTGGTACACAGAGATGGATAAACCATTTTCGCCTCTAGGTGTTTACAATTTTCAGATGGAGAAGAACAATACAACAATTTAACAGAAATGACAATACAAGACAATATAGGACACAGTGTAGGTCATAAAAATTATAAATAGTTATAATGGTCTAAAAAAAGAGAAATCACATCCAATTGCAAGGACTCAAAAGAGGATTTACATAGATGTGGGCTTTTTAAGTGGGTCTTAAAGGATATTAATGGATGACTTTATGGGATGTGAATATAAAGAACTGATATGATTTCAACAGGTAGAGATGAGGTGCTAAAGACCTTCTAATTAAGATGAAAATATTTAGGAAAACATAAGGCATGTTTAAGGAATGACAAATAGTTCAGAGTCAGAAATGCATGTAAGCACAATACGTATTATCCAATCACTGCCTTATTTCACCATTTGATTATTTATCACTGTTACTTTAAAAGAAGCAAAATTGCATCTGAGAAGCAAAACTTGCTGAAGATGGGCCACATATATAATCCTTTCTCAATTCTATGACTACAGTCCTCCAGGGTTTGTGTGTGTGTGCGTGTGTGTGTGTGTGTGTGTGTGTGTGCATGTGTGTAAGGAAACACTTCCCTTATGTTGCCAACCCTAACTGCGAGATCCTCATCTCTGAGGTATATAAATATATACTCAGTATTCTGGTAAGGTTTTCATGCTCAATAGTAATGTGATACAGCTATTTGTCTACACTTCTCACAAATGCTCCAAAAAAAAACAATAAAATATATAAATGGAGGAGTAACAATTACTTGCCCATGACTGTTACCCTAGAACAACATGGGTTGGACTGCATGGGTCCACTTATATGCAGATTTTTTTAATATATAAATATAGTATATGTATATACACATTATAGTGAATACTGTAAATGTATTTTCATTTCCTTAATGATTTTCTTAATACCTTTCCCCCCAGCTGTATTGTAAGAATACAGTATATTTTATATGATATACATATATATATTGGGGCACCTGGATAGCTCAGTTGGTTGAGTGTCCAACTTCGGCTCAGATCATGATCTCATGGCTCATCAGTTTGAGCCCTGCCTCGGGCTCTGTGCTGACAGCTTGGAGCTTGGATCCTGCTTTGGGTTCTGTGTCTCCTTCTCTCTCTCACTCTCTCTCTGCCCTTCCCCACTTGTGCTGTCTCTGTCTCTCTTTAAAAAAATAAACATTAAAATTTTCTTATGTAATATACATATATATACATATATATGTACATGTATATATACGTATACTTCCATATGTAAAATATGTGTTTATGTTTTCAGTAAGGCTTCCAGTCAACAGTAGGCTTTTAGTAGTCAGGTTTGGGGGGAGTCAAAAGTTATATATTTTTTTACCACCATGTGGGGAGTAGACATCCATAACCCCCTTGTCATTCAAAGGTCAACTGTACTTTCCAGAAACTTCCATGAGTGCCTACTGGATACAGTGAATGAGGGGAACAGTCCTTGCCACTCTATCACCCTGCTTGAGAGAGAAACTTGGCTGATAATTAAGGGAAGATACTTAGAACCCTACTATTATTCCTAGTCCTGATAAAGTAATGGCAGTGTTAAATGCAGAGTTATTCAGACATCATTAAGGTGTTCAAATTCTGAGGCTCTGCTATTTCTGCAGGTTCCAAAAATTTGGTCACATGAAAGAGGCTTTAAGTGGCCCCTGTACTTGCCTTTTGCATGCAGTCATATCCAGAAAGGACAATGGCAAAGCATGGTGAGTGAAGGGAGAAAGCTTTGTCTACTCTTACTTACTAACCATTTCATTTGTCCACTACTCAATTACTGAAGACCCCTGAATTTTCTTTTTTTTTTTTTTTTTTTTTAAATTTTTTTTTTTTTTTTCCAACGTTTATTTATTTTTGGGACAGAGAGAGACAGAGCATGAACGGGCGAGGGGCAGAGAGAGAGAGGGAGACACAGAATCGGAAACAGGCTCCAGGCTCTGAGCCATCAGCCCAGAGCCCGACGCGGGGCTCGAACTCACGGACCGCGAGATCGTGACCTGGCTGAAGTCGGATGCTTAACCGACTGCGCCACCCAGGCGCCCCTGGACCCCTGAATTTTCAAAGTGGTCTTACTTTCAGTGATTTACTCTGAAAGATCTGAGAGAAATATGTTTGAATCAACATTAAATGTTACTCAAATATGAATACAATCCCTTGCTAAGCTAACGTTTATATACATGGAGGAAGAGATCCACTGAAGAATTTATACTCACTTGTAAAATGAATAAACACAATTCAGCAATAACAAAGAGGAAAAAAATCATTCTGTTTTCAAATCCTGGTTTTGCTACTTACTAATTACTAACCAGAAATTTACAATTTTGTACCGGTTATTTGATTTTAGCTAATCTGTGAATTTGCTATCAACTGTGTGAGATTTGGCTTCCTGCCTTATAAACTGGGTAACAAAAATTGCTATTTACATATTTTTAATATCCACATTTTACAGATGAGGATTCAAGCCATGGAGAGATTAAGTAACTTCTCCAAGATCACATAGCTAACAAGTGGGTAGAACCAGGTTTTGACCCAGGTAGTATTCCCCCGGAGTCCATGTGCCTATCTCTATGCCAAGATAAATCAGCAAAGGAAACTGGGAAGCAGCATTGTCACCGCAGACTGTAAGTTGGAATATTGAAAATTTCTAATTCACTTTCATAGCCTAAAATTTACATCATCAAACTGTTAATAGAACAATAGCATGAATTAGTCTGTTATTACTATAGTAAGGTTATGGAAGTGATTTTGAAGAAGAGATTAATATATTTAGCATAATTTTGTATCACTAAACTACACAATAGAAACTATCAAATCATACAACTGAGGGATCATGACGCGAAGAGGTTGAAGATGTTTTCTCCTTATTCCTCAATGACAACCTCCTTAGATTGGAAGGAACTAGAAAAAGTCATGTTTCTATGTATATCATGTACCATGTTCCATGGGTCTACGTACATGAGGTAACTATTCTGAGGCAACCATTTGAGTAGTGGTTCTTTCTATTAGATGAGTCAACATCTTCTAAGCAACATGTTTCAGCATCTGTCATTGTAAAGAGAGTCAAGGTGTTGTTCTTAAATTATAGCTTATTGTGCACATTTTCAGATAATTAACATTCAGACCATTGTGATTTAACTAATTATTTCTGAAAATAGCACATTTTGATGTATACCATAATCCTGCACTTACTTGAAGTCACAGAACACAGAAAAATCATATTTCTGACTTTTTTGAGTAGTTTTGAGAACAGTTAGTTTGAAAAGAAAAAAAAAAGCCTCAGAGTAAAAGAATATTTTATAAGGACATTTTTGATCCATTAGTATTCTAGCTCTTTTTCCTACTATTCTTAGATGTCATGACCTTTTTATTTCCTATTCACC
Source organism: Puma concolor (assembly GCF_028749965.1). NCBI lineage: Eukaryota > Metazoa > Chordata > Mammalia > Carnivora > Felidae > Puma > Puma concolor. Next base: position 208,239,463 of record NC_141667.1, on the reverse strand, counting down.
ACATGCATTGTATTTAATATAATATATTATGACTTAATTTGAATTCATTAAACTATACAATTAGCTGCATATATTAATATTTTTTTGCCTGCCTTTTTTCCCGAAATGATTCTCAGAAATTTACACATTAAAAGCAAATGAAATGTCCTTGACGAAGGTTCAATAACTGGGCCTTAGTAAATATTATAAAAACAATAACTTCTTCATCAGTATGGGGAACCAGTTTCAAAAGCCTGAAGAATATGAATTAAATGTTCTCTGGGAGAAATGGAAAAGGTTAAAATTCATCATTTTAACGGATAGGCTTTCTATGGGAAAATAAGCAATGCAAAGAATACCAAATATAGTTTTAATTTTACAGTCTTCCCAAAAACATTTTCTAGGGGAAAAATAATTTTATTATTTCAATTGTAAATAAGCTTCTTATGATAATTATTGATTCTATATTTAGTTCTAATTAGATATATTTTTGAGTTTAAAAAACATTGAATGAAAAAAATAGCACCTTTCTTCTTCTAAATTCAGTGCAACCATGAATGGTAATTTTAACTCTTTCATGTTTGATGTGCTAAGTCTCATTGTTTAAGTTTGAGCCTGTCTTTCATGAGTACAAGGAATAGAATTAACTTCAGCTATAAATTTATAACATCAATATCTTCTTAGGAATATGAATCAGATTCTTTAAAAACTTCCATAATTCTTACATATTTTTTAGCTTTAGTAAATTTGTTGGGGACTAAAGTAAGAAAAAGTTTAAGATCATTAACAGTCTCCTGATTTCATCAGAATAAAAGGCAATTAGTAGTGTAAACTATGGAGACCAAGATAAAGAATTTTTCTTAAGTTCCAACCTTGGTCTGATTCATGCTAGGCCAAAGATTGTTCCTGTCATAGAGAGGTTCTGGTATCATTCATTCCCTTTACTTAGAACAAAAATGAGAAAGGTCCTCAACCCCAAGAGTAAATATCAAATTATAGATTAGCTATAGACAACAGGAGTTAGAGAATTGGCATATTGCATAGGCATTTTTGTTGAGATTACTCCTCTTGTCTCCTAGTTTCTTTCTTTCTTTCTTTCTTTCTTTCTTTCTTTCTTTCTTTCTTTCTTTCTTTCCTTCTTTCTTTCTTTCTTTCTTTCTTTTCTTTCTTTTTTTGTTTATTAATTTTGAGAGAAAGAGAGCATAAGTGGGGAAGAGGCAGAGAGGATCTGAAGTGGGCTCTGTGCTGACAGCAGGGCTTAAACTCAAGACCCCTGAGATCATGACCTGAGCTGAGGTCTGAAATCCAAGGCTCAACAGACTGAGTCATCCAGGTGCCCCATTGTCTCTTACTTTCTTCATCTAGGGCCAAAGAGCCTGTGGGGAGGCCCACAAACTGTGTTTCTTGCACAAAAGAAAATCACAAATTTCCTGAAAATAGTTATTGAAAGGCATGTGACCTTAAATGTTATTAATACAACAGCTTTGGTTTTGTTTAAGGAAAGAGGAACTTGTGCAAATAATTGCAAAGGGAGCTTGTGAGACCTGGAAGAGTCTAGGAACAGGATAGAAATGAATCCCCAAGGACACAGAATTCCTTTCATATCAGGGTCTATATTGAACTAAATTAAGTTGTGGGGTTCTTTTGTTAAGGGTTAAAAAAGAATTGGCAGAGTGATTTTTCCAGAAGCATCTTTGTTTCTGTGAAAGAGAGAGAGAAAGAAAGATTTGAAAGAGTATATCCTTGATTCTATTACCAGACCAAAAACTAAAATGGAGTCCAAGGGCTAAGGTTGGCCAGGAAGTATTGAGGCACAGGTTAGAATGGACCGACTGTGATTAAATACAGAGAAAAATACTGAGGAGAGGTATTCTTGGTCAGTATTAGTGGAACTTCAATGTAAAAACACATTCCCAATGTCCATTTTCACTCATATGATTTTTCTTATTGCCCAACATCTAGTTTTCCATAGTTTCTGTGATACCTTAGCTTTTAAGAGAAATGGAATTTGCCTATTAAAATGGCATATGGAGCATTTAAGGTTAATCTTTTTGTAATCTTACTTTTTAACCTTAGATTTGTTTTCCAAATATGACCATGATTTAAATGTTATTAACCAGGTCATTACTAGCTCTGTCATCTTGAAAAGTTTTCTAACCTCTCTGAATCTCTCAATTGTAAAATGAAGATAATTATGCAACCACATGTTTTGGGAGGATTAAATAGCATGAGACGTGTGATTTTCTGGTAGTCAGCAATAATATATATTTATTACCATTAAATGTACAGTTCTGTCTAGTTTCTTAATTTTATACTTCTTTAATTCTTCAACCTGCTAGGAAAACCCAAAGTGTAAGATTGGTTTTAGTGATATTTTGGGCATTTCATAATGACACAGCCCATTTTCCTAGTTGTCTTGGCAAATTTGGCATTGTAGCTATCCTCTACTGTGGGGCCAGTTTGCTTTATCCCAGTGCTGGAGAAGAGAAGGGTGAGGTCAATAAAGTCTCCTTAGCACCCTGAAGCAATTCACCATAATGAGCAATTAATTTTCACTCTTGATGTTTTCATAATAAGTCTCCACTGGACATAAAAAGAACACAAACTATAAATTTGACACGTTAGCTAATAAAAAGTCTAAATAAATATACATCTACAGACAAAATAGATTATCTTCTCTTATAAATCTGTATTTATAATTTTTATTTTAATAGAGATTGAAGTAGCCTTAATTATTGATATTTTTAAGTAGTTTTTACTGTTGTGAGAGATTATTATCTTTAAGATTCTTAAGTACAATTATTTCAACCACAATTTAGCTGACTAGATTTTACACATGGTCTAATAAAGGCAAAATTAATCATAACATGTTCCCTTCTCAGTTCTGTATCTCCTTTGTTCATACAACCATGTATTTTTAAAGTTCTGTTTCATTACTACCATTTCTATTTAACTCCGTTGGTTAGCTCATGCTGCTAATGAAGCCAAGGGCCTGGGTGATATCCGTTTTCAGGCCAATTAGTTTTACTCTGTCCACAGACTGTAACCCTAACCTAAGGCAAATTGTACAAAAATTGAACGCCCTCTATTATAAAGCAGCCAGCACAGGGAAATGTGTGATTCCTTTGTTCCATCTGGAAAAACAATTTAGCATCTATGTCTGTACAAGTCAAATCACTGTAGTCTTACATAAACACAGCGCATTATTGTTTTTTTTAAATTACCTTTTCATGCACAAGTTTTTACTTTTTTTTTTCTCAGATTCTTTTGAAACAAATTCATTGATTTTCAAAACATTTTATTTTGATTAACCTTTGCACATAAACTCCAAATCACAAACAAGTAAATAGTAATTCTTACTATGGGTATTCTATCTGGATTTAGAGTCATCATCTTACAAAAATAGTTTAACTTTCATTTCTTTCTTCATGAGTCCACAAATAAAAATGTTATTTTAAATGTGAGGCCAGTTTCTGTTTTAGCGTTAAGTCGGAATGATGACTTCTCTTTGTAGTAGTGGTGCGAGTTAGGCTTACGATTCCTATGGAGGTGTTGGCTTTTAGAACTACACATATACTTCTTACCATTAGTAAGTCCTAAAAGTGTGGCTGAACATTTCAAAACACTTTATAAATCATTACAATTAACAACTTTTAAACTGCCCATCCAAAGCAACTGGCTTGACGTGCCATCTGTTATTTTTCCTTTAAAACCCTCTAGTCTGTTTATCTAAGGCAGCCATTTAACATTTAAAATGATGTTTCTTTTTAAGGTATGTGATGGGCTGATGAAGACAAGCTTTTGTTTTAATTATCAACAATTTCTGTGATGCGATATAATTTTTGCAGTGCTCAGGGCCCTTTACAAATCAAAAGGAATCCAACTAAAACAGTAATTAATGTCAAATGACTAGTCACAAAAGGCCCTATTTAATTAAAAAGTTCTAATCTTTGATTAAACCTCATCACACATTCTCCTGATTGCAAACTGTTGTCTCAAAAAGGGATGTAATTGGGTACATAGTATATTGTCTATCTAAAATGACACCTGCAAATTATATCAAATCACTATGGTTTGCTTAAAAGTTGAAAATCACTTGTAAGTTATATTTTTATATTGTTTTTCTCTTTCTGCTAATAAGGATATTTTGGACGAACTGTATATTCTGAAGTTGAAATAAAAGAGAGTAGGCTCATTTTTATAAAATCAAGCTCTGAGAAAAATGCCAATTTGGGTCAAATCATTATGACATATCATGTGCTTATATTCGGAAATATTTCAAAATATAATATTTTTTAAAATTCCCACATTATTTCTTATACTTCTTAGGTTTGAAGGCATATTGTCTTTTATTGTACATTGAAATCACTGATTATAAATTCAGTTTTCTTTTATATATTGCTTTCCACTGCACTTATCTTATTTTGTGATCATAGTGTTAGACTTAGTTATAGTTCTCCTAAATTTGGATACAGATAATGGTTATTCTAACTGGGTCATTAAAAAATAGGTATAATCCTAACTGGACACAAAGACAAAGACTTGTTGGCTTATTCGGGGAAGTTCTTATTGCCATGTTTTTCCTCCATTGTAATCATTAGTATCTAAACCATATGCAATCCAATAACACAATGCTCATTCAAGATTTGATATCACTGATTGACAAACTAATCTTCAATACAGTGTTTTATTATTATAGTTCAACCCATATTGTCATTGTTTTTATCCATATCCAACCAACTTTATGCTAATTTAATGTACCACTCCAACCTAACCTGTGTCATTCCAATCATTTCTATTCTTCTCAATGCTTGAATAAGGGAAAGATTTAAGAAAAGCTGAGATCAAAGTCATTCCCTCTGTGTCTACTGTTTAGTAGACAGTATTACTGTGTCTACTAAATACCTTATGTGTGGCATTTAATGTATATCCTTTCATTTAACCTATCAAATCATTCACCATACTGTAAATGAAAAAAACTCATTTTATATATTTATCACATGGAATATATATAAAAGTAGAATATGTGCATATTTTTTCATTATATAAATTAAAACCATAGAAATGTAACAAACTTTAACAGCAAGCTGTTGTGTTTTTGACAATTAGTGTCTCATAATTTTTTTTTTTTTTGGCTCTAAGATCAAGCTAATAACTAAAGAAATAGAAATGCTTTATTGAGTCTTTAGCTTAAGGTAGAATTAAGTCCTTGATTAATTATCATAACACATCTTATACTATAACATCAAATAATTTATATGTATGACTTATATGAGTAAAGTAGTTTGCTAAAATTTGTGGATCTGACACTTCAGTAAAGAATGAAATTAATTTCATAAAGATAATTGAAACAATAAAGCAAGTTAAAAGACATATTGTAAAATGATTCCAAAATTAATCCTGTCATGTACTTAACATATGATGTCAAAATTGATAACTATTTACCTAAAATGAAAATATAAATAAAAATTCTTACTGAATTTTGATGAGTCTCTTCTTTGAAAATTTAACAGACCGCTATAATTTTTTTTACACACAAAACGGTAATAAATTCTCTACTTCTGGAGACAACTTCTGTGATCAGATGTATAAAAGAAAAATTCTACCACCCTAGTTAAATAGGAAATGATAACTTCATAAAGATTATTACAATAGGGGAGAAACATTGAACTCAACCTCACTGAAACAAAAGACAGGAGAGTTTGTAAATGCCAATGTGATTTAGTGCAAAATTACTAGAGGACATTCATGGGGTAGTTTGGTCAATGTGATTTATCTGTATTTGTTAATTGTCACTTATGGAAGTTAGGCTCTACACTAGCACAGAAATTGGGAGATGGGGGTCCTTATCCTTCTAGACGGTTTCATTTCAAAGAGATGACTCTCAAAATTTTGAGAAAGATATTCTTTGGTCGTAGAAAATAAATATCTCATAGGAGCAGATAAAGAAATTACAACTTCAAGTTTTCTAAAGTTTTAAAAAGTTCTAAGAAAAAAGAGGTCAGGGGCCTGGAGTCAGTAAGAAGCCTGTTGAAGTCTAGTCAAGCTGAGGGGAATGTAAGGCCATCTTGGTCAGATGATCTGTTTCACCTTTACTTAAAATGAACTTTCTGTGAAGAGGTAGGGAATGACACTAATAATAGTTTGTCATTTTTTTTACTGTTCACTTCAAATTCCAATGAGTCTGTCTCAATTATGAAGCCATCTTGAATACCAGAATTTTAAAAAATATTAGGCTTCTTCCAGTTGTGATTCTTAGGACACCAGAACTGAACTAGACCATGTGTTATAATCACTTGACACAAACTCCCTGAATCTTTATAACACCACCTTGAAGTAGATATTTCTGTTGTCTGCAATTAACAGTTGAGGAAATAGGAGTATAGAAATGTTTAAGTAACTTGCCCAAAGACACACATCTAGCATTTGCCTGAGCCTATGTACAAACCAGGGTAGTGCACAAAAAACAAACACATTTCTCGGCTTAATAGTAAAAGCATCATTCCAATGACAAAATTAACATCAACTATGAAAGGAATTGGGGTTTTGTTTTTTGTTTTTGTCTCGGAAAACAGAAAGCAGAAAAAAGATCTAAATAGCACTCTGTATGTATACATTTTTCCTTTGTATTGATTGGGCATATCATATACCTTTTCCTTAAAAGATTATAACAGATCATGATAAAGATGATGATGATGATGATGATGATGATGACGAAAACTGAACTTATTATGGGTTCTGAGCTAGGAGATTTACATTCAATAGCTGATGTAACATTGAAATATCATGAGCTACTTTTTCTTCCCAATGGTGTTGATTTGATTGATTTCATTAGATCAATGCCATTTATTCTAAATCATAGCAATAGTAATAATAAAAAACATTTATTTGGTACTTATTACTTCTCAAGACTTGGATCAAGGCTTTTACATCTATTAGCTCATTAACTGCATAAATAACACACAGGCACAGACAAAATTTTTTAACTGGTATAGAGTAACACAGCAAGTCGATGCTGGAACCAGGATTTGAACTGAGGAAATCTGACTTTGTAACCTTCACTCTGAAATGCAAAGCTCGGCTGTCTTGTCAGATAGTCCTGGTTTTACATTATTAATGCAGAGTAAGATAAAATAGATTCAAAAGACCATGGATCCTTTGGTGATATGAACTTAGTCGTACTTACTGAATAGGGTTTTAACTCTGCATTTAATAGCCCTGTAACCCTGAGAAAGTCATTTGATCTCTCTGATCCTCAGGTTCCTCTTTAAGAAATGAGAAAGATGACTTCTGGCATATCTATTTCAGAAGAGTATTGCATAATTAGAATAAAAGAACTATAAAAGTGTTTTATAAACTGCCAGGTAGAATAGAAGTTCTAGTTAGCATTGCTTTTGTCATTTTCTTGGCCTCTAAATATAAATATAAATAAAAATAAAAACTAGGCCACTAGACCCAGATAATTGCAACTTAACCCCAATTTCCTTATTTTTTAAAAAAGTTTATTTTTTAGTAATCTCTACACTCGACCTGGGGCTCGAACTCACCACCCCAAGATCAAGAGTTGCATACTCTTCCTACTGAGCCAGCCAGGTGCCCCAACCCCAAATTTCTATCAGGGAAAAATAGTTCATTTTGGCTTTAAGAAGTAAGTAATTGTATTTAAACATATATTTAGGTCAAATTTAACAAACTATTTTTGAATGCTTTTAAAGTTTTCCTATTTCCTGTCTTTAAACTCAATACATATATGTATTTAGTTCAATAAATGTATTGGTGTATAAGCAAAGCACTTGATTTAGGCTATGTTTTTCTGCTTTATCAAGGTATTGTGTCTTACATAGACAAACATTTGACTAAACAAAAACAAGCTTCCTAAAAATGAAGTGTATGCTTGATTTTTAGAAATGCATGCCATTTATATGTAAAAATATAATTTGCTAATAATCAAATTATAATTTTTCACTTGTCAGTTTGGCAATGAAGAAAAATATTTTGTAATATCTACCAATGGGAAAATATGCAGAAATAGACAGTCAATACCCAGTGAGGTTATAATTTGGCCCTGCTTTATTTCTCTTAATTTTTATTTTGAGAGTCAAAGGTAAAGAGTCATTGCAAGAATAGCACAAAGAACCACCATGTACTTTTACCCAGTAAGCCCAGGTTTCTTGGTAAAGTTCTCTGTAGTCAAAGATCCAATCCAGAATTACCAATGCACCCCATGTGTTGCTGTCATTCAACTGGGAACAGTCTGTCAGTTTCTTTGATTTTTCCAAATTCAGCATGTTTGTGTATTATATGTCAGTCATTTTTTAGAATGCCCTTATGTAAGTTTCTTGCTGCTGTTGCAAATTACCACAGGCTTAGCGGCTTAAAGCAATATAAATTTTACAGTTCTGGAGGTCAGAACAAATGAGTCTCACTAGGTAAAACCAAAGTGCCAACCTGACTGTGGCTTCCTAGAGTCCCAAGGAAAGAGTCTGTTTCCTTTCTTTTTTGAGCTAGAAGCTACTCTCATTCTTTGGCTTGTGTTCCATACCTCCATCTTTGAAATCAGCAACCTTGCACTAAGCCTTCTCATTCTGCCACCTTTCTGGTACTCTCTCTTCTGACTCCTTTCTTTCACTTGTAAAGTACACATGATTATATTGGTACCACTGAAATAATCCGGGGTCATCTCTCCATGTGAGTTGATTAACAGGCTTAATTCCATTTGTTAATTTAATTTTCCTTTGCCATGTAACCATGCCTATCAACAGATTCTGGGATTAGGATGTGGTCATCTTTGGGGAGGCCATTATTCTGATGACTACAGCCTCTCATTTGGGGTTTCCCTGATGTTTCTTTAATTATTTTCGACAGGAATACTCTGACACTGTTTCTTTTTATCGCATACCAATGAGTAGCACCCAATATCTATTTGTCCCTTTATGGTGGCAATTTTAACATTTGATGATGATAAATCAGTCAGGTTTTTCCACTGTAGTGTAACTTCTTCCCATTTTGCATTTAATACTTATTTTTGTGGTGAGATTCTTGAAATTATGTAAATATTCCATCCTCTTCACTTTCATTCACTCCTTTTAGTATCCATTTCTGGGTCTTGAATGAATGATCATTCAGACAATTGCCAAATGATGATCTTCAACACCATCACTTCCTCCACATTTATTATTTGGTTTTCTAAGTAGCACTTTTGCTCTCCCTTGTTTATATATTTGTATCAGTGAGCACTTGTAGTTTCCTATATCATCCGATTGGTTATAATCTACCAGTGCCATTTTGATAGTCTAATGTGTCAATTTGGCCAGTGGAAACCTTTTATAGGTTGTCTTTTTTTTTATAATATCCCTATTATTTCTTGAACATCTTTTAACTTTTTTACAAAACAAGATTTTTCAGGCTCATTTTACTCATTTCTCTACCTTAGCCCTAGACGCCACGATGTCTTCAAGGATACCTGCTTCCTTAATTGGAGAGTGATATATGAAAAGCAAGTGGGCACGAGATGAGCTCACTGCTACTGGTTTGTCACTTGTCCTGGGCTTTTTCAGTGGAAACAGCCAGAAAATACATGTATGTGCATGTATACACACACATTCCCATGTATTTTTTTATCTATGCATGTATGTTGATAGCCAAGTATATATACCAGTACTTCCAATTCCACTGCTAAACTACAGAGTTCACACTGCCTCTACCAACTTCCAAGTTTGGGCCTCCCTTGGTGGAGTGTGAAATACTGCTCTCATCACCTCCACCCTCTTGATTGTAGCCAATTTCCCATCGCTGCCAGGCTGTGGCACTCCCACACAGGGGCCCCCTACACTGACTTACACCTCCCCTACCCTGGGGGCTGCTTCTCTCTTTTGAGTTTGCCAGATGGACTTTTGCCAGTAGAAGGAAGGAAAAAAAAGGAGAGCAGAACATAGATGGAGAAAAGCTGTAAGCACTGTTAAAAGGGAAGGGTAAAAGAAAGAGGAACAAGAATAGTTAGGTCTGTTTTTGTGAGAGCAATTTGTGAATATCTGTTGATTTTTGCAAGTTTTTACCTGGAAATAATTTCAGACTTGCCGAAAAGTTGCAACTATAACAGTAGTGCAAAGAACACCTATAAATCCTTTACTAGGCTTACCTTTTATAAACACTTTACCACTTTGCTTTCTCTTTCTCTCATCTTCTCTCTGTTCTCTATATGGCATGTATCTGTATAAATATGCATCTATGTAAGCACATATGCATACACATACGGATCTGTGTATACACACGCTTTTTTCCAGAATCGTTTGAAAGTAAGTTTTTTATGCCATGGTCATTTACTACTAAATAGTGTTGTGTATATTTCCTTAAGATAAGAGTATTGTCTTGAATAACACCAGTACAGTTACTGGCATTAAAAAGTAACATTGAGGGGCGCCTGGGTGGCTCAGTCGGTTGAGCCTCCGACTTCGGCTCAGGTCATGGTCTCACAGTCTGTGAGTTCAAGCCCCGCATCGGGCTCTGTGCTGATGGCTCAGAGCCTGGAGCCTACTTCGGATTCTGTGTCTCCCTTTCTCTCTCTGCCCCTTCCCCGCTCATGCTCTGTCTCTCTCTGTCTCAAAAATAAATAAAAAACATTAAGAAAAAAAAAAAACTAAAAAAACAAAGTAACATTGATACTTTTTTTGTCTAATCACCTATATGTATTTCAATTTAGTCATTCTATCCAATAATGTCCTTTATAGCATTTTAAAAATTAGGTACAGAATTCTGTCCAGGATCAGGTATTACAATAAATTGTCATGCCTCGTCAGTCTCCTTTAATCTGAAATATTTTATTTCCAAAGCTTTCCTTTGTGACATTGACATTTATGAAGAATACAGTTCCTTTAACATTTTAGTAGAACACATCGATTTGTTATTAAAATATATATTTCTTTTGACATAGCTAATTACTTTCTCGTAAGTTAATTTCATGTGAAAGAGGTTTCCACACATATATAAAAATATGCTAATAATTGTGTCAATTTCAGTATTTTGTAAAAACATCAGAAGTAATCTATATACCTATTGAGAGGAAATTAGCTACCTAAATGATTATGTGTCTACACAATAAAATTCTACATATTTTTTCAAAATCATAATGTTCTGGTGTAGAAAGATGTGCTTGATTTATCCTTACTGAGAAAAAAATAAATTATATAAAGGTGTGATTAGTACTTTTATCACATACATACTCTATTTAAGTGGCATGGAGTGTATTGTTACTTTTATAAATACTACAACTGATCCACATTTGAAAACATTATATTAATATTACTTTGTCCTAAATACTATTTCATATAAAACACAAATTTAGAATAATATCCAAATTATATTTCAATATGAATCTAAATAATTAAATGCTCTCCTATTCGAATATTTTAGTATTTTATAATATTTTATAAATGCTTTGTTGAATATCAGATTTCTGACGTTAGATATCTATTAGAATTTCAGTAACATCTAAAACTATTATTATAATTTCTAGAATTTTATTCAGGATAGGACTTCCAATAGCAAATTCTCTTTATATATTCAGAAAAACAATATCTAATAGTGTTTTGGAATATGTAAAAGTATTATTAATTAACTTAGCGGATAATATTTTATAATATACCTAGTATGAAGTCAAATTACACATTGAAGCTAAATGTATATGCATCAAATAATCTATCTAAACAAAGTGTATAAGTTATCTATTGAATAAACTTAAAGACATTTAACAGAAAAAGCCCCATGTAGAAATGCCTTCCATAAAATCAACAAGCATGTCAATTTCCCCCCTTCCCAGATCATGCAATAGGCAGCAGAATATTGCTGCTAATTGGTATATGTTTTTCTTCTGGACGTGAAAATTCTAACCTTTTACTTGACAGATGTTTGGGTAAAATGCCATGTAACATTTTGAGAGCTTATCTGTGCTCTTTACAGTTATGTTTATACTGCCACACATTCAGAAGCAAACAAATGAAATAGTAAACAAAAGTGAAAATATGACCTAGTTAGCTATTTACAGATAAACATATAAATCAAAAGCAAGTTAATTTCAAATATGTAAAATATTTGGTAGAGTAATCAAATAAGATATCAACCTTTTTGGAACATTTGAGAACAAATGACATATATGATGGTCAGGTGATGAGTAATTATAAATACAAAACTCACAATTCGTAAAATTTTCATTATACCCATTTTTGTCATATTTTAGCTGCAAAATGGACTAGTACCATAATAACAGTGAACTGGTTTTTAGAGTTAGCAAAATCTTTTCCAAATGTCCTCTGGTCCCTATAAATTTGGGAGAGAGGAACATCAAATACTTTATTAGTATTTTTGAGATGATAAAATGTAGTCTCTGGGAGGTTGACCAACTTGTCTACTGGATGAGATGAAACCAAATCTTCCGATAACATTTTCAGCATCATGAATGACATACGTTACCCTGAACAAACCACCCATGCCCCATGCCAAGACTGTCAGAAAATTTTAGGTGTAATTAAGACTGCCAATGATCCTATGCTCTGTATTTTGTAATATTTTATAAATGCTTTGTAGAATAAATTTATTTATTAATACTTTTGTTGAAAATATTAAGTCCACATAAACCAATTAGCTTTGTTCTTCTGTCATACGTATTTTTTTTTAACATGTATTTATTTTTGAGAGATAGAGAGAGACAGAGCATGAGCAGGGGAGGGGCAGAGAGAGAGAGGGAGACACAGAATCCAAAGCAGGTTCCAGGCTCCCAGCTGTCAGCACAGAGCCCCACGCGGGGCTCGAACTCACAAACCGTGAGATCATGGCCTATGCTGAAGTCGGACGCTTTACTGACTGAGCCAGCCAGGCTCCCCATTGTGTCATAAGTATCTTAAACTCATCAGGATGAATGATAAATGTATTCAACGAGGCAGAAATGAAGGCAGATGTAAGTTTCAATAAACTAATCCACACTTTTATAAGAAAAATAGCACTTTACTAAAATGGCATTAATCTCATTGAATCACTAAAGAAACCTATCAGATATTGGACCTCACATATACAACAACACTGAAACATAGCAATTTAGTATGCCTTATCTAAAGAGTTAAGTCACATAAATAAAAGTGGGAAGTACTAATAAATCTTTTTCTTTTGAAATGTTATGTTAAGGTGTACCAAGTCAAATGGGTTCTTATTTCATTTACCTATAAATTAATTCCCCTCTTTAGCATTGTTTGGTTTCCCAGCAATACACTAAAATAAAAAAGAATGTTAATCATGGACACACACCAAGGATGCTGTTATTCTACTTGGGGAATAAATTATTTATGATGAATGTAACAGTGAAAAACAAGAGAAAGTAGTTCTAAGCAATCAGTTGTTTCTTGTGGAACTTTGGCATTTTAGAAAACTGAGTGATCTCTGTGAGAAAAAGGACTTGCCTGGTGGGGAGAAGAACAAAAGCCAACATGGAAATTAATATTGCTTAAATGAGAGATAGTGAAGTGATTGAAATTAATGTGTTAGTGAGGGCAAATGGTACCGTTAGTTTACTTATGTATTTTTAACATAAATTATTATGTATTCATAATAGAAAATTTATATAATTGAAGATAAGAAGTCACCCATCACCCTACCACCTAGAATTAAACGCAAAGGACATAGCCTTATAAATGCTTGGTGTTTGTATCCCCACTTATTTTTTACGTACAAATGTGTATACACAGGTTGTAAGAAAATTCTAATAGTGTATACACTGCTTCTATTAAATGCTGTTTAATTTAAAATTTTTAATGTTATTCCATTTTATTAATGTTTCTTCTATTAGAATGCTAACAGATAGCTGTTGTATAATGTATTTATCCACTCCTTCTGTGGTAGCAAAAATGCTCCCTCCAAAGATATCCACATCCTAATCCCCGGAAATCTGCAAATACGGTATAGTACATGGAAAAATGGACTTCACAGATGTAAATAAGGTTGCAGACTTTTATTTAGAGAGATCATCTGAGTTATCCGAATGGACCCAATCTAATAACATGAGCTCTTAAAGCCAGGAAATTTTCTCCAGCTGGAGTCAAAATAGATGCAGCAGAAGGGGAAGTCAAAGAGATTCGAAGTTGGAAAAGCATCTGGCTTTTCTAGTTTGAAGATGGAGAGGGCAAATGACAAGGCATGCAGACAGCCTTGTGGAGCTGAGAAAATCTCCTGACTGACAACCAGCGAGGAAATGAGGACCTCATTCCTACAGTTACACACAACCGAATTTGACCAACAATCCTGGACCATGGACAAAGAGCTTTCCTTGTCTTCCTTGTTCATTATAATTCCAGAATCTACAATGTATCTCTCCTTTGCCAAATCAAGAATGAATGAATTGGGGCACCTGGGTGGCTCAATCGATTGAGTGTCCAACTCTTGATTTTGGCTCAGGTCGTGATCTCGAGGTTCGTGAGTTCAAGCCCTGCATCTGGCTCTGCGCTGACAGTGCAGAGCCTGCTTGGGATTCTCTCCCTTCTCTCTCCCCTGCACCTCCCCTGTGCACGCTCTCCCTCTCTTTCTCTCTCAAAATAAATAAATAAACAAACGTTAAAACAAAAAGAATGCGTGAACTGTATTTCTGCTTTTGTAGATTGTTACTATCGCTTTAGTGTTGTAAGTTTAGCTTGATTTGGTCTCCTGAGAGATGATTCCATTTTTCTTGATTTGTAGGAGCTAGAAGCTCTGTATTAAATTTGTAGTGTTGTTAGGATGAGAAAGTTGGAAGAGGAATCTATTTTAAAGGAGGAAAGAAATGCACCAAAATAAGTTACTAAAAATAAAAATAATTCAATAAAATCAAGAAAATTCTATATTGTTCAGCTATCCTATGGACAGAGAAACAAAATAAGAAGAAACATGCAGAACTGTGGAAATTTCTTATATACACCAGCGTTCCCGGTTCCAGGGAGGAGCATAGAATGAAGTCATGAGGGGAGAAATGTATATTATTTATAGAAGTCTTATATCGAGCCCCAGTGCTAGAGAGCTTCAGGGGTATGGTAGCCCTGTGGTTTCTTTCACAGTTTAGCTACAATGGTTTGCCTGCGAGGCAAGCTGTGTTGTTCATCTTCTCATCAGCTTGCTCCCTGAAAATGTCACTTGTCCTGGAGATGATAGGAGCCCTACACTGCGTTGTCCTGTGTGTTTGGGGCATGAGGAAATGCAGCAGGCTGCTTCTGTCCATCCTGCTCTCTCTGCCCACAGGGCAGAGCCCAGATGAAGCAGCCCTGGAGAGGATAACTTGGAGTTAATAATTAATATGTATATATTATATATATTATAATATATATATATTATATATAATAATATATATAATATATATATATTATAATATATATATATTTCATTATCCTTGAAGTTCAAAAATCAAGGGACAATTTACGTGGTTTTTGTTTGTTTTTGTTTTTGTTTTTTTACATTTTGTCTGGTAGTCAATGACCTTTTTAAATTCACAAGTCTTGGTCTTTTTTTTTTTTTAACCCCAGGGCACCCCTCTCTCATATTTTCACGGTAATAGATTTTCCTCATTTTCTCCATTCTGTTTTATACTTTCTGTTATTTATCATTGTGTTCTGTTAATGGGTGCCCTGCACCTGTCATTGTGTTTATTTTTCTCTGATTTTATTTCTCCCCTCATTGGCCCCTTCCTCTGAGTTATAGGAAAATAGCTAAACTTTTTCATGTAATTTTCCACAGCTGACACTTTGGCTTCTCCTCCCTAGGGTACATGATATTTACGTTTTTCCAAGTTTCCTCTTTTTCCTAGAAAAGTGGCTCTAGGAAGTTGGCAATTGAGAAGTTTCCTTAAATCTAGTCCAATCTCAACTGTATTTATAAAACACCGTCAATTATTCAAATGTCATTATTGCCCTTTCCAAAATGATGCAGGAATTTCTATATTTTCCTTTACTTTTCTAATGATATTTTCTTTTCTTTTCTTTTAACTTTACTCATTCATTTTGAGAGAAAGAGAGAGAGCCCTTGTGCGCAAGTGGAAAAATGGCAGAGAGAGAGAGAGAAAGAGAGAGAGAGAATCCCAAGCAGGCTCTGCACAGTCAGCATGGAGCCAGACGCGGGTTATCGAACCCACTGACCTCACAAAAGGTGAGATCATGACTTGAGCTGAAACCAAGAATTGATGCCTAACTCACTGAGCCACCCAGGTGCCCCTCCATGATGTTTTCAGTGGCAGTTTAGCAAGGTTAGAGGCAAGAGAGAAATTAGTGGCATCTACATATCACCAATTCACTTTGAAGCTAGGATGAGATTTTAGACTATGATTAATTATCAATATTGCTTTCCTTTAATGTATGTAAATATTTAAAACCAAATATTTTGATTTTCTTTCCTTAAATGGTTTTATTCTTAACACAGACTACTTGGAGAGATACCCTAAGCTACCCACAGTTCTTGAGATTTCTCTAATCAGGAGTCCACAGACCACAAGGAATTCTATGGGTTGCTTCTTCACAAATATTCCCTTAAAAATTATGTAATGTTTTCAATCTATGTTTATATATGTGAATATATTAGAAATAAGTTACGGGGCGCCTGGGTGGCGCAGTCGGTTAAGCGTCCGGCTTCAGCCAGGTCACGATCTCACGGTCCGTGAGTTCGAGCCCCGCGTCAGGCTCTGGGCTGATGGCTCGGAGCCTGGAGCCTGTTTCCGATTCTGTGTCTCCCTCTCTCTCTGCCCCTCCCCCGTTCATGCTCTGTCTCTCTCTGTCCCAAAAAAAATAAATAAAAACGTTGAAAAAAAAAAATTAAAAAAAAAAAAAAAAAAAAAAAGAAATAAGTTCCAAAGCATTCAGCAGATTCTTGGAAAGATCTATGGCTTAAGAGCCTAGCTACCACTTTTAGAATATTGTTAATTTATACTTGTTGAAATGGATAAGCCATAAATTTTTTTTTTTAAATCCTCACCATTTTTATGTCTCTGATTGCTCTTGCCTGCTCATATCAGCAGGGCCCTTTACCTCTAATTGGGTGGAATTATATGTCCATTGTTCACCGTCAGAGTGAAAAAAGCTCTCTAATCTCAATAAACCTGTTGCTACTAACCCCAAAAAGTAAAATGAAAGGACTGCCCCCTGAGCAATCTTTTCCTTTCCTAATGGTCATGAGATTTACTTGTATCACAATAGTTATAATCAATTAAGCTTCCACTGCAAATGAAGCCTCTGATTAGTGTACAGGAAGCTTTTTCTTTTAAAAAATGAATTTTTTAATTATTAAAATATATCTCATACAGTGTAGTGCATCTCATAAACTCATCTCACCTCTCTTAAAAATTTAGTATCTGGGTGCCTGGGTAGCTCAGTCGGTTGAGCGTCCAATTTTGACCCAATTTTGGTCTCGCGTTCCCAGGTTCAAGACCATATCAGGCTCTGTGCTGACAGCTCAGAGCCTGGAGCCTGCTTTGCATTCTGTGTCTCCCTCACTCTCTGCCCCTCCCTTGCTCCTGCTCTGTCTCGTTCATTCTGTCTCCCAAAAAATAAAACATGAAAAAAAAAATTATTATCAGCAGAGCAAAACTACTTTTTGATAATCTTCCAAAACAGAGTTACTTCAGTGTTTGTACATGAGTACAAAATCAAGTATATACAATTCCTGCAAGTGTTCATGAACATATTTATACAAACTGAATTTATAGGTCACCATCAAATTTATTGGAAAGGCGTTCTGTAGCATTCAGCAGATTCTTGAAAGGATCCTGCCACAAAAGATTTTAATTACCACTGTTTATTATTGATATACCTTCAAAATAGTGTTAATTTATATTTGTATAAATGGCTGAGCAGTACAATAAACTTTAAATACTTTCTTTCTGAGGCTCTTCTCTGATTCTTGTGCCCCAATCAAATCATTTAGAAGGGGCAAATAAATCATCCCGACTCATCTAATTATTATAGCCAATATATTTCAGATTTATTTGTGGTTTTCTAAGATGAGCTGGCCAACATTCAAATAAGCATGTAAATATCCAAATTATTTTTCTTTCATACTACAATAACTAGTTTTGTTGATAAAGATACCTCACTCACTACCAAAGTTGGACTTACGTTCTTCAATGTTTCAACTTAAAATATTATAAATCATTATATGTCTTTTAGTATTGGCAACGTGTAAATGACCATGTCCTTTTTTTCTGTATATTTTGTTCTCCTCTTTTCTGGAAACAGGTGACACTGACTCAGAAACCTGTGGACTCTCTAAGAATCTGAGGTTAGAAGTGAAGTTTCATAGGTAGCTACGTAAATCAATTGAGCCATGGTAATTTTAAGGATAATTCAATCCATTGATTCCTTTTATTTAACATTTAGCATGACTTTAAAACCATTTCTTGACTAACAACAGAAATAATTTTAGTGAGTATGTTATGCACCTGTTTATGTATGTTTTGGGGTAGGGGAGACTAAACAAAGGTGCTTTACCTAAAACAAAACTGTGCTACTTCTCGGGACATGGGCGATAGCTGTTTAATAGCGCTTGGTTTTCAATTGAACTGCTCCAAATTTGTAAAAGATAAGAGGAAATAATATGCTTAGCTCACTGAAAAGAGGAATTTACATAAGTAGCACATAATTATCCAAGGAAGACCTTGTCGCTGAGACTTGGGAGGGTTAATGATTATGATGATAATTAAAATGCAGAGGATTTGTAGAGCACTTATTTGCTTTCTGAAGAGCTCAGTGTACTTCCCATATATTCTTCTCATAGTTCTCTATGTGATAGCTATATAACAGGACATTTAAATATCTCAGAATAATAGACAGAAAGGTGTGACCTGTTATAACAATAAGTGATTATAAGCTTTTGGGTTTTGCCTCACCTGAAAGGCAAGACCTCCAGTGACAAAGCTTTTTGAAACATTTCAGGTCATCATAGCAGAACTGACTCTGAGGAAAGAGTGCCACCTACTGAATCAAACTGCCCAGGTTCCCACCAAGGGCTGGCCTTGCAGCTTTAGAATTGTCCTGACTTGCTTAACTGTAAGAAACAATGGGATGGCTGCACCATGCATGAAATACTTACTATCTTTGTTTCTCACCTTAGCCATTTTATTTTAACCATCCAGCATTCACATATATAAATTAACTATTTCATTCATAAACTTTTCATTTGTTTTAAAAAGTTGTATACAAAGATTGAATAAGCCTAACTCTCCTACGAAGGAAATTTTGAAAACAAATGCCTGAATGTCTTTATTGTCGAAGTGACCACAAGGGGGAGCTAGCATGTAACGTCTCATGGGGCAGGAGAGTTGAGGTTTCACAATTAATTGAACCATTCATTGTATTTCTGGTTAAGTCGTGAGAGGACATAAATATGACATCTGGAATTTATGAAGCTGAAGATAAGCTTTCTCGGAATCTCATTTTGCACAATGTAATCCAACTTCCCTCTCTTAATTATACGTTACTTAATACATTAGATGTAACATATTTTTTCACGTGACAATTCTTGTTTCTGTGTGGTCTCTTTCAAGTACTCTACACACAAGTACACACACAATTTGTTTACACCATACCAAATAACCTTAAACTGTCAAATTTAAACGCAGAATTGTTAAATTAACTTTTAAATTTGTCTTAGTACTTAAAAAGCAACATCCTGAAATATGTATCATGATTCAAAAATTGATCATTGATGACTAATTTATGAATATATTCTTCGGACTAACATACTTAAAAATGTATGTAAAATACATGAACACCAGTTGGAAATTGAGTTCATTTCTTGTGTGAATTTCAAATTAATAAATCTTTTATGTTTTTGTAGGGTTAGTAACTTTATTTTTGATGTTCAATAATAGGAACACACTTTGTATGTATGGAGGGGAGGGCACATGTATACGTATATATTATTATATCATAACATAACATATAATAGAGAATAAGAGTAAAATATATTATTTCCTAACAAATATTTTTCTAATAGCAAGATTTCATAATTTTAATAAAAATTCAAAAAAATAGCATTGAATTTAAAATACTGTTTATTTATGAAGATATTTTATATTTTTTCTCATTTTGTTGTGTGGGAGAGGTTGAGGTCTCATAAACGTTTTAAATTATAAAACATTTCCCCTGAAGCTTAACAATTATTGTTACTTTGCATTTTCATTATTATTCACATTTATCATAACAGAGAAAGATATGTTTTAGTGATTATCCGATTAGTGGCATCAATGTGTCATTCCTTAAAAGAGAAAGCTTTGGTTAAAAGTCAGAAATTGGCCAATTGCTCTGTGTTAGAGGGAAGCCACAAACATCTCTAAAAGGCAATGGGAATTAGGAGAAGTAACCGTTAATGAAATACTGTTATTCATTTTAGGGTTTAAATGTGATATTGAAACTTTTGAAACTTATTAGATGTACAACAGTTTAATCATTAAAATTATTTTTGAAGATTTTCTATAAACAAATAAAAATGAGATCATGATAAAAGTGATGGAAAAGGAAATAGAGAGGATATTTTTCATTCATATAAACAGTGGTTGTGTTGAAAACATCAGCATTAAAATTTCTTTTCAGAACTGTATTTTCTTGAACTCAAGAATACAGCAAACAGGACAAGTTTTTGAAAATGTTAAGTGCTGCCTTTATGGCTGCCTGCACAAATTCTCAGAACTATAGCTACAACTAGTAAGTAATGAAATACGAAGAGTCAGAGACAAAATTAAATAACTTAAATAACATGAGATTTACTTAAAAAGTATCCTTAAGATTATTTATTAATAATATTAAATTATTGATTTAATATAGAAGCATTAATCAGCCTTTATTCATCTATAAAATAGACCATAATGCCTCTGTTCGAAGCTATTCTAACATAACAATCCATTTATTTTAAAACTCACTAAGACCAGCATATCTTGTTAATTAAATGATTTTATATTTATAGTATAAGTCTTTTTCCAAGTACTTTTTCTCAGTAAGTGTGCACACACATCATATGTTGATTAAATCCATGAAATCTTTGGATGTTCAATATATGTTTAGTAAAGAAAGAATAATACAGTTTTGGTTTAAGGTTGAGACTACCATCTGTAATTATAAATTATGATTTTCAACCAATCTCTTCTTGAGAAATCTGAGATTGTAGATACTGTTCGTTATGCATAATACCACATTCTTCTAGATTCTTCAACCCCAGTACGTATGTTCATAGCCTACTATGGTATAAAATCCAACAGAATCTTTGAACTATTTAACCATATGTATATTGATTTTTAAAATGAGCTTAATATAAGCATAGTTAAAAGTAAATACTTAATAACTATATACCAAGCAAAAATATTGGGGATTAAAAATAAAACTTATGAGATGGCAAAAGCAAATAGTAGTGATTATAGTTTAAAAAATTGTGTCTGGTTAAGAGGAAGCAAAAGAATTGAAAATATCAGTTGATTCAATTTCCTTTAAAAATAAAGTAGGGATGAGACATAAGGATAAACATTAATTAGTTTGGGTACATGTCAGTATTTAATAACTGAACTCAATACTACAACTTAAATAAAATGTAAGTAACATATCTGATAAATTTTCATTTTACTCCCTTTCACAGATGCCCTGTGGCATGGTAGTTCTCTTTCTATACACTAGGGGGAAGTGTGACATAGTTACTCTGGGAGGGTGGTAGGCAAACTGTCTGTGGGGATGTATTTCCTATCACTGGTTTCTCCTTAGACACTGTGTTTTCTTCCCTCATTTGTGTAGCAGCATTTCTAATGAATTAAGGCTAATCAATAAGCCATATTACTCTTTCCCTGAAATGTTTTCATTCTCTTGTTTTTGCCTTATCGTGAACCTAAGTAAAGATATTTTATGAATTTCCTTGAATTAGTATATGATGCAAAATAGCCATAGATTTGTCATATTAAAAAAAAAAGTAATGATTAATAAGTGAGTGTGTAATTACTACTCTTTATTTAAGTTAACTGCTGCTTTTAAAGCATCAAAGCCTTAGCTGCCAAGATACATGTTTTGGGACAGAGGTACAAAGCCCAAAGAGATGTAAACGTTCAGTTGCACAAAGCAGCATGGTTAGATACCCACTCAGCAAAACAACCCAGATTTCTACAAAGCTTTAGCTTCCCTAACAAAAACACATGCACAAGCTACCTATTTAGAAAATACAAAGACACTTTAGGATTTGAAGGTCTGGCTGTAAATAGCTCCTCTTCAAATTATTAAACTGTTAAAGATCATCTCTTTAAGGGAGTGATGAATTTTGGATTCAGATTAGATTATAAACTCAGACTATAGGTTATTTCATTGAATCCTCCAGGAAATAAATAGCTCCTTTACTTGAATCTTGAAGCAATTATCCCAACAACAATCATCAGAACTTTCTGTAATTGTCTGGATTTGATTTTCTTTGAATCCTGAATGATTCATGTAACAGACTTGTACGTTAGTCATTCACAATTTATAAATGGCAACTTAACTTTAGTATTTATGAATTGCGATCAATACTCTAGCAATCAAAACACTCACCTTTTCTATTTCAATACTTCAATTTTCTTTTTCCTTCTAAACTCTTTCCCAGAACCACAGGATCGCGAGCAAACCAGTCTTCACTTGTGGATATTTATGTTAATAGTTTGGGAAGAAAGAACCTCTGAGATTGGAAACTGAAGTTGATGAAGTAAATGAATCAGGAGCCTCTGTGTATGGGTGTGTGTGTGTGTGTGTGTGTGTGTGCGCGCGCGATGGTGATAGTGGTGGTAGTAGTGTTACTAAACATGAATCTTAATGGATCTCCCACTGATCTGTCTTATGGTTCAGCTTTCATGCATTGGAGCTTTAGCAAATGTGGTTATCAACATTTATTTTGTATTGAGATGAAATTCAGATTGCCATATAGAACTTCAATAACAAGATGTAGTAGAGTAACAAAACAGGGAAAGTATGGGGGGGGGGGGAGAGGGAAATGTCCCCTTTACTTTAAATCTGGACTGAGCTGCAGGAGACAGAAAAAGGTAGAGTCCTAAGTGTTATTTAGTCAGACTTAAGCTTTAACAAACTACAAAGCTTGAATTGACAGTGAGCCTTTCTCCTTAAAGGAGAGGAGTTTTTTCCTCTGGGGAGACACGGCCTCTCTTTCACTGGGCTTTTGCTTTTCTTCTGAAACACTTTCATAATCAAGTGACTTTCCTTGCATGGGTGCCTGGGGACAGCTGATTTTTTCTCTGAGGATAAAGAAAGTTACATATTGATTGCTGTTGCTCCCCGTGTGTTTGCACCAGCTCCTGCAGAAGCGGGAGCGCGAGCGCCCTCGCATTCACACACACTCGCTTAAGTACACCTCACACACCCCAGAAACACGCATACACACACACACACAAACACACTTACACCACACACACACACACACACACACACACACCCCTCTGCACTTGCAATCAGAAGGATCCACACGCAGTCAGATCTGCACCTCTTGGCATAGGTGTGTGTTTGGTACCGGTGTGTGTGTGTGTGTGTGTGTGTGTGTGTGTGTGTGTGTGAGTGTGTGTACAGAAACCCATCAGGAAGACCGCAGCTACCTTATTCTGCAAGCACGCTGCGATTCCGGTTCCTGTGTACATGGAACAAAAAACAAAAAACAAAAAAAACAAAAAACAAAAAAAAATAAATAAATCGCTGTCAAACTTTTTTTCTTTTAATTCGCCTTTTCCTAAAGGAAGACGGTGGAAGAGCTTCTCTCAGTAGTTAAGGACTCGGGAGACCCGGCGGCGAGGCCCTGGGCGCCGCTGCCCAGACCGAGCGCTGGGCTCGGGTAGCCCAGCTGGTCTCCCATCTAACTGATCTAATCAATGACTCTGAAGAGCTGGGGCTCCTGGCTCCGCCCCCGCCTGTCCCTTCTCCGCCTTCTATTGGGCGTGGGCCGAGGAGGCAGGGCCTTGTTCCTCACGCTGATTGGCTGGCAGGGAATCAGTATCAATGTTTAAGCGGCGGCGTGAGGTGAATAGAGTCAGTCAGCAAGAGGCGCTGGGGAGAGAGCTGGGACTGCGAGCCCGGCGGATGCGGCAGCGGCGGAGGGCGGCTGGGGAGACGCTACTCCAACTGTTGAATTTTCACCTTTCATTTCCTCCGATGCCTTGCTTGCGGAAATGGATTTATTTGCTTTGAAACCCGCACGTCTTTCGCAGGCTATGAGCTGATCCTGACAGGCACCAGATTAAACGAGACCACCCGTGACAGAAAAGGAGGAAAAAAAAAAAAAAAAAAGAAAGAAAGCCCTCCACAACGGACTGCACAATTAACTATGCACACCGGTGCTGGACTTTGTGAATAGAGAACATTGAGAGGAAAATCGTGAACTATGATGCGGGGCTAAGCTGTGAACAGTCCCTGGAATCCTGAATTTTTTCTTTCCCCCCCCCCAAGACTCTGAAAGATTTGGGGGTTCCTCACGCCTAACCAAAAGGAAAGGTTTTTTGGTTTTTTTTTTTGTTTTTTTTTTTTAAATAAATAAGTAAATACACCTAGCAAAACAGACGTCTTGTTTTCCAGAGCCTCGGACCCCGGCAGAAAGAGGTAGAGTAAAAGTGCTGCTGGATTCAGCTACACCTTCCTCCTTCCCTCCCTCCCTTCTCTCTCGCTTTTTTTTTTTTTTTTTCTTTTCCTCCAAAACGTGGATCTGGCTTTTCTTTCCATAGAGTGAGTCAGAGAAAGCGGGAGGAAGAAGCCGCAACTAATGTCTGTGAAGGGAGGACCATGAGGCGAGAGTGAATACGATTCGTTCCACTGCTTGTGACTCATCGGGCAGATCGCAACACCTGCATTTCTGGATGTGTCATTCCCGTGCGTCGAGGCGCCTCGAGAACCCGAGATGATGTGTAGACAGACCCGTGCCTAACATCCCCTCGGAGAGAGGGAGCTCTCGGGGGAGGCGGTGGGCGCCCCTGGCTGGACCGCCGCGGCCGCAGCGCCTCGCCCCCTCCCTGCCCTCCTCGAGCCGCCCAGAGAGACTGTGAGAGCGAGACTGCAGAACGCATCACGCCAAACCTTGATGTGGCTCTTTCATCCAGCCCACTCCTACTATTAAAAAAAAAAAAAAAAAAAAAAAAAAATTGACGGAAGAAAAAAAAACAAAAAACAAAACAAAACCCGCACTTTATTCGCTTCGAATATCCACCACTTTTATTCCTCGCCAAGGTTTTCCTTTCTAGATGAAGAGGACTGGGAGGCAGGGCCATTGGAAGGAGATGCTGAATAGAAAGAAAAGAGAGGCACTTGACAGCCCAGCCCTGTGAATGCAGAGACTGTTTCCCTTCTAGCGAGAGAGACAGGGAGAGTGTGTGTGCGAGCCCTGGGAGGGTGGCTCCCCCTTCCTTTTTATTCCGCCTCCCCCTCCCCCTCCAGATCGGCACATCCAACCATGAGTTGCCTGTTGATTTCCTCTCGCCTGGGAAGAAAAGCAAACTGGAATTAAACTGCATCGAGACAAGTCCTCGCTCTCGGGGAGAGAATGGGATGGTAGCGGCGGCTCCTGGCTCGGCGTAGAGAAACCACAGAGTGTGTGTGTTCCACGAACAGAGGCGGAGATAGAGCTATATATCCGCCCCCCACCCCCCTCCCAACAGACTCACACCGCAAACGCCGATCAGGCTGTGGTTTTCCGGGGAGAGCCTTTTCCGAGGAAGAGAGGGAGGAGCGTGGTGGAGGGAGGAAACTACAAATCGGGACACTAGTTCCTTGCGCTGCATTTCCTCCCCTCCCTTTGGCTGCTCGGAAAGGAGACAGAGAGAGAGAGAGAGAGAGAGAGAGAGAGAGAGGAGAGAAAATACGCTTGGCTGGGAGATGCAGTCCGCCGCCGCCTCTGCCTCCGCCAGCAATGCAAGATTAGATCTCTAAATGCAGCAAAACACTGCCTGAAAACCCAACAGCCCGCGAAGCCAGCAGACATTTCACAGGGCTCCGGCGAAGCTTCAAAATCTATCTGACTCTGTCTCCGGGGCTCCGCGTCCCCACCAGTCTCATCACAGGAGACGAGAAACAAGTAAGGATTTCACTTTCCCATCTGCCTGAAGACACACCTCCCCGCTTCCTCCCCCACCCGAGGTGAAGAGTATTCCGGCGGCTGCCGCGGGAGTGGATTTGCAGCGCCCTAGCGGGAGCCAGCAAAAGCTAGGGGTTCTCGACCACCCCTTCTAAACGCGATTTCCGTCTTATCGCCGGCCTCATCGCTCAACTTCGAGTGGCCCCAAGTCCCGGCGGAACAGACAAAGCCCCGGGCTCGCCCCCCAGCCGCAGGGAGCCGCCGCCTTGCTCCGCGCCCCTGCAGCTTGGCTGCGCCGCCGCTTCTCGCCCGGTGCGGATGCTGTAGATCAACAGGTTCGGGGAACTTGAACGGAATAAGGAGACCGCCCGGTGCCGCAGCCCCGGAGCAGAGGGAAGGAAGGACCCACAGACTTGTGGCTCGTGTCGCGCGCGCACGCCGCGCCGGAGCCCCAGGCTGGCGCGCACCCACTCGCTCGCCCCTCCAGTTCGGCTGCTCCTGCCCCCACCCCACCGGTCTGGGATGTACCTTTCCATCTGTTGCTGTTTCCTCCTGTGGGCCCCTGCCCTGACGCTCAAAAACCTCAACTACTCGGTGCCGGAGGAGCAAGGGGCCGGCACGGTGATCGGCAACATCGGCAAGGATGCTCGACTGCAGCCAGGGCTTCCGCCCGCAGAGCGCGGCGGCGGCGGCGGCGGCGGCGGCGGCGGCGGCGGCGGCGGCGGCGGGCGAAGCAAGTCGGGTAGCTACCGGGTGCTGGAGAACTCAGCGCCGCACCTGCTGGACGTGGACGCTGACAGCGGGCTCCTCTACACCAAGCAGCGCATCGACCGTGAGTCCCTGTGCCGCCACAATGCCAAGTGCCAGCTGTCCCTCGAGGTGTTCGCCAACGACAAGGAGATCTGCATGATCAAGGTGGAGATCCAGGACATCAACGACAATGCCCCCTCCTTCCCCTCGGACCAGATCGAGATGGACATCTCGGAGAACGCTGCCCCCGGCACCCGCTTCCCTCTCACCAGTGCACATGACCCCGACGCCGGCGAGAACGGGCTCCGCACCTATCTGCTCACGCGCGACGACCACGGGCTCTTCGCGCTGGACGTCAAGTCCCGCGGCGACGGTACCAAGTTCCCTGAGCTGGTAATCCAGAAGGCGCTGGACCGCGAGCAGCAGAACCACCACACGCTTGTGCTGACCGCCCTGGACGGCGGCGAGCCGCCGAGATCCGCCACCGTGCAAATCAACGTGAAGGTGATCGACTCTAACGACAACAGCCCGGTCTTCGAGGCGCCTTCCTACCTGGTGGAGCTGCCAGAGAATGCCCCGCTGGGCACCGTGGTCATTGATCTGAACGCCACCGACGCCGACGAGGGTCCCAATGGCGAAGTGCTCTACTCCTTCAGCAGCTATGTGCCTGACCGCGTGAGAGAGCTTTTCTCCATCGATCCTAAGACCGGCCTGATCCGTGTCAAGGGCAACCTGGACTATGAGGAGAATGGGATGCTGGAGATCGACGTGCAGGCCCGAGACTTGGGGCCCAACCCCATCCCAGCCCACTGCAAGGTCACAGTCAAGCTTATCGACCGCAACGACAACGCGCCGTCCATCGGTTTCGTCTCCGTGCGCCAGGGGGCGCTGAGCGAGGCCGCCCCGCCCGGCACCGTCATCGCCCTAGTGCGGGTCACTGACCGGGACTCGGGCAAGAACGGGCAGCTGCAGTGCAGGGTACTGGGCGGAGGCGGGACGGGCGGCGGCGGCGGCCTGGGCGGGCCCGGAGGTTCGGTGCCCTTCAAGCTTGAGGAGAACTACGACAACTTCTACACGGTGGTGACCGACCGCCCGCTGGACCGCGAGACACAGGACGAGTACAACGTGACAATCGTGGCGCGGGACGGGGGCTCGCCTCCACTCAACTCCACCAAGTCGTTTGCTGTCAAGATTCTGGACGAGAACGACAACCCTCCTCGTTTCACCAAGGGACTGTATGTGCTGCAGGTGCACGAAAACAACATCCCAGGAGAGTACCTGGGCTCAGTGCTCGCGCAGGACCCCGACCTGGGCCAAAACGGCACAGTGTCCTACTCCATCCTGCCCTCGCACATCGGCGACGTGTCCATCTACACCTATGTGTCTGTGAACCCCACCAACGGGGCCATCTACGCCCTGCGCTCTTTTAACTACGAGCAGACGAAGGCTTTTGAGTTCAAGGTGCTCGCGAAGGACTCGGGGGCGCCCGCGCACTTGGAGAGCAACGCAACGGTGAGGGTGACCGTGCTAGACGTGAACGACAACGCGCCGGTGATCGTGCTGCCCACGCTGCAGAACGACACCGCTGAGCTGCAGGTGCCGCGCAACGCCGGCCTGGGCTACCTGGTGAGCACCGTGCGCGCCCTTGACAGCGACTTCGGCGAGAGTGGGCGCCTCACCTACGAGATCGTAGATGGTAACGACGACCACCTGTTTGAAATCGATCCCTCCAGCGGCGAGATCCGCACGCTGCACCCCTTCTGGGAGGACGTGACGCCAGTGGTGGAGCTGGTAGTGAAGGTGACGGACCACGGGAAGCCCACCCTGTCCGCGGTGGCCAAGCTTATCATCCGCTCGGTGAGCGGCTCCTTGCCCGAAGGGGTTCCTCGGGTCAACGGCGAGCAGCACCACTGGGACATGTCGCTGCCGCTCATCGTGACTCTGAGCACTATCTCCATCATTCTCCTAGCGGCCATGATCACCATTGCCGTCAAGTGCAAGCGCGAGAACAAGGAGATTCGCACTTACAACTGCCGTATCGCCGAGTACAGCCACCCGCAGCTGGGCGGGGGCAAGGGCAAGAAGAAGAAGATCAACAAAAATGATATCATGCTGGTGCAGAGCGAGGTGGAAGAGAGGAACGCCATGAACGTCATGAACGTGGTGAGCAGCCCCTCCCTGGCCACCTCCCCTATGTACTTCGACTACCAGACCCGCCTGCCCCTCAGCTCGCCCCGGTCGGAGGTGATGTATCTCAAACCGGCCTCCAACAACCTGACTGTTCCTCAGGGGCACGCGGGCTGCCACACCAGCTTCACGGGACAAGGAACTAATGCAAGCGAGACCCCTGCCACTCGGATGTCCATAATTCAGGTAAGAGGCTGTTAGCATAACTCGGACTTGACTTTATTGCTGATTTTGGAGCTGTCCTGAAACCTTTGGAACAGGACAAGCCGCACTGCCAGCAGCAGTGAGGGGGAAATTTTTAAATGAAGATGCTTCCCGCTTTTGCCACTCCGTGCACGACATACCCTATACATAGCCCCTCCCATGTTCATAGTCTAAAATCTCAAAGATGTGAATGTCTTACTTCGGTTGTATTTTAAAGATTATTTTTATAGGTTTAAAAATGTTAGCAGTGTTCAGGATTTAGAGTTTATTTTTTATTCGCTGCTCTACATTTCTCTCAGTAGCAAAGGATTCCTAGAGTAAAAAAACATGTTTTAGTTAAATTTGCTTTTGAATTTTATTTAAAAATCGGACACCAACAATGAGAGAAATGTACGCTCCAGTATTCAGAAGTTAACTTCTTCTTCAAGTACAAAATAGCAACCGCTCAGAATCCCAGAGCCTGAATCTGAGCTAAGTTTTCACTCCTCCCCCCAAAAAGTCAGTTTTACATATTAAAAAGTGTTTTAAAGAACATGAGTCATACTTTTTTCTTCAGCGGAAACTGCAGCATAACGCCTTAGTGTGCTTTAAACTTTTAATATGCCAATTTTGCTCTGAAGCTCTTTCAGAAATTTGAGTTGAGGTAGGCTCTGGATCATGACCAGTAACTGTCGATGAAAAGTTTATAATTATTTTGTCCTGGAATTTTCCCGATCTATTTCATTGAGAAAGCAACAGAGAATACCCAAGAGTCACAGACTCATTTTACACGGTTGAAAACAGGAGGCAAAGTTGGCATTAAAGGCACTTGATGCACCAAAAATGCATGTAGTCTGCATACTGTGTATTTTCAGTATTTTTAAGCGATCTTTAATATATTTTAGATTGTATAATTCAAAGTTACCGATGTATTTTTTAAAAACCCTAAATGACGGACCCATCATAGATTCTAACAATAGCAGGTAACTGTACTTTGCCTAACTTCTTTTATCAACTATTAAGTTGTGTCACAGGAAAAACTTAATTCTTGCTTATTATAAATGCATGTTGCCACAAATTACTCTGGATGGGCACTACTTGAAATTCAAAATTGAGTTTAACTAAAAGTGACACTTTGGGAGGAAGATTAGTTTGGGGCAAATGAAGTTAATTTGTTCATAATTTTATGCTTTGAAAAGCAAATACCCTTTAATGACACTTGACTCAGTAATGTTTTTATTACTAAAATGAATAGTAAAATATCACAACCTTATCCTTTCTAACATGATAAGTGTGACAAATGCTAAAAGTTGGCAAAACATATTTTCTTATGATAGTTAATGTCCTTGTAAAGCAGACTCTTGTAATTGATGCTACTGAATACTAAAGTATTGATTGTAGTATTAAATCCCACTTTTTACAGTGTCTACTATATTACCATTTATTATGACTTTTGATGTCTATATAAGACTGAACGAAAAATATCCCCCTTGAAAAATATTGTGGTTTCTATGAAAGTCTCCCGTGACTGTGTAAAACTTATTTATGATAATCTCCTTAGGGAGGTATGTTAAAATATATATTCACACATCCTCTGCAATCATTTTATGTATACACACGTTATATACCTTTCTTATATTCTTATCATTGACAATTATAAAGTTATCACAGAGGGTTAATGCTTAATCTTCCATTCCAAGTGCTGGTAGTTGAATTCTTATTTAGGTTCCAGTAACAATGAAGTTGGTACAGTAGAATTATCAGCAAGCCTGATTCCTTGGTCAGATTAGTGAGAAATGAATTTGGATGGAAGTATCCAGAAGGTTTTGAAGAACAGGGGTGCCTATACTGTATTTACACCATGCTGTTCTTTAAGATGTTCATTGCTTGAGGAATGGATGATGGTGATGATTCCTCCTAGCAGTAAAACTTAAGCCAAAGAAAATCTCATACATGCAGGGAAAGAGACAGATAATTTAAAAGTAAAACAAAGGGCACACTTCTTGCCATTCCCTTTTTCTAGAATTTTAATCCATGCCATGAAAACACAGAAAAAGTTTCAGTTTTAAGTTCTTGGCATTTTTTTCCAAGGTGACTCGATTTCCCATATTGTTTCCGCCCTAGAAATATCCTTGCTATAAACTGTTAAAACAGGCAGTCTCTCTTTCTCTTTTTTTCTGCTGAGTTTTTACAGTCTTATAAAGAATGCTTTGTAAGTTCCTAATATGTTAACTTCCTCCTAAATATATCAGGCTTTCCTCAATGCCTATTATAGAGAACAGAGTAAATTAACTATAGTGACCCTCCTTTTTTTCTTTCTTTTTAAACTAGTGCACTGCAAACACTTTGTGCTGAAGTGACATGCTTAAATTGAAGTGTTCAGGTATCCATAATCTTGTTTCAGAGTGTATTTATTGGTGTGTGCATTTAACACAGCCTGCTAAGGAAGCACACTGCTAATCTCACGCGTATTTCTGAAGGTAGTATTTTAATCCACAGAGTGCACTTGGACGAACAGCTGCTAGGTCTCCTTTACCTTTACTTCCCAGCAATTTCGTGCTGTTTAGAAGGCACGCCGGGTATTTTCATTGATGGAATGAAAGTATTTTGTAATTGTTCTGCAATACACTGGTAAAGATGGGCCTTACGAAATTTAAAAATTTCAAGATGTAAAAGACTCATATTACAGCTTAAATTAAGATTCATTTAAGTATCGAATGATATTGTGTGAGTCTCAGGGTCTAAAATTTTAAGGATGAGATCTGTAGGTTCTTGAGCATGAGAGTATTTTTATTAAAAATGAATGCAAAACAATCCAGTAAGCTGGTTACACATGTAACCATATGTAGAAACAGTGGTTTGTGAAAAGGGGTTTTATTTCAGGTTTTCTCCAAGTTTTTCAGGTGAAGTAAAGTCAGCCTATGAAGTTTTAAATAACAGACTAGAGATTAAAATAGCCTCAATAATGTGAATCATAATACAACATTCTTGTAATGAAATATTTTACTCATTTTAAAGCTATAACACAGATTTCGAAAAATAGCACAGATTTTGTGGGAGGTAAGGCAAATAGATTGTTATACAAATTTATAAATGTGCTTTTCATAGGAGTAATTTCCATGTGAATTATTTCATATGTTAATATGAAAATCTAAAATCAAGTAGAGATCATTGCTAATTGTCACGAGTAACTACATATGGAGGCTTATCAAGAATTATTTGTTCAGTCTCAGGGTAACTTCTCAACAGGTGTTTTCAAAGAAGGCCTGGCTGAGAAGAGACTGGGGATTTCTTCACTATTGGGAGAATTTCCAGTTTTGTTTGAACATCTGTGTTTTCAGATTTTTCTATGGCACTACTGAAAGCATTTCAATATGATCTCAAAGAAAATATATTGAGCCAGCAGAATAAGATCTACTAAAATGCATTTTAAAAAATAATACATTCTACATTCTCACGTGGTGTTTTACAGTTCAATTTCAAAAGATTCACATTAGGATTGACCTTAGGCTCTTTGTGCTAGAAAGAGAAAATCGTTTTGATATATATGCATGGCCTTTTCAATAAAAAGGAATTAAATACATGGTGAATATAGTCAATCCAAATATACAAAAATGAGATTGCAGCATCCAGGACGAAAGTAGCAAAGCATAGACAATAAACTCAGTATTTTAGAATGAAAAGGTGAAAGAAAAAGTATATCTTTACTAGCAACATTATCCATTGTCTGCCTTTAGTCCCACTTCTCTAATACAAGAGATTCTTGACTATAGGAACTCCAATGAGCTCCCAAGACCATGATCCTAAAATTTCATATTCTAGTATGTCAGTGATTTCAATAACAAACATGAAAAGTGTGAGCAATTTCTTTCTTCATTTAAAATTCTGAGGATATTTGTCCACAGTGTTGTTCTAAGAGGACACAGTTTGATTAGTTACATGCATTCATTTCCATAAACATTATATACATCTCTATTTATAAGGGTAATGGTGGGCTGGATAGGAAGGGGATGTCTCTTTCCTACTGCATGTCTCCAAGAGTATCTTGTCCACTTGTCTTTCTTTTTGTAATTTATAGATAATAGCTTTAAATTTCTACTTTAAATTAACATGAGTACACAATCATAAAACATTTTTTCTATGCTACCATATATTAAAATAGTATAAAGTACAAAAATACTTGATTAAGAAAATCAGCCATCAAGGTGATTTGAGTTTCTTTGCAGAAGAGTTTAGAATTCAAATTATTTTTTATCATTTTTAATATATTGTTAGTTTTCATGTAAGTTTTGTGTGCACCCATGAAAATCTCAGCTCCATTGTAAATTTGAGTACATTTCTTTATTTTATAATAAATGAAAACACAAAAGTTTTTTAACTATATGAGCTAGGAACCTGATAATCTTAGTTTTACTATTGGTTGATATAACTACTCATGGGTAATAACTTCTTCATCCATTAGTTTTTAGTTTTCAATAAAATTTCCAAAATTCCAGCCAGGTAAAATACTTCATCATTTTTACACTGAGATGATTATTCATCAGTCTTTTTAAAATGTAGGAGTAAGATAATTGAGTGTATGAGTGAGTTTATAATTTTACTTAAGTTCTGTGAGTGAGTTTTATAATTTCAATAAATATTATCATATTCAAGCCTACATGGAAGATTTTGGAATTTTATTCTTGGCATCTTAATATTATTTAAGGCTGTGTGTGATCATGCAAGTTATCAGAGCATAAAAGAGTATGTCCTAAAATTCCAATCTCAATTGCTTGATCATATTTTTTAGTCACACACAAAAAAATTTCCAGTTTTTAAAACATTGTCACCTATGACTACACTGTTCAAGCCACATAAAAAAAATTAAAATAAATAAATGCAAAGGTAATTTCTAGAAACTTTTCTTAATAAAGTTGAAGTTATACATTATTCGCTTTTTACAGTGCATATAGATGTATATATGTGGTTAAAATAAATTGGTTACCCTTTAAATAATCTCAAATATCTCTCCTAAGGGACTTAAGAAATATACATATTTTAAAATAAAAAAAACTTTGAAAATCTCTAGATAATTATTTAATACTATTTACAAATATAATATTTATATTTTCTTATGTTTCACTACCACTGTCAGGTTTCAAGTTTTTTACTTATTAAGCAGCACTTAGTTAGTGCTGCTTATGTAATACAATGCAATAGAAATATATCTATAAAAATAAAAGGTATAAATTAGGAAACTATTTTATGTTAAGATTAATAAAGGCTTACATGTACTTATTACAGTGAAGATTGGCTCTGGCTATATTTATGAAAATGTGAACAATAAAACTTCTTGGCAAAATTTATGTGTATCCATGTATATATGTCTTTATATTTCCCAGATAATATATATAAATACTCAAGCACAAATATTAGCCCATTTTATATATTTTTTTAATTCAAAGGCAGCTCTCCTCTTTTTAAGGATGAGCACAAACCTTTATTTTTTCTTTGAAAATATATGTAAACTTGATTGTACCGTTTTCAAACTTAAACATTTTGAAGTTCATTAGAGCCAGGCATTTTAGAACAGAGGAGAAGTTGAGGAACTACTGGTCTTCCATGGACAATAGGTTGGAGTTTATGTAGATTAAGAGAAAAAAAATTCATCTAGGTTCTGAGTCTTCCAGGAGGATAGTGGGATGGCTGGAGGCATTGTGAGAATATACACCTTGAGCTCTGATAATGAAACAACCACAGGAGGAAGATGAAGCCACTTAAATGGGTTCATGCCAGTTAGGAAGTAAAACTTAACTCCCTTATGTTGAGGTGTCTTGCAATACACTCAATAATGGGTAAATTCTTACAAATGCACCTGCTAATTATGATATTAGTCATTGCTCCAGAATGTATTCCCCTCAGTGATACTTCTGTTTAATAAATCCCACAGGGCATTATCTTAAAGTCATATTTTAGCAAAGTCATTAGGGAAGGTTTTAGTTATTTATTTTTTTGTACCGAATTCCTTTAACCAATGACTGCATACTTGTTAGAGAATGGCGTGAAGTTCATTTTACCCATCAATTTGAAGACACTGTGACTTCTGCCACCCACCTACAAAACACTTTCAAAGTTCATCAGACCTACACTAATCTATTGTCAACCTATTTTACTAAAGGAGACGTTGACAAGAATTTCCTTCAGTGGCACACGGTATTTTACAGTTAGTCATAGCTTTCACCACTAGCTTTGACAGTGATATATTGCTATCCTTTGGTCTCCTGAAATAAATTATCTATAATAAAGAAGTCCTTAATGACATCAACTTTCCCTGCTGTGACTAAGCAGAAGTTTGCTTGTGCTTCCTTGCTACTGCAGAAGTACAAGTTCAATATTTTTAAGGTAAAGGGAAAAAAAGGACAAAAATACAGATGCAAAACTGTGACTGTGTGGGTGGCCTCTTTCACTTGTGTGCACAAAGTTCTTCCAGTGATAGACTGTAAAATTGGTTTCAGATGGTGTTTGAGAGAATCTATTGATATACATGTGACACACTTCTATCTGTTCTGGTCCTACTGACATTCTGATTACTAGTATTTGTCGGCCTTCCCCTGGATCTATTCCAGGCAGTTTTATTGTAGTGAAATGGCTCTTACAGTTCATTGAACATCTAGCATAACTGTGCTGAATATGATTGGTGCGTTTGCATATATTTATTCAAAAAATAAGGCAGTTAAACAGCATAATTATGGGAAAATGTATCATAACAATAAAAGACCATTTAAGTTAACAAGCTTTGTGATCAAAGGATAAATACAGGTTGGATAAATGAGACTTTAGATGTAACTAATCTACATAAATAGACTTTGGTTTGATTAGAGGAATAGAATATATTAAAATAATTTAATGGTATTAAAATGCATTTTTAAGCCATTTTTGAAATATTTAAACACTTGTGTTCTTTTCTTTATGTTTCTGTTCAATAAGATAGTCAAGAACCATAGTTATGTTAGATGCAAAATGAGCAAGATGCAGATAAAAGTAATCATGTAAGCCTGTATGAACAATATTTAATATTTTTTAAACATGTAATGTTTCTGATTGATTTTTAATTAGTGGAACACATTAAAGGGACCATATAAAGGACAATTTCTTATTTACTCTCTTTATCAGCTAAAAGCAGCCTTGTAGAATTTGATAGTGAGAGCATTAAAACTCTATTTAAAGTTTTCAAAGCTATGCCTTCGTGTTTTGTAAATATATACTGTTTTTAAGAGACATTGGTTACATGTTTGTAAATTATATCAATACATACTGTAGATAATGAGTTTATAGTCAGAAAAGCTCATATATATATATTAAATAACAGATTAAACTTACAATGTGACTTTTTAAAAAGTGTTTATTTATTTATTTTGAGAGAGAGAGAGAACGAATGGGGGAGGGGTAGAAAGAGAGGGAGAGAGAGAGAATCTCAAGCAGGCCCTGTGCTGTCAGCATGGAGCCCAATGCAGGGTTCAGTATCATGAACCCAACCATAAGATCATGACCTGAGCCAAAGTCAAGAGTCAGATGCTTAACCAACTGAGCCACCCAAGTATCCTTAAATAAGTTCTTTCTAACAAGTATGGTTCTTTAGATATATTTTCTTCAGAAAGATATATTCTTTCTTCTTGGCGATGACTTTTAAAAAATGTGATTTACACATAAGTCATGAATTGGTATACCTCTTTCCAGTATTTCTTCCTGAATCTTTAATAATCATTGCTGAGCAATGATTAGATTACAATTATACCTAGACTTTCCATGCCCTCACATTCAATAAAA
Source organism: Puma concolor (assembly GCF_028749965.1). Lineage (NCBI taxonomy): Eukaryota > Metazoa > Chordata > Mammalia > Carnivora > Felidae > Puma > Puma concolor. The sequence goes on along the minus strand of NC_141667.1, from coordinate 208,202,503 downwards.
CCCATGTTGAAATGTACAGATATTTCCTAAATGCCAATGGCTTACTTTTATAAAGCAGAAATGCAACAAGTATTTTATTGTAGGCAGAAATGGTCACAGTGGTTTAAATGTCTTTCTTATTTCTATAGCCCAATTTTACACTATCAATGTCTTAGATAAATTCTTAAATATATATTTGCAGTATGAACACTTGCATCAGTTTTGAAATGATAGTTTTTGCCCTCAAGATATGTTACTTTTCAATTCACCGACCCCAGTATAAATGCCTTGCTTAAAGCTGTTTATTTTATTTTTCACACAGCATATTTTATCAGAGTATCCTGAGATTGTTTTGTGATTGAACATTCAATAGATTTTTTTTTGCTATTTCACCAGAGCAATTCCATATGCAAAACTGATACTTATACAAGAAATTCACCTGTGATTACCATGCGAAGCATTATGTTACCAGAGTGTAAAGTGGCCAGCATGTGCTTTTTGCCAATATCTCCATTTCAGTAGATGAGATCACGATAAGGAAATAGAATGTTTGAGACATAACATACTTAAAATCTCAGCAAAATTTACTAAGAAAAAAACATTTTTTCTTTTAGTATTTGGAGAAAAAAGGGAGTTAGCTCCAAAAGGGGATATTTTCCAGCTCAAGCCTGATTATTACTTAATGATACATCTTTATAGAAATATTTGTCGTAGAAACTTTCCAAACAACCTTAAAAATAATTTGATTTCCATGGTTCCTCAGCAAAATCCAGGATATCGTCTAAATATTGGTGAATTCTATTGTGGTGTCTTCTTGGGGCACAAAGTCTTGCTTTCTATTTCACTTTTGCAGTTTTGCATCTATTTTAAAGTAGTTTATCCCAAATCAACTTATTGCATTAAGAAGGTGAATAAGAGGATCTATAAGTCATGAAAAATAAACAAGAAATCAATCATTTATCTTTATTATCATCATTAAAATAGAATTAAAGGTTACACAGAATTTATATAATTTCTATGAAATCTATAATTTATATAATTTCAAGGCAAGATACTTGATTGCTTTATTTTTATTATTATTTTAAGCTTTGTGTGACCTGCTGTCACATTAATGAATTTGTGTTTTGTTTTAAGCCAGTGCCTAATCTCTTATTTTAATCTTAGTTGATTTAATAAGAATATTCTGATTAAGAAAGTTTGGCGATACACTTGACAGTTGACTCTTCCTTGGCACGGTATGCCTGGTTTGCAATCAAAAAAAAAAAAAAAAACAATGATAATATGTTGGTACTAATGCATGAATTGTAGAGTAAGAAGATTATTGAGTGTGTGTGTGTGTGTGTGTGTGTGTGTGTGTGTGCGTGTGTGCCTGTGTGTATGAAAAATAGCATTTTAATACAACACATAGATTGAAATAAAAAGTCTATAACTTTGCACTTTTAGTATTGGCAGATGCATTGATAATTGTAATTATTAGCTACATTTCCAGATCCTGACCTTCTAGGAAAGCTAGTATTTATCTCTAGATGATAATAAGACAGGAAATAAGTGAACTATCCTATTAAATCCCAGTCGGAGGAATTTGTAAGGGTTATTGGCAAAAGCCTATTCTACAGTGTGGCCCTGATCAGATGTGCCAGTAACAACAAATGAGGCTATATGCCTAAGTGGAGAGAAACTAAAAGAACTAAAAGACAGTGAATGCATTTAAGAATTTTTTTTTTTCTGATTTTGAGCAATAGACTTTTTACGATTTTTTTTTTTTTATAATCAAGACAATTACATAGTAATTTGGGTTAGAATGCATGCCTAGTTCCCCATCTCAAAACCCAATTTGTTACCACCTGTGGCTATTTCTATTAAAAAAAAGAAAGAAACATAATTACCATGAGTCTCAGCAGTCTTAGAGTAAATTTTTGCAATTACAATACCTCCCTCGGGCAGATGTGTGAAAATGGCAGATTAATTCCTGCCAGGATCTTTCTGTTCCTCCTGCATTTTTAGGTTTGGTGTTACCTGCTTATTAGAGCGGCTCTGTTTGCTCTGGTTAAAGGTTATGTCAGTGTTTCCATAGTAAATCTCTAGAAATAAAGATCCACAAGTCAGCCATTAAATTTTGCCTTAGGTGAAAAGTTGACATGTAACGTTTCAGCGAAGGGGTAGAAAATATTTCCCATCACACTCCTCTGTTGGCTGGTTAAGTTTGAAGTAAATGGTAGTAAGACCATTTGGCAGTGTCGGAGAAAGCAGGACAGGTCAGGAGGTAAAAAGAAAAGCACCTTCTTTGAACTATAAAATACTATGTAATCAGCAGAAGTCAACGAAAATATTTTTCTTCTATGCTTGATCCTAAAGCTACTTAATGCATAAGAGAAACTGGAAGACTAACAGATTTAACACCCTACCTATTTTCATTCATTCCTTCTTTGGTTTTTTATGTAAACTTTGTTTCTATAAAGATCTAATTGATGTACACACAAAATGATGAATATTAGTAAGTCTAAACAGTTTTAAAACTCTGGTTCAGTGTTATAACTCTCTCTTAGCAAAGCTAATTTATCACAAAGCAACTTAAATAGCAGAATATTGGAAGACAGAGACCATATACGTTTGCTTGTTTCTGTAGTTGGGAGAACCTAAGATGGTTTCTAATACATAGAAAGCACTTAAAAAATACGGATTCTTGGTAATCCTATAATCATTAATCAGTCATGAGCTGGAGTTTAGATTCAAACCTAGAAATGAGGGAGGCCAAAGTTGAAGATATTATTCATATAAACATGCTGGTAAACAATTTATTTGAAGGTGGCATGCTTTGATAATTTTATGTATAATTTTTACCTTTGTAATAACTACAATGAAAATTCCTATACAATTCTATTGATAGTCACATAAGTTCTGAATTTGTTTGTATCTCTCTCTCTCTCTCTCTAGAAATATATATATAACACACACATATATATGTATATATAAGTGCATTAATATATTTGTTCTTGATATACAGCATATGATATACATATATACAGTATATAGATATACAGTATATAGATATATAGTATATAGATGTATATCAAGAACAAATGCTGTTGGTAAGAGCATATCTTTTATCTTTTGTCCTATTCCTTGAAGTGCTTTATACAGTATTAAAACCACACAATTCAAATATTATGTCTCTTTGTTAAGGCTTTAAGAATCACACAGCTCTAGCAAATTATTAAGTAACTAATGTGATCCTTTTTTCTATATGACATTTTTAATGAAATGAAATTATAAGCCATAAATAGTAATGTGGGGATTACATTTATTTGTATTTGTTAATATATAATTTCATGATTTAATCACTTTGGTACCAACCAGTTGCCATCTGATATTGCAAAAAGAAAATCACCATGGGCAATTATCAATGTGTATAATAATAATAATAATAACCCAACTACAAAATTTTTCTCAAAATCTCAGAATCTATTTCATGTAGGTGGTATGAAATTTCTATGCATATACTGAGGAAGCATAAGCTAAGCATTCATGTAAACAGTATGCTACCCATTTCATTATCGTTATTTAAAATATGTAACCTGCAGAGCTGTTCAATATATAATTATCAATTCAATTAATAAATAAAAAATAATTAAAAAGCTCTTAATTAAAATAATTTACTACTTTTAAGCTGTTTTAGGACTTATTTACTATTTTATCTGAATTTTAAACTTTAACTGCAAAATCTTTATCAAACAATAAGAAGCTTTGATAGAATAAAGCCTTCAAGCAGAATGAGCTTTCAAACCATATTAAAAATTTAATTATCTCCACTAGCCAGATAGTTGGGATACAAAATTAAAGAAAAAAATAATAGGAAGGAGCAGAGAAATGACATTTAAAAGTTTAGGATTCATTGTCAATTACCATTCGAAAAGAGGAGAAAACTTTCTGAGAGATTATAGTGTTAAATATCATATAAGATACACCAACGAATAATAAGTTTTCAAAGGGGACATTTATATCTACAATTACCCAAACATTATAGTTTGAGCCCATCTGTAAATTTACTCTGGAATATTTGGCATGTTGGGGAAAGAAGGCGTAGCAACAATGGGTGCTGCTTTCTCCCTACAGGATGCCAGTCTGGGTCTTGCTGTCCTGTTACTAAGAGAAGTCTGAGAACCAGGAGCAGATCAGTAAATGGGAAACTGAGCCTGTAATGTTCCATAATCTCTCTGAATTTTACTCATTTCTCTGTATTTTTTCTTGAACTATCACACATGCTTTCTTTTAAGGAATACAGTTTAGAAATCTACTAGAAATGTGACTTCTAAACAATACTGGTAAAATGGGAACGTCCTACAGGTTCACCAGGTTTCATGCATTTTTGTTAGTCTTCACATGAAACCATATGATCTGAAAACACATATCATTTGTTTAAAAATTCCAAAAAGTTGTTTGAATATTTGGAAAGTATCATCAAAACATATAATTTGAAACAAAAGGAAAGGAATTGTTACATATGCCTTACTCACATGACTTGTTCTGATTCTTTTATTCTTATTCTTGCCATCTGGTCTCTTTTCTGTGATATCCATTCTGAAAATATATTTTTACAGGGCTACCTTAAGAACCTTGTATATTTACATCGAATGTAATTATTTTTAAAGAACTCAGATATATATATTCAGACCTGAGGTGCCTAGAGTTGATTCCTATAGTGGAGCAATATAGGAATGGGTTGGATTAAAATGGGTTGGATTCAACAATATTATATTTAACATTATTAAAATGCATTTAATAAATGAGAAACTTTTGTTGGTTAGTTAAAATAAAAAGCTTCTTGGATTCCCTTTTTTCTAGATTTCTTTTTTATAAATGTTTTTATTTATTTTTGAGAGATAGAGCATGAGTTGCGGAGGCACAGAGAGAGAGAGAGGCACAGAATCTGAAGCAGGCTCCAGGATCTGAGTGGTCAGCACAGAGCTCAATGCTGGGCTCGAAATTGTGAACTGCGAGATTGTGACCTGGGCCGAAGTCGGACACCCAACCAACTGAGCCACCCAGGCCCCCCTCCTTTGTTCTAGATTTAAAAACATAAAATATTGGGGGCACCTGGATGGCTCAGTGGGTGGAGCACTGGACTCTTGATTTCAGCTCAGGTCATGATCTCATGGTTTGTGGATTCGAGCCCCATGTTGATCTTTGCTGGAAGCACAGAGCCTGCTTGGAATTCTCTCTCTCCCTTTCTCTCTCTCCTCCCCGTTCACTCTCTATCTCTCTCTCTCTCACAAACAAAATAAATAAATAAACATGAAAAAATATTTTAAAAAGATGAAATATTGGTTTTCTTTTTTATAAAAGTAATTAAATAAACCTTTCCATAATTCCTTCTTTTTGTTCTTCATGCAAAAATGTGCTCTATTGAGATATAGTAGAGATAAAATCCTCCATCTACAATTCCTGAAAACAGAACATTTAATTTTTTTTTTTAAGTAAACTCTCTGCCTGACTTAGGACTTGAACTCATGACCCCAATATCAAGAGTTGAATGCTTTACCGACTGAGCCAGGCAGGTACCCCTAGACCATTTCATTTTTTGTCCTCTTGATAAAACTTCCCTCTATATTTATTTATGCTTATGCAGGTCAGAGAAATAGACTAATGTATCTGTTTATAGCATAAGGAAAAGAAATTTATAGTTAATCTTATCCAACAAATACCTTATAATTATTTTCATTACAAATTTCCCGTTGAGCCTCAGTGGACTTGGGCTTCATTTTAAGTACTTATCATTTAACTGGAGAAATCAAATCTCCAGGACACATCTGTTAGTTAATGATATTAGAGTTTGGATTTTGTTTGGTGTAAGTGTAGGATTTTGATGGAAAGGCACTAGGGGTGGGAGAGGAAAGGAGCTCTGATTCAATATCCCCAGGTAATATGATATGAATAATTGGAAAATGGAGATATCATTTCAGTTGGTTAATTGTAATAAACCTATCATCTTGTTAGAGCATTAAGGTAGAATCAACATGTTGGGAAACAGATAAAAGGTGCAAGAAAGCATTTAAAATTCAATCATTAGGTTTCATTGCACCCATCTGCTCCCAGGAAATATAATTGGAAATTCGATTCATTGACCTTTAGCTGCCATTTTGGACCACAGTTTCAAAATCTATGTTTTCAAGTTGGACATTTGAAGTTAATTTGATAAAAGCCATATTCGGTACATTTTTAACCAATTATGTTTTTGAGCAAAATTTAGAAAAAATAAAATCAGGCTTAATGTGCTGGTGTATATATGACAAAGAGTCAGCATAGTTATTTAATCCTGGATCTAGTTAAAATAACTGATGTTCAAATTAAGGTTTCAATTAACTAGAGGGACTGCTGAACTTTTTACTGTTATTTTATGCACGAACTCCTGCTTCTCATTAATTATTCTCTGGGTCCATATTATACTACATTTATACTTACAACATCCAATTATGCTAAAATTACATACCATGGTATTAAAAAAAGCAATATATAGTATTTCAGGTGGTTATCCTGAATTTAAAAAAATTTTCCTCCCCCTCACTCCCTCTTGGCAACATAAGTATGACAGCACAGAATCTTCCCCGAATATTGCCTACGTCCTCATTCAGAAGAGTTACATGATAAAATTATATGCATAACACGAGAGATACATTATGTAAATTGACCATCATTTCTTGTCAGCATTTGTGTACTGCTCTGCTCGCTGAAGTTCATGTAACTTGGAAAAGAGTCATGATTAGACAGGTGTTTCTTCAGCCTATGAGATCAAGTTTCTGAAATATTTATATGGTGGCGAGCCAGATGTACACAGATTAACCTTATAATCCCATTTCACAGCTTTTCCAAATACTTGGAAACTTGTTAAGTATGAAGCTGATTATTCTGGCAGCGTATCTCCATTAATAGGATTCAGATCTTCCTTGTTTACAAGCCAATGCTGCTAATATGATCTAGTATATTAAATCAACAGAGAAACAGAAAAAGTAGAATCCATCCAAGGGCTAATTGACAGGGAAGTCTTTTCTAAAGCTTTTTAATGTGTTTTTTATTGACTTCATAATAACAGAACACACGTAGCGCAGGCGAATGATGTAACTGGGCTACTATGCTGCTATCATTTGGGATGAAGTAGTTATTTATCAGATTCTTCATGCTTCTATTGTAATGTTGATATAAGCCACATAAGACCGTGCATCTGCCCTTTACAAATATTCCCTTCAACATCATCTCGATTGGAAGGCTTACTGTCATTCGACGTGTGAAATTATTTTAAATGCGCTCATCTTTTTTTTTTAATGAATAGAGGCAACACGGAGTAATGTAATAGTATGTCATGATTTTCACTATGCTTATTTATTGGTTCTGCAATAATAGACGGAGACCTTATTGTTACACATTCAGCTTGAGCCATTTATGCACAGTGCTAGTAGGTGCACCATTTCATATTGTTATGTTCTGTCCTCTCACGAAAAGAGGTATCAGGAACCTTAAATCAAATTAGACTACAGGAAGAGTTTTATACTTTGTCTATTTTATATTAAGTGTATAGCTTTTATAAACTACCTCACTCTGCTTGAATAAACTCATGCTCCTTCAGAGACAGGAAAAACCTATTTTTCAAACTATGTATGACAGCCTGATTCCATTTTCAGAAGAAGGAAGGAGAATGCAGGCCCTCAGCAAAGAGAAGAATTCTTCCACTTTTTTACTTCTTTGGGGGACAAATTATCTACTTTGTGTTTCATATTTATACGTAATATGTCTAGTGCATGTAAAAGAAGAAGACATAATATTTCTTTAAACCTAGGATTAAGTGACCCTTAAAGAATAGTTTTTCAAGGACAATTGAAATGCAAATATATGAGATTTGGGGGCCCTTGAATTTTTGGCTCCGTGACAGATATCCTAAAGATGAAGCTACTCCATTGAGACTATGCCTCTGGACCTGTGTAGTTGAGAGTCAGGCACCGCTAGTGTATTGCCTTTTGGATTTCAACTACTCTAACATTGAACTGGGAGTTTGTAGTCAGCCTCCAGGGATGAATTGGCTACATTTGACTGCAGGGCCACTTACTCCTTTCCTATTTGATTTTTACCAAGTCAATAGTTTCCCTAGAAGAGATTTTACTCTCAGGAATAACAGCAACTATTCCAAAACTCTTCTATGCAAGAAGATCCACGTTTTTGCATTTAAAATAACTTCAGGTGTTCGGTCCAGTATGTGTGTCTTTGAGTTTCTCTCTTTCTTGTTTTTCCCAAAGTTAAATGACTATATTTTTTTCCTAATTTTAAGAGGAATTTTTACTGCAAAACTTCCACTAGAAAACCATACCTAAAACAGCACCTGGTGTATAGTAAGAACTCATTACATGTTTGTGGACTGAAAATAGAGAAAGTTGCATTTAAAAAGTTATAATTGCTTACAATTTAGTACTCAGAGGTAGTTATTGCTAATCTTTTGTTGTTCAGACCCACAATCCCTTCTCTAAATAAAAATCCAAAGAACTTAGATCTGAACTGATTTAAGATTATTTTTAATCTTTACTTGTCCCACTTAGTGTTAATATCAACATTTTTTTTTTTTTTTTTTTACTGAAGAAATACTAATATGTTTAAATTTGAGGTATTGTATCAGTCTCTGCTGGGATAGGCCATACATGACATGTACAACAAAATGTCATTCTGAGATATGGAAGACTTAAGGATTACAAAACATGTCTGAGTGCAAGGATTTTGAATAAGGGATTATAAACCTGTCTATCTTCCCATGCTGTAATGTGCAAACACATGCAAGACACACGACTAGAGTTTTGTCTAAAAATATAAATGTCTCATACATAGACACTATTCCATGTCAACAATGTGGTTTCATATTATCTGAACAATAATGGAATTCTGGGCCAATTAATGGATAATTCATTTAGTCAGTTCCTCCCTGATTGATGGTTTGATTCTTTACACTGAGATTCAATTCCCAAGGTTCTTGGTCTAAAAAAAAAAAAAAAAATTAGCTTTTCTGTCCAGAGTAAGATGCTTAACCTTATTTTTTTTTTCTGGTTTCTTATTAGGTGTAATAATATTTGTTCCTCATAAAATTGTCATAAGAATTAAAGATGAAATATGATTATGCATATAAAGGATATGATCAATACTAAATTTTGAATGAATATTAACACATACGATTATTATTGTTAGCAGTAAATGACGTAACACATGGAAGCAGGTAACTGATATGCAGACATATTCTCCATAAAAATAATATTTTATGTTAGCAATTATGCAAGAGTACAATTTTAAACCAGAATACTTACGATTATAAAAAAGTAATTTTATTAGAATGCTAATTTATTTATTTTTATTTTTTAAATATTTAATATTAAATATTTATTTAATATTTAATATTTAATATTTATTTTTATTTTTTTAACATTTTTTATTTATTTTGAGACAGAGAGAGACAGAGCATGAACGGGGGAGGGTCAGACACAGAATCCGAAGCAGGCTTCAGGCTCCCAAAGGTCAGCACAGAGCCTCACGCGGGGCTCAAATTCATGGACCGTGAGAACGTGACCTGAGCCGAAGTCGGACTCTTAACAGACTGAGCCACCCAGGCGCCCCGAATGCTAATTTATTTTATTCCAAATTTCAGTTTATACCTCTTTAAACCAGGATTGGTTACTTTGTTCTAAATGCTTTTTTTCTTAAAGGTTATTTATTTATTTTGAGACAGAAAGAGAGCAGGGGAGAGGCAGAAGGAGAGGGAGAGAGAGCGAATCCCAACCAGGCTCCGCACTAATAGCGTGGAGTCTGATTTGGGGCTCGAACTCACCAACTGTGAGATCATGATCTGAGCTGAAATCAAGAGTCAGACACCTAACTGACTGAGCCACCGAGGCACCCTTGTTTTAAATGCTAAATAGACATTTAAAAAAGTGATCAATTTTTGATAGACTGTCTTGCAAAAAAAATAATTTGCAGATATTTTAAACTTCTTAAACCACCAAAGTGAACTCTGAAGTGGAAAGATGTTAAGTCTTCCTTCAGAACAGTGCTTTTTATGCAGAAAGAACTTGTGGTAAGTAAAGCTCACCCCAGGTAGAAACTGAAGAGAAGTTTCCACAAAAGAACTGTTGTAGAGCAATGAATACCAGAGTTAGAGACATATGATAACATCTGATTTCATTTACACTTCTTTTCATGTGAGAAAATTGAAGCAGAGAAATATTACTCACATATATACAGCTAGCTAGAAATAGAAAATTAATGTCATGTGACTCAGAGTTTAGGGCTTTTGTTTCTATACCAGTTGGGATATCATGTTTGGCCTGCATTCCTATGGAGGTATTGATGGAGTATGAAAACATCCTACAGCATGAATAATTGCTACTTTGAGTAGTGAAACTTAGTTCCTAGAAGGCAGGTCAATTTGGAAAAGAATTCTTTAAGGCCTTCATATATTAAGCTTCACATCTCTGCTGGGACCTGTGTACGTACGACACATTGCCACAAGATCTTTCAAATTGATAGCCAGCAAGTAGTTTCAAGAAGTTCTGTAAGTTGGTCCTATAGAGTGAAAATATTTCCAGATTTTGGAGACTCCAGAAGCAGATTCTCAGATTCTCAGATTTGATCATAGAACTGGCTTTGATTCTTGTGTTTGAACCAAAGCTATCCAGTAGACCTCATTGCTTTCCTCTGTGTTTATTATGATTCAGAGCTGAACAATTGCAGGAACAAAGCCATTCAGGGGGGTGGTGTGTGACCTGGTATCAGAACTCTGTAGGGAGCATTGATTAACAAGCATTATTAGAATGAAAGTAATAAATCTGTAAAATACATCAGACAGTGATAAATAGTCTAGAAAGCAAAGCACAATACTCACAAAAGGGAGATGGGTCATATAGGACTTGCAGGATTTTATTTGAAAGAGTGTGAGATTTTGAGTCAAAAGAAATTTATTCCTATTACTTACTCATAAAGGGACCTCCAGCTAGCCTTTCATGAATTCCATAGGCCTCAGTTTCTCCACCCATAAAATAGAAATAATTATAATGGTTCCACTTGGTGAAGTTGAAAGGAAGTTTAGATTTGGAGAGGTTGAGAAACACTGACAAAATCACCCTGTAAAATATGTAAGGAAGCACAGGAGACAAAGGAACAAGAACGGAAGAGTTCTTTTCTCTGGGAAAGAACAGGTTACTTACTCTTATTCTAAGTACACTCTAGAGGAACTTGTAATACACTTCAGGAAACTTAATGTGCCTAAGTACATTTTGTTTTCAGGTGTTCCCATGATGGTACTGTTTGCACAGTTTTAAGTAGTTTGGAATTGAATATAAACATGCTACAAATCACCTAACACTGAAATCCACTTAAAAAATATGAACAATTTTTCAATCAGGCAGCTTCCAAATGCATACTCTGGGAGAGAAGTCTGTGTCCCACAGAAGATGAAAATAACTTGTGTGTTTTCTTGTTTTTTTAAACTATGACCTAATTAAACGTAGTGTATATGTGAAAATGCCTCATTAGTATTTTATCTACAGGAGTGAGTAGACTAAAAATTTTAATTATAACGTTAAGAACTGAGACGTAGATTTTCTAAGCCAAGAGCCTGCAACTTTTCCTATTAAGGATCAGATAGTAAATATTTAGGGTTTGTGGGCCATATAGTTTCCATCAAAACTATTCATCTCTGCCATTGAAGCATGAAAAACAGCCATCGACAACATGTAAATGAAAGGGCATGGCTGAGTTCCAATAAAACTTGATTTTCAAAAACAGATAGTGGGCCTTACACCATTTTTGTAAGGTATGATTAACTGTTAACATTTCTTAATTTCTTTCCGTTTGTGTATTTATAAAAAAAAAAAAAAAAAAAAAAAAAAAAAAACACCAAAAAACCTGTACCATGTAAATTACAAATAACCTCTAACAAGATCAAGATATTTGTCTGTTGTTTCAAACTAGATATGGAAGAATGCAGGCCTATTATCTCATGAAATGATTGTCTGGGTAAGCCTGCTGCTTTTTCCAGAGGAGAAAAATTCTTAGCACTGAAGTGTCCAAGCAAAGAAAGCTGGGGATACTTGAATTAGGTATTAAGTGTCAGTCTGATAAAGACTAGAGATATTTCATTTCATTTTGTGCTAATGTTTAATTAAAAATCTGTTAGCATTAGTAAAGACACTTAGCTTTATTTTAATTTCAGGTATGAATACCAACCTAAAATAGACTCTTTCCATTGAATCATACATTTTGAATGTGATACTTATTTCTGTATTTCAGAGGGAAAAATGATAAATATTCTAGTAATCTAATACTCATAAATTTGATTAATAATTAATTTCTTCTTCAAACTTAGGAATGCCTTTACTTTGTTAAAGTCATATCTCAGGGCAGATCTTCCAAATTCCCTGTATATTATCTCCTAAGTTTTTGTAATTGTACTCTTACATTACTCATTTTGTTTTCAAATACAATGGATAATTTTTTCTGGAAAATGTAAAGTTTATTTATTTATTTTGAGAGAGAGAAGGAGAGAGAGAGAGAGAGACTGAGAGAATCCCAAGCAGGCTCCTGTAGACACAGGTCTCAGTCTCCCAAATCGTGAGATCATGACCTGAGTCGAAATCAAGAGTCAGACACTTAACTGAGACACCCAGGTGCCCCTGAAAATTTAAATTTGTATATATTTTTTGTTGTTTTGGAAGGGGTTAGTAACTTATCTTTGAAACCCATGCAAAAGACCAGGACCACAAAATTCCCCCAAAGTAATTATTTAAAATAAATCATTATTTACTAATTATTGTAAAATAAATTGATTGGTTGGCTGTTTGCATGAATTGTTGCTTATAAAGTTAAAAATTCTCAGGGTACCTGGGTGGCTCAGTTGATTACATCAGACTTTGGCTCAGGTCATGATCTCACAGTTTGTGAATTAGAGCCCTGCGTTGGGCTCTGTGCTGACAGTTCAGGTCCTGGAGCCTATTTTGGATTCTGTGTCTCCCTCTCTCTCTGCCCCTCCCCTGCTCATGTTCTGTCTCTCTTTTTGCCCCTCCACTGCTTGTGCGCGCTCTCTCTCTCTCTCAAAAGTAAATAAATAATTTTGAAAAAAAGAAAAACAACTTCCTTTTATAAAGAGTTAAAAACTCTTTATTAATGTGCTAGAGGAGGGCCACCTGGGTGGCTCAGTCAGTTGAGCGTCCGACTTCGGCTCAGGGCATGATCTCACAGTTCATGAGTTTGAGCCCCGCGTTGGGCTCTGTGCTGACAGCACAGAGCCTGGAGCCTGCTTCGGATTCTGTGTCTCCCTCTCTCTCTCTGCCCCTAATCCACTCGCATCCTGTCTCTGTCTCTCTCAAAAATAAACATTAAAAAAAAAATTTAAATTTTAGAGGAAGGAAAAAGTAAGAAAGGTATTTCATCCTTCAATTCCACCTTGAATTCCTTCTATTTATTTTTACTATTAGGAACTGGAATGTACCTATACAGGTGATGAGTTGAAAGGCAGATGCAAAATCAGACAGGAACCTTATCTTGCTGATATTTTTTTTTTCTTTCATTTGCAAAATTTAACCGATTATTTAAATAATAATAGACTTTATCTTCTGATCAACAACGTTATTTGGAGGAGGAAGACTGGTGAACTGTGTGTACCAAAATCATTGTATCTGTAATGTTTTAAATTTTAGTGTATTTTGGAAAAAAAAAAACAAACTGATGATATGTGACAGACAGACAGTTTGGTTTTTAAATTAGTTACTTACATTAGTTATTTATATCTTTTAAATTAGTTATTTTTGGGGAATTTTCTGTAATGATTGGCTAAATGTAATACTTTGAATTTCTTTTGCACTTTAAAAGGTAAGTGTTCAGAAGTGCCTATTTTGACAATTTATATGACTGTCATGATGGTAAGTAATCATACAGTTAAGCCCACTGCTTGCATTAGACTGTTTGATAATACACGGCCATTATTACCTTTTTATGTTATTGGCCAAAGGAAGAAAATCTAGTTATTGGAGTTATATGCAATGCTCAGCATATTCAAATAATTTAATGTGCAAGCATGGAAAGGTAAAAGCGCATACTCTTTCAGTGAGTTGTCTTATTAGTACGGGGGATGGCAGTACTATTTTTGCTTGGTGTGTAACGTAATTTTTAAAAGCATTTCAAGGCAAGTTACATTCATTTCTCATTAACTTAGTTCTGAAAATGTTGGGACGGATCCTGATTTTTCTCTATTTGCCAGAGAGGTAGCACAGATACTGACTGGTCCTGGTGGTTCCCGGCAAGTACGTTGTTCTGCAGTGAATTGGGTATATGAAGGGTAACTTTGTGAAAGTTAGTTAGCTGTCATTTCTCTTAAATGTCATTTCTCTGTTAAAAAAATGTAGACAGTAACATTACTATGTGTCCTAGGGCAATTGAGGAGAATGAGTAATAAATATCAATAATACTGTTGTGTGGATACTAAAATGGAACAGCATACTCCAAGCCTCCTAACATAGAAAGTACACAATGACTCTGTTTCCATAAATTTAGATTCAGTGCAGTATAGTTTCAAAACATGTCCATATTAGCTAAATAAATTAGACTGAAAACTGGCTTGAATCCAAAAATAAATTAATTTATCAAATTTTTCTTTCACTTATTAGCAAGTTTTTAACATTAATGAAATAAGAGTTTAAGAACTGTATCTTGCATTCACAGTGACAGTAAATAAAATGGTGAGTCACCAATTTGTCTCGCTCCCTTTTCTCTCTTTCTCTTCATATGTCGGAGTTCTAGAAGTTCAGACTTCTAATGAATTTTCACTGGCTACATTTACCTTTGGGTTCTTAGTTTGGAGGCCTGATTGCAGAGAAACCAGTTGTAGGTATTCCCTCTGGTGGGATAAATCTTCCATATTCTTGATAGAGAAAAAGAGCACTATAGGGGGAAAGCAGAGAAGAATCTTCTAAGACAATATATCTGGCTGAGAGATAGCCAAAACCAACCAACCGACCAACCAACCAACCAAACAAGCAAACAAACAACCAAACAGAAAATAATAGAACTCCCAACTCTCCCCCCCACTACCACCACTGGAAGAAAACAAAAAGACTGGGTATAAGCTAGGGTTGAGATAGAGACTGACCTTACTAAAGAGAATGGACTAATTGCAGGTATTAAAGCCAGCCACTCAAAGTTTGAATTTTTTTCCCTAAGACATCAACTTATGGCATAACTCTATGCCATTGCCAGAGAGAAAGCACATCTAGCATTCAGGGGCACCTTGGTGGCCTATGGACTCCAAACTTCAGCAAAAATAAAAAAGAATGCACAGCATTCTCTACTTTGTGTGCTTTTCTAGATAACAAACAGCACTCCTCTTACCTTTTGATTATTTCAACATTCTTCTTTCTTCTCAAAGCTGATTTTCTTTACGATTCATAAATTAAATGATTAAACTCCAGCATACAAGTTATTATTAAAATTATCAGTGTTGTTTATGAAAGAGTTAACATTTGCAAAAGGTTTTAATGTACAGACTCATTACTTTCAGAACAAAATCATCTAAGTCATCCTAATTGAGCTGTAGACTTAAAATGCTTGCTTACAGGATGTGGCTGTTCTTGCTCTCTCATTTCTAATTTAAAGTAATGCTAGCTTTGCTAAATGTGGTAAGAATTTCTCATGTTTTTATTATGCCTTTAGTAGCAAAACACAAATGTCGACCACACTATACTTGTATAAAATGTATTATTTTGAAAATCATTGATAAATACAGTTATTGCCATACCTCATGCACTTTGAAAATTCCAGAGCCATAGGTGCTGTCAGATAACTTTATAAGTGGTGGCTTAAAGTGCTGTTGCCTACTTCAGCAATGTAGAAAGAACCACACCATATATTCTGTTGAAGGCAAAGCTATCAGAAGCGATGTCGGTATGAAAAGGCTTAAAGTGAATTATTCACCTCTTAACACTCCCTTGTGTTCAGTCTGCTGCAAAGAGAATGCTTACTATCAATGTGAAAAGCAGTGCCTTTGAATTAAAGGAAAAGTTCAACTTGTTTGGCTTTGTTTTCACCCCAATGGCATCAATATGTGCAGTCAACCTTATGTCCGTAATTCAAAAGAATTTTCAAAATTCCACTCCCCTGTGCCCCTGGATGAGGAAAACACTGATCATCTTAGTATAGCTGAAGCTGTAATGATATGATTTAACACCATAACTACACATCCAATCCCAAATTCGTGTGTGAGAAGCCAGTTTTCTCATAATAATGACTTTAAAGAGTCGAAGTATGTCAAAGACATACTTTCATTTCTCTTTAATAATTCCTATGCTAAATCAATACCTCTAGAATGAAACCTTTCTTCATATTTGTATCGCAACCTTTGGGAGAGTCTTCTTGTATTAGACATAAATATATTACAAGTTTATCAAGACACTGAGGCAAATACGCTTTTAGAACCTGGTACAAAATGCTGCGTCTTTTCCTTCTCAGTGTCTAATCTGCTGTCGGTCCTATTCAGTGTATTTTTAATTTCAAATGTTGTAGTTTTCATTTTTATAAGTTCCATTTGGGTCTTTTCTATATCATCTACTTCTCTCCTTCGGGCCCAAGATGAAAATGATACAAGGGAGGTACTTAGGGCTCAAATTTTAAGAAGGCACTTGCTCTCAAAGCCAGGCTTTTACGTTCTTGACCATATTTTTAATATTCTAATATTTAAGATTCTTGTTGGTTAAGTCCATCATCTCTTTCATGCCAGGATCTGTTTTCATCGATTGATTTTTCTCCCAGCCATGGGTTATATTTTCTTAACTTGTTGCAGACCTTATAATTCTTGATTGGGTCTCAGCTATTGTGAATTTTATATTGTTGAATGCTGGAATTTTTATATTGCCTCAGGTCTGAGCTAAACATATGTTTGTGGAATGAATTTACCCACTGAGCCTCTGTCTCAAAGGTCTCCTTTCTGGTAAAGAAACAGACATAGAAAGGTAAAAGGATAGCAAGGATGCCAGCAGTTTATAAAGCACTGCCTCCTACATTTCCACACCAATGATTCTGGAAATGCGAGAGCTGTTTGTTTTGTCAAAAATTGTTCTCTCCATAGGAAATTTCCTGACTGCCCCATGAGTCTGTAATGGGAAATATAAGAGAACACTGGCAAATTAGCACCAAAGTATTGTGGACATATTTATCACATAGTGATTGGATTAATCACAGATTGAATTCCAGAATTTACTGAAATAGCATCTGTGATGAGAAAGACTAAACCATACAATCCACTTTCTTAATGATTGAATTATTTTTTTTCTCTTCCTTTTGCAGGGATACCTTTGAAAATAGTTTTCTGATGTTTTCTTTCTTAGAAATTATTAGAAATGGGATTCAAAATGATGATGTCTTTAATTTTCTTATCCATAATTGTCTCATTTCCTAGAAATCCAAATATTGTTTTAAAATTGCTCAGACTTTCCTCCAGTTATCATTATTTCATGATTATTACAGTGCTGCATGCAGGACTTAAAAAAATGTAAAAGTTATAATGGAATTGTATTAGATAACTAAGAAATTTTCATATATTGTGTCATATAAAGTATAAAACAACATCTTTTAAATAGTATATCCTAATTTTACCACCAAAGTTGTAAAATTATTTTGAAGGTATTTTAATACACTTTGGTATATCTTAGATGCTAATCATTTCATATTCAATGTGTTTACACTCTTTACAAATATATTCTGTTCACTCTCAAATGTAGAATCAATATACAAGGTATTTTCTTTAAAAAAAAAAAAAACAAAAACAACTCACCGTTTCTGAGGATGGATCCCCGTTCTTCACAATCTAGCCATGTTTGTTTCCTGCATTGAAATAAAAAGCCATTCTTTTGTTGTGGAGTCTATCTGGCTTATTCGGCAAAGCATGCAACTCTTGACCTCAAGGTCATGAGTTCAAGCTCCAGGTTGGGTGTGGGACCTATTTTTACAGAAAGAAAAGCCATCCCTTTGCAATAAATTCTGTCTGCAAACTTCATTTGAAGTATTTATGTTATGGTTGGGTAAACAGGAACTGCACACAAGGAAAACATCTTTGAAAGAAATGAAAATTTAGCTAAATAATTCATATTAAGGTGACTGTCTTATAGAGCTGTTGCTTGGGTTTGCTAGTGTGGCTGAATAGATCTCTATATCCTGAATCCATTTGTAGTCTGTCCAAATGAATACAGAATTTCTACATAGGTTTTATAAGTTGGCTTTGTATAATTTTTTAAAGGTTCAGAAACACTCCTTATTGAAGAAACTTAATAAAAGAGCTTATAGATTTATAATTCTCTGTGAGGCAGAAGGATCTTCAGCATATATGACAGGCAAATAGCGCCTTAGATTTAATTTTCGAATTACCTTTTTGAGCATATAGTAATGAACTTGTTTTGAGTGTAGAGTTCCATGTATTTTTAATCATGTACATATAAAAGCTTCATGAAACCACCACCACAATCAGGATAGTAAACAGTTCAGGAGTTGAAAATCTTCATGCTGAATCTCCCTTAGGCAGTTTTAAAACTTGCCATCCACTGATCTGTTCTATGTCATCATAGTTTTTGGTTTTTTGAAAAGTTTTATAAATGGAATTATACAGTGTGAAATTTTCTGTGAGTGGCTTCCTTCAATCACCAAAATGCTTTCGAGGTGCATCTAAGTTGTTGCGTCACTAGTTTTTTTTTTTTTTTTTTATTGCTAAATAGTTGTCCAATGTATGCATGTACCACAGTCTGTTTATCTATTCACCTATTGAAAGATATATGGGCTGATTCCAGTTTTGACAAAGAGGGCTTCTGTAAATATTTATGTACAAATCTTTCAAATCTTTGTGTGAACATAGTTTACATTGCTTTAAAGTAAATCCCAAATGTCTGCATCAGTCTGGATGGTTTTTTTTTTTTTTTTTTTTTTTTTTTGGCTATGGATTATGCTTTTGGTATCATGTCTAAGAACTCTGCATATTGCCAAGTCACAAAGGTTTTCTGCTAGGTTTTCTTAAATGTACAGGTTTACATTTATATTTAGAGGTGTGGTCCATTTTGATACATATATTTGATACATACATACATTATATATATGTATACATCCATACATATGTATAAAACACACACACACACACACACACACACACACACACACAGAAAGACATGGAGAGAGGTGTAGTTTAAGGTTCATTTTTATTGAATTATCTATCAAATTGCCTTTTGAAACTGTGTCAAAAATCAATTGGCCGTATTTCTGTGGGCTACTTATGGACAGTCTTCTCTGTTCTATTGATCTATGTGTCTTTTTTGTCTACAGTACTACACTGTCTTGATTAGTGCAGCTTCATAATAACTCTTAAAATAGAGTGATTCCCCCAACTTTATTCTTCTTTTTCAAAAATTTTTTGGCTATTATAGTCACTTTGCTTTCCATTTTGAATTTTAGAATCCTTGTCTGTATTTACAGTGAATCATGCTGTAAATCTGAATGTTGTTATATTACATGTATAGATTATTTGAGGAACATTGACAGCTTTACCTTGCTGAGTCTTCCACTCCATAAATGCAATATATTTCTTCATTTATTTAGATCTTCTTTGATTTATTTCATCAACTTTTGTAATTTTCAGGGCACAGATTCTGTACTTGTTATTGAAAATATTTTTTTCTAAGCATTTGATTGGTAGGCAACTATGATAAATGGATTGCTTTTGAAAGTTCGGTTTTCAATAGTTCGTTGCTAGAATATTGAAATATAATTGATTTTTGTGTGATGACCTTGAATACGGCAACCTTATTTATTGGTTCTAAGAAGTTTTGTTTCCAATTTGTTTTTTTTTAATTCCTTTTTATTTCCTGCCTAAACAGTAATATTATCTGCGAGTATAGTAACTGAGAAATTTCCCCTTCCTTTTTAATTTATCTTTTATTTATTTTTCTTGCCTTGTTGAACTTAATGGGTCTTTTAGCACAATGGTGAATAAAAGTGGTGAAAGCAAGGGTGAAAACTTTCAGTCTTTCACTGGTAAATATAATATTAGTTATACATGTTTTTTGTTTGTTTGTTTTTTGGTAGATGCTCTTTATACAGTTGAAGAAGTTTCCCTCTCTTTCTGCCTTTGCTGAGAATTTTTATCATTCATAGATGTTGACTTATTTCAAATGCTTGATACATTTTAAGAATTGCTATTTTTACTATTTACTAGTAAAAAATAATCTATTTGACTCCTTTTACTATCCACTTTCAATTCAACTTCTTTAGGCATATGTAAGTGGTCATATCAAATTAATCTACTTCAACAAATAAAGAAGTTACCCAATTTGAGCCAACGTGGTTTAGTTTCAGTAGGTGCCTTCTTTTGGTCTTTCTCATAGATGCTTTTTTAACTCATGATTTGTTTTCTAGAGTTATAACAGAAGAAGCAAATTGTAGAGTATGTAAATATATCTTCGGATATACCTGAGAAATAGCTTATTATTGAGTACTCCTGATAAAAATTCTGATTTTGAATGTCATTTATAAATTGACTACAATTTGCTGAGTACTCCTGGAGAAATGCATGAAGGCAAGTAATCAAAGAAACTCTTCATATCATGCAGACTTATCCACTTTGTATGTTAGTTTAATTGATTACTTGTTTATTTGTGTTTTCAGTACAAAGGAAAGTAATGAATACTAAGTTTTCATGTTCATCAAACAAAAAAACAAGAAATGAACAAAAAAATGAAACTAGGAGAATGGACTCAGTTTTATAAGATAGTTCAGATCTGTTTTCTTACGAGCAAATAATCAGTAAAAAATGGCCAAACTTCTGTCTTTTATTCCAGACTGAACTAGATTAAAAAGATGATCACATTCTAAAGTTTTTAACGTGTCTATCTTGGAAGTTTTCTGTAACTACCCACCAATTCCGAGTACTTTTACAAAATAATAAACAAATTATATGTTTAAAAGTAATAGTTAAAAGTCACTGTGTTCCAGTTGAATTTGAAGGGAAAACATTAGTGTATATGATTAATTTGTATGGAAGAGGATAAAATTTTCAAAGATATAAATATTCATGTTTAATAACTCTGATGAGTCCTAAAAAACTACAAGTGTCTGACCTCAAGTTTTACCTTCTTCTTAGACTTAAAAGTTAAGATTTATAGATATGCAAGGTAAAACGAATTTTTTAGAGTACATTATCGGGAAATATCTTAAAACCCTTCCATTTCTAAATTAAATGATGCTGTGGTACATATGGCTTTTGTTTTGGGTCTATTTTCATTTTCCTATGCAAATACAGTTATTTTATATTCAGATTATTTTAAATGAGTTTTCTGACACCCTTGGAGCCTGGATAATGAAAATGTTATTTTCTATATTAAAACCAGTGTGGTTTTTATAGTGAGTTAGTTATATGTTTGTTAAAGGCCAAATGGCTATTTCATTATGGTAATCATAAACACACACACAATCTTTCAGGCTTCTACGTATTTAATGGATAAATGCAGGCACTATTAGTAAACTTCTGATACTCTGCTACTGATTAAGCTGCAGATTTTTAACAATTGTATTTTGTGAAATTCTATAACGATAAACCAATCTTTCTTTCTTTCTTTCTTTCTTTCTTTCTTTCTTTCTTTCTTTCTTTTTCTTTCTTTTTTACATTCTTTTTTACCTCTCTCCACGTCATTCCTCCTCCTGCGTATACGTATCTTTTTGTTTCTCTCTTTCTCCTCTCTACTTTTCTCTTGCCTTTCTCTGAAATTATATTTTTCTCCTCTTTCTTCCCCTTCTAAAATCCCTTCTCTTATGACTTCTTCTCGTTTTTCAATTTTCATCAAAATAACATTTGGTAGCAACACCATCGCTCAGTGGTCATCAAACACTCTGATGCATCCATGCAAACAGACATCGTACAAACATACATATGCACATGTGCACATGCACACACACATAATTTAAAAATAGCTCTTCATTCGGTGGGAAAACGTATTCTATTTCTTAGCTCAAGTCTTTTAATTTATTAGAGCTGTTTAGAACTTTAACAATAGGCAAACATTTTTAGATACTCTCCCTAGTAGAACAGGGGAAGGAAAGTTTCCTTATCTGTTTCCCTGTGTTTAACTGAATAGGGATCCTATCCTGTGATGCTTCACCTAACTAAAGCCATTACAATCACAAAGTTACTTATAATAGCACTTATGTTTTCTAACTAGAGTTTCTACTTTGATTTATATTTTATTCTCTCTGTAATACTCAGGATTCTGTTTTTCTGAAGTGTTCTAAGATACTCATGGCCTAGTCTGTAACCGACAACAATAATAGGTTGCATACATGTTTTTGACTAATTCAAAAGAGGAACTTGATTTTATTAAGCTAAAATGTGGAGTTTCTAAATAATTATAGTTTTAAAATTTAGCAAAATTCTGTTGCAAACATTTTTGCCCCAGTGTTGTTTTCTGCTATTATTTTTACTAGAAGATTGTCACCCTTAAAAACTGATAGTTTGCCATTATGGAAACAAAAATTAATGTGCTTCACAGAACCTAAACACTAATAAAACATGTTAATGAAAAATGTCTGCTACCAAATGCTAGTTAAAGCAGATTAGAAGTGAGAAATGCATTGACCTTGTTTACCTTCATCTTTGCATTTTGATAAAGGTCATTTGAGCACCGACAAAAGATTATAGATTCACAAATTTATGAGGCTATTTCTTGTCCCCAAGCTTTTAGCAGACAGTGAAACTTAGTATTTTAAGCTATTACTCTTAACATGTCATTTTCCCCCCAATAATAAATAGTTCCCAAAAGCCACATAATTAAAATTATTTCATGGGAAGAAAAAAGAGTACTGTTAGTTTAATTTAGCTTTATTTATACGGAAACACATATTGCACTACGTTAAGCCTTACCTTGGGCCCTCTTCTTCATGAATCGCATGCTCCTGTGTCACTGATACTTACATGCTGGATGATCTTGTATGAATCCATAGCTGCTTCAGGGCACAATGGTGTGATATGAAGTGATGCTGAAAACAGGAGAACCTTTGTCACTGAGTCAGCTGCAAGAAGAAGTGATGTGTATGAATGTACAGTATAGGGAGATCTATGAAAGATCTAGTCTCTTTCTCCCAAAAGACTCTGTTCCATGATACAAGGAGAATTCAGTTCTTTTTGGCAGACCTCCACATCAGTTTGGAAGCAGTAAAAACAACCACAAAAACAAGCCTGGTTTCTCAACGTCTTTACTCTCAATATTTTAAGTGACATTTTATTTCTTATTTTTATTTCACTTTGTTTTCGATAACCAGCGGTAATACCCCTTTCCACTGTATCGTTTGAGTTCAATGCCATAATAGGAATGTAGATGAGAATGAATTATAGAGAGGAGTTCAACCATATGTTCCATGCTTGTAATTGTTATTGGCAAAATTTGAAGGAAAGGCCCTGCATCTCTTAATTGAGGAGTGGATGACTTTAAGTGATGCTACATGGAGGGCGTAAAATCCCAGCAGATGATGCAATTATGTTTAAAAATGAGTATTATTAAATAATTCACACTTTTAATATGGAGAAATTAGGTCATTTTTTCACTCCTCCCACAAATGTTCAATCTTAATATCTAGGTTATGAAACAACGCAGACAGTGTTATCCATCCTGGTAGGAACAGAGAATGCCAGTTATGACAGGCTCATTGTTTACTTTAACAGGTAATTTGTGGACCGGAATCATTTAATTGTTCTGAGTACATAATTACATGTCAGCAATTTCCAATTTAATTAAAATTTACAAATCTGAAGATTAAGGGAATTTTTGAATTATTAATCATTTTTCCACTAGGAAATCTTGTTGCTCTGCAGGAGATTTGTCCAGTGTACAACTATACGTATTTTTTTCCTTCTCTTTCGCAGACAGACAATTTTCCCGCAGAGCCCAATTACATGGGCAGCAGGCAGCAGTTTGTTCAAAGGTAAGGCCTATTAAATAACTTTCTCGGCTTCCCCATTTGCATTCGTGGCAAAATTGCTTTGCAAGAGACTACACTTCAGATTCAAACTCGTAGAGACAACACTTTCTCTTCTTTTTCTTTATATGTATTTCAGTAGCTCCACGTTTAAGGACCCAGAAAGAGCCAGCCTGAGAGACAGTGGGCACGGGGACAGTGATCAGGCTGACAGTGACCAAGACACTAACAAAGGCTCCTGCTGTGACATGTCTGTTAGGGAGGCACTCAAGATGAAAACTACTTCAACTAAAAGCCAACCACTTGAACAAGGTGAGTGAAGCCTTCCAATGCTTACGACGTGTAAAGCTTAAGCAATCATTATAAACCTATTAGTACTAGAGTCGCAGTTTATCACGGTGGAACGGACCATTGATAATATATCAAAGAAACAGCAGATCCCGAGCTTGTCCCAGACAGAAAGCAACTATTCAACACCTCAGGAACAACAGAAAAAGGAAGGCCATGGATATTAGTCTGTAACCATCTTAAAATGACAACTTGACCAAAGTCACCAGATTGTTCGTAGCTTTACAGACATTCCCCAACCTGTCCCATTTTTTGTTTCATTAGCAAGGAAAGCAGGGCATATGTTGGCTAGATATGCACATTCTAATATACTAACTTACAAGATCAAATTTAGTAAATTCACCACGTTTAGGTAAAATGAAAACCTGGTTGGAATTTTATAGCTTTTAGCAGAGTTTGTTTATTTTTAATGTGCATTTTAGCCTCAAAGTAGTTTTTCAAGAGTTAAATGACAGCAAGCCAGAATTTTGGCTCCTTTTTTGATTTACATCTAAATGTGCATGGGTGTCAAATAAATATGTACTTGTTTACCCTGATAGAGATAAAAAAGAAATACTTCCTAATAATACAAATGTTTTCTAAAAGTCTACCTTCAATTTATCCATTTGATATGCCTTTTTATTAGTTTTGATGCTTTTATTGTTTCAAACACAATGAAATATTTGCTAATGATTCACCCAGAGAATTAAGCTACTCTGACATATAAGACTTAGGCACTGTGAATAGGTTTTTATGTCTAATTATAAAAAATGAAAAACACTGTTGTATAAATCGGGTTTCAGAATTGCAAGTACGTATTACATTAGTTAATACTAGTTTTCAAAGTATAATAGTATTTAAATATATCTAATATTTATTATTTCAGTTTTTTAGGGAGAAACTACATTTAAACTTTGTGAACATAGTCATTTATTCTTCTAATTCACTTCTTGATTGTCAATTCATAGAAAGTAACCTTTTGCCTGTAGTGAAGCCTGACATATTACATATGTGTCAATAGATATTATTAATTTCTCTAATCTAAAATTAAAATTCATTTTAATACAAACACATTCACACATATGTGAATTCAATACAGAAATAAATACATAGGTTCATAATAATATATATGCAATACAGAAATAAATACATATGTTCAATAAAATATAATTTATATTTCTGCACTGAATACAACATCCTGAATTTATTTTAAGATTGGCCTCCAAAAAAGCCTTTTTTGATAAGTCATAACTGCCATATACACCATAGCAACTTTTTGTCCAACAATGCAATATTGTGTTTTATAGTAATTGAATTGTAATTGAATTGAATTACAATTGAATATTGAATTGAATATTTATAGAATATTCATAGTTCCTACAAATTTGAATGTTTACTTAAAGTGACTTAAATGATCTTGATGGGTTTTAACTATGTCATATTATAATATGTGAATTTTTTAGACAAATTTTAAGTAGTGGGTTCTTGCATCTTGATATGTGAATACAGAACCTAACATAGACTCATCTTTGTGTGTAATAAAGTGATTGATGGATAATACATTGGCTACTTTTTTCAAAGCTGCATAGAGTAAGTAAAGAGTTTGCATTTATTATCATATTTCATGAGAAACTTTGTTAATCAAAGAAAAGTTTATATGCTGTTCACATTAACTCTTTAAATTATTTTCATCCAACTGAGCAATATATTTGATGGGAAAGAGCAAAGGCCCCTATAGAAAATGGAAGTGGTTTTATTTATGCCTAAAGATGTAATTTATACTGAAAATCTGTTTTTTCAATTTTGATATTAGAAGATAATACCTTAAAAAAGTAGGCCATTCTTAGAAGAGCATATATTTGGTATATATTGTAAATAACATTCTACATAAAATAATTGCTAGTGTAAGAGTGAGAATGCTAATACAAATGTGTCCTGGAAAACAACTAGTTTCCACACATCTTTCTTAATAAATATGGGAAAGTTATTATGAATCTATGAATTATAGAAGAAATACAGACCTCTACTTTAAAACATGATTTTGGAGGATTAGATAAAATAGTATTTCATTGACTGATTGACTGATTAATGTATTAGTTCATGTATTTAATAAATATCTATTAAATCATTTCAATACTTGAGGAAAGTTAGTTTCTTCAGGAACCTCAAAAATAAATTTGACTTGGAGTCTGCCTTCAAGAAACTGTATGTAACTAGTAGAGATGGGGAAGCTCTCCCTCTCTGTCTCTCTCATCTGTCTCCATTTTTCATCTTCAGTCTCCCTATTTCTTTCCATCATCTATATCATCTTTTTTGTTTTCTTCTTTCCTTCCTTTTTGCCTTCCTTCCTCCCTCCTTTCATTCTTTCCTTCCTTCCTTCCTTCCTTCCTTCCTTCCTTCCTTCCTTCCATTCTTCTTTTTCTTCTTTCTTTCTTTCTTTCTTTCTTTCTTTCTTTCTTTCTTCCATCTATCCATGTTTATACTTATCTATCTACCCATATAGATTCAGAGAAGGAGACTAGCATTTACTGAGTTCTTACCATTTACTATAAACTGTGTTAGCTCCATTTCATTGTTAGCTTATTTAACCTGAAAACTCTAAAATGCTTAATCATTTTTGTCTCACTCACAAGAAAACTGAACGTATAGAAAATATATTAATCTGCTCAGCAGGTTGGAATTTTATGCTACATCTAGATATAGCTAAAACTTGTGTCTTTTCTACACAACTTTGTCTCCAAATGTGAGAATTTGCTCAGACATTCTGATTCACTGCTATGACTAGATATCAAATAAACATTGAAGAATAAGTTAAAACCTGAGTCATGTATGCAAACCTTACGGGAGAATATAAGAATAGCTCATATGCATTGAATGAATTATGCAGTACTTAAAACTTATTATCCTATTTAGTTTTCATTGCATTTATAGATAAGGAAGTACTGCTACTCTCACATTTAACAGATATTAAGAAATGTTCTCAGTGTTCTGCAGTTATAAGCAGTGAAGTCAACATTAGAAATAAAATGACATGCCTTCAGAGCCCGCCCTCTTACCCAATGCTTTATACTATTCACATAATGAACAGTTTACTCAGAAATAATTTTAAAATGTTTGAAGAAGCCATCAGCCATTGTCTTGGTCAATGTACTCTGTTAATTTATTTGAAAAGCGTCAAGAGAGGCAATGCCAAATTAATTCAATGCACACCCATAAAGAATAATTTTCTTTACAGATGAAAGACGATGACAGCTGTATTTAAGCAATTATCTCATGTCAGATTTCAAATATTAAACCCTAATCTTTAATACCTTCAAAAATATCCTAAGAATCAACAGTAAATTTTCTCTTAGGAGAAAGAAACCAAACACTAAACAGAAAGAAATCCATTTATGAGTCTTTTTTCCTTTCTAAAAATTTGTAGTAGTGCCTTAACACATTTCAGTTAAAACAATCAATAGCATATTATATTTTATAGTTTTTGTATTAGCTTATTTGATTTCTTTCCTTGTTTAAATTTTCTCTATTAAGAAAAATGATGTTCTATTTCTAACTCAAAATATTTCTTTAGCTTAGAAATTAGAATTAATTCCAAAAATAATCTTCACATTTTCAATGGAACTTTCTACTGATAATGGTTTTCCTTTGCAAATGATTTAGGCCTTTGAAATCTTCTATTATTAGTTCAAATATTACTTTTTCTTCTCTTTTGTGCAGACTTTTTCCATTTGTTCTATTCCTGATAATTATGTTTATTGCTACCATCAGTTTAGTCGTCCCAAATACACAGCAGTAGTATGTGTTGCTCATTATTTTAGCAAAAATATTTGAAAGAGTTCAGTAGTTAATTGAAGGTGTGATGGATAGCATGACAGCTGGGGAATCGCCTTAAGGATTTTATGTTAAATCCTCTAATAGAAAGAAGTGGTTTTAGTTTCTCTAGTGGGACTAAAAAAAATTCTCAAAGAATGTACTTAGTTTTTTTCTATTTGGTTGCATCTTTGTGCCCTGCCAGTCTATTTGTCACTTAGATTTTCTCCATACTCCCTTTGTCCAATATTATAGGTAGGTAGGTAGGTAGGTATCTACCTAGGTAGATAGGTAGGTAGATAAAGCAATCCACTTTGACTTCTTTCAGAAAACATCTGTACTTTGGAGTTTCTGTCCATTACAGAGGTCTGGTAAAGTATTTTGATTGTGAGCAATAACTTTTTCTTCTTTAACAACATTTAGTAAACTTTCCCTAAAATTCAGTAGTCTCTCTTGATTCCCAAATAATAAATGTGCAGTTTTCATAAATGCTGTCTGGTGATTTCTTTGAGCTCTTTATTGATAACTCAGTGACTGTTCTCAAGTTTTCAAGGGTAATCAGTCTTCTGCTATCTTTATAGTTGACTGAAACCAAGTTCGTGAATTTAAGCCAGAAGCTAGTGGAATAGCATTGCACCCTGTAAGTGTTGACAACCTTTGCTAGGGACAGCAGTAGAAGCATCACCGTGAGGGAAGCTAATGCCCTGTTAGGTGGCCAACTGTCCATCCCTTCCTCTGTAACTGGATTCCAGGACTTTTCTGATCCTTAGAAGTTGCTTCATTCAAGTTCTTTCTCATTTCTCCTTTTATTTAATTGCCTTATACTTTCTTTCCTTCTTTTTTTTTTTTTTTTTCCTATTCAATCCTGTGCCTCCTCTGTCCTCTCTCTTCTGCTAGAAAATCTGACTTCTTAAATTACATTCTGGGTTCAAAACATTTCAGAATAGAATCCCTGATTAAAATCTAATAAAAGTAAAATCAATAGAAAGTTGAGAATAATAGAAAGACAAAATAAGGTAGGTTTGCTCCAGTGAATTCAGTTTTAAAACTAAATTACATTCTTAAGGGTTGCCTTCCCTCTTCCCAGAGGACATTCTGGAAAACTACAAAAATTAAAGCTAATGGATTTTTTTGTTTGTTTGTTTTGTTTTTTACAAGTCACTGTTTGAATTTTGCTTGTGGGCCCCATATTTAAAACAGGATTAGGCTAGTTTAAAGACTGCAGTATTTTTTATGTGATTTCAGAGTTTGGCGAGGCTCTGAGCCCTACTCTTTCAACATCGCCCTCCCTAATTTACTGCATAATGACTGCAATTTCACCATATTTCTAATTATGTCTGGAAAGGAAACAGTTTAAGGTTTCTACAACCTATACTTTACCATGGAGGAACAACTTAAGGAAGAAATAATAGGGAAATGGGAGAACACAAGGTGAAGCTCTTGTCCACCAGAGTAGGGGTGGAGCCATACATACAGGGTTTGGAAAGGAGTTATTGAGAAAGGATTAGGGCACTGAACGCAAACTTGACCTACTTTGCAATTGCCCCTAGAACTGACTAGCGATAGGACCGTACTTGGATAGTACTGTAATATTCTCAAGTTTCCGTTCTGCTTTCTATTCTGCACCTATGGTTACTGCAGCTGTGACCCTTCCAATCAGTCGATGTCTCTTCCCAGACCTTCCCATAACACGCATCAGCAAATTGCTTCTACACAAGTAAGGACACAGAGGTGATGACGTCGTCCATCCTCGCAATCTCTGAAAATACTTTTAAAAAGAAATGCTGCTGTAAACTTATTAATATCAATTTGTCTTATGAAGGAAATGGAAAATCACTGCCATATAGAGAGATGGGGAGTGGGGAAAGCAAAAGGAACAGTTGACTATTTAATACCAGGAAGAAATCACTTACGGATTTTTAAAGGCACTGCTGCTTTTATGATTCCAATGTGTGGCATTTAAGAAATTGTATTATTTGTCAAGAATTCTTATTATATCAAGCCATCTAAGTTTGTATTCGGCTGCATTTAAGAGCACCTTAATGTCAACTTTTTCCCCCTCTTGTGCTGTCTTAGGACTTTCAGAATTCATCTGGCTTTAGATTTTACTGGATAAAATATTCCCCAAACTATGAGCAGCTTAAGTTCATTTTTGATTACCAAACTTTGCAAATGTCCCATAGTGCACCTAACTTTAAAAGTTTCAATGACATCTCTTTCTCATGTGCAAACATCTGTTTCTAGAATCCAGCAGCTGGTATCATGAAAATAGAGAGATTTTATCACCCTCACATTTGTTCTCATCGTAAAGCCTCCCTAACAAGTGTTGCATGATTTACTATAGATTCAATGTGATTTTTAGGTTATCTTGCTTTTAGTAATGACTTTTGCTAAAACACTCCAAATAGGGAATGTTGGGACAGTAGTTCCCAAACTTTTAGAATGTCATTTTGCCTTGGGGCAGGGGAACCCTTCCCAGACTTAGAATTATTGTTTCTTTCAAACACTGGGATACAGCTAGAGGATTTTGGTTTTTGTGTGGTTTTTTAATAAGGACTTTTTTTCATTTTTACAAATAAAATTGTATATTAATATTATGTACATTTCTATGAAAATAAGAGTATGACATAAACGATAAACTATGACAATCAAGCATGGTTATTAGTTCATCTGTTAATTAAGAATTGTGAAAAACTAATGTTGATAGGTCTTAAGCTTCTTCAAGAAATTTTCCATTATTTCACTTTAAACCCATGTTCTAGTATTGCAGGTTCAACGTTCTTTTGAAAACCATATGAGGAAACGTTAGGGTAGGAAGATTCCTTGAATCCTTGAAGCATAATTCCCCTGTTTTATAAGTAAGAAAACAGATTCAATGAGTCTTAAAGTTAGAGGCAGAGATAGTGCTAGTTCTAGGCTTATCATTTGCTGGTCTTGAGTTCTTTGTATCCTTTATGCCATTCCTGTAATTCATGATAGAGAGACTTCAGCGTCTCCAAGCAGGTACTTCAGATTTGTCAAAACACTTCATTTTTTTATAAATCTGAAGATGTAGGCAGTTATGTCTGAGAGCTTAATTTTCGATTCTTTCATGTATATTGAATAAATATTTAACATATAAGTATATAAATATATATTATATATACATTGAATAAATGTATTGAATAGAAGCTCCAAAAATCAAAAAGATGTATCATACCAGATGTAGACAGTGACACTATTGTGTTATTTGTCACCAAGCATAAGGGTGTATATGTTTCTCATCTAGGCACAATATCTACACTTGTAATTGTGAGTCCCTGATATTGTCTCAGTGCACCGAGGGATGATGGTTCCAAGGAGAGATTTATTTAATCACTTTTTTTTTTCTTTTAATGAACAACTGTGCCAGGGATGCAAAGACAAAGTAATGCACAGGCTGGGTTCTGCAGGAGCTCATACTCTAGTAAGAGAATTGGACGTATAAGCTCTGAGGTTGGTGTAGTGAGAGCCATGCCCTGAGTATGCATGGAGTCGTGAGAAAGAAAACCCAGCTGAGATTTAAGGGAATCAAAGAAAACTCCTGGGGAAGGAGACATTTGAGTTGACTGGTTCATTCAGAAAATGTTTACCTGTTTGGGGAGGCAGGATAAGAGGGCACTCTAAGAAACACAGATGAAGTAATGTATGGCAAGTTGCTGTTGGATGCATGTGAGTAGGAAGGTGTGAGATGAAAAATGGGGCAAATGAGACCGAGAGGTTGTGAGAAGCCCAGTGATGAGACAACTGACAAGGAGCCATTGGAGGTTCAGGTGGCAACAGTGCAAAGTCTCATTTTATTTTTATATTATTTTTTATTTCTTTAGAAAGAGAGAGAGCACGAGCAGGGAACAGGGGCAGAGGAAGAGAGAGAAAGAAGCAGGCTCCATCCTTGGCACAGAGCTGGACGTGGGGCTCAATCCACGACCCTGAGATTATGACCTGAGCCAAAATCAAAAGTCAGAGGCCCAACCGACTGAGCCACCCAAGCCCTCCCAAAGTCTCATCTTAAAGAGATTATTTTCTGTCAATGCCTGGGGAGACAGGGATACACTTAGGAAGCTGAGGAAGTAATGTAAGACAAGGCAAATGAGACCCAGAGTAGTAAACAGGTAGCAGGAATGGAATTAAGTGAAAGATTAAAAACTTTTTAGAATATGACAGTACTTTTATGATTATAAAAAAATTGCTTATTATTCACTTGAAATTGATTTTGAGATAATGGTTTCTAAAGGAAAAAAAACATTTCATACCCAAATAAATGGACTATACCTTGAATTATTTAAGTCTCTTTTTGTGTAATTTATACCATATATATTAAATAACACACAAATATTTGAAAGTTTCAGCATTTTCTCTAAATTGACAATACTGATTTGTATGCTGAAATCAACTTACTAACAAAACTTCACCATTTAAAGATGATAGAAAAAAAATAAAAAATAAAGATGCTAGGACCAAACAGAAATGAAACAAAAAAACTTCAGCTAACCAGAGAATTTTTAGAAAATGGAGAGGCAGTGTGGAACGTGGTATCATAATGAGTCTGAGAATCATGACTTGGGTGACTAAGTTCAGTTTACTAAAGTGGAAAAGACAGGGTGAGGTCACCACGGGGAAAATATTTGGGAAGTAAAAAAGAGTTTAAGGTGAATATCAGAACAGGCAACTGGAAAATATAATTTGGCAATCCGAATAGAAGTTTGGAGGTATAAACTTGGACAATCCTATGGACATAGGATCATGCGTGAAGTATGTACATTGATGAAATACGTCATTGGGAGAAAAGAATCCAGGAGACTAGAATCCAGGATTATTGGGAAAAAAGGATCCAGGACAGAATCCTGCAGCATTTAGAAGTTGGGAAGGGAGAAAGTTCAATAATGGTTCCACCTGCCAAGAAACATGTTCAGTATGTTTGTGACAATCCAAAATCTGGAGACGTCATGGATGAGTTTTATGACCAAAACCTAGAGTTTTTAGATTTCATTTCCAACCAAATATCATTGAGAGCCAAATTAAATCAATACATTAAGTAAAGTTAGATAATACTGTTTTTGTTAAAAACAGGATGATACTGAGAAAGTTGTTTTATGAGTCAACAAACAAGCTTAGAGTAAAGTCCCAAACAGGTGACCTGGCACTACTGGGATAAATGTATAACTTCTGGAGCTCACTTGCTTTGAAAGAAGGAACATTCACTTGGAATCAAACGTTCTGAATTTTTCATGTAATTCAGTAACACTTTCTATAGTATCATTGTGTATATGGCACTATCTTAATTGCTATGTTGTATATTTACTCAACAAATATTCCTTGGGTTTCTGGTATGTGCCAAGCACTCCCCCAGGTGTTGAAGACTGAATAGTAAGCAAAACAAACATTCCTTCACACTGAGCTTACATTCAAATGATGATGAAATAGTCAAGTGAACTCTCTCAAGACTCACAAAATCCATTTTCACAGAACTGGTAGTCTAGTAAAGGAAGTGAAACATGTACTAAATATAATAAAATGTATAAAATAATGTACTATTGATTAGGGGTAAATGAAAGGGTCTGAGAGTTTCAAAAAGAGGATAGAATATTGATAATTATTCAATGAAGACTTCATACTAGAGATGAAATTTTAGCTAAGACTTAACAGATGAACAAGGTTTTTACTTTGAGAGATAGAAGAAGCACAACAAATACATAAATACAATCATGGGATATGGAAAGTGGATTTAATATCTGGGGGATAATGAATAGTTCAATGTGTCCAGAGAAGGGACAGAAGGAAAAAATGCTGAAGAAAACAGAAAAACGTGATCAGTAAGGAAGGGAGGAAGTAGGAAAGCCATAGAGTCATGGTAGTCAGAGATGGATAAGAACAAACATTTTGATTCTTTAGAGAAATCCAAGAAAATGAGGCTCAAGGAACAGCTATACAATCTGATAACTGACAGACCACTCTTGATTTTAATGAGAGGAGTTATAATGGAGTAATGAAAAAAGAAAAGGGATTTCAGAAAGATAGACTATGAAGTAAGGTCAGGAATTGGAGATAGCAATTTCTCTTATTTCAAGACTGGTGAATAATGGAATAAGGGAAAGACAGGGAAAATAGTAACTAAGGAAGATGGTATTATGAATGGAAAATGCTTTAATCATTTAAGATAACTAATTATTAATATACTGAGGCAGAGGATCCAATTAGAAGGAAATATTGAAGGACAGGACTGGATAGAGGATATGCATGGGAGTGTAATGGAGATGCTAGCCTTAAAGTAAAGATCAACTCATTTTCTGTAAAGGAAAGAAAGGAGAAATAAATTAAAAAGATCAATGTATAGGTGAAATGAAAATACTTATAGGGAGTTCATTATAGGTGGGTCCAATATTCTCTATAAAGTGCAAGGCAAAAGACATCAATCTCATTATTTCACATAAGCCTTTAGAGTATATAAATGACTTCAGATTTGTGAAAAACCAGGGACATCATGAAATTACCAAAATATTCTACTCCAAAGTGCACATCTGTCAAAAACAAATATGGATGGCAGTTATTTTATATTTATATTTGTTAAAAAAAAAAGAAATAGGAACATGTTATATAGCGAACTAAATATATATATTTATATTTAACCAAATATATTAACATTCAAATTTGCTCCCCTGGTACTTTCCAATTTCATAGCTTGAATAAATTTTTGAAAGTTGATGTTTTGATATGTATGCTTATAATTCTTGGAACAAGATGTTTTCCAGAATTAAGGATTTTTCAGATTTTACAAAGGTGATATAATACGTATATCATATATTATATAAAATCCTCACTGGAATCTGGCAATACACACAATCAAACACATTAAATTTTGTAGAAAAAAACCTGAATA
This sequence comes from Puma concolor, assembly GCF_028749965.1. NCBI lineage: Eukaryota > Metazoa > Chordata > Mammalia > Carnivora > Felidae > Puma > Puma concolor. The sequence goes on along the minus strand of NC_141667.1, from coordinate 208,167,483 downwards.
TTTGCAGTAAATGGAGTAAATGAATACTATAAATAGCTTATGTTAGTTCAAGTCATTTTTTACCACTAGATGAGTAATAAAACAATTTCCAGATCTGAAATATTTTTGGGTTTCAAAATTATGGGCAAGGAATTATATAGACTTGTACTTAATTTGCATGTTGGGGCTTTGCTTCCTTAAATTCTTGACAACCAGTTATACTGATTGTCAAGTGGTAACATAATGATGATTCAAGTGGTAACATAATGAAAAAATTATTATGTACCACCATAAGAACTTATTTAATCCTCTCTTCTATTAAATCATTATAGAAATATGTAGTTGGGGTCTTGCTTCAAATGTAGAAAAAAATAGTCTATCATCCCTGTAATAGTTTTAATGTGATAAATATTTACTTTAGGAAGCTAAAGAGTAATCTTGGAGCATTTAAATGTTGGACTTGAAAGTGGACTAAGACTGTAAGATACAGGGTGAATTAAGTATTTGAAACTGGGACAATACATGATCAAAGATTTAGAGATGTGGCAACTGAACAGTATAATACAAGAATGGCAAAAAAAAGTAGAAATATTTGTATTTGAATATGGGATATAAAATTATAATGGAGACAAATTGAACCAGATGAATGGGTTAGGGTCAGATTATGAAAAACCTTGAATTCCATACCAACGACTTTGAACCATATTCTACAGGCAATTGAAAACTCTTTTGAGTGGCGTTACCTGGTCACATTTTTCTTTTAAAGTGATCAATTAGTAATAGAACAGGGGAGAGTTGGGAATGAAAAAAAAACAATGGCCAAACCAATCCATCACCAAAATTCAAAAAGGGAGAAGTATGTTTAATATTTCTTTCATTTTTATATAACATGTCATGCACTTTAATTGCATATACCCAAGAAATTTTATTGAAATTATTCTGAGCATTAAATACGATTAATTCAAAAGACACATTACTCAATTCAAAGTACTGCTATTTATATTTGTTAATAAGCAAAGTTGATTTTTTCCTTTCCCTTTTATTTTACAGCAGAGCTAACAACCCTATCTTAAATATAAATCATAGTGAAGCCATTAAAAGATCATAGATAACTTGACAAACTGTGTGAATTTATTCAGATAACAAAAGATCAGCTACTAGTAATAAGGAATTTAAAAAAAACACACACACATTTACTGAACATCTCTTACGTGACAAGCACTGCCCCAAACACTTTTGTGTTTTTACTTTATGTATTTATTTTGAAAGAGAGGAAAAGAGAGAGAATCCCAAGCAGGCTCTGCACCTTCAGCCCAGAGCCTGATGCGGGGCTTGAACTCATGATCTGTGAGATTATGACCTGAGATGAAACCAAGCTTAACAAACTGAGCCACCCAGAGGACCCTGCACCAAGCACTTTTAAACAAATTTGTCCTAATGGCAAGCCAGTGAGATACTGTTATCTCCTGTAATAAATGAAAACCCCGTGCATCAGAAAACGGAAGGATCTTGCCCACAGATGAGACCCTTAACTGTGTAGCAGTTGTCTGTCTGATGTCATGTCTGTGCTCTTTGCACTCTTGTCCCTTCTGCTTATTTACAGTCTTCAATAATCATGTGCAAAGAATAAATCCCAATCCAGTTATATTGTATGAATTAAGCGCTAGTATCAGTGTCACTTTTAGAACTATGATAGACTGCTCAGAGATATTGAAGTGATATAAACAAATTTAATCCCACTTTACTGATGATCTACAATTTGTAAGACATTGTAGTCCATATGTATTCTTAAGACATTTCACAGTTCTCTAGGTATTTGATCAAAGGTTTTGAACAATTAAAACACAGCAAAATAGCTTGAAAATTTCATTTACCTCGGTTCCCCCTCCATCCCAACCCTGCCAATATTTTCTCTCTACTTTCACAAGCTCTTCCCAGCCAGCTCTATTCTCATCCCAGTAAGTGGCATCACCATCTACTAGTCACTCTAATCAGAAACCAGCAAAGGAACTCCTTTTCTATCTCTTCAGCATCACAGTATGTGTTATTAAGTCCTGTTGTTACACGACCCAATTCATCTTGAAATGTCTTCAGTTCACTTAGTTAGAGTTTATTTCCCCTGTCCAGGCTGCCTCCCTTTCTCAGAACACCTCCTAGGCAGGTGCCCACCTGCTTCCCTCAATGCCCTGTTAGTTAACTACCATCCATTAGCAGGACAGTGATCCCCTTGAGAGATAAATTTGATCATTTCACTCCTCCAAGTATAAACATTCAGTGATTTTCACAGAGTTCTGGGAGGAGGGGGGGTGATCTGCACTTTTAACCTTGGTCTATAAGCCTTGCCCTTGTGCCAGTCTCCTGCTAGTTTACTGTACCCCAGCCAGGGAGGTATTCTTTCAGTGTCTTCTTCCCTATTTCAAGAAAAAGGCTCCTGGTGAATAGAACTTTTTTGCACTAATTTGTCTCCCCCAGTAGTCTGCAAGCGACATGTTGTGAAGGAGATACTTCTCTTGCACTCCCTGTATTCTCAATATATTCCCAGTATTTATTTACCAAAAAAAAAAAAAAAAAAAAAAAAAAAAAAAAAAAAAAAAAAGAAAGAAAGGGAGAAAAAAAAGAAAGAAAAGAAAGAAAAAAGAAAAAGAAAACAAAAAGTTATCAAAGATTAAAAATACAGATCACTAAGAAGATCTTAAAGAACTTGAAGTCACAGGATAAATATTAAAAGATCTTGATCTGGTAAATGATATGATATTGAATTAATCTTTAAAAGAGCCAGTTTTGTTACAGTTAGAAACAGATCAAACAAATATTTAATGACTTCAAAGAACAGAATTATGTACATTTACTTAAATTATCTCATCTACCAGACACAATTTTGAATAATTTTATAAGGTATTATAATTTAATAAGATATAATTGCCATTTCCATTTTGAATAGAGGAGATAACCAACCTAAGGTCCTCAAGCTTTCATATGGCTGAACCAGAATTTTGGTTATCATGGGTCTGTTCATCATCTCATGGTGTCAATTGCCCATGTGAGAAGTAATGAAGTTCTCACTAGTCTAGGTGATATTGAAAATAAGAGCGAGTCTTGGGGGTGCCAATATTTGGAGACTAAAAGCCTTAATATCTTGGTAGAGAGTAAGAAAGGGCCATCAAGTTTTCAAAATTAGAAACTTCCATCAGGTTGTAACAATATTGTTGGGTTATTGAATAGTATTGGCTGGCTAAAACGATGTGCAGAGAAAGCAAATGGTGCAATAGGAATGAGTAAAAGAAACACAGGATAATGCAAAAAGTAAGTACAATTTATTTGAAATATGTGATATTCTACTTGAAATATCTGACTGCAGATTTTCAGATCATTCTATAATATTGAGGGAAAGATGGATACATTTGGGTTATCTTTTGAGTGTCCATTACTAATATTGGATTATAAAGTATATATAAAAATTTGAGTGAGTGGATAAACTGACATATTCAGGAAAAAAGTAAAGCAAATTGCCACTATGAAACACAGGAGACAATTTAGGAAAATGAAAGCTTATCTTGAACCTTAGATGAGGCAGGTAAAGATTCCACAAAGCTCAGAAGTGATCCTTCTTACTACTAGGCTGAGAAGCTATATTTGCAATGAAATCATTTTATTTGAATACACAGAAAAGTGGTGTTCATTTCTTTGTATGAAATACTGATAAAGTTGGCCATATCCATGTAACTGATTTAAAAAGCCATCAATAATTAGATAAGTCTATTTAGAGTGAAAGCAGAGTGGTGAAAATGAAAGATTTGTCAGAAGGAATAACAGACAACACTAGGAAAAAGAAGAGTAGTAAGGTACTCAAATATAGAAGAGTTTTGAAAGAGAAGGGTAAGTGTACCTCTTCAGAGCATGATGTGAAATCCTCTTGAGTTTATACTTTAAAAAGAATATATATTTCAAATATTAAAAATTAGAGAAACAACCCTCTAGAGGCCAGGGTTTTCCAGATTTCTTCCTTGCATTTTACTGAGGATACCAATACTGTTTCTACTCCTTCTTTCCTTCTATAAAACACTGAACATGTTAAAAGCCTAGGCTACATCAAACTCCAGAATTTATAAAATACATTTCCTTCTAGATTTGTTTTAATTAAATTTAATTTTGATATTCTTTAAAAAAATTGTTTTATTTGAGAGAAAGAGAAGGGGTGCACGTGTGAGTGCGCATGCATGCGTGGGGGATGGGCAGAGGGAGAGAGAGAGAGAGAGACAGAGACAGAGACAGAGAATCTTAAGCAGGCTCCATGCTCAGCACAGAGACTGATGTGGGGCTTGATCCCACAAACCTGGGATCATGACCTGAGCCAAAATCAAGAGTTGGTTGCTCAACCAACTGAGCCACCAAGGTACCCCAACTTTGACTTTCTATGTGATTACTGAACTTATTTTCTGTTTTATGCCCATACATATATGTATGAAAACATATATGAGTTTACATATATACATACATTTATCTCCAAAATTTGAATGGCAAAAGCATTAAAAATATATATTTAATTACACTTAGAGTACATCCATCAGAATATCACTAACTTCTGACGTTTATTGTAACGTTGCCTGGAAATTCTACCAGGTTACTAGACACTTGTCCTTGAAATCACAAAATGTTTAAATAATACATAATAATGCATTTTCACACAGATTTATTAGCACAAGATTATTCAATACCCATTAACAGTTTAATTATTTCCATGTTCACATGACAGTATTTTATTAAACGTCATTTAAAATTTTTTTGAATGTTGGGGCGCCTGGGTGGCTCCGTTGGTTAGGCGTCTGACTTTGGCTCAGGTCATGATCTAGCAGTTCGAGCCCCGCGTCGGGCTCTGCGCTGACAGCTCAGAGCCTGGAGCCTGCTTCAGATTCTGTGTCTCCCTCTCTTTCTGCCCCTCCCCTGCTCATGTTCTGTCTCTCTCTCAAAAATAAATAAAACATTAAAAAAAACTTTTTTTTTTAATTTTTTGAATGTTGAAAACGAAACAGTTGAACAGTTGTTCAGAAGTGAAAGAAACAGCTTTGTAAAAGCTATGAGGAAAATTAGTTGTTTTAGGTTATAAATAATAATGTTTTATCAGTAGAGGTTACACATTTTGTCTAACCTGTTTTTTGGAACCATGGTGTTATAAATATAAATACGTACATTCATTTCAGTATATGTATTACTTACATGCCATCAGCTCATTTAAACACTCTGATACATTTATTAACACCATCAATGTTTGAGTGATATTCTATCATTTTCTTCAGATGTAAATAGTCTTTCTCTGATATCAGTTCAATGATGTTAAACTGCTCACATTCACCTTAATAATACAACATAGTCATTAATTCTCTCTGGGGGAACCTATCTGCATCATAAATTACTTTAAAAAGAAGTCAGATTTCTATTTTCGTTTGATTCAAAGACAACTAAAATTCAAATTGAGCCTATAGTATATCGCCATAAAAATCCTTATTGAAACCTTCAATGATGAATAGATATGATAGATAGAAATTAGTATGTTATCTATAATTTGCTTCTAATTTATTTGAGGGAGACTAAAAGTAGTTTGTTCCCTTGATACTATAAGTATCCCCTTATAATTATGTTTGTGCTCTTAATGTGCAATATCTGTTAAAAATATTGCAAAAGGTAAAAAATCTGCTTAATAATAATTATACTGATGTATAAAGCATTACTGATGTTTCACAGTGACACACATTCTCTTTTATCTTCTCAAATATAGTTGCAATAGATGACTCAGCATTTACTTGTGCCAGACACTGTATAAGGCACTAAGCAGTAAAATTATGCACAAAATAAATGTAAGTCCTGATCTCTAGTAGTTTACCCCAGTAAGTATTTGTATCATTCAAAACTCTTGGAACATCCATTTTGATTTTTTGTTATTGAAGCATATTAGTCTGAAAAACACACCTTAGATCTACCATGTGAAATCAGCATACACATAAGAGTTGACTTTAAAAATTGGGTAGAGGGAGCGCCTGGGTGGCGCAGTCGGTTAAGCGTCCGACTTCAGCCAGGTCACGATCTCGGGGTCCGGGAGTTCGAGCCCCGCTTCAGGCTCTGGGCTGATGGCTCAGAGCCTGGAGCCTGCTTCCGATTCTGTGTCTTCCTCTCTCTCTGCCCCTCCCCTGTTCATGCTCTGTCTCTCTCTGTCCCAAAAATAAATAAACGTTGAAAAAAAAATTAAAAATTGGGTAGAGTAAAATTTATCTTATCTGCAGCTGTGAAAGTTGTAGGATGGAATTTTCATCCCTCTCCTATAGATAAAATTATTGACGAACTATATCCTGCATGGAATTCTTGAACAGAATAAGGACATACAGTGAAAACTAAGGAGATTTGAATATAGTATGAACTTTAGTTAACAATAATGTATAAGTAATGGTTCATTAATTGTGACAAATGTACTATATGAATATTAGATGTTAACGATAGGGCCAGTTGGGTGTGAGATTCATGGAGCTCTCTGTAGTATCAATTTTTCTGTAAATTTAAAATTATTCTCAGGCACCTGAATGGCTCAGATAGTTAAGTGTCCAACTCTCGATTTCAGCTCAGGTCATGAACTCATGGTTCGTGAGTTCAAGCTCTGCCTCGGGCTCTACTCTGACAGCACGGAGCCTGCTTGGGATTCTGTCTGTCTGTCTGTCTCTCTCTCTCTCTCCACCCCTCCCCCACTTGCACATGCATACCGTGCATGCTCTCTCTAAATAAATAAACATTAAAAAAACAAAACTATTCTAAAATTTAAAAGTTTATGGGGCGCCTGGGTGGCGCAGTCGGTTAAGCGGCCGACTTCAGCCAGGTCACGATCTCACGGTCCGGGAGTTCGAGCCCCGCGTCGGGCTCTGGGCTGACGGCTCAGAGCCTGGAGCCTGTTTCCGATTCTGTGTCTCCCTCTCTCTCTGCCCCTCCCCCGTTCATGCTCTGTCTCTCTCTGTCCCAAAAATAAATAAACGTTGAAAAAAAAAATTAAAATTTAAAAGTTTATCTAAAACATTATTAAATGTAGAAAAAAAGAGACAAAAATTGTGCAGAACATTTGATGTTAACATAAGAATTGGGCATTTTTAACGATCAGTAGAAACCATTAAAAATGTATGGGTAGGAGAATAACCAAAGTAATACAGCTACTTAGGGAAACTTTCTGTGCGACAGCACAGATTGTAGAGAGGGAAAGTTGGCTTCAAGGAGACCAATCTGGTTCACTAACTTTCATACAAAGTGGTAAAGACCAGTCGGTGTGAATGGAAACATACAGGTTTGACACAGTACAAATAAAGTAACAGTATTTGGCAATTTATTGGATATGAAGTCTATCAGAGAAATGCAATGTGGGTGATTCAGAAAAGAGATTTATAGCATAATAAACTGGATATAGGATAGGAAAGTAACATAATTTTAGACTTAGAAACTGGTTGCTGATGGTATTAGGCAGGGTAAAAGAAGGTACAGTTGAGTTTGAAAGCTTAATGAAAGTTTAATCATTTCTTCCAGGAATGTCCTGTGTTTAAATAATTTGAAGCCTCTTTGAATAGTGAACAAGGAATGTTTGGAATTTTTGAGCCTAGAATGTCACTGTGGTCTGTTTCACAATTTTTGTTATGATGATTGTATTCTTATTTGAAATTAAGTGCCCAGTGAGTCATACTCTCAATGCACAAACTAAGAATCAGGAGTAAAATGGGAAAATTTCTAGCTGCCAGGCTATCACTTAATCAGTAATCTCTAATATGTATTCAGAATATTAATTAATGGTTTTAATAGAAGTCTAAAAATGGCACATGGCTACAATTCCAAATTCACTTGATAAAATGAAATTTTAGGTAGTTAACTTTTATTTTATTCTCATTTACATTTCTACTCTTGATTATTAAAAGTAATTTTATGTTCCATATCTCACAAGTGCAAAATAAATTACTTCTGAAACTTTTAAAGAAGGGTAAATGATTGAAATTATCAAATTTGAAAGTGACCCACAAAACACTAGTAATGAGAGAAAGAGACCTGAATTTGTTCCCATTGTGTGGAACAGTTACCCTGGAAGTCAATGGAGGTTCCTAAGAATGTTTTTATAGGCAATTTGAAGTGTTCAAATTAGAAATAACTATTAGATTAAACACAATCTCAATTGGACTCAAATTTTCATTTTATACTTGTGACCGGCTCTTTAGGGTCATTCTTATTAAAGAAAACATTTTTTTCATTAAAAAAAAAAATCTAACATTGCATCATCAAAAGAATAGTTTGAAATAGTTCTCTGGGTCAGAGAGAGGGAACTCACATTTATTGTTGATCTGTACAGTGCTTTCATTGGATTCAGTAAAGTGTGGTCTATATTTTTGTGATTAAAATGAAGATGTATATATATTTGACCACCAAGTTGACCATGGATACCAGAAAATGATATTGGAATTTTTGTCAGACTCCAGGACAGATACCACAAACTCTCCTGTGATGAACTGTTCTCTCATATTCCACTGTCATTGTTGTCTAAGGCTGACAGGAGGAGGAAGCTTCCTTAGGGGAGTGAAGTCCTGGAACATGATAGATTTATCATGTTATCATAGATTAGGAGGTACAATATTTTCAGCATGGTTAGAATCCTGTGAGAGTATTTTGGTCAGGATAAGGCGTGGAGAGGGTGACCGTTCATTGAGATTACCCTTACTGCAATGAGGTACAAACATCTTTGGAAATTTTTTCTCTGCTGAAAAAAGCTGAATACAATAATCCCTGTATCTCCAATCCATTTTCTCTGAAGTCTTTAGAGGTCATAGGCTTTTCTCTTTGGATCGTTAGATACTGCATTTAAACATTCTTTAGGAAAAATTGGGCTTCTGTATAGCAAGTATAACACAATTTCTATTTTATACTAATCAGCACATACTAATACAGTTTGTATTGTGTTTTATTTTTTGGTCAGAAAAAAGCAAGGTTAGTGATTATTATATCTGAAGCTGATCTCTCCCTTTAATACAAGATTTGTTTTTGTTTTTGATTTTTCACAAACGCCTACTGACATTTAAGTTTCAGCCATGTTTGCATGAATATTTGTAGAAATGCTATATATTATATACAGTTGCTTTAATGTAGCATCAAATACACAGAAGACTTGAAATTTTTTATATCATTGTAATGAATGTTATATCTGGAATTAGTACATTCATTTGTGGTATTGGCTCAGTAATAATACCAGTTGCATACTTTGTCTTTTACTATGACTTTAACTTGGTGGGTGTTTTTAATGCCTTACCTGTATATGAAAGGACCAAACTAGATTATCTCTAACATGCCTTAGCACTTTATAATGCTGTAGAGATAAGATATATAGATGATAAATAGATAGATGATAGATAGATAGATAGATAGATAGATAGACTGAAAAGTTGTGACATTGTAAGATTGATTTTGTAGCCTCTATTCAAATTCCATCAATTATTTTCTCAGTATAGAAATATGATTCATTCTATATATGTAATATCAATAACTAAGATTTCATTGAAAGAGAATTCATTTGTGAAGTCCCAAATTATCAGCAGTCCTGTTGTGGCTAATAATAAGGATGATGATGATGATCTATTAATAATGAATAATATTTCTGGGCAATAACGTTCATTCACTTAATAATTTTTCATGAAATATCTACACTAAGCCAGATATATTGTAGAAAGGGAAGACAGGAGCATTCATCAAGAACACACATTCTAGTCAACATATAAATGTCATGAGGGAGGAGAGCCATGAAGGTAGTGAGGAAGTACAGACTGATTGTTCTATGGGGAAGAGAGTTGTAAGCAGTGAACCACCAGTACAGTCCCTGCTTATCTGGCATATTGAATAAAAAGCACAAAGTCAAGATTGGAAGTGAGTTTGAGGTAGAAGGAGGCGTTAAAGAAGAGAGAAGGGGTAGATAAATAGTATAGCACCATACAGTCATAGAAGATGGAAAGGACACAATTTCTAGTTAATTATCTTACTGATGATGCTTATGGTCTGTTTACTCAAAGAATCATTTAAATTGGGATCTCTTACATTAAAATATCCAACTTTGTGGGAATTCTAAATTATAATCAAACTTCCCTGAAGACAACCTTTGTAAACATATTTGTGTTTCTTTAGTGTCTTTGAATGTATTGTGTGTGTATGTGTGTGTGTACCTACATGTGTGTATACACACATATGTATCTCAATTGGATTCATCCCAAATATATAATTTGTGCATTTCCCTTGACACTTAGCATTATATCTTGAGCAAATCCCTGATCCCTAAATCTTCAAAACCATTAGTTGCATTCAACTCAGTATTCAAAACTGTGGTTGAGCAATTCTTTATTGAAGCAAGCCTCTACTTGGGTAAAATTAATTATAATACACATATACATACACTTCAAAATTACTTTTCTAAATAATAGGCTATTTTAATTACTCTTACAAATAATGTACTTTTAAATTTACAATAATATATCTTATTATTTCTCTAAGAATTTATCCTAGAAGCAGAATTACTAATGTTTCAAAGAGCATTTTTTAAAAGTTCCTCATAAAAACTAAACTTCCATAAGAATTTTATTTTTTGAAGCTTTTATTTAAATTCCAGTTAGTTAACATACAGTGTAATGTTAGTTTCAGGTGTACAATATAGTGATTCAATTCTTCATACAATACCCGGTGCTCATCACAAGTGCACTACTTAATCCCCATCACCTATTTAGCCCATCCCCATACCCTCCTCCCCTCTGGTAACCATCAGTTTGTTCTCTGTGGTTAAAAGTCTGTTTCTTGGGGGGTGCCTTGTTAGCTCAGTTGGTAGAACTTGCGACTCTTGATCTCAGGGTCATGAGTTCAAGCCCCACACTGGGTGTAGAGCTTACTTAAAAAGAGTCTATTTCTTGGTTTCTCTCTTTTTTCCAATTTGCTCATTTGTTTTATTTTCTTAATTCCACATATGAGTGAAATCATATGGTATTTGTCTTTCTCTGACTTACTTCGCTTAGCATAATACTCTCTAGCTCCATCCACGTTGTTGCAAATAGACATTTTTTTTTTTTTTCAAAGAAGACATACAGATCCCATAGGAATTTTAAAAAATTGACAGGCTATGTATTCCTTAAATTTTTCACATAGAAAACTAGCCATAAACTATCCATAAAGGGAATATTCTTAAAAAGGAAATATAATTAGTTTTGCATGTTTCATACTTAATTAGGTTTCAGAAATCAATATGAAAAATAATTCTAATCTTCAGACCAGCACCCTAACCATCTTCATTCTTGGTTTTTATTATATTATTGCCATTATTTGTGCAAAAATGTTTTCACAAATAGTTTTAAGAAATACTATAATTATCAGTTTAATGCAATAAAGTCTTTACAAGATTGTGCTCAAAGATTTTTTATTCAATTAGAATGTAAAGATATCATGTAACAAAGTAAGAGAGTTCAGGTTTTAGATACAGTGGTTTAGAAAACCTAAAATTATTACCATAATAACTCACTCAGAAATATACCTTGTTTTATCAAATTATGCAAGATAAACTGAATGGAAAAGACAGAAATGAGCAAAATCATGAATTTTTAGTAGGTGAAATAATATATTTTGTATGTAGCTAGGATCAGAGAATATGACTTCTGAATAAAACTGAAAATTCTCATGGGTAAAAAAGAAACAATTCAATGCATGAGCCATATTACAAATCCTTTATAGTATCATTTATGTTTGATGATGTGTGATGTGTAAATTGTGTAGTCTTTACTTTGTGCCAGGTACAGTTTTCAAAATAATCTAACCACAGCATGTTCACTAATTGCATTACTCTAACTAGCTATATTGTATGCCCTTCATTTGACAGTATAACTGTATAACCTTTGAAAATGGTATCCCTTGTGATTTTTAAATGCAGCATCAACATTTTGGCAGAATCACTTTGCAGCCTTTTAAGTTACATGCATTTGAGTTAAAAATTATATCTTCTGAAAAATGTCTGCAATATAGTTTTTTTTTTTATTTGCACTTGTTCAAATAATAATTGCACTTGTTCAATAATAAGTTACTAATTCTTTGGTAACTGTTTACCAATTCATTAGTCAAAAGTGTTTCCCAAAATTGATTATGAAGAAATTATAGATAAACATTTAATTATGTTAGCCAAAATTCTATTAAATAAAAAAATAGAGAACCGAAACAAGCATTTTGCTTATTTTAACTTCATTCACTCATTGACTCATAACCACCTTAACACCACTTACAGAATTTAGTAGGATGACCATATGATTTATTATACAAAATGGCTCATATTTTAGAGAGAAAGGGACACTTTTAATATTTTCTTTGAGGCAAATCAGCCTGTGGTTCTCTTACTATATAGGAGTTTTTAATATAATAAGATAAACAGTGATTGTGCAGGAAAACTGAAATATAAGAACAATGGAGAGATTCAAAAGTGAAGCATAAAAATTAATATTGGTGTACTTGGCTCCTGTGTGATTATTTTTTAATGTTAAAGGTTTTAACATTTGCATTTTAATTTTTAAAAAGAATGCAAGCTATTTTTGTTTCTCATAGATGTAGTGTGTACACGTATCAGTTAAAAGTTTAATAACTTTACAAATCACTTTACTCATCTCCCTTATGTATTTACAAGTGGAAATGTTTAGTTTGAAAGAGAATCCGTGAGAAAGAAAATCATTTAAAATTTAATTCATAGGTAAAACAGCTTATCTAGAATAATTTTAGCTGCTACCAAAGGGAAAGTGTATTGTCCTTACATATTTTACCTTCCCCTAAATCAATGAACATATTAATATTATGCCAACCAACAAAGGTATTTATTTTGAAATTAAAGGCGTATCAGACTATGGCTTTCTATTTTGAATGTATACTGGAGCTTATTAAATTTTAATACAAGTAAACCAATTTAAGGTGACTTATGGTTTAATAAATGCCAGTGAGAACAGGAAGTTAAAAGGCTTATAAAATTCAGGAAGATAATTTCAACTTGATAATATTTCATGGTGCAGACTGATAAAAATTTCTGTTACTATTTCTTTTCATCCTCTATTTTCTGGTATCCAGACATTGATATTTAGCATTTTCATGCTTTGAATAACAGTTCTATGCTTATTATTAAATTGTCTGCAATTTTATGGATAAATAAATGAGAAATTCTCCATTTCTCAGCCATGCCCAGGAAGCATACTGCCAGCTTTCATTTCTATACAAGGATTGACTGTTACTTTAACTAGCTACTTTCTTCATTTATCAATTTTAATTTTATCTGGATTAGTTTACTTTTTCTTTTGTAATAGGTTTTGAAGTTAACCCGGCTGATATTTGGCAATCTTATTTACAATGAAATAAAACTTTGAAAGCCTTTTATTAAAATGAGTTAAGATGTGCTATAAACTAGTTCAGCTGGTTTCTTCTATAGGAATTTAAATATTTTATTTAATATAAAAGAGTTACATCTGGGAATTCTAAAATGCTGTATGCATTTCATATCCACTTATAGGAATGCAGCTCTAAAAGTGGCAATGCTCGATGAACTAATATAATCTGGAGCAGAAGGGAAGAACACAAATTAACTTGTATTTTCACATTCACTTATTCTAGATTAGTACTTTTCTCGTTTCTTTGTTTCTCTTTATCTCCTGTTCATGCTGCCCCTTTCAAAGGAGAGGAAAAAAGTGCTTGTTTAATTTTTCCAGCTCATTTTATAAAAGTAAATCTCATTTTCCAAATTACCATTCCAATTAAGAAAAACAAACATGTATGTAGGAATGTTCATGCTCAGCAGTAAGATGATTTATATGATATAATATCTGATTTTATATTTACTTGAACTTGTTTTATAATCAAAGCATTCCATGTCCATTTCTCTAATAAATAAACTCTTAAGAGGTTTAAAGATTTTTTCAGTTAAAGAAATAGAGGCAATGGAATTTCTCAGCTTTCCCGTAGCCAAAAAGAAACCCATGACATAGCTTGGATTGGAGGTCATCACTCCTAACTCTTCATTCCAAGGGATGTGACTGTTGTCCGTACTTCCTCTTTAAGGTATTTCCACAATTTTCAAATTCCAGGGAAGCTCCTGCTGTTAAGTAAGGAGCAAGTGAACACTCGAACACAGATCGACACTTTTTTCTGCTTCAATGTGATAAACTCATTGTGAATTAAAATAGCACTTAAGGAAAAAAAATTTTTTTCTGGAACCTAATATGTTCACTTTCATTAAGCCTATCAATCATTTAGGACACAGAATATATTTTCTCAAATAATACTCTAAGTTTCAAATTCAGGCCTACTAAAAAATTTGCATTGTTCTTTCGTATTTTAAGTTTGACCTTATTAGAGGAATTGTGGTTTGATCAGAGGAGAGGTGGACCCTATATATTTTATTTGGCAGTGGTGAATTAAATTGTGCAAAATCATTTGGATCTTATTATTTCAAATAGTATGGTGGTGATAAAGTAATTTAACATTGATTATTGTTTAATTATTAATTTTGAACTACTCAGAAATATCTTTTATAAGAAGGATTAAATTATTACACAGCACTTCACATATGTCAAATAATTGTTTTCTTAATTTTATAAGGCTTTTTATGCTACTTTTCTTTCATTTTATGATCTTCTATTGTCTCTGGATGGTATACATATTGCAAAATAAAGAAGAACATGGTTTTATAAATCCCTGATTTAAGAAGGAATTCTAAAAACCTATTAAAATTGTTTTTACAGTTTCATATTCTATATTCTTTTATATCAATTTAAGCTCTGTCTTCAGAGACCAATTAAAGTCAAAGTAGTTTGTAAGAATCTTCCAATTTATAAACTGTAGCTTCATAAAGTGAAGTATATTTTTAGTCGATCTACATAAAGAATGGCATATCAGGTCCAGATAATTGATAACAACACATCTTGGATATTTCATTGTCAAGTTTTATGTATTTATTTTCTGGGTCAAGTTAGGTGAAAGTGAAATCAATCCTGCCTTGATGTTTCAAAAGTTGAATCTTGACTCAGTTATTAACTTTGTAAAAGCTAGAATTAGGTAAACCAGTCAAAGTGTATGACTCTTTATGTTATAATTTTCTCAGCCAAAGGTGTTCATTGTTAACAATGCCTGCTGGAGGGGCTCCTGGGTGGCTCAGTCGGTTAAGAGTCCGATTTAAGCTCAGGTCATGATCTCCTGGTTTGTGGGTTTGAGCCCCGTGTCAGGCTCTGTGCTGACAGCTCAGAGCCTGGAGCCTGCTTTGGATTCTGTGTCTCCTTATCTTTCTGCCCCTCCCCCACTCGCACTCTGTCTCTGTCTCTCAAAAATAAATAACCGTTAAAAAAATTAAAAAAAGAAAAAAGAAAAATGCCTGTTGGAGAAGGGTTCTCTCCACAATATTTGTGGAGCACAATGTAACTCCTACAGTATAATAGCTACTATTTTTTTATCTGTAAAATTATGTCAGCAAGCCTTACATACTTATCATCATAGAAAGCAATTGTTAGAGTCCAAAAAGTGATGAATATGACAAGGTTTCTAGGAGAGTGAAGGACTATCCTGGTGTCAGTCTTCGTCTTACATGCAGGGACGTCCTGTGGAACTGAATATGCTGTATTAAGAAAAGTGTCATGAAGCATTAGCTAATGCAGAAGTTAGAAGCAAATTTTTAACCTTCAGAATGAAGTCTGTGTGAATTTATTTATTGTTGAATAAACACGCTAAGCAGTAGTTTTAGTCTCTAAAATAAACCATACAGAGGTAAAATTTATCTTCTTTTTACGTTATCCTAAAGTCTCCTGAGATCATCATTTGATTATTTAAAAATTTTTAACCTTTTTGTTTTCATTTTGTTTTGCTGTGAACTGAAACACAGTCACAGTATAGGGTAGTATAATTGTTCCATTTTAATAGAGTCTATTTTTTCCCTAGTCCTCAGAGAGATCCTATGTAGGCCATTGCCAGATGTATCATTCTAGAGTATATTAATCAAGGATCCGAATCAGGATGGCAACTCCTGTGTGTCCAGAGAGCTGGGTCAGGATGTTTCTATAATTCCCTGATGAGGAGTAGAAAGATATTGGCCTTTGTGCTATATAGACTTTAGCGTTTTGTATGTTATTAACCAGTTGATTGCTGCTCAGCATACCTGCTAAGTAGGACACACTTTTGTTCCAGGAAGTGAAAGCCTCAATTATCCAATTGAATATAATTTTTAAGGCAGTCTCTTAATGCCTGCAAGAAATGAAATTAACTATGTTTTTCTGTTCTAAATAAGTTAAAATTGCATGTATGGAAAAGAGAACGTTGAGTTGCCTTTTCTGTGTTGTGGGGTATCTGGTATAAAACGATGGCTCCAAGTATGTTGATAATTTCATCTTAAAAAATCAAGTAATTCTCAAAAAGAAGGGGCATGATCATGTTTAGTTTGTAAGTTTTTGCGTCTTACTATCAGTGCTAGCTTAACAACTTGTTTTGGGGATGATGCTAGAAACAAGTTTGTCATATAACGAACATACAAGATAAAGGTAAGATTACAAATGAGAAAGAAGAAAGAAAGAAAGAAAGAAAGAAAGAAAGAAAGAAAGAAAGAAAGAAAAAGAAAGAGAAGGAGGAAGGGAAAGAAAAGAAAGAAAGGGTGAAGAGGAAGGAAGGAAGGAAGCAAGGAAGCAAGGAAGGAAGGAAAAGGGAAGGAAGGAAGGAGGGAGGAATGAGGGAGAGCAAGAAGGAAGGGAAATGACTGGTTTCTAAAGATAAATTATGTCTTTAAGGGGGAGTTGTATTTACTCCAAACATTGTACTAAAAAACAACCCATTTTTAAGTTATGGCCTGCTGATTATCATTCCTTTCCCTCAAACTATGCTTTTCTGAAGTAAAGTTAATTTTGGATAGGAAAATTGGGCAAAATTTAAGAATTATGGACCGATACAGTAGAATACCTCTTTGCCAGTTATCACATCTCTGCTCTGTATTGAACTCTTTACATATATCATCGATGTCCTCACAGATAAAAACAAACAGGGGCGCCTGGGTGGCTCAGTTGGTTGAACGTCTGACTTCGGCTCAGGTCATGATCTCTCGATCCGTGAGTTTGAGCCCCGTGTCGGGCTCTGTGCTGACAGCTCAGAGCCTGGAGCCTGTTTCAGATTCTGTGTCTCCCTCTCTCTCACCCTCCCCCGTTCGTGCTCTGTCTCTCTCTGTCTCAAAAATAAATAAACGTTAAAGAAAATTAAAAAAAAAAAACCTGTAATTTTGTAATTTAGATGTTATTTCCACATTACTAAAAAAGAGATTATAGCTCTGCAATTATTCTTATACTTTAAGTCTCCTCAGGATATGTTGTTTCATGTAGCAGTAAATAGGAGGGAAGAAAACCTAGATTCTGATTTAGTTTTGCCACTTGTTCTTTTAACTGTGAAATTCGGGACCCTTTTGAAAAAATAACAATGACCTATCTTCTTTAGAGATGAAACTCAAATGTATTGATATATGTGAATAGAGTTTGTAAACTCTATACATATATGATATTGTAACAGTTCTATTAGCAATAAGAAGAGATGGTTGATAAAATTATATTTATTTGTAACTATTACCTGGGTTTTCTAAACCCGTATTTTTAACTTTCAACAGACAACATTTTATGAAAATATTATTTCATTCTAGAATACAAAAAGGAAACTGCACTTGGTATAAAATTATTTAAATCCTCAGTTTTAGACAGCTAAATCCTTCTTATTTTGTTAATTTTTATGAGTGGATTTAAAATTTCACATAAACTAATTTATTTAGCCCTGACACTTTAAGAAAGAATATCATATTATATGAATAGAAGAACATGTTAAAATAGAATATCATTAGAAAATGTCAATGTTGCTTCAAATAGATTATTTTAACAAAATAAATAATTTTTTGCAAACAAAAAAATAAGGAAAATAATTGGACTGTTTTAAATGTCTTAGAATCAGTTCTTTGCACTGTCTTAAACTGTATCCAGTAAGATATATTACATTTTTCAAAGCATTAATAGTGAGATTTAAATTTATTTTTATCATTTCCATTGGGTAAAAGCAGTTAGTGGTTCTTTTTTTTTTTAAGCAAGGTATAAGATTTTACACATTTTAAGCATTAACAATAGAGATTAGAAAAGAATTATAAATTGAAATTCACAATGAGGAGAAAACCATTTTCCTTCTAAATGGCAGTGAAACTGCTGAAGTTTTTATGTGTGTTAGTAGAAGAAAGGAGTCAAATATGAAGGGTGGCAGTGCTCTCATCTGCTTAAATTCCTCCCACGTCCATAATTGATTGACATACTCTCAACAAACTGATAATTGCCCACTTGATTTGTTTTAAATAATTCTCATTTTTTTTAAAGTAGACTTAAATCGTTAGGAAATTACTTACATCAAGTGGAATCATTTGTGGGATTTTTTTTTTTTTTTGGTCTTTTATCCTTTATTTATTTATTCATTATTAAAACTTTACTTTTTTAGAGCAATCATCTGCTTTTTTTTTTTTTTTTTTTTTTTTTTTTTTTTTTTTTTTTTTACAGTGGAAGATCCATTTTTTATGAAGGCAATCTTTTGTTCATTTAGGCACCTGCTCATATTTTCAAATACCCCTCTCTCCATTGAGCTTGTTTTCATTAAGCTGAAAACCTGTGAATTCAGGTTGTTTTCCCACTCTTTCTAGACTTTCATGGCTATGCAGAGTATTTCCTATTTATTCATAAAATACAATTCTTTTTATACAGAGTAGCCATGTTGGAGAAAAGCAATTTAGCAAATTTTTGCATGAGTATTTCATGCTAGAAATCTAAGATGACTTTCTTTATTCCTGATGAGATAGTTTTGTAAGCTATCATCTGATTTATGTTAATATAACATATACTATATACAACTCATATAGAAAAAAATGCAAAGATTTTGCCAAAAAAAGCGAAATGTGGAAAATGTTGTTAAGAAGCCAAGTGTCTCCTATATCTAACATGAATAGCTCTGTTACCATATTATCTGCTATTTATTATAAACACATTTCTACCAAAAGTGAACTGTGAAGCACTTGTTACCAAATCACACCTCTTGAATAAAAATGACTGTCTTTATATATTCTCTATATTCTATCTAGAATATTCTAGAATGTTTTTTTAAGATCATAGAATACTAATAATGAAGTAAAACACAGTCTATGTGTTTAGCATCCTTATCCTACAGCTCAAAACAAAAGTGGCTTTTTTTAAGGCTACCAAGAAAGTTGGAAACAAAATGGAACCAAGACTATAAGTCTGGCATATTGCACATTAAATGAATTTATCTTTGTTACATGAAAACAAATAAATCATAATTCTACTTACCTCACCATCAATCTTTCAAATATATTAAAACACATTAGCATTTCAGATATGCTTCAGTTTCTTCCATGGATAATCAAGTCATAACAGTGGAGCATATAAATTCTAGGACAGTGAATATCCATAATCTTGATTAAGCAGTAAAATGTATATATAGGTATATATTTAAAGCTTATTTTGTTTTTGAAAGAGAGAGAGAGAGGGCACTGAGGAAGGGCAGGGAGGGAGGTAGAGACAGAGGGAGGAGAGAGAATCCCAAGCAGGCACCACACTGTCAGCACAGAGCCTGACGTGGGACTTGAACTCACAAACTGCTAGATCATGACCTGAGCCAAAATCAGGAGTCAGTCACTTAACTGACTGAGCCTCTCAGGAACCCCAGTAAAATGTATATTTTGATGTTAACAGTGTACACAGAGATTTCAGCAGGTGGATTTTTATCTTGATCTGATGTATTTTGTGACATCATTGACCTATAAAATGTTCTGAATTGATTGCACTTGTGTGTGTGTGTGTGTATATATATATATAGTATATATATATATATATAGTATATATAATATATATATTGCACTTTTGTGTGTGTATATATACATGTATGTATATATATATGTGTGTGTGTGTATATATATATATATATATATATATGGAAAGAATATATAAAAGGTTACATATAGAAGGAGGAGAGGGGTTTTGGAGTTATTTGTTTGTTTGTTGTGCTTATTTTTTAAATAGCATATGATCATTCATGTGCTTATTTTAATTACCATTACTGGGAGATACTCTTAGGGACAAACTTTTCTTAGTGACCTCATAGATAAATTGACGTGACAGAACATTTACATGCACAGTCACAGTTTTGAAGGAAATTCGGAGTCCTAACATTGATCTTCGGCGTTTTATAAATATCATACTGCTTTCTCTTAATCTTCCAGAGAAACAGCAAGCTGAAAACACCAAAGAGCACCATGTTGTGTTTTGAACAATTTACTGCAATTCCTAATTTTGAGTACTATGTGGTGAAATGAATTCACCTGTTTTACAGATATCATTAAATAGTGTGACCCTTTAGAAAAATATTCCAACATATTGTCTCTCACTCTGAAGCTGATTCATTCAGGTCACAGAGATATAATAATCAGAAATGTTGCCTTGTAGAATGGCCTTAAACACTTAAACACTGCCAAAGCCAGTTTTCTGAGGTGAAGGACTCAAATGAGCAGTCACCTTCACGTTATGTAGCATATATTTATAAGGGGGAAAACTGACCTTTGACACCTTGAGGAAAGTCAGAATAAAATGTACCAGCTAATCATTTCATGTCAACAACTGAAAGGAAAAAAAATAGAAAATCCTTGACATCTTTATTTCCCCACTCGGATTCAGTTCTATGTAAACAGAGCTCCGTTTTGACAACTGTTTAGCTCAAGGCACAGATTTGAAGTATTAAAGATAATGACAGATTTATTAGATTAACTTTTGCCAGGATCTTTTAGTGTCCTAGATAATTACTAGCCATGGTACATCTGAATGGTTTCGGCGTGTATTATTGGAACGTGTGCATTCCCTTGTAGGCATTGATGTTGTGTCAAAAGAGATATTAGAGAGTCTATATTTACTTATGTTACATTGATTTGTGTTTTTAAAGTTTGTGTGTGTGTGTCTGTGTGTGTGTGAAATAATTCATATCTCTGATTTATTTCTTCCCCAAATTAAAAAAAGAGGTCAAAGGTCCTTTCTATCCATTTCCTGAATTTTAAAGAAACTACTCTTTCAGTTATCTTTCTAATTTTAATTATTGATCTGTCATTCTTTGATTACTCAAGTGAGCACCACCAGACTTGCTTCATCAAATTTGCACATTATATTTCTCCCTTCTGTTTTGTGTGATTAATTCATACAGTCTCTTGGCATACTTGCATTTTCATGCTGGGTAGAATGAAAGTATATACAAGACAATGTATATACTTGTAGAATGCAATTATATAAAAAGGATCTAATGCCTTTTTATTCTTCTTTTATTTGTGTATGTTACTTTTTAACCAGCTGCTATATTTATTAGGCTTTTTTACAAAGCATATTTTTATTACTACTTTTTATAGCTCTTAATTTGGTTTAAAGGTTTTTGATTAGCTTAATATTCTGTACGGATTTCCCTAACATTCCCTTAGTTTTGTTCGTGGTGGTGCCGATTTTTGTCACAAAAGCAGTAAAGATTTCCTACTGCATTCTTCTACGTATATAGACGAAACATCTTTTAATCCAGTCAATAAATATATCATTGTTTTCCAGTTTTAAAGGATTAAAATTCATATTAGTTTCTAGAAAAATAATGTTAAGATTGTTGATCTTAAATAAAATTTGTATGTCTTTTATTTCTTAAATGACCTTTTCAGAAACAAATCCTAGGATGCTAACCTTGACCTTTCTGGGTAGACTATTCATTTGTCATGGTTTCCTCAGGAAAAATCTCTGTCTACACCTGTTGTCCAGACATAATCATTAATAGTGGTCCCTATCACTTTCAAAAATACCCTTGCTTGGGCAATATGTTATGTGGTCACCTTTTATTTATGGGTGACTACTACAGAAAAGCAACATAAAAAGAAAAATATATAGATACATGGAATGTGGGAAAAGAACTGTACTCAGGATCAGTAGAGTTATTTATTTATTTATTTATTTGCTACTAGCTCTTCTGAACTTCAGTTTTCTTACCTGGAAAATAAAGACATTTTATTGCATGATCTCTAAACCTCTCATCCCTAAAACTTAAATTACCACACATAATTACATTTCCTTTGAGATTTAAACTACACAAAGACTGTGTACGCATATAAACAATAGTTACAAGGAAAGAAGTTTGGAGTGTATGCTTGATTTAAGAGAAGGCCTGATTGTGGGAGTAAATACTGCTTTCTTTTGTTTCCAGTTATGTTGATATTTTCTAACTACCTTTGGAAAAAATATAAAATAACTGTATCAATGTAGCAATTATTCTATATGTAAGCAGACAGTCAGACAGTCGTATACATGGAAACCTGAAACTGACTTAGAAAAGTTCAGACCAAGTAATTCTGAAAATGAGGTTCTTTCCACAATGTTTAATTAAGAATAAAAGAAGATGTATTTTTTTTGAGTCATCATGTCTTTGAATGTTAGTAAACCACATGTAAATAACGAATAGAAGGCCAAATGGGGTGCCTGGCTGGCTCAGCTGGTAGAGCATTAGAGCATGTGACTCATGATCTTGGGGTTGTGAGTTCAAGCCTCATGATGGATGTAGAGAACACTTAAAAATAAAATATTAAAAAAAAAGAATAAAAAATAAATCTTCCTCATTATTTTCTCCCACCATTAAGATATGGCAGAAAAAAAGAATTTTTAATTTAAAAAATCAAAGGAAAACAAAAGCACAACACTTTTCCCAGTTTACCAAATTACCTGTCACTGTATTTATCTCTTTTGACTCCCTGATTTTTTTGAAGAAATTCTAGAAGTAGAGTGTGGAAAAAGACCTGTATGGTAGATGTGGGACATGAGTTCTAACCTTCAATCTGCTTCTAGTTTGTGGGTGGCCCAAGTGAAATCCTTTACCTTTCTGGCATTTCTAGATTTTTCCACCAAAGTATCCTTACAGGCAGAGGACAGTAAATGCATACATAGGAGTCTTCTCACAACTGCTAGAGTTATTGGATTCTCATGTTCTAATTGTAAAATACCCATAATTTTGCTTTCTGTTTTATAATATTTGTTTTAACACGGAGGTAATGATTTAAATTGTTTTCCGTCTAGTCATTTTATCCTTCAGGAAAATGTGCCTCGTCTATTTTTGTGAATCTTGAATACCCAAGCATAGAGATAGAACCTCAGTGTTTCTGGAGTTCTGATTTCATTCATTCCAAAAATGCCCTGGAGGAAAAGAAACATATATTTATGACTTTTTCACTGCAACTGTGTGTCATTTATACTGCCCCTAAAAGATACGTATGTTACTCATTTTATGCTTGAATTTGGGGTGAGAAGTATTCTACTGAGCATATTGAAAATAAAAGCAACAGCAATAATGGCATGTTTTGTTGGGGAATGCTAAACCACTGAGTCCCAAGATGAGTGGCTTTCTCTTCCAACAGGCTCCACATTCACACTCAGTCTGTGAACAAGTTGTATTGTACTTTCTTGGACTTGCCGGCACTGCCCTGGCATTGCAACTTAATGGCAGCATTCCCTGAGTGGCTTCTGTGAACTGTTCTAAGTGCTTTGCATGCATGTGCTCATTTAACCTTCACAACAGCCCCATGAGGATAGCCCCATTTTGCAGATGAGGAAGTGACGGAACGCGGAAGTTCAGCGGTTTGACCCAGAACAGACAGCCTGAGACGTCAGACCCAGCTATGGGGTTTGCTAAATTCCATCGCTGGCCTTCTTCATTGTTAATTATTTGTGGGCCAAATATTATTTACATTTGTAGGAATACAGTTTTAAAGACTGAAATTTTCAACTGCCCACCCAGAGCGGACAGCCAGAGTCAAAGACTCTAGGACACGGCTGCCCTCTCATTGCCTGCACCGCGCCCTTGGAGTACTGAAAGAACTCTGCAGTGTGATATGCAGCTGCGTGTCGCAAGACAAGCGGTGTCTGATTTATAAATGACCCACATACACAGCAGAACACTCTCCCTTCCTCATTGTCTTTGCCACATTCTGAACCCCTGCTGCTGGCTGTGCCTTCAGAAAGCGGGAAAAGGAAATAGCTATTAGAAGCAGGGCCGGCTAGGGATGCTGGCAGGCTCCATGTGACACTGGCCTTTCTGTCTCTCTGCACGAGCGTGCGTGCATCTGTGGGTACGCAGGTGCCCGTGCGCATTTCTGTGTGCCGCCCCAATTGTGTTTATATGTCACCGGTTGACTTTGATCAGTTTTCACAGATGAGACCGTTACCTAGTTTTGTAAATGTTACCAGTTTTGCAAGGACATGGACTCTTTGGCCAAGAAATCCATTAAAAAGTTCAAAAGACGTGCAGTGTTTTCCTCTAAATTTTGAGAGAATTAGGGGTTTATTCAGTCCCATGAATTTGGATAAACTTAATCAGCTCGCTTTCATGTTTGTATGCACAACGTACACCAGATATGAACTGCTTGGCGTGAAAGAGCGTTTTCTTGAGGGAAGAAAAGCCTTTAGGTAATTTGGGAGCATAGCAAACTTATTGAGGGAGTCAGTCAGACAATGTGATATTTCTCAATTGGGAAAAGAAGGGACGTCTAATAAATTGAGGGGTGGAAGAAAGAGTGTTAAATGGAGGAAAGACACAGAAGCGAGAACAAAGGAGATTGGAAGAAAACAAACTCTTACTCATATATCCTCATGGACTCCCTCCGGTGTCTGGGCTGAAGGGAACCAGCTCCTTCCTCCTCCACTTCCTCTTATGTTTTATTGTTCCTTGTTGCTAGGACTTCAAAATAAAGCCAGAATTAGTATTCTTAGTACTATAGTTGGCCACCCTGCGAGTTAAGCAGGTTTTTGTAAACTGAACTAAGAATCTATTTTACTATGGCCTTTTAATGCAATAAAATACACGTTGAATTCCAAAGTAAGAACAAGGAATAAACTTTCAGAACATAACTCATTTGTACTTGTGGAATATATATAAGCTCAGTATTTTTGCCTGCATAGCCCTCTAGTGATATTTGCTTTCTGTCGCAATAAGAATGTTGACTTATCTTTTTCTTTTTACTGCCATTGCTATTGTTGAATGAAGGAAATTCACAGAGAAATTTTCAGATAAGATTTTCTTCTGACATAGTTGGATGTTTTAATATTCTTAGATACCTGTCCTCTGATATCAAAACTAAAATGAATGAGAATTCAGCTACATAGGTTTGTAATCTCTGAAATTGAATCATAACCCGGCCTGTACCTGTCAGTGTGCCATTTTGTTTTGACATCAAAGTAACATGGATTAAATGATTTCCCTCTTCTCTTTAGCTATCATCAAAGATAATGATGATTACATGGCCTATAATGCCTTCGTGGCTTTTTGGGAAGCATTACAGATTATAAAATCTGCTCACTAAAGCAGCCTAATAATAGCTGAACTTTTGTAGAAAACCCAAAGTATATCAAGTATTGTTTCCTTTTGATTACAGTTCTGATAATATAAATCAGTTTTTAAAATTTAATTTTGCATTCTTTTTCTGGGTCAGCATAATGATTGAGAGCCAAATAGCAAGGAAAAATTAATTTAATAGCTCTTTGCTATTGTAAAGCATAGCTCGGTGGCTCAAATCCCTACCAAGAACCCACTGAAACTTAAGAGGGAGGCACGGTACTTAGAAGACATTATTTGGAACAGAGTGACAGGGAGCAATTTTCTATGCTGCAATAAAGCATGCATTGATTTTTCATTTAAAGAAACTGAAATAACATGGAAGAAATATTCTACTGTGAACAGTATAACAAAACAGCAAGAGATACATTTCTTGCATT
Organism: Puma concolor; assembly: GCF_028749965.1. Taxonomy (NCBI): domain Eukaryota; kingdom Metazoa; phylum Chordata; class Mammalia; order Carnivora; family Felidae; genus Puma; species Puma concolor. The sequence continues at coordinate 208,141,621 of NC_141667.1, read as the reverse complement.
TATGTGTAAGATACTAATGTCAGTTTTTACACACCATTAGATGCAATCACTTCGAGAGATGCGTAACTCGGATCGATTCTTAGGCTTTGCACTTGCAAAGAGCACATGAATACTCAATAACTAACATATACTGATATATATCACTTTTTTTTTTTTCATTTTTAGGTCGTTCCAAAACAGACCAGTTGTGAGATCTGGTTGCATTTCTTTCGTAGAGTTACTTGACGTGTAGTCTTCTCTCCTCCTACAGCATTTGTTTCCTTCATGCAGTGGAGTGCTGCTATGGACTGAATGTTTGTTTCCTCTCAAAATTCATAGACTGAAACCTATTCTTCAGTATGATGATTTTGGGAGAAGACTAGGGCATAAGGCTAGATAGAGCTCTTTAGAATGGGATTCGTGAGGGCGCCTGGTTGGCTCAGTCAGTTAAGCATCTTGACTGTTGGTTTCAGCTCAGGTCATGATTTCACAGTTTGTGGGATCAAATCCGGCATTGGGCTCTGCACTGACAGTGCAGAACCTGCTTGGGATTCTCTGTCTCCTTCTCTTTCTGCACCTCCCTGTTCATGCTCTCTCAGTCTATCTCAAAAATAAATTAACATTAAAAAACATGATGTGATACTAAATTTCACCAAAATATACTGTATATTACAATAGTTATATGCATCATTAGCAAAAGTATTTCTTTTTAAGTTAATTTAGTACACACACACACACACACACACACACACATTGTGTTTCTTTTGTACTTTATGTCCCAGTATATTAATATTAAATGATCTTTTCTCTGTAAATACTTACCTTAGTCCTTTTGGGCTATTTTAACAAGTTTTGATAGACTGGATGTTTATAAACAGAAATTTATTTTTTACAGTTCTGGAGGCTGAGAAAAAGTCCAAAATCCAGCAACCTGCAGATTTAGTGTTTGAAGAGAGAGAGAGAGAGAGAAAATCCTAAGCAATGTCTACACTCAGCACAGAACCCAATTTAGGGCTGGATCCCACAACCCTGGGATCATGACCTGAGCCAAAATCAGGAGTCAGGCGTTCAACTGACTGAGCCACCCAGGCACCCTTAGTATCATGTTTCTTAAGGGAAATATATTTCTGCCATACTTTTTCCACTTAAATTAAAAATCAGGTAAAATAAAACAAGTATAAAAATTGACTATTTTAATGTTTATGCATTCGTTTCCCATAAAAATGGAAACATTTATTAATACATGCCTTCAGGTAATGCTGAGTAAGTTTCTAACTGAAAACATGCATGTATTTGAAGCCATATTTATATATATGGAGATGTTTTCTCCTTATATGAGACTATCTTGTTTTTGTTAATCCAACACTTATGCATGTATATGTACATATGTGCATTTTGCTTAAGTTATAAGTCACATTTTGTTCAAGAGCTCACTAGTATAGATGGAAATTTTAAGCAAAGTTTGCATTACATATGGTACTGAAGATGTGATTAGTAGACATAAAAATCAAAGTAATGGAGACTGAGGAGAGTAGTTAAGCAAACTTAGAAAATTAGAAAATAAGCACAAGGAGCTATTAATTTGCAGGCATTTAAAGAAAATACTCTATTTCAAAGTATTTGCTACGATTGAATTATCTTACACACACACATGCATACATATATTTTTTCTTGGATGATTTCAGTTAGGTCTTATACTCAATCTTACTGGCATATGAACCCATCTCTTACACCAAATTTAGTTTATTTATGAACCATAATACAGAACACAACATTTTAATTCCTTCATATCTATCTTGTTTTACTCTTCTAGAATCTGCTTTTTATTTGCCCCATGTCATTCACCATAGCAATTTTTTGCCATCTGGGTATTTTATATTTTGAAGTTTTTTGGGTTTTGGGGGGTTTTGTTGTTGTTTTGTTTTGTTTTGTTTTGTTTGTTTGTTTGTTTTGACAATCTGTATTTGTTTCCTAGGTCTGCTGTAACAAAACACTACTAATTGGGTAGCTTCAAAAAACACAGGGATTTATTCTGTCACAGTTCTAGAGGCTAGAAGTCCAAAATTAAAGTATTAGCCGGGCCATGCTGTCCTAGCTCTAGGTGAGGATTCTTCTTTGCCTGTTCCTAGCTTTTGGTGGTTGCCAGCAGTTCTAGACATGTCACTCCCATTTCTGCTTCCATGGCCATATGGTATTCTCCCTTGTATGACCATCTCTGTGTCTTGTTTCTCTTCTTATGAAGAAAGCAGTCATGGGATTTAGACCACCCTAATATTAACTTACCTGACTTCATCTTAAGTAACTAATACTGCAAAGACCCTGTTTCCAAATAAGGTCACATTCTGATTTTCCATGAGGACATGAATTGTGGAGGAGCAGTATTCAACCCAGTCTATCCTTTGAACCCCCAAATTCACATGCATCCCATTTACAAAATCCATCCACCTCCTCTCGCTATCATCCACGCATCTCAAACCTTTATAGCAGGACTCTAAGTCCCAAATCAAATCTAAATATCAACTAAGAAAGTCTCACATCTCAGCAGCTAAATCAGGTGTAGGGGAGAATCTGGGTATGGTCCCTCCTGGGCAACCTTCCTCTTCTTTCACAGACCTATCACACTAGAAAAGAAATTACCTGTTTCCAAAATACAATGATGGAACAAGCACAGGGTAGACATTCTTATTCTTAGAGGGTGAAAATGGAAGGAACAAAGGGGTTAGTAGTCAAGGAAGTTGGCAACGCATAGGGGCAAATTCCATTAGGTTTTAAGGCCTGAAAGTAATTGTGTGCTCACTCCTTTAAGCTTTCTTGACTCTCTGGGGCAGTAACCCACCCTTCCTGGTCCCTGTATCTGTGGCTGTACTTTAGAGTAATTTTTCCTTCATTTTGTCTCATCTCTGTCTCTTTCAGTCCACGTTAGCAGCGTGATGTAAAATTCTCAAAAACTTTGACTTCTGGATGTTGAGGGGATCCACACCATTAGACAAGAGTGTTCTCCACAGACCTTTCCTCAGTAACCTTATCTCTACTCCTGACTTCTCTTATGATGGTTGATTGGAGTCATAGATAACACCCTAATCACTACAGCAAAAGACTGTCCAGCCACACCTTTGTCCTTGTTTCCAGAAAATGCGATTTGATAGTGAATTTTCCAAATCAATTGTTGGTTTCTTTTTGCTTAAAAGTTCATTCCTTAGTTGATCTCTTTGCTCTCACATTTTACTATAGTCAGAAAGGAGAAACCAGCTCACACCTACTACACTTTGCTGGAAAGCATTTCAGCTAAATATCCAAATTCATCAAGGACAAGTTCTACTTTTCACCCAACAATTTGGCCAAGTTTCCTGCCACTTCATAACAAACATTGCCTTCCAGTGTCCAATAACATTTCCACCTGAAACCTTATGAGAAGCACCTTTAACATTCATATTTCTGTCTACATTCTGCTATTGAGGATAAAGCCGCACGTATATCCTCAAACATGATAGAAACTTCCTCTATAGTTAGCCTTACTTCTTACTGAGCTCGGAGGAGAATCATTAAATTAAGTTTTTCAATGTCTGTATTTCTTCCAATAGTCTCTTCAAGGCAATCCAGGCTTTTAAAAACCATGCATATTAAAACCCTTCCAGCTTATTCCCATTACCCAGTTCCACAGTCATTTCCACATATTTACATATTTGTTCCAACAGCATATCACTTCTGGATACCAAAATCAGTATCAGAGGGCTGACATAACAAGAGCCATACTAGGTGGCCTAAAATGACAGGAATTTATTCTCTCCCAGTTCTGAAGGCCAGAAGTCCAAAATCAAGGTATAAGCAGGAATGGGCTCTCTAATGGCTCTTGAGGAGGATCTTTCCTTGCCTCTAGCTACTTTACTTCTGGTCATTGCCAGCAATCCTAGACAAAACACTCCACTCTCTACTTCCACCTTCGCATGGCATTTTCTCTACACGACTGTCTCTGTGTCAGTTTTCTTACAAGAACATCATACATTGGATCAGGGCCCACTCTAATCCAGTATGACTTCATCTAAAGTAATTAGATTTACAAGGACCCTCTTTCCAAATAAGGTCATATTCTGATGTTCCCGGTGGACATATGGGGGTCAATACCCAACCCAATGCACAGCCTATACCTGTCTTTTTTTTTTTCCTCCAATTTCAATTAAATATATTTTTCTGAACAAAAGGATTCTATACCTTATATGACTCTGGTAATATTATTTAAAAATATATGATATACTTTGAATATATCTAAAATATGTTAGATAGTGATTGCTGAGTTTGAATTATTATCAAGGGAATGTAGAGTGCCTTTTACATAGTAAAATGGTCAGTGGGTAGAAAAAAGTGCAATTTCTGGTAGGACTGAAAATTTAAGAGAATTGTGCCAAATGCAAAAAAGACAAATGAACTTGTTAACAAAATAAGAACAAATGAAGGTTGTAGACTATAAACTTTGGCAAATGTCTTTGGAAAAAACTAGATCATCTCTTCAGAATTTTAAATTGAACATAGTAACAAGGTGACTTACAGATTATTTTTTTCTGTAAACCAATATTCTCTATTCTCTTTTCTGTGCTAATATCACAATAGGCATCATTTAAACATGTGCATGAGGCAGACTTATTTTCAGGTGTTTCCATCTGTTGTGGGAATATACTTGAAGAATAGAAGAGAAACATACACAAATTAAACACAAAGCCAGGGGAGAAAAGGAAAAAAAAATGAGAGAAAACATCTGCAGGGAAACAGTGTGGAAAAATGTTTGAGCTGCCTGTTATTAACTACTCAACCTGTTTTACATTGGAATCCTGCATAATTACATTCCAGGGGAGGGGCAAACAACAGATGTTGAATAAAGGTTGGAAATAAGAAAATGAGACTATTTGAAAAATAAAGCTACTTTGCTCACCAACAGGCTTTTTTTTTTTTTTTTTGGCATGACTTTTAGATAGCAATTGATTTCATATATTCACTATGCATTTAGATGCACACAAAGCATTCTTTTTTTGTCTAAGAAACTGATCAATTATACACATCCATATATGCCCAAGTTAGAGGTGCTTAAAAAGAAAAACAAAAATAAAAACAAAATGCAGCATTTCTTTATAACAATAACATTTATGGTTATGTGTTGGATAAAAAAAAGAGTTGAAATTGTTTCAGAAATATATATATTTCTTATTACTAAAATCAATACGCTTTTAACAATTGACGGTTTCTAGGGGATTGAGTAAACAGCTAAGTTTCAAACAGTTTGTTGTTTCAAGCTCCAGACAATACACATCAAAATTTCACTAGCAGTGAAAACTTTTATTAGAGCCTTGTTCTCTAGGGATATTAAAGAATAGACAGTTTGCAACTTTGATTTTGGTGGCCTAATTTTTTACATATTCTACCCACTACTACAGAAAGGTTTTTTATTTTATTTAGGATAAATGAATCCATCATCGCAGGCGTATTTTTCCCATTGACCTAGGCATTCTTATTGTTACTTTGCATTGTTTCTATCTCCTCTAAATGGAAATACGCCCCCAAAGTAATTTTCTTCCAGTCACACTAAGTTTTATGCACCTGGGGAAATACAAATGACCGTATCTGTTAGGGAATGATCAATCTAAAGGATTTTAATATAAAAATTTCAATCAATAGAGAAGGATTCATGATTCAATTGGCCCTTTTTTCCCATTTGGTTTTTCTATTTGTTAACTAAAAATATTTTATTTTTCAAGCATTCCCGACTTTGCTTTCCTTTGCTATCCTCACCCTACACACCATCACAACTAGACTTCAGTCTGTTGACCTACTTCCTCCAGGTGAGCAATTTCTTCATCTGCTGGCTTTCTTCTCTGTGATCCGAATTTTACTTGTTACATGATGACACTCATAAGACTATCCACACATAAATTCAGAATGTGTAGACTTTATTCCTTTAAAGGAAAATAGAATAGTAAATAAGTAATTTATTCTATTTTATTTGCATCGCTACTTTCAATATTTCAGGAAAAGCTGTGTAAGGTTAAGGGTTGAAAAGAGAATCTACATATTCATTTATATCAGGGTTTGTTTTTTTCACATTATAGTTCTTAAATGAGTGTAAGTGGTCCAATTCTTAATTGCTTAATGTAAAAAATCACCACTTGTACAAATTTCACTTCAGAATTAGTGCTAGGGAAATGCTCAGGAAGAAATTGGTGGAATAGAGGGCTGATATAGGGGAAGGGGATTGGTTATTTTCCTTGAATGTTAGTTGTTGGTATAGAGCAAAGTACATCACTGTTGAGTTCTGAAGAAGAAACTGTTTCACCTGAGAAATTGGGTCCACAAATTCTTCTTTCACTTTGGACAGGCAATTACATTCCAAATTAGATGTGTTATTTTATGGAAATATATTAAAGGCTTCTTTACACATTACTTTGTAAAATCGGTACACATCACCCTAATACAGATTCCTAAAGGCAGGGCAGAACCAAGTTCATGTCAATTGCAACAGCTAGTGAAGCTCAAAATTAAAACCCCCTGAACTCGATAAAATTTTGTCAATATATTTTAATTTGGAAGTATGCTCTACATGTGACTCACATAATCTAGGAAAACACATTGAAATTTGAAATAACTGGATGGATTAAGTGAAAGACAGAAAGAAGTACATATCTCAGGTGAAATTTTAACTCATTTCATGATATTCTTCTAACTCTGGGTTGTATATAGTCCAAGTCTGAGTCATTTGAATGCTTTTGAGAGATTTCATTGGTTTCTCAGTAGTTTAATCTCTACACGAGGGAAACAAGCCAGTGGAGAAAATTAATATATCAAGTTGTCGCTGTGGTTGAAAAATACACATGTATGTTACAGTAATCTATTACTGTTATATTTATTTGTGTTGCTTTACTCAAGCCAAGAAAAGAGAATAGGTTGCATTATTTCTAGATGGAAATGAATGGAAATTGGAGAGAAAATACAAGAAAAGGCCTCAAACAGTTTTGCAGTGAGGAAATTTTTACTTATTTCCAATTTGGGGGAGTAAGGTGGAAAGTTTGACAGCATGAGTGCATGTACATACACATATACTGACACATCTATATAAAATCATCCTTGTCATCCTTAAATAGTTATTATTTCACACTTACTAAATTATAATCGATTGGGAAAAAAGAGTTTTATTTATCAATTCTTATTTTCAACTTCAATGGAAGAATTAAATTTAAGGGTAAAATTTATAGCAAAAAAAAAGCATTTTGGCCTTTAGAATGTAAATGTCTGCACATTATTTTATGTGTCCCTAAAAATCTCTCTCTTAATCTGACACTGACACTCTGCTCATGTGCACATGCATGCTTCTGGTGAATGTACATGTGTGTGCATGTGCACACCTGTGCTTCACCATGACTGTCTATTAACTTGAAACACTGGGTCCTCTGGGAGCTATCACTGAGCATCAGGAAACCCAAAAGCTGTTGTAAGGCGGGTTAGGTCTTTATTTTATTCCCATTAAATAGTTCCAGAGGATTTTTGTCCTTAGGCAAGGCTCCTTCCATTCATTTCCATTTGGTATGGGAATGTATTTTTTCATCATGTGTACAAAGGGTGCTTATATAAGGAAATGAGTGCATGCCTTTTTAGTTGTATTCCTTTGTTGATAGTTACCTGATGTATTGGAAGCTGTCATTTTAAAACGTATATTGCCTTCACTTAAAATATTAAGATAGTGAAGCTTATGAATATTTTCCATCAACATATATGCTACAATAAAAGTCTTCAATTTAAAACTCTGTTACTGGAGCTCATTGAATATAATATTTTCTTATTGTTGTACATATATATTTCTTTGATTTTTAAAATACTAGAATGATTATATGTAATATAATAATTTCATGCATGTGTGTGTTGTAAAATAATCATAATAACTTTAGCTTTTTGTTGAAATCACTGTTATCTCTCAACTATATGGTTCGTATAGATACAACCTTTATGTTTATGGATAATAAGTAGATCAATGAGTTATATATGTTAGACTATGACCTTTTAAAATAAATGGTTAATCTTACAATGAATCATTTATATTGGAATGTTATGCAGAATTATGTGCAGATATATATGTTTTTAATCGTAAAAGCATCATTCCCAATAGATAAGAAGTTACATTTGCCAAGTACTTCTAACTTAATAATTTTTCTATTTTGTAATAATACTTACCACAGTGACCTTATTTACAATAATAATTAACTAGGTAATTTTCTGTTGTGATCATGCATGTTTTTTATCAATTCAATGAAGAAACACAAATACATATTTTATTAGAAATTTGTCAGATCAAATAGTTATATTTCATTCCGTTTTGCATTGCACCTTGGGTTTTAATATTAGATAATTTTAGAGCAAGGAACATAACCATCAAGTCACCTAAAAATTTAAGGTTAAAGTGACACTTTCTCAAATTCAAGTTGTTCTCTCTTTTGAGCAGACACATGGTGATCCCAAGTATATGTCCACTAGCATGTTCCACATCCTCCAATTGACCTAGGTAATAATTACAGCCTTCTAAAGGAATTTTAGGGTTCAGTTAGATGATTGCTACCATTTTCCTGAAGATTACGGAAATATTTGCTGGAACAGAAAGTATACAAATTCTACTTGTTAGAATCTAAGTTTATTGTTTTTGTTTTTTGTTTTTTTAATGACAGAATTGCCTAAATAATTAATTTATTTGGGGCAGATTACAGAGGGTTTTGAACACGAGGCTGAGTAGTTCAGATTATAGCAGTCCCCCTTATCCACAGTTTTATTTTCCATGGTTTCAGTTACCTGAAGTGAACCTCATGGTCCAGAAACAGATGACCCTCCTCTGACATCTCATCAGATGGTCAATAGTAGCCTATGTCACGTCATAGTGCCTACATCATTCACCTCACTTCATCTAATCATATAGGTATTCTATCACTTCACATTATTGCAAGAAGGGTACATTCAATACAATTTTTATTACAGTATATTGTTATAATTGCATTATATTACTATTATATATTGTTAATCTCTTAGTGTACCTAATTTATAAAATAAACCTTTTTAAAAATAAACTTTATTGTAGGTATGAATGTATAGGAAATAACATCGTGTATATAGGACTTGGTGCTATTCGTGGCATCCACTGGGGGTCTCGGATCATATCTGTGTGGGAAAGGGAGGACGACTGTATAACCTTTTTCAGGAATGACCATGGAAATTGTTAGGCAGCTCCTCAAAAATAGCTTTGGCAACACAAAGGATCACTTCATCTGAAATTGAGCATACATATTCTTGGGGGGGGGGGAATCAAATATAGCATGCCTGAATTTAAAAAAGACTGTCTCAATGAATTCAATGAATTCTCCTTGTGATATCAATATGAATTTCCAATTAGATTAGATTTAGATTGCAAGTCTGAAAATAAAATAAATTTTCATATATTTATATTTATTTCCCCGTTAATATTACTCATGGGGACTACACTTCACTTTTATCATCTGTTCTTTGCTCCAGGTATGACTGATTATCAATTAAATCATAGAAAGTACTCTCCAAGATAAGAAAGTATTTAAAACATCACTGTAGACACCTTTTGATGTTAATACTGCATTATGGATGGAGAAGCCTTCATATCCTTTAAAAATACATTTTTATCTTTGCTGTGATTCAAGGATAGCCTTCTCCAATAGCTTTTGACTCTCGGTTTGATTACATAGCAGGGTGATATAGAGGGACACATCTCCTATCTTACAATATATGAATTTCCAGACCTCTTTTCCCAATTTCTCCATTGCTTCAGTGTGCTTTAATGATTACAAAATATTAAAGCTGTTACAGAAAAATGGCTTGTCATTGCCAGTAAAATCCATTACAAGAAACACTTTTGTATATTTACTCTAGAACATAGTATTGAGTGTATTGATTTTGCTTAAATTTTCATTCTTGGGATGACCCAATCATACAGGATAAAAAAACATCAGCTTCCAATAAACTTACAGCACACTAAAGGTAATAAGAACAGAATGGTTTCAGAGAAGTAATTCCAAGAACAGGCTTTATTTAAATTGTTAGTTCTCTTTCCTTTCCTACTCTTTATGTATTTTAAAACTATCTATAATATAGTAGCAATAATTGTGGTAACATGAGCAGCTTGGTAGTAGGAGTTGTTTTAATAAAATCAAGGCCAAATTGTTTCGGTTCAAACTATTGTTATATTACTCTTTTTTTTTAATTTTTAAATTTTATTTATTTTTGAGAAAGAGCATGAGCAGGGGCGGGGCAGACAGAGAGAGAGAGAGAGAGAGAGAGAGAGAATCCCAAGCAGGCTCTGCACTGTCAGCACGGAGCATGAGGGACTTGAGTTCACTAACCACAAGATCATGACCTGAGTTGAAACCAAGAGTCGGATTCTAATCCAACTGAGCCACCCAGGCGCCCCTCGGTGTATTAATCTAAAGTTACCTTTGGGACACTATCAATCTGAATAGTACTTTCAGACAAACTTCATTTCACAGAAAGCATTTTTGGTGAAAAATACATATTTATTATCATTTGTGTGTGTGTATGCATGCACATCAAGAACATTTACCTTTGGTTCACTTTTAAGTTGTAATATAAGCAATATTTGTAGGAATCATTTATAGAGAAGTATAGTTTCACATATATTTCCCATTCATATATGTCCATAAATACATTTTGTATTGCGTCTTTCTTTAAAAACATTATGTTTTTAAAAAGTCCTGAACTGATCTGCTCTTTTGGAACCGTGTCCAACTAATTTAAGGTAAGTGAATCGAAACTTTGGATCTATCTCTAGAGTAGAGCCCTATGAATTTTATGAAAAGCTTTCAGAGACTAGAATGTTATTGGAAATATGAAAACACAAAAATCTTTCTTAAAAAATTTATCTTTTGGGACTCCCAAATCCTGTTGGCAGGTGTTGATCACTAAATAATAAGCTAGAGAGGATTAGTTGCATCTGAATTAACTCTGTTTTCTGAGAATGTTAAAAATGACACCCAGCTCTGTGTACTTGTCTCTAGCAATTGAAAACAAGTGCTAGAAATGAGAAGAACAACGGGATTTGAACTGGTACACGGATATATATCCCAATAGAAATAAGATAGCAAGCCTGAGAGAAAAATGCTCATGAGACTATCTTCCTTGCTTCTTGCAAGGAGTTCAGCTTAACAGGCATGCTTTCATTGACCTTCCTTACAGGATTAGCACTTTGCTGGGAGGATGCCTTGAATTTTGGATGTATTCATCCATGTCATCAAAAATGGTGTCATTATCTGAGATGGGGTTAGCTAACAGAGGCAATAAAAGCATAAGAAAACATCGTCTTTAAAGATGAAGAATAGTAGCATATTTAAATAGTCTTGGGCCTGAAATTCGGAGTAGTGTTTAAGTTGTTATAATTTTAAATTTGTCCTTGTAAACCAAACGTCTTTCACTAACTATTTCATGCCAGAGCTAGGTTTATCGCCGGAATATAAATCAGGTTCTTTTTGGAAGTTGCATTAACCCTTTCAAGACTCTAAAATTACAGGGACTTATTAATGAATTCACATGTGATGATAGCTATCAGATAAAGTACAAGATGTAGACGCAGCTAACTTAAACTAAAACAGAGAAACTGGCACGTTTGACACAACAATGAAGTAGAATCAAAAAAGGACAAAAGGAGAAACCCAGGAGTGAAGGAAAAAAAAAAACCTATAGATGCTGAGGTGTGGGTTTTCAGGATACTTGCTGTTTTCTTTAATTTAAAAGTATAAAGAGGTGATTATTTAAATCTAGACTTTAATTTCAATAAAGGTGTCACTGATCTAAAAAAAACCCTAAGGGGAAATGCTCTGACCTCTGTGTTTACATATATATCCCAGGCAGATTTATTTATCTTATTTTAAATTATAATAAATAAATAATAATATGGAACTCTATAGGTTATCAATAATAAATAGAGAACTTTAGATTTTTATATACGCATCGTATCTAACAGACAGATATGATGTTACTTCATTTTTTTTTTTAAGTAAGCTCTAGGGCCAAAGTGAGGCTTGAAGTCATGACCCTGAGATCAAGAGTTGCGTTCTCCACTGACTGAGCCAGCCAGGTGCCCCAGATCTCATGGAACTTTAAATCCTGTATAATTCACAGTGAAAGAGAGCCATTTTGCATAACATTGTTTAGGTCCTGGGATCATTCTGAAAGCTAACCTCACAACCTCATAAAAGAATGAGGAGGTTTTTTGTTTGTTTGTTTGTTTCAATTTTTTTTATTTAAATTCTAGTTTGAATGATTTTAAAATAAGTAAATTATAAGGAATAGTCTCTTCTATTGTAGATTACCAATAGTATTAGATGCCTTTTTAATTTACTCTTCTTTTACATCAATGGCAGCTTTCAGGTGTAAATATTGAATGTGTTCTGTGTACTCAAGGAATAGAGCATGAAAGAATGAAAGAATGGAACACAGTATCGGTACCTTGATCCTCAAGGTGTGTAAGGATCTCATTGAGGCAAATGGATTAAAAAATAATGAGTTACGAAGCAATGCTGGTATATATAATTCAGTGGAAAAATGTGGCATTATCTTCATCCTAAACGGAATGCTTATTTTGGACATTTTCAGGAATTTCCTGTAGAAATTTATTCTTCATATCCGGAACCAACTTTGAAAAGTTTCTGAGATTCCTCATCTACCTTATTTGTGGCCATTCTCCTTACCTTGTAAAATTATTTATTACCTCTCTCCTAGACACCAGACAGATCTTCTTTCTTCCAAACCTTTCCTCTTCTGGCGTTCTCAAAGAAGCCTTTAATCTTTCAGATGTGCTCATATGCAATCTTATGGTTGGGTAATAATAATAGTAAATTAGAGAAAGAGTGAAGACAGATAATCTAGATTTAAGAAGAAGAAATATTTTCCTAATGCAGAATTATAAAATACAGGATTTATCCTATTAATATAAAATACCAGTTGAGTCAACATTCATTAAGACTTTCTCTAGTTTATAAGGAGTAGGATGTTAGCAGAATGGGGTCACAATGGGGTCTGAATGACTATGCCAGTGAATCATGTCATGTCCTATTGTGCTCTGCTGGAGATATCCTGGTGGGGACCAAAACTCTATATATCTGTTTCCAGAAATAATGCTGATTTGAATGCTGCTTGCCCTGTGGCTCATCTCAGTTTTGTATGTTAATAAGTGCTGTCTAATACCTTTTGATCAAGCACATATTTTAAAAATCTTCTGAGACATAGGACATTTCAAATACCTATAATTTGAGGGCTCATTGTCTGCTTCATTATTTATTATTATTATTATTCAGAGCCTTTCTATTCTCTTTTAAATCCTACTCAATGTTCTGTACATTAATACTTTATTTTTTTGGTATTGCCACATATGTCCTTTGACTTCTAAAGTGGTCTTTACTATCTTGTGAAATGCACAGTCCTGTGTGGTTACTGTTTCACTTTCTAACCCTTTCACCTGGATCATCCTCTTCCTGCTCTCCACTTTTTGTTGAAACTCATCATCCTTTGAATTTTAGATCATGCACTATGACTAGTACAAAGCCTTTCACAATATTGTAGTCAACACTTTTCTCTGTATTTCTGTTGCTTGACACTCATGTAACATAGTTCAAAATGTAATTGATCAGGAGTTATTTGCCCTAGCTGATTTTAAACCTAGTTTCTAGTTTCCAGTCAGAGTGGAGATGCCTTAGTGAAGAGATAAATTCTTACAGACTGGAGAATTTTAGAAGTGGATACACATAGGTTTGTTTATGACAAACTTTTACTTGATACATTACTGTTCTACAACATTCTATTCAAGATGACTTTGCTTGAAAACCTCCAATGCCTAAGCACAAAGTTTGTGTTTGATTCGTTCTTACCTTGTGAATTCTTGAGTATAGCTTCTTCAAACTAACCACCGAACTGTACATATCTAATGCTGTCACTGAATTTGAGCTGTTATTACTCTTGTGGTGCATTTGAGTTGTATTGTTTTTCTTTGAGTAGCTCTGTCAGAGTCCCTCACTCACAAAAAAAAAAAAAAAAAAAAAATGCAAACTTTGTTTCATTAGTATAGTATCAAGTTTCAGAGCCAGTTCTTATCAACATACCAGTTAAGAAAGAGATGGCCTGGGGTGTCTGAGTGGCTCAGTGGGTTAAGCGTGCAAACTTTTGGGACTTCGGCTCAGGTCATGACCTCACAGTTCGTGAGTTCATGCCCCATGTTGGGCTCTTTGCTGTCAGTGCAGAGGCTGCTTGGGATCCTCTGTCTCCCTCTCTCTCTGTCCCTCCCTCATTTGTGCTCTCTCTCTCTCTCTCTTTCTCTCTCAAAAATAAATAAACATTAAGAAAAGGAGCAAAGAAAGAAAGAGATGGCCCCACTTATCTGTGCCTTCACTTTAAGCATCTGCTGCTGCCCCAGGTGATGATGGCTGCACCTACAGATTGGGGAAGGGGAGGGACAGCTAAAATATGACCGTTAATCTCAGGGCAGTGCACTATGGGACACAATTATATTTGTGCTATAGATTCCCAATGCATGGTTTAGATTCTCACTTATAAGATATTCTTGATACTTCCATATCAAATTTCCTTATATCCTTTGGCTTTCATTCTTTAAGTTTCCGTTTAATTTAAGTTTTCTACATCTTAGAGCATTACCTATATGTGGTCAATATATATGCCAGAAAATTCACTCTGGTAGACATGTTGTTCTGTCCAAAGGGTCACAAATACTTAAAACCATCCCTGAAGGCATGCAGGTGCACTGAATAGTATGTGCAAATGTTCCCAGTGCCCCACATACCCAGCTGCAATTGGATTCGGTTGACTATGATATAGGCCAGTGGTTTCTGGTGTCTGAATGCAGCCGTGGCAATACATTCGGAAGCATTGTGCAATGCACGTGCACGCTGGAGGATTGCTGCTTCAAAGCTGCCATGGTTTGACTATTTGATAGTATTATAATAACTTCCACTTCAAAATGTGCTTTCCACCTATCAAAAGCAGCTAGAATGGCATTTCACAACTGAAGTAAAACCTGGAAGCCTGATTGGCAGTGGATCAACCTAAAAATATATGCGTTTCTCTCTCAGTGTTTTTATTACGTGAACTGTGTGTCCAAATTCTGCTTCCTGATGGCCAGTTGTTAGGACAAAATGCAAGTTTCTGGACTTGTAACCTGCAGTTTATTCGTGGTGTCACTGCCAACGTGTAAACAGACATCCTCACAAAATGAGCATATCAGCGTACGTAACACGATTCATGGTCCTGTTGACATTAACAAAACAAAAGAAGCTGCCTCTCTCTGTCTCAAAATAATACATAGATGTTAAAAAAATAAAAACAAAACAAAACAAAAAAAGAAGCAACAGCACATCCCACAGGTGTATTTGTGTGTTAGTTCCTTGATCAGTAAAACATTAGATCCCCGTGCACAAGAAACACAGCAAATACAATGCGGTAGATGAAAGATCACTTAGTGATCTTAGTGGTTGGTTCTCTGTGCCACATTTTCCCTAACTCCTTCCTTGTCTTCCCTGCACAAGGGATGTACCAACCTTATTAAAAAATTGTGCTAAAATTAAGCCTGGCAGTCATGTGAACACTGGCAGAAAAAAAAAAAAAAGCGTGTGATAAAATTGTAATATATTCTTTTTCTTTCTTATCTGACACAGAAAAAAAAAAAAGTTTTGAGACAAGTTTCCAACACTGTCTCTAGAAATAATATCGAGAGTGAAATTTTACCCCTCTCGTAGTCAGATAGACTGAAATCAGAAGGTTTATTTTTAATTAATCGGCTAGTAAATGAGACATAGAAATCATAAATGGAAATAATTTGAATGAATATAGATAAGGTGCCATTTATACAGAATGATTCACCCCATCATGATAACAAGTGTAAGGGGTTTATAGGATGGTAAAGGAAAGTAAGTGAATAATCATCAACCGCCAAAAAAAGAAAGAATTGTTTATGTTAGCAAAGTGTCAGTTCACAGGATCTTGTGAATTATGTCAACTCACTGGAAGGAAAATTTAATCACAGATTTGTTGGACTGTATTCTGATGAGGTTTCTATTTTAGCATTGATACTTTTTATCTGATACGTTAGAATATATTTGGATTAAATCGGAATTTGTTGCACTCGTAAGGAAGTGTGTGTGCATGTGCGAAATTGAGTGTGTGTGCTGAAGAACAGAAAAAGACAGCGAAAACAAGCTGTTCTCATACCAGCAAAACCTTTCAGTAGGAAACTGATACACAGAAACTGCCAGTCAAAGGTCTTGGTTTGTCATTGTTTCCTGGTAGATAATCTGTGATGGCTTCCTAGTTTAGATTCCGTAGAGTTAATCTCCCAAACACCAGTGCCAGCCAAAAATAGAGATGGGTCCCTGCTCTCTGCTTTTCCAGACAGCTAATTAGGTGTTATGAAAGCTTACGTTGGCGAAAGAAGGTAAATTAGAAATAAAAAAGAAAAACGAGAACAAATAAAAAATGGACTTCCATTTATAGAGTTGTCTACTTGGAAACAACTCTAATTTTAAGATGCTGCTAGAAACCACCACTCTAAGGGAAGAAAGCTATTCCTATTTAAAGCTGTTTACAAAGCAGAAATAAAGCCATTTTATTGACAGTCAAAAAGCAAAGAAAACTGTCTCTCACATGCCCTTCCCCCATGGCCACAGCATTTTAGAACTTCCTCATTGACTCCCTGACTTGTGGAGTTTGGTTTTCGGATTTCTGTGACACATTTATTTCTTCATTATAAAAAATTAAATCTAAAAAAAAAATTAATTCTGAAGCATATCTGAAATTCTTATGCTAGAAACTATATGCATGTTTTCATACAAGTATCTGGGCTCTGGAGGCAGCAGTCACATGGAAACTGAGGGGAGGAAATCCTTTTATGTTTTCTAATATTTCCCTAAGTAGTTACAAATCAGTTGCCAGGCATCTCTCTTTGGGTAGTGTGCTATAGTGCTTTGAAGACAGGGAAGGTAAGCTTGATTCTGGTTTGTGATAAATTCCGGCCTGAGAGTGAGCGAGACTAGAATAAAGGGGTAGATGTACTCCAGAGTAGGAAATTTTATGGGGGCTGGCTTCTTGACACGTTCCCTTAGTAATGAACACCACCGAGTCATGCATGATACGCAAGGGTTGTTTCCCCTGACTCTTCCCAAAATAATCATGTTTAGCGAATGCGCCCTTAATCTTTATTAGTTCCTACTGGTTTAAATAGTGATTTGGCTTCAAATTATAATCTTATACATAGTAATGTTTGGTACCTTTTACCTATCCTTGAGATGGCTCTGCACCCCTATTGATAAAGTGACATCACAATGTTTAAATCACATTGTAAACATGAAGTTATGGAAAGTTTTATGGAAGACAGCTAAAACCCAATAATTTAAGGGCAGGTAGTTTGATGTTTTACCTAAATATTTTTTTTTTTTCCTTGCAGGATGTAACTTCCACAATGACAGCTCCTTTGAAGGTGTATTTTCGCACCAAACGGTTGCTTGCCTACTATCGCTAAGATTAAGTTATTAAACTGCTTAGTCTAGGTTAAAAAGAAAGCTTTCAGACATGTCAGCCAATATGAATATGCAGATTTCAGACATCTTTATGTCTAAATCAATTTGAATTATATAAAGTTCTAAAATCAGAGGTAGTCAAGTTGTTGATCCAATCATGGATTTTGCACCAATAGTTGTAGGGCCAAGGGAAAGATTAAAATGTTATTGGAGATTGATTTATACCTACCTATGTACATTATACATGTAATGCTTTATATAAAAATGTGTACATATATATGTGCGTTTTATATGTATGTATGTTATCTCCTAAATTATGAATATGGAACATTTCTGTGCATTTCATTTTTTCATCTGTATTTCTCTTATGGCAATAACTGCTAGTAAATTTTCAGGAATACATTGGCTATACATTTCAGTTTTAAAATTTTGTTTGGACTATATCCTGGAGAAAGGTCAAATTTAACACACACACACACACACACACACACAGATAAAGATCTCTACGTGTGTGTGTGTGTGTGTGTGTGTGTGTGTGTGGCTTGTTGTGCAGCTGCATTGCAAGTACTATAATCATTTGTGTGACTTTATATCTTTTGCAAAAATATATAAATTAAGATGGAAAATTAAAATAATTAAGATGACTATGTTTAGATTCCTCTTTTTGAGAGCTTGTGTAATACTCAGATGTGTCTATAAGAGCATAGAAAATAATTCTTAATACTAAACAAGTGCTTAAATTTATCAGGTTGTCACATGATCCTTCAAGGAATCATACATTTTAAAAATGTGACATTGGGGCGCCTGGGTGGCACAGTCGGTTAAGCGTCCGACTTCAGCCAGGTCACGATCTCGCGGTGCGTGAGTTCGAGCCCCGCGTCAGGCTCTGGGCTGATGGCTCAGAGCCTGGAGCCTGTTTCCGATTCTGTGTCTCCCTCTCTCTCTGCCCCTCCCCCGTTCATGCTCTGTCTCTCTCTGTCCCAAAAATAAATAAACGTTGAAAAAAAAAAAATTAAAAAAAAAAAAAAAAAAAAATGTGACACTGTAAACCTTCCCTGCAGGCAGAATTGCCCAGAGTTCCAGCTGTTGGACTTCAGAATAGTTTTCTCTTTGTAATATAAGCATGCTTATCTGTCAGTTTCTCATCTGCACACCATTTGGATTATGATATCTTTCTTGGCCAAGGGTGCATTTGTGAAAGGGTAATCATGTTATATTGAGGAAATCATTAAATGAGGGTAAATAATTTCTTTGTAATCTCACATTAGTCCAAAAGAAAAAAAGTGAATCTTGGACTAGGATCAATTACTTTTACTTCTACCCAGGGTCTCTGAGTTTGGTTTCTGATACAAATATCTAATCTATGCAAATAGTGGCTGTCTATATAATTTGCTTCTTTTTCAGTTCTGTTGTATATAATTTAACATATCTATTCTGGGTTCCATTTTCCCTACGGTATAGGCAGAAGTTTCATTATTTACCTTTGTAGCTCTAGATCTTGAGAAAGTGCCCCACACTATTATTTTATAATAAGAATACTTAGTGTACTGAGGGGATCTTAAAAATACATAGGAGAAGGTATACATGACAGGAATCCTTCCGTACAGCTCCTCTTCCCTCCCATCTCTCTCCCTCCACTTAGCTTTCTTTCCTTCTTCTCTCCTTTTTTCTTCTTTGTTTTTCATTTTGTCTACTTTCTATGTCTATGTGGTCATTCGTTATATACTACCTGTGTCTCTTTCTTTGTACCTACCTATTCATCTATTTATTTATGTTCCTTCAGAAATAATTTCACTTTCTCATAAATTCTTTCTTATTTGACCCTTGGCAATTATAGTTCACTTTTTGCTCATGGTTTCTGTTGCTTGTACAAAAGTGTCCACTAGATTTTCTTCACTGTCTGGGAACCACTGTGATCAAAATTACAGTCTAATCAGAAGGTGAACAGCTTATAATGTATCATGATCAATACTTAGAATTTGCTCCTTAGGTTGGGACATGAAGGAGTGAAGTAAAAAGGGGCAGATTTTTCAGCTGTGAAGCGCAAACAATCATTTCATGTTGATGGTTTCAAATTCAAGGTCGATTTATACTTTCATACATCTGCATTATTCTATCTCTTTTACTCCCTTTTTAAATTCATATTGAATTTATTCAGTGCTAGGCCATCCAAATTGCTGATATTGAAGGCCAGTCAATATTGGAATATAAAACTATGTTAGCATATTTCGAAGAGAGTGCATTGGTTGTAAATGACTTTTTTAGAAGTCATGGCTCTAAAAGCTACAAAAATATTATCTAATGAAATAGACAGTATTCTACTATATTTGTGGAGGACAAAATTGGTTGAATGAAATCATACGTATTTTCTTTCTAACACAAACAGACACAGATGTAAAGGTGATTTTTATGATTCCCATGCAGAATAGATAAAGAAAACAGATACCTGATATGAAAATTTTCTAATATCCATTTGTTTTCAAATTTCTGTTTGACTTTAATTCCATACAGGAAGGCTTCCTAGAAAATGTATAATGCTAGATTTTTCTGCTGCTGTTTGTGTCCGTCTAACAATCTTCCAAGAAACAGATAGTATTTGAGTCTCTAGGTATGAGTACTTGAGTTCACTATTCTTGCCTGCATTACATAATAAAATTAATATATTTCATCCATTCATATGGAAATATATTTTTGAAAACATGACAAAATTAAAATACAGGCAGGCTACCTGAATACATTTTTAACATTTCACCAATATGAAAGACACGTGTTATGAAAAACCACAATATTTTTATTCTGTCAAGACACTATTCTAACTTCTTTCGAGAAAAAAATTAATCTCATAAGAAATTCTTTTATCTTAAAACCTTTTGAGATAAATCAACTTGTAGTTTATGTTTTCTTTTTTGGATAAGGAATTATTTATATGTTTTAAATATGAACTCAGATTTTACATATGACTTTGAACAGTAACTGTATAATGTATCAGGGCTATTAAATATGGTGCTTTCTATTTTAAGTATTTTCCATGTGGCCTTTTTTCCCTTGCACAGGACACTATGAATTTGTAGAGATCCTCTCACATCAATTAAATGGCTGCCCCAAGGGTTGCTAAATGTGTGGGGAATTCTAGTCCCATCACACAGAGGTGAAGTGTAAATATCCTCTCCTGGAAAAAAAAAAGGTCCTTGATTTAAAAAGAACCATTAAATATAAGGGGAAACAATCATTTGTAGATGAAAGCGACAACTGGGAAGAGGTATTTCAGTTATACTTCAAAATATTGGGGCAGTGGAATTATGCAGCTATCGTCATTATGAAGGAATTTTCTTTCATATTTTCTGTTCAGCATCTTTGAAAGAGAGATCATTAAAGACTGCTTTATTTAGATTCTCTGTATGCCTATTGGCAAAAGAGAGAAGCAAACATTTTCACAGAAGACATTATCGTGGAAAACAGGAAATCATGAGTTGTCATTCATCTGAACTCTGTTGACTAAACCCATTTTCACCTACTTACACCAAAAAAAAAAAAAAACACTGAAGTGAAGAAAACTGTTTGCATGATCCATACCCATATCTAATAAAATAGGAATGTGCACTTTTTGACAAGTTTATTCATAACATATTCTGATAGAAAATTCCATTTGCTCCTCTCAGTAGGAAAGGTAGGCTTTTAAAGGAAACCTTTTATTTCATGACTGTCACCAAAATAACAATTACAAGCAAAATAGGGATAAAACATGAAAAAAAAAAGCAGCTTAGGGCTTGTTATGGAAGTATGTGATCTAGTTTTTGCCCCATTATTTGATTTGAAAAATTAATCCTGGTAATCCTTTTTGAAGTTCACTGTTTCCAGGATGGGTTATACAGAACAAAGACTAACTGATATCTCCAGGAGGTTAGTTTACAGTGATGTTCTATTCCACTGAGAATGATTCTCCAATGGCCACTTTTTACTTCTTCCCAGGCTATGGGAATTCATTAATATCTAGAGAATAGACTTAAATAAAACCATTGTCTCAACCAGCAAGTTTATGCAACCATCCTGAAATGTTTTAATTATTGTTTTCTTTTCCTTTTTAATTAAGAGACCAGAGGTCAAACAAGCCCACTGAGAGCTGATTGCAGCCTCAGTAGAAATTTAAAAGCAACCCTAATGATTGGATTTGCTGTTTTCTCTTTTGTTTTGCAGAACCAGAAGAGTGCGTTAATTGCACAGATGAATGCCGAGTGCTTGGTCATTCTGACAGGTGTTGGATGCCACAGTTCCCTGCAGCCAATCAGGCTGAAAATGCAGATTACCGCACAAATCTCTTTGTACCCACAGTTGAAGCTAATGTTGAGACTGAGACTTACGAAACTGTGAATCCCACCGGGAAAAAGACTTTTTGTACATTTGGAAAAGACAAGCGAGAGCACACTATTCTCATTGCCAATGTTAAACCTTATTTAAAAGCCAAACGTGCCCTGAGCCCTCTCCTCCAAGAGGTCCCCTCAGCATCAAGCAGCCCAACGAAGGCATGCATCGAGCCTTGCACCTCAACAAAAGGCTCTCTGGATGGTTGCGAAGCGAAACCAGGAGGCCTGGCCGAAGCAAGCAGCCAGTACTTGCCCACTGACAGTCAGTATCTGTCACCCAGTAAGCAACCGAGAGACCCTCCATTCATGGCTCCCGATCAGATGGCAAGGGTCTTTGCAGATGTGCATTCTAGAGCCAGCCGGGATTCCAGCGAGATGGGTGCTGTTCTTGAACAGCTTGACCACCCCAACAGGGATCTGGGCAGAGAATCGGTGGATGCAGAGGAAGTCGTGAGAGAGATTGATAAGCTTTTGCAGGACTGCCGGGGAAATGACCCTGTGGCTGTGAGAAAGTGAGGGAAAAAAAAAAAAAAAAAAAAGCATTGGCATTTTCTTGTGTCTTCTGTTAATTTAAAAATGATCCTTCCTGGTGACAACCCATTTCACAGGGACGAAGAAAGACCAATGCTGCTTTAAGGCTTTTAGTGAACATCTGAAGTGCCCACAAGTATGTTCTTTTCACTGCTGTTTCTTTTTCAGAGATAACAATGGTTTTGTTTTGACCAAACTTATATTAGGACAGAATTAATGATGCCGAAAGAGAAAAGAAAATGAGAGAAGAAAAAGGAAAGAAGACAAAGGAGGATGAGGAGGCGAGTTACCTTTTGACAATCTGTTAGGAAGGTATGCAGCGTGAGAGTTGAAGTATTTCTGATCACTCTGAGACTGTCCTCCGTGATTTATGCTGACTTAACTGTTTACCTATAAACCCCATACAAAGCAGGGTCATAATTTGTGATCTGTGGTGGATTTCTAGCCGTCATCACAGGCTTCTACTTAAAGTCCCGAAAAGACCTTGCAGTAGTCCAAGCTACCCCAAACATTAACACATATTTGTGGTAAACATTTCTGTACAAAGTTACCTGCCACACATATAAACACAAAGGACATTCCATATCATCAGTCAAAAAAAAATTAAAAAAAAAAAAAAACTTGGTCATTTGTAAGACACTTCATGTCGTATAAAAGTTAAATGTAAAAAGATATAGTCCATTTTGTCCTGCACACACATAGACTAATTCACGTCATTAAAGGAGAAGAAATTTTTTTAAAAGCTTAAAATGCCTCTTCAGCATTTTAGTGTCCAACAAACATATAAATAATGATGGATATGTTTTAAATTTGACCTGAAGAATAGTTACTATTGAATGATAATATTCGGAGGAAATGAACACGATCAATATATTTCATTCGTTTCTGGACACTAAAATAGCTCAGGAAAGTGAAAATGTCTTAGACATCACAAATCACATGACCATTTAAATGTGCAAATGTAAGAAGATTCAATGTGTTTACATCAAATGACATATTTTTATTGATTTATTGCAGATTCAGTGCATATGAGCCAAATTGTTGAGTGTATAAGAGCTATATTGTGTATTTTATTAAATTAATATATAGTTGTGTTGCAAAAATATTTGGGCTTATATTGTAAATGGCAAGTGTTGCCTCGGTAGCTGTCGAACTCTATGAGTTTTGTTTTTTCCTGCTTCCTTTTCCCGATGGAATGTGGGAAGCAGTGCCTCAGAGCAAAGTCTCTTGTTTAATGTATAGTCTACCAAGTACTACAGTACATAATCTGTTCAAAATGTGTTTGAGTGAGCTGATGGAGCTAACTGAAAGGTCAAAAGATACATCCGTCAGTCATGGTTACGTGCAAGTCCTTGTAGAAGCTTTTATTAAAGTCACGCTAAGTCACAAGAATTACATGTGTACCAATACCTGAAACTTGTTCACGTTTTTCCAATAACATACAGCTTCTGCCTATGTAGATATCATAACGTTGATTGGTTCTCAAAAGTATCTTACGTGGTTCAAGATGCGTGTTCCCATTATATTTCAAAACCATGAAAAATGCTTTAATGCATGTGTGGTACCAGCAAAGGTTACTTGCATTGTGTAGTGTTTTTCAAGAGGTCTGGGTCTTAGCAAAATGTTTTTTTTTCCTTTTTCTCAGTACTTTTCTGCCTCCTTTTATTGGCGTCCTTCGAGAACAATACACCTTCTATTCCTTCCTTTGGTTACACCTTTTCTTGTGACATTTAGCAAGTTTCAAACTTACTTCCATATGAGGCTAGGAAACCTCAAATTTCAGGAATTGGGAAAAACAAAATTAGCACTTGCAGAAGTAGCAGCAGATGGGAAAATGCCTTGATTGACATTTTCCTTCAGCGTCGAAAATTTTTGGCATTTTACAGCTTCATGACAAACAGTTTCCAGCCCATACCTTACAAAATGTGGTGCTGAGTTAAATAAAGGCTGTTTGTGCACTGGAGCAGAAAAATGCATTATTTGCAAACTGGTGGAGAATTCTGTGCCTTCTTTTCTGGCCACCAAGCCAGTGTAGAAACAGCATAAATGTCATAAAACCATTATATTAAAAACAAAAACAAAAGCAAAAACAAACAATGAACTGAATTAAGTTTTGTAATTTTAAACCTCAAAAAATTCAACTGAAAATATTTCCGTCAAATGCCGTCAAGATTTTAGACTGTACCTCGTTTGCAAAGCCGCTGTGAAAGGGAAGAGCGGACAACTCCCATCAGCCTTATTCTCTCGAGAACTGGATTTGGTTCCTAGTAACAGCCTTTCCAAAGCTCTACTCTTGGTTTTTATTATTCATAAATGTTTAAATTAGCAAAGAAGGGATCTTGTACATGTGAAACCTAATCGACTCTCTATATTTTGGACAATTTATGTATCTGAAATGTGTTGTCTCTGTTATATGATGTTATTTTTTGCCAGGAGACTACAGGTTGATTTAGCTTGATAGCTGAAATTTGATGGAAAACGAATTTCCATTTAGTCTTACCAAGTGTCGCTTCTCTCTTACTAGGCAGATAGCCGCGTAGTTCAATCTAAGGCAGTATGTAAATGAGATCAACAAAGAGAGTAGGGTTTATTTTTAAAACATTCTTAACGCTGAGTAACCAGTTGTTCAATTTATTATATGTCTGAAGACATTAAAACACTATAAGATTTTAAGAATTGGTTGTGCCAATGTGTGAGGGATTTACCTTTAGGCTCTCTGTCACCAGTGATTTACTAGTGTTAGCTGTTTAACACATTATCTGTATTTAGTAGTGATTATTTATTTACAAGTTGGTGGTAATTTCAGCAGTCAGGACTCTAAGCTCTTATAGTTGAGTTGAGGGAATCTCACCTTTATTCATTTGGCTGGCGGCTGCCTTTATCACAGACCTCTGGTGCTCGGCTTCCAAGGAAGTCAATGAGATGCCAAAATCACCCACTACAGAGCAACTTGCTTTAAGGGGTGATGCATGATCCAACAGTGATGTTTCAAGGGGTTTCAGCATAATTCAGAATGTGGAAAAATTGTCTTAATTCACATCCTCCAAATACCAACCCCTCAAAAAAACCCCACACATTCAAAAAGAATAATTTGATAATACTTTGTCTTTTAGGTCCTTAAATAACTGAAGTGAAGCACAGACTAAGAATTTATAGAAATTTTTGTAAGAAAGTCAAAAAGTTGTAAAAATTGTTTACCGATGAACTAAAAAAAAAATCAGTAACGAAACAACCTTTTCATTAAATGTTAATGATAAAAGATCTTTTCATCAAAGTTCAAAGTAGTGAGAATCAGTGTTAGTTATACCTATACCAAAGTAAACATTAAAGAGACATATCATGCAATTTTAAAGAATGCTTTCATATTACTTCTTAACCTTACATACGTATCCTTATTGCAGTCAATAGACAAAGATTGGCTCACTACTCCATGAATTAATTGAATTCCTAGTTGGGAAATTGACTCTGTTTCCTTTTCCTGAGATTTTGTAAAACATGACTTCCCTTTAAAGGATTTAGGCAGTGCTCAATTTAAAAAATGACACCAGAAAAAAAGTCATGTAGTAGTAGGGCAGTATGCTTTATTAGAACTAGGTTAAAAGCTGTTTGTTGCCTAATGGAGTAGAAGTTGCTGAGGTCAACAAGTAGACTGAGGTCTGGCATAATATATGCCCACTCATTATTGTCTAATTATATTCTTTTGACAACAGACAGCATTTATCACAGCATTAATTCAAATGAGAGTTTTGGCTATCAAGATGTGTTGATTTGAAACATAATTGAATGAGACCTGATTAAAGTCTGACTTTCCTGGCCCCAGTGTTTTGCAGGTTGGCTATTCCCATTCATCAGCCCCATTACTCCATAAGGTTCTTAGCTGCACCAAGCGATTGGTGAACAAGGACAACAACAACAAAAGCAGCATACATTGTATGGATTTATCTCAATGCTATTGTTTAATGGCTGTGTTTAATGTGACCTATCTGGAAAATGAGGACTCCGAATAAAAAGCTATTACTAATAGCGGTGTTGCCTTCCCTTGAATTCATTAACACGGAGGTGATGTGCTATACACTGTGTACCACAGGGACACTGATCGTGATTATTTTGGAAAGCAACTGTGGTATCACAACTGTTTTGACAGTTATTTGTTTGCCGGTAAAATAAGATTTTTGAAAAATCTCTTTGACAGTAATCTCACTGGGTTCTCGACAGGAATGGGTTAACCGTCTTTCAGAT
This sequence comes from Puma concolor, assembly GCF_028749965.1. NCBI lineage: Eukaryota > Metazoa > Chordata > Mammalia > Carnivora > Felidae > Puma > Puma concolor. The sequence goes on along the minus strand of NC_141667.1, from coordinate 208,114,932 downwards.
AACTTTGCTACTTTGGCTAGTCAGATGGTTACCACAGAGTCATAGCCTAGATGCTTGTGGCTTCCAATTTTTACAGTTGGTTTGAAATTAATTTGGGGCAAGAACCAAAAGGATTTCGGAAAAAGTCCCTTTTAAAAACCATCTCATAATCTCACATGATGGGTGAAAACACATATTTATAAATAGCATTTTAAAGTCAATATATACTTACCATGGCATTGTAAAATAAGAAGCCTCTCTTTCTACTCATTCAACAAACATCCACTGAGTTCCTACAGTGTGTCTGCCCTGGGCTACTATGCCCCAGAAGCAGACAGTAAACGAAGGAGTGGCCCCTGGGTCACAGTCTTGTGAGTTAAAACAGATGGGTAAGTGCTAATGCACCTTGCTCTTTATAACTTGGATGTAGTTGTTTGCATTTCTCCCTCGTTTCTCCACATATCCCTTATTTCTACCGTCTCATTCTCCGTGAATGACGTCTCCTAAATTAAAAAGAAAAACACAATAATCTGCCCAATTGGATTTTTCTTTTAATTTTCTTCTGACAGCATAATACATATCAAGAAGGGTGCACAGCTTGTCCACATCTCAGAAGATCTTTATGGTTTTAGGCTTATTGGGATAGACTGAATGGCTTACCTATTCTTTCTTTTGCTCATTTATTTGTTGAATTCTCTGTTTCTTTCATTGAGCACCACTGAAGTGTTATACAAGGACCCTAAGTTACAAAGAACGAAGCCAATTACAATATGTTGCCTTCAGGGTACTTGTACTTTGTGCCTAGGTGGCATAGACTACCATAGGAATTTGACCTTATGTTGCCTTGACATTACCTTTTCATAATGACAATCTTTTAACGAATAACAGAGTCCCTACGCCTACCATGCCGTTCATTGCTTTCAAGTGTGAGCGGAGAGCAACCTGTCAATTGACTCACCAGTCTAACCAGGGTTGAGGGACCAGAGTCATTCAGATGAAGAATCCTGTCTGGCTATATGCCGCAATTAGAAGAGAGTCAGGAGTGGGGCACATATTATAGGCTTCTTCCACGCCGCTAAAGTATCAAGTCTTTAAACTGTTATGCTTTTTAAAGTAAATGTGCCCACAAAATACAATTATTTGACAATTGTTGAGAACAATGCTTTGTAGGATATAAAGAGAATGAATTCTTAAAGGTCACTATAGCATCAATATAGCACACAGAAATTGATCAGCGAGTTAATGGACCATCCTCAAACTCTTTATTACATGCTTTGGGAGATGCTTGCACATGGTTCACCAATCCTTTTTCTGTTAATTTTAGACACGAATAGTACTGAATATCCCATTGGACATTAGGGATTATATTCTCAGTATTCTCAAAAGAGGGTGCAGCTTCTTTTACTGTTTCAGAGAGAATAATCAAATACTTCAGAGAGTTACCAAAAAGTAACTTTAGGGGCGCCTGGGTGGCTCAGACAGTTAAGCATCCTACTCTTGGTTTTGGCTCTGGTCATGATCTCGCAGTTTGTGGGTTCAAGCCCCACATTGGGCTCTGTGCTGAGTGCAGAGGCTGCTTGGGATTCTCTCTCACTCTCTCTCTGCCCCTTCTGCTCTCTCTCTCTCTCTCTCTCTCAAAATAAATAAATAAAATTTGAAAAAAACTTCATTTATTAAAACTACTTTAAGTGGTAATGAGTATCTTACAAGGACTAATTAAAAAAGGGAAGATTTCAGTGATGTTTTACAAATTTTGTATCATAGAAGTTGACTTCTCACTCATTCGGTCAAGATATGTATTCCCGTTTTTGTCTTACAAGTAAAAGATTTCACTTTGAGAGAAACGTTTCCCTCAAACTTTCCTCCCTCAAACATTCACTCCCTTTTTTTCTTATACATAGTATATTACCTATAGCATTTTTATCAACTAAATTGTGATTATGACTTATATTTTAAAATCCACTTCCTGAAGTTATGTTACTCAGTCAAATTATTTCATAATATTTTCAAAGATTGCTGAAAACAAACAAAACCAAGTTTGGAACTCTCATTGTTTACCTTATACAGACTATCATTATATTTTGTTTAAAATATTGGTATTCAGCACTACTTATGTGAAAATCACACTTGCTTTCCTAAGGGTTTACAGGATCGGGCAAGGCAAATAAAAGAATAATTACACAAGCCTAAATTAATACTGATAAATTCTGTTTCCAATTCACAGAGCACTTTCGCAAATCTATAGGACATTAAGGAATTAAGGATTCTGTAACTCAGAATGGTAAAAGGACTTATCCAATGGCAATTCGCTCAGAGGCTTAAACCCACACTGAAACCAAAAGTACAGTTCTGCTGTTCCAGATTTTGTGCATGCTGCAATCCTGCCCTATCTAACATCTTTCCTGTTTAGTATCTTAAGGTTATGGTCTGAAAAAATTAAATTATGCCGGCAATATGCCTTCTCCTTTAAATTGGCAGTCATATAATTTAGATAGTGTCTATGTTAATAGTTCATAATAGTATTAAATAATTTGAAAGTAGGGAATAGGGATTATAGTCTCCAAAAAAACAAAAAGATATCATAGAAATCATGCCTCTCTTAATATTGCTCTCAAGTTTTTGTTACTGTCTGTAAAAAGGTTTCATAACATTGGTGGTATGTTCTCCAAAATATTCTGGAGAAATATGCAATATTAATTTTTCTCGAACTTGGTAGTCTCACCTAGAAACAATCATAGAGGCTTTACTGCATTCCTTTGTATCATGAAGTTTTGTATATGCTAAGCCAATAAGACTACTTATTGGTTTCTTATAAATAATTCCATAAACTAGTAATCTTGACGTGACATTTTTAATACAACACCCACGAATATGGATTAATATGCATATATAAAGGTATCAGAGTCAACTAACTTCAAAAGCCAGTATCACAATACAAAGGTGAGAAGGAATTTAAGCGGTAACAATATGGCAAAGTGATGAACACATATTTTTTTTTATTTATGACTTGCCACATCCACATTCAATAGAATATTGTATCATTGGTTTCTTCAATGACCAGATGAAAAAGTGAGATGGCAATTGCTAAAAGAGTCATTTTCAGGCTGGTTAATCGAAAGTGAAGTTGTCCTGATTCCGCCTGGATTATTTTATCAAAATGTTTCATATCTCTCTTTACAATTTACAGAAAACCAACTTTATTCTCAAGAGGTCCAGAAATAAATTTTTATTTTATTTATTTTATTTTTTAATGTTTATTATTTGAGAGAGAGAAAGAGAGAGAGAAAGCAGGGGAAGGGCAGAGAAAGAGAGGGACAGAAGATCCAAAACAGACTGTTGAGAGCAGAGAGCTCGATGTGGGGCTCAAACTCAGGAGCCATGAGATCATGACCTGAGCTGAAGTCAGATGCTCAACGGACTGAGCCACCCACATGCCTAGAGAAATAAATTTTAACTTCCCTTTACCACTAATCAGCTATTTTACGTTTTGAAAATCTAAATTCAAATACATGGGATGTAATATTCATTGGTTTTATTGATCTGCTGAATATCTCGGTATTACCTCTTTAGCATTATTAAAACACATTTTCAGGGGCGCCTGGGTGGCGCAGTCGGTTAAGCGTCCGACTTCAGCCGGGTAACGATCTCGCGGTCCGTGAGTTCGAGCCCCACGTCGGGCTCTGGGCTGATGGCTCAGAGCCTGGAGCCTGTTTCGGGTTCTGTGTCTCCCTCTCTCTCTGCCCCTCCCCCGTTCATGCTCTGTCTCTCTCTGTCCCAAAAATAAATAAACGTTGAAAAAATAAATAAATAAAAAAAATAAAAATAAAACACATTTTCATACTATTCTTTCTTGCATTGCAGTTGAGAGACTACATCTTTAAGGTAATAATTTGCTTTGAGATAAGATTGTTAAGCTTTCATCCTCTCCTTTTTAACATTAGATTTTTGTCTATATTTGTAGTATCAAACATTCAATATTAATCTGCTGTCTTACATGTGATTGTTCACTTATTTTCATCATAATTTCGTAATTTTCTCTCAATCTATTATTTAGTCTTTTTCATCTATTTTCCATTAAATGTATATATATACATCTCCATGGCTATGGACCAATTATGGAGGTAGTGATGTCTCCCCCAATAACTACTTCAAGTAGAATGTGTCCAAGCTGCTTTTATTAACCTATAAGAAAACTGATAATATTTTTTAGATGTAACCTACATGGAGTGTTAAAACTGACAAAATGCAAAATGCATACTAAAATATAACAGAAGTATGAACAGGATGCAGAATCTTACTTAAAAATCTTTATGCAAGACTGCCAAGCTATTTCATTGAAAGGTTGAAAAAGAGATAGAAAGTGAATAATCTTATGCTATTATTATTAATGCCTATACGTTATGAAATCCTCATTTTAACATCTCATGTGAAATGTTTGGCTTTGACTGAAGATAAGAAAAGACCGTTACCTCTGAGATTATATGCCTATGATTTCTCAATCTGCATTTATTTCCCACTTACCTCTGATATTTAACTATTATACATATTTCATCATTTCTTTCATTTTGGATAAGTACTAGAATTTACTTTCTGTTCAATGTCCAAGAGGAGAAAGGAAATAAATGAATTGGTCAAATGTGGCTTCTCTGGTGATTTTCCGCCTTAGAATGTGACATCCCAATTCAATTCAACACTGATTTGTGGAGCATGTATTGTGTTTTCGAATACAATCGAGCATACAGATATTAACAAAGGATAGTCTCTGTCTCTATGGAATTTAAGATATACTAGGAAATGAAGATATTTACACAAATACAGATTTTAGTTGGTAAACGAGTGAGGTCAGGGGAAGGAATCGGAGAAGCTTCTTGGAGAGAACAGCATTTGAATTGAGCATTTAAGGGGAACCTGGGTGGCTCAGTTGGTTGCACATCCGACTTCAGCTCAGGTTATGATCTCGTGAGTTCAAGCCCCATGATGGGCTCTCTGCTGACAGCTCAAAGCCTGGGGTTTGCTTCAGATTCTGTAACTCTGTCTCTCTCTGCTGCTCCGCTCTCTCTCTCTCTCAAAAATAAACATTAAAAAAAATTAAAAAAAAATGCAAACTCTGAATTGAGCATTTAAGGTGGGAACGGCTTTTGGCAGTGGAGGTGTACAGGAAAATCCATTCGTTGCAGTGTGTGCAAAAACACACATAAATAAAGTCTGGATTTTCTGATTAGAAAGTTAGAAGTGTTGGGAAGGTGGGTTAGGTCGCCCTGAGAATTGTAGTGAATGCTGAGTTTAGGAGATGCCACGTGAATGCCTAGTCCAAGGAAGAAGAGGCTCGAAGCCACCTGAATTAGGTTCACCAGCTGGGAGAGTTCTGTGAAAGGCCTGCCAAGTAGAAAGCGAATTTAGGAAAATAACACTGGGACAGCTTGCTGCTGCCTGGTGATCCATTCTTTGTAAGATGCTGCCTAATAGCACCTTGTTCTTGGGGCACATCCAACTATTTAGCGGCAATGCCAACTTTGCTGAATCTTGCAATTCTCAGCTTCAAGCCCTCAGCAGAGTATTTATGTGTGTATTTCCAACTTCCCAGAAATAATTCTTCCTTTGAAATCTGTAATCATGTTTGAAGGTTTGGGAGGCAAAAAGAGTCAGAAGAGAAAGACGAAGATTAAGAGCATGGGTGATATCATCCCCCGGAAAAGTGTTTTTTTCACATGTCCAAATTCTCCAGGCATCTCCTGGTTATCTGCAGTATGAATGCTGTGAGGCAGAATAATTCTATTCCTAAGAATTTTTGTCTACGTCTGTTGTCCCAGGAACCCCCAGGGCTGATCTAAGTATCCTATCTTATTGCTTCCATAATGTTCTATGCATATCAGTAGAGGAGTTTATAATTATTGATTATTTAGACGCTGAAATAGGAAATCATGACTTAGATTAGTGCTTCCCAACTGGGGGCAGTTTTGTCTCCCATGGACATTTGGCAATATCTAGATACGGTTTGGGTTGTCAGGAGGTAAGGGAGTAGGGTTGCTATGGTTGCTTACCAGCCACCAATATCCTGTTTTGCACATTACAGACTTCCACAACAAAGATTTACCCCATGAAAAATGACAGTAATGCCCAGGTTGAGAACTCCTGCCTTAGAGAGAAAGGATGCAGTTAAGAAAAGAGGAGTGAACAACATTAGGCTTTGGATAATGGGTACTGAAAACTAAATGGATTGACAAGTCTTCTCCCATAGTTTTATGGAAAATCCTGGAAAGTCTTCTGAATTACTTAGCATAAGGACTTACGTTCAACTTTTTGTGGGTCTAGTCTGCTCTGGAGGGTGGCAGCGGTGGTGTCTTTTTGCAGATGAAAGAATGATCTCAGATTCTAATCAATACCAATAACACATATATTGGGAGAATTTCCATGGAATGAAAGGAAAGGTGTTTCTTGGGATAGCTGTTTACTTTACTCCTCCTGAAGCAGCCTGAAGCTGATTTCCTAAGAAGGACAGGCAAAACAAAATCCCCTAGCTGGGAAGGGAGAGAAAGAGTCTGCCTCTGGGACCATCTTGAGGGTCTAGTCTACTGTTGCCTTACAGGTCCATTGGCACGATCAACGTATCCTCTAGTCTCAAGTCACCTGTCCTTAATGTGTATGTAGAATCTTCTATCACGGCACTGGGAGTTTGGGGGAGCCTGGTACTAGAAAAGGTGATGATGGTAGGGGGTGGCAGATCAAGGGATGGCAGGGTTCTAGAAGCTGGGTGACCATAAATATGCCTGGGTGCTGTAGAATGAATGTCTCTATTGATCTCTTAGGCATCTTCCTACCATAAATACTGATTTCAATTCTTTCAAAGTAATATGCGGAATGCCAAAAAATGTCAGACTGACTTTCTAAATGAGGTGAGGGGAAGGTTAGAGCAAATGGTTCCTTAAAAGTTTTATTTCTCTTGACACATTCTGTTTTACCCATCTGTAATGCAAGGTGGGCGGTTCCAATGCACATTTTATGAATTTGAACTTGAAATGACTCTGGTTTAAAAATAATAATGATAATGTGTTGAAAGGGTGACAGGAACTCCAGTGGCAAAGTTGAAAGTCTGCACATTGACAGGCCAATTAATGTAAATAGTAATTACCATAGCCAATCCACATTTGAGATATTATTTGGTATAACTTGCCTAGATGTGCCTTATGTGTGTTGAAAGATAAGGTTATTGGGGCGTCTGGGTGTCTCAGTCAGTTAAGCGTCCAACTCTTGATTTCAGCTCAGGTCATGATCTCAAGGTTTGTGAGATCGAGCCCTGCATCCAGCTCTGCTCTGACAGCCCAAAGCCTACTTAGGATTCTCTCTCTCTCTCTCTCTCTCTCTCTCTGCCTCTCCCTCACTCTCTCTCTCCCTCAGTATAAATAAATAAACATTAAAAATAAAAAAAAATACAGTTATTATACACTGTAGTGAATGCTGGCGCTACCAACGGACCAGGAACGTGCTGGTAACCACTCGAAAGACAGAACAGAAAACCACAACCACACCCCCCGCCCCCCACCAGCCAGGAGACTTCCTTCCAGTGGAGACTCAGTCACCGACTCAGCTCATATACAAACTTGCTCTGTTTTATTTATGCTGGAATCTCTCCATATTAAAAAGCAATATAATTGCTGAAATACCACTACTGTTCAAGCTAATTTACTTCCTAATGGTCTATTTGCATAGTGGAATTTGCATTTTATTTCACAGCAAATGTTATAACTCCACCTGCCCTATTTTAGATAAAACACCAAAACCAAGAGATAAAATAGAAACAGTTAAAGGAGAGAATGAATATAAGAACCGTCTCACTCATCCATCCTTACGTGGCAACACTGAACCCAGCAGCCAGAGAGGACATGAGAAATCCTGATATTTTCTAACCTTACAGCTAGTGTACTGGCTTTCTGTTTCAATCTTCTCTCTCTGTGTCTTTGCTGCTGCAGTTCAATAAAGGTAATTTCCACAGGTGACACTGAACCATACAGAGTTCATTTTGAGGCTATATTCATTTTGAGAAATGTTAAAGACAAGTGAGGAGTTACATGCAGACGTGGAATGTCTTTCCAAACTTCGACAATGCTCCTGGTTGTTTGACTTATATTGGCCTCAGACACACAGGGGATGCAAACTTACACCACAGCCTAATATAACAAAGCACTGCCTTCTGACCCCCTTCTGTGATCCAGAGCCTGAAATTTGGGAATATATTTTCCTTTCCTCATTGAAGCACACGCATCTTTATGTATATAAATATATTCTTTTTTTCATGCTTCAAGGTTCATATCCTAGGGTGACAGCTGCCATTTTAAAGGTGACTCATTACAGTCATTTAGAGAGTCCCCTAACAGATGGATAGGACTTTGTTTCCCAGGGAACACTGACAGGTTACAATTCTCAACAGCTTTTAATCATTTCAGCAAACTATACACATCTGTCAATTACCCTATTTGGTAACGTTAATAATACAGCAATCTGAGGGTGACAAAGTGCTGGGTTTAAAAAAGAAATTATTCCATAACATTTTTACATAAAGAGAAAAATGTAGGCCAAAATATATTCAATAGCTTATTTTTTTAATCTGTAGGAAAAGACTCCTTTTATTTTCCATAATAAATTTCATATTGATGTTATTATTCAGAAGAATCCTTAAGAGCTTCATAAATAAAAGCGTTAGGGAGAAAACAATGAACATATGAAGAATAAAACAGAAAAAAAAAAGATTTTAAAGCGCGTAATTAAGCAAAGTCGTTTTTCTCTTTGAAAACTTTAATCATTACATAATAAAGGTTCCCAGATGAGTGAAAATGGAACTATTTCCAGTTACAAATGTACAGAAAGGAATAGAGGATGGTAGTTAAAGTCAAAGGCTGAGCAGGTGAACTGCCTCAATTAGAGCCATAACTCTCTTCCATGACTCTAGCTACGTGACCTTATATCAGGAGTGGGCAAACAATAGCCTTTGAGCCAAATCCATCCCTCCAGCTTAGTTTTGTAAATAAAGATTTATTGGAAGCCAGGCACACTAACTCATTTCCGTATCGTCTATGGCTGTTTTGCAGTACAACAGCAGAGTTGTGTGGTTAGGAATACACTGTATGTCCCACAAAACAGAAAATCTTTACTCTCTGGCCCTTTACAGAGGGTATTTGCCAGTGCCTGAATTATGTAACCACTATATATTTCAGTTTCTCCATCTGTAAAATGGGAATCAATGAGACAATTGTAAAGAAATAAATGAGATGTTACATAAAAAGCTTAGAAGCACTTTGGACACATAGTAAACTCTCATTGAATGCCACCCATTGTTGCAATGGACTCTTCCTGGTACTATAAATCCACCCACACATAACCATAATAGAGTCTGAAAATCTTCCTGAACGTCTTTGTCAGACGAATTATTCTAAAACAAAACACAACAACAACAATAACAAAGCAGTTCGAGGGTTTCCTGTTTATTGTAGTTTCCCCGCCATTACAGGCGACCATACTTCTCGCACATGAATAGCAAACAAGCCACTTAACCACTCACCACTACTCCACCAGAACCCTGGACTCCTTTACCTTGTTTGCTATGAGCTTTCAGAAGTATGTAGTCCATGGTCAAATGCTTCTCAGTAAAGTTAAACAAGTGGCAGCTGGCACCATACAGCTCTCTTATAATGAAAACATGAGGTGGCTGCCATTACACAGTCCTGCACTAATGAGAACAGTGGGAGGCTAGCATTACAATGGTCTAATGAAAACAGGAAATGGCTGGCATTAAATTGGTATAATAAAAACAGGAGGTGGCTAGCATTACACTGGTAGAATAAATAAATTAAGACATGTCAGGACGCCCCAATCTCATCTCCATTATATATGACCATGGTACCCACAATTTAGACCAGATCCACTCCCAGTCAAACCAGTGTGGGATGAAAATAAGATTTGTTTTTTTCATACTGTGCTTCAAAAGTTTCTTCTGTTTCAATTTGTGTTTCCCTTAGGCTAATGCAAGCGTGTTGTAAAATAACGATATAATTTACATTGAGATCTTTTTTTTCCCTCTTAATTCCAAAAAAAAAAAAAAGTAACATTCTTTCTGACTCAGAAGAAGATGGCTAGAATAAAAGCCAACAATTCAAAAGGAGTTTCTAATTTAGTCCTTGCCTTTTCCTCTCCTTTCTCTTCTAAGTATCCAATGGTGACTAAAGACGCAGAGTTGCATAAAACACACTAAAAAGGAGCACAGAAACAAAATCAGACGCAGTAGAGAAAAAAAAAAGAACACAATCCATCATTTAACTAATGGATTCCTCCCCCCCACAACTCCAGAACAAAAGGTAGGGATTTCATATATTGAGTGACATAAAATATATTTATATATTAGTATAGATGTGTACATCTTGTGTACATCTCTCACACAATAGATTTACAAGAACTTTACGTTTTATTCTACGTCACAGAGCCAGCTGTATCTGATTCATCCTGGTCTTTTTAATCTGGGCTGAAAACAGAGCAAGTTGGCACAGTTCAAGGTCAGCACATTAAGACAGCACATCTATCCTCCAACACCCATGTGCTCCAACACCCATGAAAAAAACACCTACGTTAGTAACTGTAAAAAAAAAAAAAAAAATGTTTGGGATGCCTGGGTGGCTCAGTCGGTGAAGCATCTGACTTGGCTCAGGTCATGATCTCCGGGTTTGTGAGTTCCAGCGCCTCACCAGGCTCTGTGCTAACAGCATGGATGTGGACAGGAGCCCACTTCGGTGTCTCTATCCTTCTCTCTCTCAGCCCCTTCCCACCTGTCTCTTTAAAATAAATAAAGATTAGGGGCGCCTGGGTGGCTTGGTCGGTTGTGCGTCCGACTTCAGCCCAGGTCATGATTTCAAGGTCCGTGAGTTCGAGCCCCGCGTCAGGCTCTGTGCTGACAGCTCAGAGCCTGGAGCCTGTTTCAGATTCTGTGTCTCCCTCTCTCTCTGCCCCTCCCCGTTCATGTTCTGTCTTTCTCTGTCTCAAAAATAAATAAACGTTAAAAAAAATGTTTTTAATAAATAAAGATTGAAAAATTAAAAAAAGAAAATGTTTGATTTTAAAAACATATATATGAATGTTGTACATATAACATATATGTTCATATATACATATGTATATATGTTATACATACAGCATTCATATATATTTACACACACTTACAATGATTTCAGAGGAGAACAATACCAGACGAACTTTTATGCAAAGGATGGTGTTTCTGCAGGTTCACCTACACTGAAAGTTTTAGCTTCCCTGTGTAGAAAACAAAGGGAAACATTCTGGTCAGGTAGCCAGGTGATAAAATAGCGGTGTGATTCAAATAAAGTAAAAATATTGATAATAAAATAAAAGCTTTGAATCTAGCTTTATACATTGACATTTAGTTTTCTTTGCGCCATAATTTTTATTAGTCTTCTCTAAGACTTGTGAATTAGCTTAATGAACAAATCCAAATTCATGATCTAATATATACTGAAGAAGCAAGTAAGTGGAGAGAGAAGATAATCCTACGCTATTGCTACCATATTTTTGTATTTATGTATGATTCGCTTTTTCTTCCTGAACACGCCCTTATAAGAAATGACCAAAACTGATATTATTAAATTTAAAATAACCGTGGACAAAAAAGTCAATTAACATTCTTTATTAATTGTTTTCAAAGAGGTGGAATTTATAATGTAAAAGAAGTCATTTCTGCCACATGTTTAAAGCCAGAATTAAATCTAAGATGTGCTGAACGTTAATACATGCGTTGCGTAAAATCTGTTGCTGGGCTTGCATGGGATTCACAGACATGGCTTAATCGAGACACAAAGTGATGTGTGCCATGCATTCAAAATTAGCACCTGGCCCAGGGCCACTAAATTTGGCATCCCAAGAACTGATTCTATCCTCTGCCAAGTTTCTGCAGAGACTAGACTCACTGAATTCTGAATCACAGCCTCTAATTTCCCCTTCAACAGACTCTCTTTGAATTGTGGGATGGGAGAAACTTGCAAGTGAACATAAAAATTGAATGTGAAATATAGAACTCTCCAACGAAGAACATTCTAGATAAAAGATGGATACAGAACATGAAATATTTCCAATTAATCAACTGTAATGTGGACAGCTTACTAGCCAGCTCACCCTGCGTTCAATTTGTTTGTTTCTTACACAAACAGAGAGCACACTACAGACTGCCCGCACTGCCAAACTCCAAAGAAATACTTGAGAGCTTATGAATTTTGCATACCATAAATTTCCTTGACAGGTCTCATCACATTGTAAGCAATATTTTTTATTAGACAACTTTGTGGAAGAAATGGCATTTTGCCCTAATATCAAACTAACCAATTCTGTCATGGTTGGCATCTTTATTACATTGTTAAATACATCAGTCAATACCACCTGGTGTGATTGAGGCTTGTTATGTAACTCAGATGGTTGTTAAAAACTCTGCAGTGGTGGTGGTGGTTGTCGTGTTGTTAAATCAACAGGCAGAAAATATTTGATTGAAATTTCAGAAAAAATATGTATCACCACTGCAGCTATTTCTGATTCAAAATAATGAATTGACCTTTTCTCAGATTATGCCCCAAATCATTTTATGGGTGTGTTCCAGTGAAAGTACGATGTGAAGCATTTGATTCTACGGGATTTCAGCTTTGCCTAGCATACTGCGACCCAGGAAACCTAGCACCTGAGAATTCCAAGGGGATCACAACTGAATGAGGTGGCAAATGTGAGAGGAACTTGAAAAGGCTTGCTTTGAATTGAAAAGGGGGAGGGTAAAAACACTTAAGGAAGAGGCGATTTAACAGAAGAAAAAGGAATCATTCTTTAGTGTTTTTTTTTAATAACTCTAAAGAAAGAGCTTCATAACTTTTCTCAGAGGTCAATACGGTAATTTTTAAATAGGTAGAAATAATGCTAAGGGAGAGAAAACTCAAAGAAACAAATTGCAAGTGTTTAGCTTCCTCTTCTCTCGAAGCTCATTAAAAGAGTTTTAAATGCCTAATAAGGGGCGCCTGGGTGGCTCAGCCAGTGGAGCCTCCTACTTGGGCTTGTGTCGTGATCTGGCAGTTCCTGGGTTCAAGCTCTGCATTGAGCTCTGTGCTGACAGATCAGAGCCTGGAGCCTGCTTCAGATTCTGTGTCTCCCTCTCTCTCTGCCTCTCCCCAACTTGCACTCTGTCTCTCTCTCTCAAAAATAAATAAACATTAATTTTTTTTAAAAAATAAATGCCTTATATAGCAACGGCATAGGATCAAGTTAAATTTCCACTGGCAAAGTCAGCATTATTTAAAAAAATATATATCAGTATCTAATCTGGAAAAAGCAATTTAATTTCTGATTTTCCCCAAATCCTGAAACCTAATGCCTTATCCCATTGTTTTTCAAAGAAAAGTCAAATATTCTTACAGTCTTATCCAGAAACAGCAAAACTGCCATGAGAAATTTCTTATTTTTGATATACCTGAACTCTTAGGATTCCACAAGAAGAAATCTTGGTAATAGACCACATTGAAACAATTTATATCTGACTCACTTGAAATAAAAATGAAAAGTTGGTGGAAGATTCCTTAATCCAAACGGAACCTATCACCATGCACTTTCGACAGTACTTTGTAAAGGATATCAAGTGTAAAACAATCTTCTGAAAATGTAAAATATTTAGGTTTAAGAGATATACATATTTTAATAATACTACTCAATAAAAATAGTTCTTTTAATTTAAGATCAAATTATCCTTAAAAAAATAAATGCCTCGGGGCGCCTGGGTGGCGCAGTCGGTTAAGCGTCCGACTTCAGCCAGGTCACGATCTCGCGGTCCGTGAGTTCCAGCCCCGCGTCAGGCTCTGGGCTGATGGCTCGGAGCCTGGAGCCTGTTTCCCATTCTGTGTCTCCCTCTCTCTCTGCCCCTCCCCCGTTCATGCTCTGTCTCTCTCTGTCCCAAAAATAAATAAACGTTGAAAAAAAAAAAAATTAAAAATAAATAAATAAATAAATAAATAAATGCCTCAATGTATATATGCCTATAAGGCGAATCTCAAGTTTAAAAAATTTAAAAATGACCACCTGAGAAAACTAATCCCCTGGAAAGATTCCCCTTTAATTCTTACAACGCTCTTATCTCTGTCAACAGAAAAACCTTGCTGAACCCTGGGAGAGGGGAAGAAGGGGTTGTGTCACAAGTAATTATCAGAGCTCCCACACCTTACCTGACAAAAACAGACTGTGTGTTATTGCACATTTAAATGTCTCCAATAAACTCTACTGAATACTTTGGTAACGTCAGGGTCATTTACTAGACAGCTCATATACTATAATCTCATTAAAAGTTAGACTTTTGTTGTCTTCTTTATCCCATTTCAGTTTCTTGGCTTAAGCTTTTTCTCGGGAAATTATCCCTGTTCAGTTTTCATCACTCTTTCATCTTTCAGAGATCTCAGGAAATAATAACTAAATTTGGCATGCAGTTCATAATTTAATACTAAATTCCTGAGAATATACGGAATCCACATTTGGGAGATCAGTTGAAGGTGTGAATGGTCCATTCGATGCTGGATCTCCCAGTAACTAGATTATGTTAAGAACACAGTAAAAAGGGGTTTAAAAGTAAAGTTTCAAAGTGATTTTTATGTTTGGTATTTTTTAAAGGGTCAAATTGATTATGAGGAGAATAAAATAATTATTGGATCTCCTCACAAATATGTTTTGTGTTCATAATATTTTTATTTTGAATGATGTACGAAGGGGTGCAATATTCAATTTTATGTGTAAATTCCATGTGATAGCTATGTATCTATCATCTCTCCATCATCTGTCTCTGTCCCATTCGTTCGCTAGTGAATGCCAACTAATGCAAGTGGTGTACCACAATATTATCAATGCTCAGGACCAATTTGTTTACTAGTAGTTAGGTTTGGGACAGTTGAGGACCAGACTGGGAAATGTAATCTGAATTAATTTTGTGTCCGAGGAATGTACAAGTTAATTCTCCCAAACGTCTTCATCGAAAGAGTTGCCACAGAAAGTAACTACCTAGCTGTTTTAAAATTTAAGTAGAAGTCAGTAAATAAATGGAGGGATGGAGAAATTGGTGTTAAGAAAGGAATTCTCAAAAAGGGAAGGAGTACATATGAAACCAGGATGACTGAAAGATTGTGACTTGGTTACAAAATTATATTAGTAGGAAACTTTACACTATAATGATTGAATGCTGTCAAAACGTACCAGCCTATTGAATGAGTTTTTGGCAAGTACATTGTAGAGGAAGTTTTTTCAATATTTCCTTGCGATATCTCTACTTCCTTAAAGTAGAACATACCTAAAAGTCGTCAGTTGTCAACAAATTATTTGCATCATTGCGTTAGTTAATTGTGTCCAAGAATCAATGCAAAACTAGGTATGAATTTCATACGTTGAAAGTTCTTGACTGAATAAAAAAGGGCAAATCTAGAAATTATATCCAAACAGGAGAGCAAATCAAATAAAACTCAAGTTAACCACAATTAATTTAAGACGGTGAATGGTTGTGTTTTGTCGAAACTAAACTGCCATTTGAAACGTGAATAAGAATATGACACAATGCTCTGTTTAGGGACTGACTGCAGGTGGTTTCAAGTTAGGCATTGCTAAACTACTGTGCATCTTATAATGACACAAATCTCCTATCACTTTCCTCTTCTAGAACTATTGTAAAACATTCATTAGTACACATACCCTGATGTCTTTTGTAATGAATGCTTTACATATTAATTGTCTCTATTCGTTTCTCTTTAGCTTACTGCAATATAGTGTGGTATAGGTCTTAACTAAATGACTAAAATTTTTATGATTTAAGAAATGAAAACGTACACTTTGAAAGCTCTGGTAGAGAATATTCTGACACTCAAGGATATATCTGCATATCGCAGAGAACATATGGGCCCTGATTAAGAGAAACTTCTACTATAGAAAGATTTTTTTTACTGTGCTTATTTATTATCCTAAGACTTTTTAGTCCAAATTCTTTTTGTTCTCCTTATCTTGGGCCTCATATTTTTTTTTCCTCCAGAATATATGCATTCGATTTTGAAATGGCAAAAGGATGTGCCATAGAAACATAATGAAACACATGGTCCAACATTAGTAATTGATTTTATAAATAGAAGTAGAGTTTATGCCCTTATACGCAACTCATTTGTAAAAAGCTAATCATTGCCATCCAGGGAATTTCCACCACATGGCAATGAGTTTAGGTGACACGATAGTCTCCCAAATGAAAAAGGTCAATGAGATAAGGCATTGCTTAACAAATCTTTAAATTTCTCCATTTTGGCAAAGTTCCTAACAAGGAAGCAAGAAGTGGCATTGAAGTGTCTCATTCTCACCTTGATGAGCCCTTAAAATGTAATTTACTGTTGCTCTCAATTACTATATATTATACAAGTGATGACTATTTTTGGCTTACAGCAGTCTCACAATCAAATGATGAAGAATGAATGTAATGATCGGTTCTTTTTTAACAGAAATCTGGTGTTAAAGCAAAAAAGATATTTAGACTAATCTGTACGACTCCCACTTGGAGTTTTAATAAACTGCCAAAACAATGTGCTAAAACCAGAGTAAAAGAGTTATTCCAAGAAGACAGATATTTTTCCCAAGGAAAATCAGTGATTGCCTTCAAAAGGAAGTGATAATTTGGTATGTTTCCAAATGTGTTATTTGTATTAATTATCTAGATTCTAGAAGGTCTTATTTCACATCGCTAAGAAACTTTGTAACCAGCAATGAATTCAAATGTTCTGAGTATGGCAAGCATTTGATAATATACTTTGATTGCAAATACGTTTTCTGAAGTTCTATCACATGTGCCATATATATATCTCATGATACATATGTATGTACATACATTGGTTGTTTAGGGTCTACATGGTGGCCGAAAGCAAAACAACAAAACAAAGCAAACTAACTGAAAAACATTGGCAGGAAAGATGATACATATGGATGTGGGTGGCAGTGTTTGAACAACAGATCTGGTCGTCCCTAAGGGAATATTTTAGGGAAAAAAAAATATTTATACCAAATTAGTGCATTGTGTTACATTGCGTGAGGGTTTCTACCAAATATTTGTGTGCTATCAAAATGATAACCTTTGCCATTTTTGGCTTGGTGCCTTTAGATCTCAATTATGAGACGGAATTTTAGATGTTGCCTTGCTCTCTCTTTGTCTTACACGTTTAAAATTTTGTTTCTCTTTTACAGAGTTAGTTTAAAAATATTGAGTTTGAATTATTTATGTATATATTGAACAACATGAATAACTCCCTGTATTTATTTCACCAGGCCCATCATTTGGACTAAAAACAAACAAGCAGAAGCAATATATTTGAGATTCACTATGTAATAATATTATTTTTCTTAATTTTTAAAAACTAAACAAACTCACAGAGAGAATATGACATAATTCATAAAGAGTCTCAGGGTTTACTTGCCTATAATTAAAATACTAATTAGGCAGAAAATTCTGAGGAACAATTGTGCTCTACTTTTGTTTCTTGTAGGCCCCTGTTTTGGCCCTTCCTCATTTCAGTTTTTCAACTCTTTGTACAATTGTGGAGATATCTTCATTCAGAAGGTCATGCATTTATTCCATCACTGTTTACATTAAACCTACTAATTGTCAGACACTGTTTTAAGTCTCTGGGATAAAACTGTGAACAACACAGACAAAACCCTTCTTTATGCAGTTTACATTGTAACATGCCCCAGGTTAAATAATCAAGTAAACAGTGAAGATACTTTCAGATGGTGATATATGCCATGAAGATAATAAAATGGGTGATGTAGTGAAGAGTAATTTGGGGGATGGGGTTACTATATTAGACAACTGATGAAGTCAGGCCTCTCAGAGAAGGCAGTATTTGAGCTATAATCAAAGGAAAGAGAAAGAAAAACTAAGACATAATCCAGGACAAGAATGTTTCTTTTGAGGTGAGAACAAGATTGGCTAAGTTAGAAAAAACAAATTAAACTAATGAATGGAAGTTAGTGAGCAAGGAGGCAACTAATAAAAGACATAATCTTCGAAACAGTAACCAGACCAAATTCTTAAAAATGATTTTAATTTAATTTAATTAAAATTATAAAAAGATCATTCTTGTATGAGGTGAATGATTTATTTGGCATTGAGAATATAAATAGAGACATTGCTCTATAGGCTACTGGAGATCCATGAGAGAAGTGATCATAGCCCAGATTAGAGGAATGTTGGATAGACTGAGAGACATAGACAGATTTGAGATCTATTGTGAACATATAACTGATGGGCAGGTGGGTGAAAGGAAGAGAAAATCATGAAGCAAAGAAGACAAAAAGATTCAAAGATAATTTTCAGGTTTTTAGTGAATAACAGTAGACTGCTGTATTTTCTGCAGTGGGGAAAATAAAGAGAGACAGGATTAGGTCATGGGTAGTAAGAGTTTTCAACATGTTACTTTTGAATTCCATGTTGAATTATTAAATTTAGCCCAGTAGAGACAGTTTAAACAGACTAATTTTCAATAATGAAGTAGAGAATGTTATCAGAGTGCCACCCTCCCCAAAATAGCAGCAGATTTAGATGGAAAAATAACATCGAATTTCCCATTGCTATTTAAATTATACAAAACTTTACACTTCTGAATGCTATTTAACATTTTCTGAAACATTGAAAAAGTATCTAATTAAAACCTATCACTAAATCCCCACCCCCAAATGGCTACAGTTTTACTCATAAATATCCATATAAAGAAATTCCAAAGAAAATCTTGAGAAGCAGTAAGATAAGATATAATGACTAAAAAACACTAAAGTGGTTAAAACCTATCACTAAATCCCCACCCCCAAATGGCTACAGTTTTACTCATAAATATCCATATAAAGAAATTCCAAAGAAAATCTTGAGAAGCAATAAGATAAGATGTAAGGACTAAAAAACACTAAAGTGGTTTTTATTCAAGGATTGTGAGGATGATTCAACATTAGGAGATCCTGTAATATAATCTTTTTTTGTTTAAAATGTTTACTTATTTATTTTGGGAGAGAGACCACGTGCACACACATGCAAGCAAGAGAGTTGCAGAGGAGAGAGAACCCCAAGCAGGCTCTACACTCAGCATGGAGCCAGACGCGGGGCTCGATCTCAAGACCATGAGATCATGACCTGAGCCAAAATCGAGAGTCCGACACTTAACCGACTGAGCCATCCAGGCACCTCACAATATAATCTACTTTCATAATGGATACAGGAGAAGAAGCAGTATCAACTCCTTAAAAACTGCAAATATATTCAACAAAATTTAGTATCCATTCCTAATTTTAAAATGTTCATATGATGGATGGAGAATACTTAATAATCTAAAATTGAGCCATGGGAGTTTTCCTACTAAAGTCAACAAAACAGAATCCCGGTATGTCCATTCCTACTTAAAATTATATTTGATGTATGATCAAATGCAATCATAAAAATAATCATCTAGACATATAAGAATTACAAGGGAAAAGGTAAATTGTTTGTGTTTGCAGAGGGCATAATACCTAACCTAGAGATACTAAAAGATAAAAGAAAACATTAAAAAAACAAAAACAGGGGGCGCCTGGGTGGCTCTACCGGTTGAGCGTCCAACTTCGGCTCAGGTCATGATCTCCTGGTTTGTGAGTTCGAGCCCCACGTTGGGCTCTGTGCTGACAGCTCAGAGCCTGGAGCCTGCTTCAGATTCTGTGTCCCCCTCCCCAAACCCCCCCCCCTGCATTTGTGCTCTGTCTCTCTCTGTCTTTCAAAAATGAATAAACTTTTAAAAAATTAAAACAAAAACAAAAACAAAATTAATATACAAAATAAAATCATTGAGTAAATATGCATAAAATAAATGAAAATTGGGAGACATAACAGGAGAACTCATTTGTAAATGTAAAAAAAAAGGATAGAATACTTCAAAATAAACTAAGAAATATAGGAAAACTCTAGGAGGAAAAAATACTTGGAATACTTATAATATTTCTAAAAGATATAAAAATACTTGGAGTACTAGAAATACTTTTGAAAGACATAAAAGAAGACTTGAACCAACTGGAAAGAATATACCATGTTCTTTGATGGGGCAACTCAGTTTCATAAAAATTTCCATTCTACCAAGTTAATACTAAATTTAATGCAATACCAATGTTTTTACTATTTTTTTTAACATGTAAGCCATTA
Source organism: Puma concolor (assembly GCF_028749965.1). Classification (NCBI taxonomy): domain Eukaryota; kingdom Metazoa; phylum Chordata; class Mammalia; order Carnivora; family Felidae; genus Puma; species Puma concolor. Next base: position 208,094,708 of record NC_141667.1, on the reverse strand, counting down.
ATTCTATAGTCCAAATGGAAAAAAATTTTTTTTCTTAACTCTAAGAACTGAAAGAGTTTGGATGCTATGCTATACTTGATGCACTGAGATCGCTAGATCCTAGATCTTAGTTTCAAAAGACCATTCCTACCTGAAGGAATCAGGGCTTCTTGATGAAGGATTTAGATCCATGTGAAGTCGTTCCTCTTGACCAACTTCAGGACAATTTAACTTTTGAAAAGAATCATGGATTCCAGTAATTAGTGTAACATACTGCGTAAATGAAGTCCATGAGACCATAGTGATACGAAAAAAAAAAAAAAAAGAAAGAGAAAGAAAAAAATAGCTACTATTAGAGGTGTAACTATCACACTAGCTTTGAAAATCAGTAATTATGTTAAAAGAATTAAGCATTTACCCATTCCCATCTTTTTAATTTTTTTTTTTTTAATTTTAATGAGTAACTAGTTTACCCCCAAGGTATCAGGGAAACATGTATCTACAGAAGAACACCAACAGATAAAGAAGAAATGATAAAATTAAAGAAATTCTACAATTTGCAATGAAATGATTTATTCAAGCAAGAATCATTAAAAGATGCTTTTACGGGGCACCTGGGTAGCTCAGTTGATTAAGCATCTGACTCTTGATTTTGGCTCAGGTCACGATCTCACTGTTTTGTGGGTTTGAGCCTTGCATTGAGCTCTGTGCTGACCACACAGAGACTGCTTGGGATTCTCCCTCTCTCTCTGCCCCTCCCTGTGCTTGCACTCTCTTGTCTCTCAAAATAAATATAAACTTTAATTTAAACAATAAAAATAAAATATATTTCTACAATGAAAAACGCCATCTTTCAGATTAGTTGCTACTTGGCAAAGGAGAAAAATATCTTCTCAACAGTGATCTTCTGGTCACAACCTTAAAGAAGTGATCAAACTTAACATCACTTAGTGAAACAATCTGATGTCATGTGCCTCCTGATAAATATAATATAAAGAGTCCAGAATTATGTATGATATATTCTTACCCGAATTCTTTATTTGGATTTAAAATAAGATCTCAAGACTAACACTCACTTTACAGAAAATGCCAGGGATATAAAAACAGATTCAATGAAGCCATAAAAAAAATAGATAAATTCAGCATGTGGGATATTTAAAGGTAACTGGCTTGGTCTTTTTAAAATTCAATACCCTGCAAAAAAATTTTTAGTGAGGATTTCTGTCAAAGAGAGGCCAAAAAGACATAATAATCAAATTCGATGTGATTATGTTTTGGATTTCATGTATGTTTAGAATTGAATGTTAAGATGTCGACAATTTATTTTTGAAAGTTTCAAGATAGGGATGATAGATAGTAGATAGATAGATAGATATTAGTGAAACAATGTAAAAGGTTAATCAGTAAATATAAGGACGTGGTGTTTCATATACTATTATTTGAAATTTTTTCTATTTCAAAAATTTTAGGATTTGAAGTGGGAGGAAAAAAGAGGAGACATTGAGGCTGGAGATGAGAAACAAGGGTCATCAAACAATATCAGCGAGCCGTGACTTGGAGTTACCAACACAGTACCTGAATTCCCATGCATTATGAAGTTTCCTCTTGTATTTATTTCATGAATAAACAACATTTCTCCTTTTTCTTTATAGAAATCAGTAACCTTGGGAACTTTCAGACAAAGGCAAAAAGGGCTGTAATTTCTCCTTCAAAACTGGATCTTAGCGAAACAGTGCATTGAGTAAGACAACAACCTGGTAAATAAAAACAGTTTATGATTAACAAAATACCTATATTATTCACTTTCCCTAAAAAATATAGATCTTTTAAAGGAATCTGGAACACTATGAAGGGGGTCTATTTATGCCACTAAAGTGGTGACTTAAAAATGAACTTTAGGGGGCGCCTGGGTGGCGCAGTCGGTTAGGCGTCCGACTGCAGCCAGGTCACGGTCTCGCGGTCCGTGAGTTCGAGCCCCGCGTCAGGCTCTGGGCTGATGGCTCAGAGCCTGGAGCCTGTTTCCGATTCTGTGTCTCCCTCTCTCTCTGTCCCTCCCCCGTTCATGCTCTGTCTCTCTCTGTCCCAAAAATAAATAAACGTTGAAAAAAAAAAATGAACTTTAGGTGTTAACGCTTTCCAGGGAATTGAAAATAATTGGTATTTTTGAATAAACTTGTACAGCATTTAAAGTTTATAAAATGGTTTTGCACAAACATATTTGTTGGAATAGGAAGAATAGACATGTGATGCATGTGCTTAAAGCCTAATATTCTTGTAATAAGAATGTTTGTCCTCCTAACCCTCCAGCTGTCCTGCATCCCTTTTCTAAACATTCCATTTCTCTAATATTATGATATAAAACAGTAAATGCTAAGTAAAGGTTTACCGTGTATTGGGCACTGTTTTAAGTGCTTTATAATTTTTCAGCTATTTATTCCTTATAATATTCCTATGTAGTTATGTATGATTATTACCTTAACTGTATCAATGAATAAAATGATACGAATAAAATAAGCTTTAAAATAGTTTAGAGCTTCTATAACTTGCTCAAGGATATATAAGTAGTAAGGGTGAAAGCACAATTTGAATCTAACCAGTGAAACTGAGGACGTCACATTCTGAACCACTGTTTTAGCACCTTTATGGAAGGAGAGGCAATAAAGGATTAGCTTTATGATAACCAGGTTAGACTAACAGGCCGCAAAAAGGAGAAATGATAAATAAGATGGCCACGTTTGGATTTGGAACAGATTCCGATCAGATTCTCTGCTTGAAGGAACAAAAGTGGAGAATTGAGAAGAACCCACAGGCAGCATAACTGAGCCCTCTGAACTCAAGTTGGAGAGTTGCCATGGCCAGTGCCATTTTGCTACTTTCTACTGTGATGGACCAGTGTGTCATATACACAAAAGAGGAGATTGTTGTCACTCCTCACCAGAAGATTAAATCTGTCAGACCTTGGAGTCCTGAGGACCTTGGTGGCAGTCTCTAAAGTAACCAGAGGAGTTGGTAGCCATCTTGCTTCACGGAGATTTTGGAAAACAGGAGTTCACAGTTCAGGGGGACTTCCAAAAATTTTTATTCCTTGCAATCACTGTATTTTGCATTTGAAATTGAGATTCAGAGCTGTGGTGGTCCTTTAAAATTAGTAGTAAAGTAGGGTCGGAAATACTCGGGAAGTAGGTACGATTGGAAATACTCTTCAGTTTATCCTCTTTTCTTTCGCTGAAATAAGTATAATACATAATAAAGTTTGTATATGGTCCATTAACATTTCTCTGTCTTTTAAAATTATGTCCAGAATGTAGAAAGCAAATCTGAAGAGCTCAGGATTATCAGGTTACCTTTTTTCAATAACAGAATGTGTGTTTACCACTTACCATTTTGCAATAATCACTTCATCTCCACTTTGCCTGTGTAGACACAGCCAGCATTAACTTTTATGGGGTGTGAAATCAAGCAAACTGGAACTAATTGAAATGTTAGTCAACACTGTACTCAAATTGAATAAAGCAAGATTAATACGGCTCAGGTAATAATTGAAATACACATCTCATTCCAGATAATCTCCTCTTCAAAGCAATCAGTGTTTTCTATGTCATAAGACATGGGGAACAAATATATTTATGTATGTATATATGAATGTCTGTATCACCTATCTCTCTATAGATGTCCATATTTATGTGTATAAATATATTATCTAAGAATCTGACTATACCAAAGGCATATAGTACCGTGGAAAAATAGTATAACCTAATGTGAATATGGCTTTTGAGTCAGAAAGATTTGGGTTCGAGCCTTAACTGTGTGACTTTTGGCAATTCATTGTCCACAAAATAAAGTTAGTGATACCTATTTCAGAGCTTAAATAGTTACTATACGGTACTTAATACGATGTTCAACGAGACAATGAACTCAATGTATGGTGCAACATGAAGAACACAAAGCAGTGACCCAGTCAAATAAAACATGTAAACCTGTATCTATGAAAATACATTCAGTTACCTTACTTATCATACCTCATTTCCTCATTTCCTTGTCTGGGCATGGTCAGGCCAATGTAGCAGTTCTCAGTGGGGGACAATTTTGCCTCTCAAGGGACACTTTGTAATAACATTTTTGGATTGCGGTGATGTGAGGAAAGGGGTTGTTACTTACATCTAGTGGCTAGAAGCCAGAGATAATGCTAAATATGCTACAATACCCAGGACATCTGCACACAACAAATAATTATCTGGTCCAAAATGTCCATAGCACACACACTGAGAAACCCTGGGTCAATCTCATGTATTTAGAAATTTAAAATGATCATATTTATCATCAATCAATAATTCCATATTGAGTGTCTACTACATCTCAGATGAGTATTGACAGTACTCTCGTTTACAACGAGAAGGCAGGGCTCTTTTCCTCGTGGTGATTATAATTTAATTTCTCTGTTATTTTTTTTTTTCTGTCTCTTCTGTCCTCAAATAGTCTCAGATTAGATCCATATTTTCAGAATTTCCAGGAAGTCATTTGTGACCTCTCCAACATTCACTAATATTCTCTCCTCCAGGTGGCCACAGTACTAGTGGATTGTATCACTTCAGTACCTACTTCTCTACCACCGTCGATTGTTCTCACTAATTGTCTTACGTACATTTTATCTCCACAAAAAATCTTAAATAGGAATCGCAGCTCTTTCTTAAAATCCTCATTTACTGATTAATTTATACAGTATGTATAAATTCTCCATTCGTGCACTTATAGATGTCTGGGCACTTGATGGTTTCTTTATCTCAGCCAAAAGGACAGTCTGCTAGTTTAGGAAACATTCAGCCACAAAAGAGAGGGCTCTTCTTGTTCCCCATCAAGGAGCAGGGAGATCCCATGAGGCTGTGCTGCGCCCACTGTATCCTCCTGTGCCATGGGTGTCCCTTCTCCATGCGTGGGTGGTGACATGATCTCTTCTCAGGGACACTCCCCAGCACCTGCCTATGTGATTTTACTTTCCCTTCAAATTCTCTTTTATTTGAAATGATTTTCAAATGGCCTAGATGTGTCTTACGTGTGTGTGGGAAGGGGTAGAGGATCGGTAGCAAATATTTGTTCTGCCTCTTTCCTACTCTTTTGCTACATCTGAAGTGCAATTTTTTAAGTCTAAAGTCAGAAAATGTATATGGTCTACCTTGACAGCCTGCCTCTAAGCAATGGATAGAACCCAGAGTAATCAGAAGCACGGGAAAAATCCGATCTTCAAATATTCCACAATGCCCTTTCCAGCACAATATAACAACTCTATTATACCTATGCCCTCGATTCTTCCTCTCTCCAATTATTCAGGCCATTAGTTGCTGTGTTTTACCTTTGGAGCTTTTTATATACCTGGAATTATCAGTTTGTCTTTCTTCCTTCAAAACTGGTTTTAATGTACATTCATCTGTGCAGGACATTGTGCATGAATTATTCCACATCTAATGAAAGCAATGGATAATTTTGCATTTAAAGTGAAAGTCTCCTGGGGCGACTGGGTTGCTCAGTCTGTTTAGCGCCAGACTTTGGCCCGGGCCATAATCTCACAGCTCCTTAGTTCGAGCCCTGCATCTGAGACAGCTCACAGCTTGGAGCCTGCTTCTGATCCTGTGTCTCCCTCTCTCTCTGCCCCTCCCTCGCTCATGCTCTGTCTTTCTCTCTCTCTCTCCCAAAAATAAATAAACATGAAAAAAAATTTAAAGTGAAAGTCTCCTTTAGTTTCTTTGTTTTTTCCAGATTGTAAATTTCTAAAATCAGAATTGTTATCTAATTACACAGTAGCAGTTAGCACACTGTGGGAATATAATAATTAGTTGATGGTCATGTGTATAATATATACAAGCATTTATACTTCTAACATAGTCTGTTTTGCCAAATAAGAAAACACTTGAATTAATTTAATATGCATATTTAATACAGTTTAGGTAATGTGGTTTCTTTGTAAGTGTTCACTACTGAAGATGAAGTTGAATATGAAGGCATGATGACGACAGTTCTCTTATTTGCATATGTACTTTATGGACCCATTCAGCATCCTCACTACACCCATTTGAGGGTGTCATAAATAATTGAGTACTACTCTGAATCCTTCATCCCTTTGTACAATCAATTTCATTTTCCTTTGCTTGCTGGGATAGTACCAATTGCCCATCTTTGCACCTCCAAACAAACCAATCCAATCTTCTGCAATTTTTCACCTAAAGCGAGTCATGAAGCAGCCCGAAAATGAAATCTTCCTGTTAATGTCATCATCTGCATAGCTATTAGTATTCCAGTGCATCATTGCATGAGAGAATGAGAGAAGGAGTAACATCATATTTTATTCAATCAAGAAACAATCAGTGTCAAAAGCCTGATGTCCAAACCTAACCTTTTAATTATAGCTCCCTTCCATATGGGATTGTACTGTGAGGTACAAAGGCTTATCCTTCAATAAAAACAAAGAAAGCTTGCAGAATACAGGAGAAATCCACCACAGAACCATCTTTGAATACAAGAATGGAAATTATGTGAGTGTTTCTCCAGGGAAACTTTGGTCCTGCACACTCCGGAAATCAAATATTTCTATGAGTGTTCACTGAGGATGTGATTGCCTGTTTTACTGCTAGATTAGGTCAATGCTGCTATTGCAATCTGGTATCACTTTACCAGCAAGGCAATTTCACACAATTAATTTCTTTCTTTAAAGGAAGCAATAAAGGACAGGCAATTGGAAACCTTACAACTTATAACATCCTTTACTAACTGGTGCACACATCTGCAAATGCAAATATCCTCCTTTTTGTATGCTTACACACATTCCTTCGTTCATTTATTTTAAATTCATTTATATTTATATTATAAATGAATTCATTTAAATGACAATGAGTTTTCACAGATTCTTTGTAAACTTCCTGTAAAACAAGCAAACGAACAAACATACAACAGCAACAATAAAATAGTGTGGGGAGAGCAGAGAGCTCAGATTGACTCAGATTTCAAATTCCTCTAAGGTACTTGTGCAATCTTTGGGGATTTAAGAGTGGATTGTAATATATGAAGGAGGAAAAAAAGTAAAGCACCATAAAGTAACATAGTGTCAAGACAGAATCTCATATCTAATTCATGGCTTGGCAAACATTGTATGCATTGATTTCATAATTATTTTCTGTGCTTTTTTTTCATGTTAAAAGGCCACTTTCAGTTTTTCCAAACTAAAGTTTAAAGTGCTGTAAAGTATAACATAAGCTCTCTTTTTTTCTTATGTGGACATACTTTGCTTTTTGGACATCCTTTTACTGTCAATACTTACATCTGTTGTTTAAAAAGCTATTCGTGGTGCAATTGCTTTTTAAATGCAAACCCATATGTGTGATCTCTAGAGGAACTGGTAAATTTCACCAAATGGGCATTCCTAAATTACATGCCATCTGTAGCTAGTGAAGAGAGGACTAAACCTGCTCAGCTGTGATTTTGCACCAATGTTTCCATCATTTTGATTGGCTCTAGGGAAATCATCTGTTTTTGGCATGAACTTTTCTAACCCCAACAGGTTATTATGGTCTGCTTGAGTTGCATTGGCTCAACGAATATTACATTTTCGGCACATGTTACACCTCATTTGGCTTTTTGCTTTGGTTTCCTTACCACATTTTACCATTATGGCTTAAAATTTCTTTTCCTTTCCTTTTTTTTTTTTTTTAAGGTTTCAAACTAGTAAGGAGATGGTAAAGGTAATTCTATTGCCTACATAAGGCTGTTTAAAGAAAAACAAATAAGCCCCCAGACTGCACATTTCAACAGTTGAATCACTTTAGCAAAAATTACCACATTATATAACTGAGGCTAAAAGATCATGTTAGAAAAAAATATTAAGCAGAGAGTAATCCATAGTACACATTTTTTTCCAGTGTTTCCCTGAAAATAAAGAAGGGATATTCTTTTTTTTCAGTTTACAAATACCATTTTTCACTCTTAATTTCTTTTCTAGCCAAAAGCTGTTTAGGCTTATATATATTAAATGATATAAAGTCCCCAAACAACACCGTACAGTGAAACACTCAACCGACATTCTAGGTATTCTTTCAATGATTGTTGTTGAATTTTTACCTATAAAATAATTCAAAGTTGAAGATTACTGTCACATAGGATTTATCCTAATGGTCTCACTTCTTCCCTCTTGCTTTTAATTGATCTTAACATTTTTGTAAAGATGTTGAAATATGAACAAAGTCAAAACATGAGCAAGATGTATATTATGACTGTGTGTCACGACAATATGCAGGATAGTCACAGGACGTTTTCTGCTCCTTTCTGCGGTCATTCCCAAGTATTCCCTTCTGGGCCCCCTTAAATAAGAACAGATGACTGGCTTTTGTGCAGATGAGAGAAGTGTCCTGTGGCAGAAAATACAGGCAGTAGGAAGCTTAGCATGGAACACAGTGAGAAATGTCAACCCCAGAAATGTGGAAAAGAAATGGATTGAAACTTACACTTGTAATCAATATGGCTGGATAGTAGGTAAGAGAAATAGAGAAGAAAGAAAGGAGACTGGATCAATAGTCAAGGAATAAAAAACTGGCATAAAGGGTCGGGAGAAATGCAAGCGTGAGATTCAACACTACTTAGAAGCATGCCATTTCTCTGACGTCCTTTTGAAATTCTAGTCTTTGACCCTCTCTTTGAACCTCCCAGTTTTCAAAGGATATCTATCCAGGGTCAGTGCAGAGAACTGGCTGACCAGGACTGCAACAGAGTAATAGAATATGAAGAAAAATTCTAGATTTAAAATTTTTAAACTAAAAAAAAGTTGGCACTATTAATTGTGCCAGAAACACAGATCAAAATATACTTTGACCTTTACATCTTTATTTCCATCATTACATAGAGTGTCACCAATATATTGAATAACACTACAGTCAACTCTTGTACGATTTTAAAAATCATGGTATAAATTGTGTAGGAATATTTTGGTGAAATTTTGTCTGAGAATTGGCAGGAAGAACAAGCAAACATTTCCAGGATGTGTGGAAGGAAAAGTTATAGTCCATGACCTCTTTCTTTTAGCTACAAGTAATAGGTCAATGACATAGGGTCACTTTTCAATCAGGAAATCCTGGGTTTGTAATGTAATCAAAGCCACTGGAATTTGTGTTGGAAATTTGAGATCTTATAGCAATAATTAGCAAATCCTGCAATTTAGGTATCGCCATGTATTATTAATTTACCTACTGAAAAACTCACCCTTATATTGCCCATATATTAAGCAGAAATCGTCAAGTAGAAGAAAGTATATAGGTTATTCCCAACTGTTACCTTCAAAGGTTCTTAAATTATCTCCCACATAACCTTATTAACGGGACAGCCATATTTTCTTAAGCACACTCACACCCACACGTAAGAGAAATATTATAGTATTTGTCTGACTTAAATTGTGTTGAAGCTGGATATGTAGAGGTGATATACTCTTGGCTAAAGAGAAAACAGAATACAGAAATATGGAGAGCAAGGGTGTAATGGTAAAGAATCCCACGGGAGAAATGCAGGAAAGAGAGAGAAGCAGGACTTTGCCCCTTTGATCACACATCACCTAGCTGACCTCTCAGGATCAGAGCCATGGAGAGGGAAGAAAAAGAGGGAAAGAGGGTGATAACATTATTCTGTTTTTTGAAATATATTATATGCTGTGACACCAATGGCCAGAATTTTGTGTACGTCTGTTTTACAATCTCTAACTACAGACAGCCCCTCAAAAATAGTTTCATATATCCAAATGAGCAGCAAGCAGAAGAATTGCTAACTAGGATAGAGGAGGTGAAGTCATCAATTTGTTTACTTTCTTGCATAAAGGAAATTATGAGTATAATAGTAACCACTTAAAATGTTTGGCCTTCTTTGGAAGGCTCTTGGAAGATTCAAATTTGAGAAAGTATTATTGAAAAAACAGAGTAATCCAAGGGAAAGAACCCTTTATTCTTGTTCTTTTTTTTTTTTTTTTTTTTCCTGTATCTAGTTTCCACTGTCTCTTTGGTTTGATACTATGGCCATTTTTATTGTTAGAAAGTCTCAATTGCAAGAGAAAAGAGTGTGGTGTGCATGCTATCCTAGACACAAAGAAACACAAATATAAATTTCTATGTGGTGTGTGTTTGTGTGTGTACTTGCATGATGAGGGCTTAAAATATGCTTGCACACTATTAGTTTCCTGAAGTAGAATCGCTAGAACTTGTCATAATAAATATATATATATATATATATATATATATATATATATATATATATGTCCTTTTCAAATCTATAGTGGCAGGATTACATCTGGAAAATTACTTTCTGTCTGGGAATAAGTTATTAAAAATAATACCAAAGGGGGGCCAGGGTGGCTCTGTTGGTTAAGCATCTGACTCTTTACTTTGGCTCTGGTCATGCTCTCACAGCTCATGGGTTCGAGACCCTGTTGGGCTCTGCGCTAGTAATGTGGAGTCTGCTTGGGATTCTGTCTGTCTCCATCTCTCTCTGCCCCTTCCTGCTTGCTCTCACTCTCTCTTTCTCTCAAAAATAAATAAACTTTAAAAAATAAAAATAATATGAAAAATTGAAAAGTACTCAGAGAAAAGTAATCAGGATATCGAAAGAATACAAATCTATCTTTTGTGACCAATGGCTGAAGAAGGAGGTTTGGATGGATGAGGTGAGACTAAACATTAAGCTATTGTCAGTATTTGGAGGATGTAGACGAAGAACACTGTTTTATGTTGCTCCATTGGATAAACTTAACAACAAAAAGAAGACAATACATGGAAACCTATTTTATTTATTGTATGTGAGACATTTATGACATTCGAAATTGTCCAAAGACAGAATAAGTTGCCAGTCAACAAAGGTGTTTTAAACTAGAGATATTTTGTTAAACTTATTTAAATATGAATGAAGAGATGTAATAAATTCAATTTGAGACCTTTTCTATGCCTGAGAAACTATGATCCTATCATGGAGCCACAGAATCAGCATTATTTTGGGGGTGTCTTTCTTTGATTCCTTACATCCCATACAAGTATATCTTATACAATAGAGTCTTTGAGGGAAGCGAGTGTGAGTGGGCTATGAAACAAAAGTTTATAGTTTATTGTTTTATCTCATATATTATAGATTTTCTGACAGAAATATTTGAAAGATTGCACTTGAATCATAAAATTGAAATATGTATATTTTTCAAAAGTCAAAGCCAGAATTTGATGAACAATGAAGTTTTTAATATTTTAGAAAACATAGTGTAAATATTTTTTCTTGTAAAGTGAACTGAGTTCAGTATTAAATTCTTTCCAAGGAATGTAATTTTTATCTAGGCCATTCTTAAATGTGTTAAGAAAAATATTTGGATTTCTAAAGAATCTCCCTGCCCATGTGTTTCCATCATGATATGCATTATGGTACTCACAGAGGTTTTTTTCCCATTATTTTTCCTTATTATTCTTACAGAAATATTTATCTTTGATGTCCAGGATAGAGGATTGTTATTATCTGCAGCTGCAGGCTCCTAATGATTGACATTTTAAGGCTATTATATAACACTAGTCCATAAATATACTGCATTTTACTTCAAAATTAAAAATACATTAGCCTAGAAACAGAAATTGGACAAACACTTATTATAGGATATGTAAAAAACAAACAACAGTGTTCTGCATCAGGCTCACGCCGATTTGTACCAGCTGGTGAGAGAGTTGATTTGGTACATTTTGTCCCAACTTCGTGTTCAGTGGCTTCCTACTGCAAGTTTGAAATTAGTCACTGTGGAAGTATTTACACCATGGAAATAGGCAAATGTTATAAACCAGGGCTTTTTATCCCGTTAAAATTCAGTTATTAAACATTTACTGACACATTGCTGCTAAACTTAATCATCATGAGAGATGTTTATATATTGAAGTTTATATCCCAAGCAATAATATTGTCACATTTTAATTATATTCTATTTATTAATAACAACACACTGTCTGTTTGTAAATTGAGCTATTTATTATGTGACTTATCTAAATTAATTAAGGATTTTGTTTCGTCATTCTTCTGTTTATTTGCTAGGATTATATTTAAAGCTTTAAATTACATACAATGTTATCAGAGAAAATAAGTTAAATATAAGTGAGATAATGTAAATAAAGACAAAATGCAGGTAGAACATAATAAGGCAAAGCCAGTCAATTCTGGTTATACTCAGCAGGGAGGCTACATTTCCCAAAGGAAAGAGTACATATTGTGAAGAGGGTAAATTACCATATATTTATTTGAAAAAATGACCATCATCCTTAAGAAATCTCACACCTCAGCTGTATGTAGTAGAGAATCCCATCTGTGTCCACCGAAGCAAATTCAAAGTATGTATTCATATCTTGAGAATTTATGGAATAAACTAACTAGACGTATTTTGGTATTTCTCTCCCTGAAAGAAAAGTCTTCCTAAGAGAAAGAGGTAAGTTAGAAAACTTAGCAGAATAGTAGAAGTAGGTTCATCAAAGAGGAGTAATTATTTTATTTTTATTTTTTTCTACTTTTTAAAAAATTATTTTATTATATTGTTTAATTCATTTCATTTGAGAGAGAGAGAGAGACAGAGAGAGAGACAGAGAGAGAGAGTTCATATGCAGCAGGAGAGGGGCAGAGGGAGAGAGACAGACCGTTAAGCAACTTCCACACTCAGCACAAAGCCCAGCGCATGCTCGATCTCATGAACTATGAGATCATGATCAGAGCCGAAATCAAGAGGTGGATGCTCTCAACCGACTGAGCCACATTGGTGCCCAAAAAGGAGTAATTTTAAATACAATATAGTTTATCTAGCACTCAGATTTGTCTCTGAGCCCACAGTTGAATCCACCAGTAAGACCTGAGAAAACAGTTGTCACTGGAATTTAGAAATGGTGTAGAGGAAAGCAGCATAGCTTTCAGAATCCTGGGCAGACCAGATGAAAAAGAAAGTGTTCCCCTCTCCTCAGAATAGTAACCGAACAAAACTGAAACCATGAGGATGCACATGTATGAGAGAGAGCACTCTGTGAACAGGTGACAAGTAAATGTACTTTCTTAGGAGTGAATTTAAAACTTTGTTAAATCCCCAGATGCTGGACATAGCAGGTTAGGTCCTGCAGTAAGTGAGGAACAAGAGGCAATGAAAGGAAGGTTACCATAACATGGCAATACATCTCAGTGAGAAGCAGCAGGCAACATTTGTTGGCATTTTTTATCAGTTATCCAATTTTATTGATTAACATGCTAGCAATATAAGCAGTGAGTTTCAAATTTACTTGATTAAATCACTATGGTCAATGAAATAAAAAACAAGAAAAAAATCAGAAACAAAATAATGAATTTACTGAATGTTTTCACCTTTAGCAACTAGGATGCCACGGATGCCAACAAATTAGGCAAATCCTTACTGTTCCCTTTTTATTTATTTATTTATTTATTTATTTATTTATTTATTTATTTTTGGGACAGAGAGAGACAGAGCATGAACGGGGGAGGGGCAGAGAGAGAGGGAGACACAGAATCGGAAACAGGCTCCAGGCTCTGAGCCATCAGCCCAGAGCCTGACGCGGGGCTCGAACTCACGGACCGCGAGATCGTGACCTGGCTGAAGTCGGACGCTCAACCGACTGCGCCACCCAGGAGCCCCACTGTTCCCTTTTCAATCAGATAAGGAAGGAAGGCATGGTCATTGGGAATGATAGCCACTGTGCTCATAGTTGAAGCTCCAAACAAACAAATGTGTGTGTGTGTGTGTGTGTATGCTCACAGGAATATTGGTTTCATAATTGCTTTTGTGATTAATCTAGATATGAGTAATTATTGCTAATCACATTTTAAAAATACACATCACATATAAAAGATAAATGAATAAATGTATTACATAGATATATAAAATAAAGTTTAGCATATTATTCTACAGTAAGTTAGCAGGAGATCATTATTCAGTGCTACTATGGATAAGGAGAATTTTTCATCTTACGTTTTCTTGGTGAACATTTTCTTTGGAAGGAAGGAAGAGTCAAAGATGAAAAACTCATATTTCTATCTCTGTGGCTGTCTCTTGAGACAGAGGCAAAAGGAAGCAATAGAAACAGAACATTTATACTTTACAAAAGAAGAATTTAAAAGCCTTATTTTGTTATCTGGAAAATTGAAAAGACACCAGGGTGTAAGTGAAAACAAAGAATGTAAAGAACAAACATATGAAGGATTGCATGATATGCTATCCTTTGGCTCTTTTCTCTCTTATTTTTGTGTCTGTGTGTGTGTGCATGCGCGTACACGCACAGGCATGTGTGTGTGTGTATTTTGTTTGCTTGCTTTTACATCTTGGGGCGCATCAGGTAAAATTAGATCTGTACTACAAAGTGTGGGCAAATACAAAGATAGATATATAACGTTTTTCTCCTTGCTTGTCACAGGCTGAATAAGGGCTGTTCCTTGGAGACTTTCTCTACCTAGTTTCTTCAGCCCAGTGTCAAAAAGGATAATTCTTAAACATAATGCTGAGCTTGAAATCTGTAACTGTGCTAAATTTTGCTTTGCTCTCCTAGATGCTAAGGACCTGTGCAGTACTTGCAAGGAGGTCTATGACTTACAGCTTACTATTGTCTCATATTCATTAAGGTATCACAGGTATGATTTAAGTATACCTCAAGATTTATTTTGCTTTCTGTTGTGTTTTTTTCCAGGTCTAGGGTATAAAATAATCTTCAATAAGAAGTGATCCAAATTTTATTCATCCTCAAAAAAATTTTTAAATATATTTAAAGACTTTGAGATGTTGTTGAGTATTTTATTTGTACTATTAACATGAGAATGCATTAAAAGGCTTCAGAAAAAGTACTTGAGTTCAATGTAGTTAAAGCTCTTTATGTTTTTATTTTTCTATTAAAAAAAGTAAAGTTTATTTTTGAGAGAGAGGGGTGGGGAGAGAAAGAGCACACATGGGAGGGGCAGAGAGAGAGAGAGAGAGAGAAAGAGAGGAAGAGAGAGAAGCCCAAGCAGGCACTCTGTTGTCAGCACAGAGCCCAATATGGGGCTGAATCCATGAACCGTGAGAGCATGACCTGAACCGAAACCAAGAGTTGGAGGCTTAACCGACTGAACCACCCAGGTGCCCCAATGCAGTTACAGGTTTTTAATTAGAACTTATTTTTTAAGAGGTTTTAGGTTCACAGCAAAAGTGAGGGGGAGGTGCAAAGATACCCCATACACTCCCTGCCCCACATGTGTAGATCCTCTCCACCACCACTATCCACCACCAGATGGTACATTTTTTTGCAACTGATGAACCTACACTGACATATCATCATCACCAAAGTCCATAAGTTTAAATTGCAGCTCACTTTTGGTGTTGCACTTTCAATGGGTTTTGACAAATGTATAATGACACGTGCCCATCATTATGTTGTCCTATGGAGTATTTCACCCTACAAATCATCTGTGCTCTTCCTGTCCATCCTCCTCCTTCCCAACTACTGGCAACCTGTATCCTCTCACTGTGTCCATAGTTTTGCCTTTTCCAGAAGGTCATATAGTTGAAATCATACACTATGTAACTATTTTCAGGTTGGCTTCTTTCACATAGTAATATGCATTTAGGTGTTCTCTATGTCTTGTCATGGCTTGATAGCTCGTATACCTTTAGCACTGAATAATATTCCAATGTCTGGGTGTACCACAATTTATTTGTCTATTCACATTATTATATTATATTATAATCGCAATTATAATTAAAGCTGCTATAACCAGCCAAGTGCAGGTTTTTGTGTGGAATACAGTTATAATTGAAGTATCAAAAAATCAGCCAAGTAGCTTGGCTTTGTTATAGCAAACAGCCAATTTGAATGACTTAAAATATCTGTACATTTAAACTTTTATAATTTTCCTTTTGTCTGTACAAGGAAAATGATTGCCAAAAAATAGTGATTATTTATTTAAAGTGTATGTATAGACTCACTATATTTACTGAATAGTTATAAGCTCTTCTCTCTTTATCTCTCCCTTTCTCCCTCCGTCTCCTTCTTTTCTTTTCTTTTTCTTTCTTTCTTTTCTCTTTCTTTCTTTCTTTCTTTCTTTCTTTCTTTCTTTCTTTCTTTCTTTCTTTCTTTCTCTTTCTTCTTTCCTAACAAAAGCGACTTGAAGAGAAATGTTTTGTTACATTTTCAATTTTTAAAAGATCATGTGGATTCAATATTAGCATTCAATATTAGCATTTTCTTGGCTTGTTTCTTCATTTCAACTTTCTCTGCCCATTGGTTGTTAGAAGTCTCCTAATTTAACAAAAAATAGTGAAACATGACAAATAGCCCATCATATTTGAATATTTGAACAACCACTGGCATTATTCCAGTGAGTAATTCATGATTCAATAGAGAGGGCTAAAGGCCACAAGCACATATATTTTTCTCTAATATGACTTCTTTTTTCCCACGATATGTAAAATACAAAGAAATGATTTATTTTTCATCTTGTTTTCCCAGGAAGCCCATTGAGGGTCACTAACACATTCATTAGTATCTTTATTACTCCTGATTAAAAAATAATACGTGTGCATTTGGGAAAACTGACATGTAAAAAATTATAAAAGGATTATTCTATCTATAAAAAAATCCAACATTAAAACAGTGTTATGTTTTCTTGCTCTACTCTCTTGATTCCTTCCCATTTTCTACTTATTTCTATGTTCTGAGCACTCCTGACTAAGGCACAATTTGATCTGTGTAAAGTCTGACTCCTGCCTTATTTTAGTTGAGTTTTTGGGTTAATTTCACTGTTTAATTTTCACATTAAAATATTATCTTAAGGGAAAGCCACTGCGATCTAAAGTGAACCAAAGACACTTGTTTGCTCCTGAGGGTTGGAACACAGGGGAGATTCAGTTACCAACTCAGGTAACACCTTCTCTGGAAGGTGGTTGTCTTTCCTAGGATTTCTGTTGTTACAAGGAGAAGGGTCCAAAAGTATGGCAAAGTATAAAAGGTCTTTTACAAGCTAGTCTAACATTTATGCTTCCAGATTTATGTTCCACAGTTTCCGATAGGTACCTTGCAATTCAGTCTTGTTACTCTTCTAGAGAATGATGGTGTTTTTTTTTTTTTCAACATTGTACCCTACACCATTATTTCCCACCTATTGCTTCAGTGAATTCAAAAGGGGTGCTGTATGATCCTTTCCATAGTTATATTCCGGTCTACAGCAGAGTTGCCTGAAAAAGGAAAAAAAAAATCGACTTGTCATTGAGGAGTCACATCATAAATATCTGTAAAATGAATGAAAAGTAGCATAATACAATAGTCTTAAAAGGGTTTCCTGATTTCCCCAAGTGGGGTGGTTTCCAAATATCTTTTTCCAGTATTACTTGGTGTAAACCTCTGTTACAGAATTATTATATTTTATCATAATCACCGATGTTCCTTTTCTCTCTCAAATAATATTCTGAATTCTTTGGGTCTGAGACTTCAGTGGATGTCAAGGCCATGAGGTAGTGAAGTAAGTAATGGCAGAAACAGAGAAGACATATCTCTTCAGTTCAGTTTAAGGCAGGCGTGGCTTTCTCTTAAGATGACACTTTAATGCGTTCAGTCAGAATGAAAATTAAAAAGTGATATTAACCCAAACAGTTCAACTGGAATAGGATGGGACTCATACTTTACACATTAACTGGAGATACTAAAGTATCTATTCTGTAATAGCATGATTTGGTAAGCAATTAGATACAGAGAAAAAATCTAGGAGTATTCCATAGTTTTTGACTTTCGGTGACTATCTGTGAGAAGATAAATTTAAGAAGACAACTATATTTTCAGTGATAGAAACCATCAATTCAATTTGTAGCAATAATGACCTATTAGGTATTGGATATTTGAGCTTTAAATTCAGTAGAGAAATCTAGACTGGAATTTAATATTCATCCAAAGTGCAGTTGATAGCTGAGGCCACAAAATTAAAAAAGATCACTCAGAGAGCAGGTAGCTTGAGTTTAGGGTCACGGATGAACCCTGAAGTTTTCACCATTTGAAGGAAAGTAAAAAGGTGACTCACAGAAACAGGCTTTATCACAAAAGGCATTATTACATATGAGCATTTAAAAAAAATCTGAAACCAGGTATACACAGATGGGAATTGATCGCATCTTTGTAAACGATTAGTTTTAACTGCCTGGAATTTCAATCCTGCTGTGTGGCGAGGTGAGGAAGGTAGGGTATCTGTGTGCAGTATTACTAACCACCAGGGTTTCCTCTTTTGTTGACCAGATATTCAGTTCACTCTAACTTCCAAGCAAAAATCCCTCTCACTTTTGTCCAGGAAAGACAATCCAAAAGTTTCAACTAGCCATAGCATCAAGTTTCATGTCCAGGATCTCTTAATATCCCTTTGTTAAGGATGATGAATGGTAATCTCTGGATAGTTCCCTGTGAGGATTCTCTTGAGAATAATAAACAAAAAGACAAGTGATCTATCTCAAAGACACAATTTACAATGGATAAACGGTTCAAGGTGGTCACAATAAGCACTCACACACAGAAAAAAGAGTGGGAGACATGTAATAGTAATGTCAATTCCAATATCCTTTTCGGCAGACATTGGTGAGGGCCTCACACTTTGGGGAATAGAAGTGCTTTTTTGATGAAGCTCAGTTCTGTTCCCTAGAAAGAGTGGCCCTCAGTTCATTGTTTCAGGAGGGTTTTCCTTTCTTATGTTCTTTAAATAAAGAGCTCTTTTTTTTAATGTTTTTATTTATTTTTGAAGGAGAGGCAAAAAGACAGAGCATGAGCAGGGGAGGGGCAGAAAGAGAGAGAGACACAGAATCGGAAGCAGGCTCCAGGCTCTGAACCATCAGCACAGAGCCCGACGCGGGGTTCAAACCCACATACTGTGAGATCATGACCTGAGCTGAAGCTGGACGCTCAACCGACTGAGCCACCCAGGCGCCCCAAAATAAAGAGTTCTTAAATAAAAGAGTTGAGTATTATGGACTATATCTTCCTTGAGTACTGAACTGGTTTCTGCCTGTAAAAAAATTGAAGACCTGACACTGGCTTTGTTCCAGGAAAGTCACAATCTTTTAGTTTAGGCTGGTGCTCCTTTTGGCAGAATGACTCCCTAAAACACTTGGCTTCTCATCTATTTGATTCCAGTCAGCTTCATGTGCCAACAGCTACATTCTGTTCTTTTATGGATATACTTCTTAAATTTGTTCTATTTCCCTACATTCTCTCCTTCACCATCCCCACAGCTCTTACTCTCACGCTCTGAAAATAATTACAGGTGCTTTGGTCTGTGAAGCTTTCATGGGAGAGGCAGAGCCTTTTTCTCTTTCTCCAGAGCCATTTTGTCCAAATGGCTATACGCCATTCAAAGAGTTTAAGAAATGAATAAAAGGGCAAACGGTGTTTTGGTTCTTGTCTCCAAGCAGAATTTTGTAAAATTTTCAATTTTATAGCTCAGTGTTTGGCATGGGGATATTGTTGGGTTTTTTTAACTCCACTTTCTTCTCTTAACTTGGAAATGTTTTATTCTTCTTGAAATTATCTTTCTTTTAAGGTCTTATAGAGTCCACCCCGTAACACATAGCACATGCTACTAACATTCTATTTTCCAGCCTCCTCCCCTACATCAACATAATCTGCCTTCTAACTTATGACGGGGGACTTGTTAATAATTATTTCACCATTGCATAAACTGAATCGCTTTCTTTCCATGTTTAATATCAGTTTCCTTGTCACCCACCACGGGGCCTCTAAGCCAATGTGTTGGATTTCTGTGTTGATAATATTCCTCATCTGTGTTGCAATTTCTGCATCAGTCACATCAGGTCTTTTTTTTTTTTTTTTTTAAATAGAAACCTTCAGTATTTGAATAAAACACTGAAATTTGAGCATATGGCATTGCTTCAATTAACTTTTTCTTTAAATTTGCAAACTCGAGTGTACAAACTCCATAGTAAAAATTTTCCAAAATTTCAGAGGCTTACAACCACAATGACTCAAATTAAGGGTATAACTCAAGTGGTTTCTTACTTTTTGCTCTAAACATAATTAAAGGAGAAACAAGTTACTGGTGATAAATCATTAAAAATGATGTTTAATGATAGGTCACTATATACTTCGTGAAATAAATTCAAAATACTTTATGGAAGGGGTGATTTGTAGACTCAAAACTTTCTTCTAGATTAGATTTTAGAGAGAAAAACAAATTCAATCGAGGTCCACACGACAACTAAGATTTTGTATGTAGCAAACTCCACTATTTTGAGTTCCTTCTAAAAGGTACTTCCCTGTTCTCTGAGATATGTGCCAGTTGTGGATGCCCTAAAACTTATCAATCACTAACTTTATTTTTTCTTGGGAGAGCATTCATAAATTGAACATTTAAAAAAATCAAAAACTTGCTGTATTGAGAACCAGGAATTATGCTATGGCTTTCTTCTGTCTGCCATTTTACATTCTTAATTAGATTCATATCAATGAAATATTAGGCTTTAAAAAATACCGTGACTTACAGACACACAGATGAGCATTTTTATATAAATTTCCAATTTTATTCCCATGTCACTTGCATTTCTGCACTGAGCTTGCATAAAGATAAATGATACCTGAAGATCAATACTGTCTCTACGTGTGGCAATGTGACTCTAGCTAACTCCTTGATGAGCTGATCTGTAGCAAAAGAAGATGCCTTGGTAAGTCACCTGTAATTGGTGTTGTACAATATTAGTTAATATTTGTATGTAAGGCATGCTAGGTAATTACAAATGTTCAAACACCGTTATGAGGCATGTTTGCAAATCACTTAATGAAAACATCTTACCTTTTCATCGTCATTTAACTTTTCATTGCTGCTTATCATCAGTAATCTTCTTCATACTCACAATAGTCTCATGAGATACAAAAACAATTAGTTATATTACTCATCTGAGTGGTGAAGCTGGAGCACAATGAAGATCATCTACAGAGATGATCCAAGGTCACACAGCTACTTGAAAGAAAATGTCATCCTCTTACTACTTTTTTCTTTATGATAGGTTTTTTTCTTTAAATATCTGACTACTCACAAGTTAAAATACAGTTGTAAAGGTGAAACATGTAAAACATATATATATGCATATATCACATAAATGTCTTAGTAATGTTTAAAATTATTCCCCTTTTTTAAATTGGAATCTCCTTGAAGGCAAAAATGTTCAGGAAAACTCTCTTCCACAATTAGAATAATTTATGGGGTTCTAAGATATTATCACGTGATTAATACAACCTTACATAATATTAAAATTTTTCAGTATTATACCCTTCAGGATAGTCCACATCGCCCCTGTGTAGTTCTCTCTCCCACAGCTAGAGATTACCTGTGTAACCAACATGATATTGCAGAAAAGATAAAACATGACTTCCAGCTCAGGTCATAGAAAACATTGCAATAGTTGTTTCACTCTTAGATTATTTGCCCTGGGAGAAGCCAACTGCTGTGTAGTGAGGATACTCAAGTTATCACTATGGAGAGGGCCAAGGACAAGGAGGTAGTCTTCTGTCTATAACTGGAACTGAGGTCTCCTTTCAAAAGACATTGAATGACTTCTAACCATTTTTTAATTGGATTATTTGTTTTTGGGTGTTGAGTTTTATAAGCTCTTTCTATATTTTGGATACTAACCCTTTATTAGATATATCATTTGCAAATATCTTTTCCCATTCCATAGGTTGCCTTTTAGTTTTGTTGATGGACATTTTTTTTTTCAAAGAAAACATCTATATGGCTAACAGACACATGAAAAGATGGTCAATGTCACTGATAATAAGAGTAATACAAATCAAAACTACAATGAGACATCACCTCACACCTGTAAGAATGGCAAAAATCAACAACACAAGAAACAATGGGTGTTGGCAAGGATTTGGAGAAAGGGGAAACCTCTTGTGTCGTTGGTGGTAATGCAAACTGGTGCAGCCACTCTGTAAAATAGTATGGAGGTTTCTCAAAAAGTTAAAAACAGAACTACTAGGTATGTGATTGCACTAGTAGGTATTTACTTAAAGAACACAAAAAATACTAATTCAATGGGATACATGCACCCCAATGTTTATAGCACTATTATCTATAATAGCCAAACTATGGAGACAGGCCCAAGTGTCCACTGACTGACTGATGAATGGATAAAGAAATATATATATTTTTATATATAATGGAATATTGCTCAGCCATCAAAAAGAACAAAAATCTTGCCATTTGCAATGGCATGGATAGAGCTAGAGAGTAATACACCAAGCGAAATAAGTCAGTCACAGAAAGACAAATATCATATGATTTTACTCATATGAGGAATTTAAGAAACAAAACAAATGAACAAAGGGAAAAAGAGAGAGAGAGAGAGACACAAACCAAGAAACAGACTCTTAACTATAGAGGAGAAACTGGCGGTTACCAGAGGGGAGGTGAGTGGGAGATGGGTTAAATGGGTGATGGGGATTAAGGAGTGCACTTGTCGTGAAGAGTACTGTTTTTTGTATGGAAGTGTTGAATCATTATATTGTCCACCTGAAAATAATATTACAGTGTATGTTAACCAACTGGAATTTAAATTTAAAAAAAAATTAAATTAAAAAAAAGAGGTAAAGAATTTAAAAAGAAGGCATTGAGTGAATCACATTGGAAGGGAATCCTCTTACTCACGTCAAGCCTTCAGATAACTTCAGCCCAAAAGACACCTTGTCTATAGCCTCATAAGAGACCCTGGGCTTGAATGACTTGGTTAAGCTGCTCCTGAATTCCTGCCCCACAGAAACTATGAGATAAATAAATGTGTTTTTGTTTTTGTTTTTGTTTTTTGTTTTAATTTTAAGCTGCTATGCTTCTGGGTAATTAGTTATGGAGCAGTAGATAACTACAGATGATTCTAATATTCCACAAAACACCCAAATTTCACTAGGTAGGCAAGACCCTCATTACAGGAAGTGTGTTGTTTCAGTGTAGGCAAAAGCCCCTGAGAAAAACTAGAGGTGACTAAGTAGCAGGGTCGGGGGGAGGTACCGTGGGAGCTGGTCTTGAAGGACAAAATCAGATGAAACGTGGAGTAGGGAAAGGGAAACTCGAAGCAAAATGAATAGAATATATCTAGCCATGAAAGTATAGAAATATATGGTCCCTAAAGCAAATTTGAAGCAGTTCATTGCAGTTGACAAAGCTTGTGTTGCTGGTGTGGGTGAAGTGGTTGATGGATCTTCAGAGATCAGCAGGAGAAGAACAAGGAAAGGCCTTCCTTAGGTGGAAGGTAAGCTAAGATGGAATTTTAACCTGAAGGATCTTTGCAGTCATTGAAGGCTTTTCCATAGGGGAATGAGTGCATTAAAAATGAGACTCAATTAGAGGGTGATGGCAATAATTCCAGCAATAAGTGATAAATGTGAATTTAAATACGTAGGAGTGGCCGTGGAGAGAAAGAGACCGATTGCAGAAATAACTGAGAAAATACTTCTAATGGGACTTAGCAACATTTTAATTTATGATCGAAGGAGAGCTGAGGGTGTATCAAATCTCTGCAATCACATAATTATAATCTTTCAATGTCTTCCCATTGAATACGTTACAAAGGTAAACCAAGACATTTTAACTTGGGCTTACCAGATTTTATACTCCCATTTCTTGTTACCCACTGCCCATTTGCTTTGTGGCATACTGAAATCACCTGAACTGATGATTTACTTGACCTGAACACTAAGCAGACAGTATGTTTCTCAACAGACTAAGACTTATATGATTTTCCTTTTAAAAAACATTCTAGAGGGGCGCCTGGGTGGCGCAGTCGGTTAAGCGTCCGACTTCAGCCAGGTCACGATCTCGCGGTCCGTGAGTTCGAGCCCCGCGTCAGGCTCTGGGCTGATGGCTCAGAGCCTGGAGCCTGTTTCCGATTCTGTGACTCCCTCTCTCTCTGCTCCTCCCCCGTTCATGCTCTGTCTCTCTCTGTCCCAAAAATAAATAAACGTTGAAAAAAAAAATTAAAAAAAAAACAAAACATTCTAGAACTACATATGTAGTTGGTAATCAAAATATTTGATTAACTGACTTGGACTAAATTAAAACTCATTTTTATGCTTCGATTTGCCAAGTAGATAAGCAAACTCTTTATGAGGATAGAGAATATAGGAAATATAATAAAACAAGTAGACTTGAACGTATAAAATTATCCATTTTAAAGGGCTTGCGAAGTATCAACGGTGAGTCAATAGATGGTTAGTTATTTTTTCTGAGTGATAAGTTAAAAGGGACAAGGAAAACCTCCTGGAGAATATTTCAAAGGATAAGTAGCTACTCAGAGGTAGGAATGAAACCAAGAAATTATGTTATAGAAGCAAAAGGTGAGGACAACCTTAACAGGCAAGAAGTAATAATGGTGGCAGGTACAATGAATATTTATGAATATTTATCTATCGTGCAATTGCTGTATGCCAGACATTGTTATTAAACGGCTTACAAGTATCATCTCATTTAATAGCTACAAAAAATTATGAGATAGGCACTGTTATTTTTATCCTTAACACACTAACAAATTGTGGTACAGGAAGAGAAGATAACATTGCAAATAAACAGCAGGGCATAGATTCAACCTATCATTGTACAATTTCAAGTTTAAACTCTTACATGTTATGTTTCAGAACATTCAAATTAAATAAAAATGCACTAGATATTTGCAATTAAAAGGTATCTGGTGACCATACCATCAATAATGTGAGCTTACCTATTGCTACATAGGAGTACTGCCCTAACACTTTTTGGTTTAAACAATGAGCAGTTATTATCTTATGGAGGTCAGGAATCTGATTACAGCTTCGATGGGTGCCTCTAGCTCAAGGTATCTTGCGAAGTTATAGTCAAGCTGATGGTCCAGGCTGAGGGCTCATCTGAACACTCCATTAGGAGGTGAGGCAATCCACGGGATCCAACCTCATTCAGGTAGGTCTCTGCATGGGGCTTTCTGATACATGTAAACTAGCTTCCTCCAGGGCAAATGATCCAGGAGAGGGGGAAAAAGGACCAAAGACAAGATGGGATCACTGGCGATCATCTTGGAGGCTGCCAATCAAAACTATTTCTTATATAAAAATAATATCTATCAAACACACATATATATATTTATATATATATGTGTGTGTATTTTTTCATATGTATAACAAGAGAATGAGAGAGAGTAGACAGAGAGACAGAGAAGAAGAAAATGACAATGCACACACATAAGCATATTCCCTTTGTGGTTCTATCCACAAAGAGGTCCCAGGAATAGCAATATGCCAATAAACCAGTGATTAGATTATGGTTTCTGAAAAACTTTCTCCACTAGAAAGAACTGGGACTTTCAGGTCCAAGTCAAGTAAAGTACAAGAAGGGCCTGAAAAATCTTATTGTGCCACAAATTAAGGAAAGATTCAATGAAGGAAGGTGTCTAAAAAACACAGGAACTGGCTTTAAGAGGCTACTGTTGATCAAACCTGAGCTATTTGAAGATTAAGATAAAGACAACATATTCTAAGTGAAACCATGTGCGTTTAGTACGTCAGTTTGCTAGGGTCGCCATAACAAAGTACCGAAGACTGGGTGGCTTAAATAACCTAAATTTATTTTCTCACAGTTTTGGAGGCTTCAGTCTGAGATTAAGCTGTTGGCACAAACAGTTCCTTCCGAGGACCATGAAGGAAGGCTCTGTTTCACACTTATCTCGTGTGTTTGTGGATGGCCGTCTTCTCCCTGTGTTTTCACATGTTCTTCCCTGGGTGGGACTGTGCCCAAATTTCCTCTTCGCATACAAAAACCAGTCACAATGGACTAAAGGCCAACAATACTGACCTTATTTTAATTTATCTACTTCTACACATCCTGTCTCCAAATACAATCACATTCTGAAATCCTGGAGGTTAGGACTTCCACATATAAATTTGGGGGAGGCCAGAATTCTGCCCATAACACTTAGTGATATGAACAAATAAGTAAATGAATCACATACAAATAACTTGATGGTATAAATATTAAGTTCTTCCATTCAATGGAAAAGCAACTAATAATCACTTAGCAGTGGAGAAGGCTAGCATACACCTCAAAATTAAGTGATATAAGTTTGGCATTGCTGAATGTGCCTCTTGATATGACGCATGGAGAAGGACAGAGCCACCATTTCTGTAGTATTTCTACCATTTTGCCTATTGTGAAGATGCTCATCCGAAAACAGCAGAACAACTCAAATTGAGGGACATTCAAAAGACCACTGATTTGCATTCTTAAGAAAAATGTTAAGGTTATAAAAGACAAGAAAAAAAAAACCTGAGAAACTCATCTTGGGTGAAGGAGGCCAGGGAGTTGTGACAATTACATGCAATGAATAATCTTGTGTTAGATTCTCGTTCTATGATGGCCATTGTGAGGACAATCAGCAAAATGTGTAACTTAGGTGTTATTAAATTGATGTTAATTTCTAGGTATTGATGGTTGCATTGTGGTTCTATGGGAAAGTGCTCTTCTTAGGAAATACATACGAAAGTGCTAAGGGTTGATGAGGCATCGTGACTGGCGAATAATAGAGCAAATATGGCAAAATACTGAATATTGAGGATTCCAGATACTAGAAGATTGCAAAAATGAGAGTTCTTTGTACTGTTCTGTAAATGTTTCTATAAAATTGATCTCAGTTTTTTAAATGCCTCCAAATATACAACCACATAAGTAAATAGACCCAAATATTTTTTATAAAAATTCTTTCCAAACTTTGTAGAAGGTATCCACTCCCCATGCCTGATCTCTAGCTCACCAGATAGTTCTACTCATCACGAACACACCTGATAATCCTTTTATATGTTGTGACCCGTTTGGATGCATATGTTAGAAAAAGTAAACAGTGTTGTTCTAAATGTGCATGTTTTCATTGCATTTTGCTATAAATCCCTTTTAGTATTCTATACTATTAAAACTCAGCACTAATTTTAAGCCCATGAATATTCATGCTGTTCAGTGCTTTTAATTGTTACAGTGTATTTCTAAGAAACCACAGTGCTTTATCTAGCCATTCACCTAGAGTCAGACAAGTAAGTTCCCTCCAATTCCTAACTGGCATAGACCAACCTACAATGAACCACTTTGTGTATATATAGTTACTAATCTGTGTAAGAGTTTCTCCTGGACAGAGCTAGGTTACAAATTGCTGAATTGTAACATGCATGTATACTTTATTTCTCGAAACACTACCAAATTTATTTCCAAAATGGCTATAACAAAGATAACGTGTAAATCATCCAGATTACCTTTTTGTATATATTGAAAGTCAGAGATTCAACTTTATTTTGCCCACAAATTGAGCAAGGTTTTTAATCAGAATCCTCTAAAAATTCAACATATCTCAGAGGAAAATATCACACGATTTATCAACAGAACGCTTAAGTGGATAGGTACTTTAGCAAGCACTAATGATTCAAAAACTAAGGAAAACAGAAATGGCTAGAAACTAATTGAACATGATGAAATCAGAACCAAACCAAACAAACAAGAAAGACAACAGCACTAACAAAATGTTTAAAAAGTTACCTTTCAATCCAGGAATAAGACAGAGAAAGCCTTTACTCTACCTGTTGAAAGTAGACTATTCATGTCTCAGATCTTGTAGACAACAGCGTAAGATATGAAAAAAAGTGTAAATATTGAACAAAAATAATGTTTTTGCTCAGAGCTAATATGGTTGCATACATAAAATATTCAATAACTCAATTAAAAGCCTTTTAAATTAATACAAACCATTTAGTAAGATGACGGGATATAAAATAAATATGCAAAACCATCAGCTTTTATGTATATTAACAATCAGCGAGATGTAAGTCAAACAGTATCTTCATCTTCAGAATTGCCTGAGCGACTCAGTCATTTGAGCATCCAGCCCTTGATTTTGGCTCAGATCATGATCCCAGGGTCATGGGATTGAGCCCCGCATCCCGCTCCACGCTTAGCATGGAGACTGCTGAAGATTCTCTCTGTCCCTCTGTCCCTCTCCCCTGCTTATACTCTCTCTCTCCAAAAAATAGCAAAAAAATAGAGAAGGAATATTACATTATTTTTTAAACTCTTTCAAGATTTTGATATTTCATATTCATGTTTTTTCCCCAGCCATTATCCTAATCTGCCATACTGCATTACGCTGTGGTTTGAATAGAGCAGCCATATGGTAAACTTAAAAAAAAAAATTAATCTGGGGCGCCTGTTGGTTAAGGGTCTGGCTCTTGATTTAGGCTCAGGTCATGATCTCACAGTTTGTGAATTTGAGTCCCATGTCAGGCTCTGAGCTGACAATGCAATGCCTACTTGGGATACTTCCTCTCCCTCTTTCTCTCTGCTCCTGCCCACTTACACACATGCACACACACACACACACACACACACACACACACTCACACACACACATACACACACATACACACACACACTCTCTCTTTCTCTCTCAAAATAAATTAACTAAAAAAAATTGAATCAATCCCTGTATCTCGGTGGGTTTTTTTTTTTTGCCCTCATAGGCAAAAATATATGAAAAACAAATAAGCCAATTTACTAATTTTCAGACAGAAGGATCTATTTTTTTAACTTTTATTTAAATTCTAGTTAGTTAACATACAGTGTAATGTTCATTTCAGGTGTACAATACAGTGATTCCATACTTGCATACAACATCCGGTGCTCATCAAAGTCCTCTCCTTAATCCCCATCACCTATTTAACAGAAGGGTCTATTTTAAATTGGTTGTAAAGTGTGAAGATAGGCCCATTCTACGCCTTCTTTGCTGCTCTCCTATCTCATTTTACCACATTGGTTAGCCCATTCGGTTTTCCACCATAAGGCATGGATTGAATATTCACCTTACTAATGTCTTACCATTGCAGTTACTTGTCTGAGCAGATGGGCCAAAAAATGCTGGAAGATATGTAGCACTATTTTTATTCATCCATTGTCTTCTGTTTTTAAGGAAGTAGCACCTTTCATGATAGCACTAGTGAACAGCTGTTGCTTAATTTCTGTAACTGATCATTACTGGGAATTGCCAAAAGAATTGTTGTCCCTCAGGTTATTTGTCCAAATGTCATTACATCTTGCTTACAATTTATATGCATTGAGGAATTAAAAAAAAACAAATTATGAGATATAGACATCAACTCACAGCTATGAAGTTTGGAATCTATTTGAAAGATGTTCAGATTAATACCATTTCATATCTTAATGTTAGCACATTTTAACGAGAAGTTTGAAAAACTGTTTGTAAAGTGCTGACCTAGAAAGAAGCCTCTAAAAAAATCATTTACTATGGATTTCTAACAGAACTAAACACTCCTCTCTTCTGTATTTGCTATCAATTTCTTGTCAGATACAATTCAAAACTCTGATCCTGATCCTTTACGACTTAAACAAGGCAGAGAAGAAGTTCTGCCCTTTACTGAATTCTGCTTTTAAACAAGGGGTGTTTTCAAGACACACATACAGTGGTAGACATTTTTTAAAGTGACAAAAGTGAATGGATAATTATTCGATTATTAATTAGAACCAAATTTTTTGACTGCAGAAGCTTGCGCAATTACGACTTCCCATAATGGCTAATATGTAGGTGTTCTGCTTTACCGTAAAAAAAAAAAAAATCGTATAAGCCTTCCTCGTGTCCTAACTAATTAGATAAATAAGGTACTTTTAGCATAGTGCTGTATGCTATACAAAGTACTTTCAGCATACATCATTCCATTCAATAAATTGCAACTCTAAAATTGCCACAAAAATCTTCAGTATTATTCCAAATCATTTTGATCTAAGTGAAGACTGTGCCCCTCTGAAAATAGATTGAATCCAGAAGACACCCTATATAGACGACATATTTCCGTATCTGAAAGAGATTCTGTGAATAGCGGTAGCCATAGATTTCATTAATTGGAGACAAATCACATGTCCTGGATTCTGTAAGAGTGATAGCTCATAAAATAGTACTGTGACAAGTCAAAATAATCAAACTGTGTTGATAAAGTCGAGGGATTCCTTACTCTGACCAGCACCAGCTCTGTAATTGGTAAACACTAAATGCAAAATGAACATTTAAAGCCCGTTCTTTAAAAATTATTCAGAAGTTGAAGTCTGTGGGGCACCTTGGTGGCTCAATCGGTTAAGTGTGCAACTTCGGCTCAGGTCGTGATCTCGTGGTCTGGGGGTTGAAGCCCTGCATCGGGCTCTGTGCTAACAGCACAGAGCCTGGAGCCTGCTTCAGATTCTGTCTCTCTCTCTCTCTCTCTCTCTGTCTCTTCTTCTCTCTCTCTCTCTCTCTCTGAACTTCCCCAGCTCATGCTCTGTCTCTCTCCATCTCTCAAAAATGAATACACATTAAAAAATTAAAAAAAAAATAGTTTGAAGTTTGCAGCAGCAAAGCATTAAACCACACATGGAAAAATTTCTGACTGTGGTTCCTTGCGTGACTGCACAGGTTTCATGCCTAAGAAGATGGCTCTGATTATAACAGTATATGTGCAATAGATTAATAGTAATAAAATATTTGTGTGAAAACTGCTATGTGCCAGACAATGTTGAGGTTTTGTGTCCTGCATCACTTTTCAGCCCCAGAAAAAAAAAGACTGTGAGGAGTAGTATTTATTGTCTCATTCTAGGGATGAAGTAACTGAGGCTAAGATTTTTGCAAATTCATCCCATGTCTTTAGGAATGTAAAATGTTTCTATTCTTCACTTTTTTCCTGCAATGGATTTATATTTAATTAATGATTATAACTTATAAGGAGGGGGGTTTTCAAAGGGGGTTACTCTAATAATGAAATTTGGAAGATCGACTGAGTTCAGCTGAGGAAGAAGACGACTCTTGTCAACCTCCCTTCTCCTGGTCCCGGTCTTGACTTTGTGGCACTCCTACAAGCTTCTCTTTCATAATTTTGGGTATTTCCACAGGCTGGAAGATTTTTCTTTCACTTTCAAACTTGTTGCAGCTTCTTTGATTTGATTAACATACAGTTAGAGATAAAATATGTAAGTAATTTTAGTTCCTGCTTTATCTATGAATGCAAAGCTTGGATGAGGATTTGGTTTTCACTCCTTCCATATCTCCTAGTAACGCTTCTTCTGGATTTTAGCACAAAATGAAAGTGGTCTGAACCACAAAGATGCTACAATGGGGAGGAAACCTTGCCTTTTGCAAATGTCTAAGTGGTATCACTACAGCTAGGATAGACAAGCCTCAAGGTCTACATTTATGCTCTACATATCCATAACCCATTTGTTTTTTTGTTTCAAGTTTTTATTTAAATTCTAGTTGACATATAGTGTAATATTGGTTTCAGGAGTGGAATTTTAGTGATCATCACTCACATATAATAAATACCCAGTGCTCATCCCAAGTGCCCTCCTTAATATCCACCACATATTTAGCCCACTCCCCACTCCTCTCCAGCAACCCTCAGCTTGCCCTCTATCATTAAGAGTCTCTTATGCACAATCCATTTTTGACCATTGTATGCTGTAGAAAAATCATCTTTGTTCATCATATAATATGCTGGCAATTCCATGGTCAAGACTTTAAAATTAATTACATTTTTCATTTTTTAAATAATATTTTAATGAACATGTTTTTGCATATATATTTAATTTTCCTTGAAGATATTTCATTGGGGTGAAATCTCAAAGGAGTCATTACTGACTCAGAGGCTATGTACTTTACTGAAATCAACTTTAAACCATTTTCGTGATTATGAAGAAGATTACAAGGTTATTTTAGACAGTGAGAAACTACGTAAAATACAAAGATAAAATCACCTCAAATTAGAATAAACAGAATTAGTCACTGTTAGAATTTTAGCATAGATTTCCTCATCTCAGTCATATTTCTCTCTCTTTCTGTAGGCATGCAAACACGCATGAATGTATGTGTGTAAGCATGTATATTCGAAATAGCTGTCATATTTACACTTTATATATATATTTGTGTTTATGTGTTTTTCGCTTAACATTTTAGCGTTAGCTTTTTACTGGGGCATTAAAAACATCCCCAGTTATAGTTTTTACTGTCTTTACACTAGCTGAAAGAGTTAGGCTATATTTCCACAATTTAGCCTTTTGCCCATCATTGAGATTTAATTTCAAATGGGGGCTCATATATAAATATAGCTGTGAGGAATACAATTTGTGAATATTTTCCTAAGTCAAAAATTTTTTAAGAATTTATTTTTGTTAGTTTTTAAAGTTTATTTATTTATTTTGAGAGAGAGAAAGAGAGCAGGAGGTGGGGCAGAGACAGAGGGAGAGAGAGCATCCCAAGGTTCTACTGTCAGTGCAGAACTCGACTCCAGGCTCGAACTCATAAACCGTGAGATCATGACCTGAGGCTGAAATCAAGAGTACGATGCTTTACCTACTGAGCCACCCAAGTGCCCCTTACGCCAAATTAAAATAAATAAATAAATAAATAACAATGCGAAAATATACTCTTTTTTTAGACTGCTGGCTTACTCTCTATGAAAGCCATACTCATTTACAGACCATCGTGAGTGCTTCAGAGTGCCTATTTCACTGCCAGTTTTGAGAATTAAATGACTTTTAAGCCATTACTGATTTGATTCAGTAAAAATTATTTTTCATTGTTTTTACTTGCTTATCTAGAAAAGGTGTTCAAATGTACATCAGCCATTGTCAAGTATCTTGTTTGTGACGTACAGTTATTTATTACAAATTAAAAGTATTAATACTTTGCAAATATGCTATAGATATTTTCCCATAGTTTTCCTCTTTATAGTAGCCAATTATTTATATACTTATGTGTCCATTTATTGTAAAATCTTCGACTAAAAGAAACTGGAAAGAGGTTCAGGGAAAATAGAAAATGTTTATAGGTGAGATGGTTCTAAGCGTTGGTATCATCTAGTAGGTAAGTTGCTTTAGGAAGGACAATTGACTGGAAGGGTATTACTACCAGTCAATGGTAGTGGGGGTTTACACTACAGGGAAGTTCACACTAAGTTGAAGAGTCTCCCTCCCTGCTTCTCCCCTTTCTGTCACCTTTTTTTTTTTTTTTTCTTTTTTGAGTGGTAATATGCGATTAGTTACCATGACTTAAATTATTTTCTACCCATTTGTTGATGGTGGTAGTTTTAAATAGGAATTATGACTTTCTAAAAATTTATCAAATGCATTTTTGGAATGTCTGTTGACCATAAGGTTTCTCCATCTTTGACCCACTAGCCTGATTAATTATAGTGATGTAATTTTATGAAATAAAATTGAACACTTGAAGTCAATTCTTTTTGGTTGTGGTTTGTCTCTGTTGGCTGGATTTGCATGTAGTTAGAATATTTGTAGGATGAGTGAGATTAGTCTGTTTTATTTTCCTTGTTTTTGCACATAGTAGCTTTACAAAATTTATTGGAAACTTTATAGGTTCCGCTTTCTCTGAATTAATTTACATAAAGTGAGAATTATCATATTTATGAAAATTTAACAGAGCCCTCATATAAAACTTTATGGAACCAGAATATTTGGATTTCTTTTTATTTTATAGCTTTTTGATGTCTTTCATGAGTAATAATCTGTTTCTGGTTTTATGGTATTTCTATTATAAATTTCTAAATTCATTTTTAATATAAAGTAATATATTTTATTATGATTTTAAAATTTGTTAGCATAAATTTGCCAAAGTAATGTTTTACAGTTTTTAATATATTTTTCTTACTCTTCATGTTTGTGTACTTTCTCTGTTTTCCTTCTGTAACTATAATTTTGATCATTTTCATAAAAAAGTTACTCTGTGCTACGTTGTAGGTATATTTTAATTATATAGTTTATTATCTCTACGTTTATCTTTATGGTTCTTTTACCTCCTATTGTTAAAAGTTCTTTGTTATTTTTTCTTATGTTAGGTTTAAATGATAAATTTATTTACACTTTGATTTTATTTGAAAATTAAAATGTCCTTTAAGTAAATATTTTCTAATGAATACAACTTTGGCCATAACTTATACATTTTGAAGTGCAAAATATTAAATATAATTATTTTCAGAATATTTGTAATTAAATTCTTATTTCTTTGATCAACTTTATTTTAAAATTACAATTTTATCACAGTTAAAAAACAGGAAAATACTGTACCATATGCAGTCATCAATAATTTGACTTTTTTAGTGTTTATTTATCCTTCCTGCTTTTATTAGTGAGAGTAATGCTAGATACCATAATAAATAAATGCTCAAATTTCATGGTATATCTCAAAATTTTTCTCTCCTTTACATAATTTATAGTCCATTGTGGACTTAATGGTTAATGGTTACCTTTTTTCTGCTTTGTGATTGAGGGACATAACTTATGGCTTATTCCTTTCCTTCCCTTCCTTTTTTTTTCTTTTAATGGCTAAGACATCAGAATTATTCTCTTCCATATTTTACTTCTAATATGACATTAATACGTGTCTTATATATTTTCCGTTCTTGTGTCATTCTCTTTTTTTAAATTTCAATCTGTTATTAGTTCCCTAAATTAGTAATCTTTTTCTTAATGAAGTATCTTTTTCTGAAGTTATATTGTAAAGAAATCCTACCACCAGAATCTTACGGCAACATTCTTTTTTTTTTCTTTTTTGTTTTTATTATGAAAGCATGGGCCTCAATCAAGACTTACTATAGCCTCTACTAAGTTAAACTTCCAGAGTAAATAAGATACACCTTTCTGTTTCAGAACCAATGTTCTAGAAGAATCCCAACCCTTTACTCCACCTGTCTTTCCAAACTTTACGGAAAAAGGTTAACATGGATCAGTTGAAGACTAAAAAGACCATTGAACTGCATGAATGCTTTGGGTTGGACCTTACTGTCTAAAGCACAAGGGCTAATGCTTCTTACATCCTCATGGTCTAGACTATAAGTTCTCTCTTTCTGCACAATCACTTTGTTTCTCCCTTTGAATGCTCATCACTCTTCGAAATAAACTGTAGTTTCTCTCTTGGATACACTTTCTCTTACAATCTTACTTCGTTAGTGTTTCAAAAGATTTTTAAAGCTGCCTATGATTTTGGAGGGAATCTCATTCCCTGGCTAAGCAGTAACTGGAATGGGATCCAGGATAAAGAAGTTAATGGGTCCTCTTACCTGGACAGGCAGCAATATCATAAGTCACATTTGGACCATAACTGTTAACAAAGCCAGGTTTATTCAAAGGGATTTAAAATTTATACTAATATACAATGTTTACCTAACCTTGTCCATCTATTTAGTGATGGTTTTCCAGAGTATCAGAACCATCAGCATCTTTCTTTCTTTCTTTCTTTCTTTCTTTCTTTCTTTCTTTCTTTCTTTCTTTCTTTCTTTCTTTCTTCATCATCTTTCTATAATCCAGAGATTCATTCTAAGGAATTAGCTCATGTGATAGTAGAAGTGTGGCAATTCCAAAATCAGATGGGGTAGGTTGACAGGCTAGAGACTCACAAAAGAGTAGCAGTTCAAGTCCAAAGACAGTCTGCTGGCAGAATTCCTTCTTGCTCAGGGGAGGTCAGTCTTTGTTCCATGTAAGTCCACCCACACGGTGGAGGGTAATCTCTTCACTCGAGTCCACTGATTTAAACGCTAATTTTATTAAAAAAAAAAACTTTTACAGAAACATGCCGAATAATGCTTGACAAAATATCTGGGCACCCAGGCCAAGTCAAGTTGACCTGTAAAATTGCCAATCACGTTATCTGCATATGGGTCCCACAGATACAGGGACTCTGGGAGGAAAATATTGTGGTGCTGTTCTTCATGACTATATTCATCACACTCAAAGCACAAATCAGATAGTGTTTAACAGTGCCTAAAGTATTCTATTTCCTGCCATACATACTCCCCCCCCCACCCTGAAGTATGTCTTTTTCTACAATTGGGATAGTCTATTCTTCTACATCTTTTGGTTATAGTCTTCCTAGGCCTCTTACAAGGCTGATCTCCCCTCATCCTTACTTATTTTACATTACTTGTTTCCAAAATAACATTAGTGAAATCCTTTTGGCTCTCATGCTACCCGAATGTGCTCTACAGCCACTTCTCAGTATTTAACATTGGAGACCTGTTGGATGTTTCAGTGGTCAGGTTAGTGATCTAGAAGGCTGAGCAATGGGAACTAGGGTCCTAATCTAACAAGATACACTTATGTTAGCATCATTTTTTTTAAGTGAAACTGAAAGTGCTGATGTGAGATACATGCACACATCCACACACAGATATAAACACACACACACACACACACACATATGTATTAAATGGAATTTTCTATTTAGTCTAGGCTCCTTTTTTTTTTTTTTTTTTTTTTTTTTTAGGCTTTTCTATTGAGGCAAACTGTTTTTCTGGTGCCATGTCTTGCTGTATGGCCATGATGGTAATCATAGGGAAAAGCCCCATCGCCTGTGACTTACTCTTCATTGTGGTTGATGCAGATTTTGGAATTCCTACAGAAACTGGTTCCAAATGTTGTTTGTTTTACTAGGAAATGGATCCCAAGTGGAGATCCTACTTGACTCATGTCTGTCCCAATTTGTAGTCAGTTACCTCACAAATTGGGAGAGGGACTGCTAGGATTCTGCGGCACTTTTGCCTCAAAAATTCCTTATAGGTTTCCACTTAAAAACTATAATAAATTTGTTAAAGAGATAAGCGATTTTAAGTTCTTGTTTAAAAAAAAATAACTGATCTTATTTTTAGGCACTTGTTTCAGCACAGAACAGTCCTTGTGTGGTATTTTTTTTCTTATTCCCCTGAGATTTATGTCTATTTCTGATTCTGTTCCCCAAGCCCTCTGAGAGAATAGGAAGACAATGAACTCATTTGATTTTTGTTTTAGCAATGCCTGTCTTTTCAGTCCGTAAATGGCTCTGACCATCTGTAAGAAACTCCACTCTCTCTGTCACTGACCTTTTGTTCCTTCCATGCTTGAAAAATGTCTTATTATTTGTCTTAACGTCTTCTGCAATCTCCTTTTCATTTGCCACCTTGCCTTTTCTTATCGTATTTTTCTTTTACACTTCAAGTTTCCAAATCATTTATATATTCATAGATTTTGCATGAGCTTTTCTTACCCTGATACTTCTTGGATTTGGTGCGGGGAGTGCAAGAAATGCCCCAGTGTCTTTATGTCCTGCTGCAGTGCATTTAAATGTATAAAGCTTAATTAATTTTAGCTCTTCCTTACTTCTACTTTAACTTTCAAAGTGAAGTAGTAAAAACAGTATTCACTTAGTCATTAAACAAATTTATACTAAGTATCTACTGTGATTTAATAGATGTCATTTGTCATAATTAAATTCAACTTTAGAAAAAGCTTGTTTTTCTTGGCTTTTAATATCATGTGTTTGCATTTTCCCTACCTTTTTATTTTTATTTATTTATTTATTTATTTATTTATTTATTTATTTTTGCTTTCAGTTTTAGTCTTCAGAAGTGTATATAGAACTCATGAATATTGCAAAATCTAATGGAGACATTTTCACTATAGCCCTATAGGTAAAATGTTCTTCTTTATGTGGGTATCCACTCTCTCTAACACACATCTTTGTCAAAAATAATAAATGGCACGGTTTCTTAAAATATCTGAATATTTTTTCACAGTTTTCTGTTTATGTAAGGAATGTTACTTCGATGAGAGAGTTTCTAGAACTATCTGTAACTAATAACTAATCTATAGCTAACAATTCTAATGCCATGACCATGCCTGAATCCCTTTGTACAGTGTATGAGCTGCTACAGTTGAAGCAGGTCTGGAAGGCTCAGGTTCTCTGCTGCCTCCATAGTCACGTGGAAAAGCTTCAGTGACTCTGGGATTTGTTGGACTCAGAAGTTTATAATGTTTAAAAATGTTTGACATGATATTTCTACAAAATCAAGACCAAATAAGCAAGCCGTGAGTTTAAGGCCAAACAGTGATGTTCTTTAATGTGGCTTGAAAAAAAACAAACAAAAAACAAAAAACAAACCTTTGATATTTACTGAATGCTTATCACATGCCAGGCACTGGTATAAGAAATTGACATGGATTAATATGTATAACTTTTTTTAAAAAAGTGTAAAAGAAGTATTTTTATTGGCTTCATTTTGTAGATGAGGAAACTCAGGAAAGGAGAGTTTAGGTAATGTGTCCAAGTTCATATAAAGAATAAATGGAAGTGATGGATTTGAACTCAGGCTGTCTTCCTCTATAGTTCAAGTTCTTAACCAGTCTACCACAATTGTGTGATAGTATCCATCTATCATCTTCAGTTATCTACCAATTACCTATCTTTAAATTAATAGAAATTAACACACATTATATAACCTTGAAGACTCTGTTAATATAAAAATGCATGATGATAATAAACGGTGTGGCCAAATAACCTGGCTACAGAATTTTACCAACATCTCAAGACTTTTTAGGGATTGCTCCAGAAACTAAAACAGGAAACATTAGTTTAGCAATCTAAAAAGATTTAGTATTATACCAATGCCCATTTTGAGACTTTATATATCACATCACTGATGTTGAAACCTTCTCAGACACAGAATAGCCACCATACAATGATATTTTTGCTTTAAATCTTGCCATGTAAGAAAATTATAAAAGGAACAAAAATAATCCTTAATATTTATCCACATTTCCATTTTTTAAATCTCTTCCTTAAGTATATCAGAGTTTCCATTTGGTATCATTTCCTTTAGACTGAGGTCTGGAGTATCTCTGATAAGGTAGGTTGCTGGCAATAAATTCTCTCTTTTGCTTACCTAAAAATATTTTCCTTTCTTGTCATGTATACTTATACAGCATATAGATTTCTGAGGAGACTTTTGCTTTTCAACATTTAAATTCCATTATTTGTCTGACCTTTATTGGTTCTGACAAAAAGTTGGCCTTAATTTGTATTATTGTTCCTCTGTATATATTATGTTATTTTCTCTGGAAATAGTCAAGGTTTTCTCTTTATATTTTATTTTCAATATTTTAACTATGATGTTACTTAATGTACTTTGTTTTGTATTTAATCTGCTTTAGTTTCATTGAGTTTTCTTTTTTTTTTTTTTTCATTTTAGACAGAGAGGGAAAGCATAAGCTGGGGAGAGGGGCAAATGGAAAGAGAGAGAGAGAGAAAGAGAGAGAGAGAGAGAGAATCAGGCAGGGTCCACACTCTGTGTGGGGATCAATCCCACAACCTTGGGATCGTGACTTGAGCTGAAATCAAGAGTCAGATGCTCAACAGACTGAGCCACCCAGCCACCCCATGAGCTTTTTGGATCTATGTAAGTGGTTGCTTTTTTCAAAACTGTTAGAAAAATTCTAATCATTAACTCATCAAATATTTTTTTCTGCTACCTTCTCTCTCTCTCCTCGTTTGATACTTTCCAAAACACACATATGTTAGACTCTTTGTCCTTGAGATCCTTTTTTTTTTTTTTTTTTTTTTTTTTTAAAGTAAATTCTGTGCCCAAAGTAGGGCTGGAACTTATGGCCCCAAGATCAATAGTCCCGTGCTTTACCAACTGAGCCAAGGAGGTACCCCTCTGTTCTCTTATTTTTAATTGTTTCCTCTTCATTCTTGAGACTGGATCATTTCTATGATTGTCTCTTTGAGATCACTAAACTTTTTTTCTATCATCCTCATTCTGCTGTTAAGTCCATGCAGTGATTTTATCATTTCATATTGTATACTTTTAAGATCTAAGATTCCTGTTTTATTCTTCTATAGTTTTTATTCTTTTTTTTAGATTCCTTGTATGTTAAATCATTAAGATCACATTTTCTTTTGAGTCATTAAACAAACTTATTATAGCTAATATCTGTTAATTTCAATGCCTGGGCTATCTCAGTTTTTTTGTTTGTTTTGTTTTTTGTTTTCTTATCTCAAGTTTTTGTTTGTTTTGTTTTTTGTTTGTTTTGTTTTGTTGTTTTGTTTTTAGTGGCTGTTTTTTTCCCCTTGATTTTTGATAACATATTCCTGATATTTGTAATTTTTATTGAATCCTTTGTGAAGTTTGTATTTTATTGTTGTTTTCTTTGCAAAACTTTGATATTGATTCATTAAATAAGGTATTATAATTCAATACTTTATGATTTATTTTTAACCATGATAAAAATCTATTATGTTCATATTTGAAACTGCATCATTTGAATATTCGCCATCATTTCTTTCTTTG
This sequence comes from Puma concolor, assembly GCF_028749965.1. NCBI lineage: Eukaryota > Metazoa > Chordata > Mammalia > Carnivora > Felidae > Puma > Puma concolor. The sequence goes on along the minus strand of NC_141667.1, from coordinate 208,054,545 downwards.
AATGTTTATGTATTTATTTGAAGAGACAGAGCACAGGAGAGCAAGCAGGAAAAGGGCAGAGAGAGAGAGATAGAGAGGATCCCAAGCGGCCTTTGTGCCATCAGTACAGAGCCTGAGGCAAGGGGCTTTTTATACCAGCAACCTGTGAGATCATGACCTGAACCGAAGTCAAGAGTCGGTTGCTTACCCAGTGTCCCCATCACTCCTTAAATAATAAATACTTGCTATATTTTTTTAATTACCAGGAAAATGTATATGTGAATACTTAAATTTGCTAAGAAATCACATGATTATGAATTAATTTTGTTTCACTATAATAAAACTTATGAACAATAATAATAGAAATAGCAAAATTTAAAAGTCAGCATCTTATAAATTGAGTTGTTCTTATTTATTTATTTTACCCAAAGGGCTTATATCCAACTGCTTGATTAAGATTTCTTCTTATGTTGGCAAAAATAGTCAAATACTTTTGGTCGGCCCTATTTTCCAAGGTGGTAGTAATTTTCACAAATCTTTCTTTAAAAAAGCAGCTTCTTCTTTTTTAATCAAGGTGGGCTATGGTGATGAAATGTATTATTTTATAATGTTCTTTGAGAAAATAATGCAAAATAATGAGTAAAGTAGTAATGCAATCCTACAATCAATCCTTTATATCCATTACTTTTAGACTTTTAGATATCAGTTCTCTTATGATATTGCTTATGAAGAATGCAGGGTCATTTGCTTTCTAGTTACACATGAGTAAACTGCCAGACCTAACCTTTGTTCTGCTTGCTAGAATGGTCCAGCTTGCTCCTGTTCAGCATGAACAAGGCAGCCCCAGCTAATTGGGCAATTAAAATTAAGGAGCATGCAGCACAAAGAGATTCTCCACATTCGACTCAACTCAGCAAAAAATATTGTTAATTCAACATTAAAATGAACTTCCATTTTAAATAAACACTAGGCTTTGTATTGCTCCTTGCTGGACCTAAGGCTAATATTTTTATCTTGCTGAAAAAAGTTTAGGTTGATGGGACAATATTAAATATTAAGTTTCGGGTGCCTTTTCTACCATGAAAGTGCCTACCTGTCTGGAACATCTTGACCAATTTTTATGGCAGGGATATAGACAATGTCAAAATTCAAAGCAGGTTGTAGCTTGTGGTGAAAATAAATCTGTTTTTAGGAGCATAGTATAAAGTTTGACTAATTCTTTTACCATTATACTGCTGCTTCTATTCTTTGAATTGAGCTATCCTAGAGGTACTAGACTCTAAATTGTTTGTATCATTCCATACATTTAAAATAGCATACGTATAAATATATACTTACATAATGGCTATATATGATTTGTGTGTATAAATTTCTGATGATATCAGTTTAAAAAAAACAGAACTTTCTCTTTTTTTGCTATCCTTAGGAATATGCTTTAAACTGTTCTTTATAAATTTTGATTTAATTCCTTGATTCATATTATACTATTTTCTGTTGCATTATTTACAATAATCAATAATTTTCTCCATCTTTTCTGCCTGATAAACAGCATTTTCAAGTTTTTATTGCATTTATTATATTCTTGCACATACTTCCACTGTCTTTCCAGCTGGAACATTTACTGTTAGTGCCTCAGGTCTGTTATGTAAGGTCAGAGATTTGTTCAGTCTTAGCAAGCAGCTAGAGAGATCATCTCTCCTTTCTTGGTGATATGTAAATGAAGCCTTTAAAACAATCACTTTGACTTCTCTAGACCCTGCCTTTGGTTTTCAGAGGTCATTTAATTTAAAGTGATCATGATCTGGATCACAGTTGGCATTGTGTATTCTTCCATTTTGTTTCAATGGCACTCTTTTGTTCCATGTGAAAAAAAAAATCTTAGCACATCTAATGATGTTGCTTTCCTTAGGGCTTCAAATGCAAAGTAAAAGGTAAATCGAGGACAGGGGAGAAAGAAGACTTATTTACATGGAAGTATGCCTTTGTTATAAACATGAAGATGATGGTTGAATTGTTGAAGGGCTAGCCATTACAATCAGTATGTGAGTTCATATAATTGGCTTTCTGCACTGCTCCATAATCCATATTTTTTCTGAATATATATACACACACATATATATATGTATATATATATATATATATATATATAATACTTCCTGGTTTTCCTTAGTATCTGCAGCCATTTTAATGTATTGTTGATCCTGTCAGTGAGGATAGTACATTATCTTATCCATTAGCAAATGCCACTGTAGGGAAATACTATTGCAGGAAATATGCAGTCACCAATATTTTATATGTGACCATAGATAGGATGCAAAATATACTAAACCATTGATTACCAGCACAGTTTGTTCATACCATGAATTTTTTACAACTGTATAAGTTAATCAACTGCATATGACTTTTCAGAGTGCACAGGTATAATACATGTAATGGGTCTCAGGAATGCATGTGCCAACCTGAACCAAAAAATTAGTAGATTTAGTTTAAAAAATATTTTGTACATCTAAATCTGAAATTTGATGCTAAAATGCCCATGTTGGCCTTATATTATGCAATGATAGTTGACGTTTAGAACCAAATCTTGTTTGCCACAGATACATTGAGAAGGTGATAGAGACTGACATCAAAAGACCAAGCTAATAGTCTGTAATGTGGAGGCTTCATGCTTAACTTCATTAATGTCACTTTCTGTTATGGGCTCACTCTTGTTAAGAGTGTTCTCTAGCTTCAAGGAAGAATAGCAATAAACTATCTACAAGTAGAATGGCAGAGAAGCAAAGATTTTGGTCACAAATCTCTTCTCTCTGTATACATATTAACTCTGCTTCTGACATAGATATCAGAGCGTCGTCTTTAAATTTTTTTCAGAGCATTGCCTTAAAGTGAAGACAATGTGCATTTCATGCTTTAAACGAAACAGTTTTAGCGATAAGGTCAACAGCAACTAAATTCTAAAGCCTTGCTGTACAGACTATGCCATGGAGTAACGGCATCAACATGACATACCTGCGCACAGCTTAGACATGCAGCTAATTAAGTCCACCTTGGACTCCTAAACCATAGTTGGCATTTTAATAAAGCTCCAGGCTATTTGAATTCTTAGTCAAGTTTGAGAAGCATTTCTCTAAAATACCCTTAGTTTGCCACATGTTGAATACTATTTTTTAGAAAAATATTTAATGTTTTATTTGTTTTGGGGGGGTGCAGAGAGAGAGGGAGACACAGAATCTGAAGCTGTTTGCACAGAGCCGGATGTGGGGCTTGAGCTCACATACCTTGAGATCATGACCTGAGCCGAAGTGGGACTCTTAACTGACTGAGCCCCCCCAGGTGCCCTTAAATCCTGTTTACCTATGACCCAATAGGGCTTGTTTCTGTATGTGCCGAGAAAATAATAGGAGCCAAAGTACACAAATATTGTACAAGGTGCTGGAGCATGCCAACAGAATATGAGTGCATGTGAAGACTTGTGTTATGTACTCAGATTGGAAGTTATAAATCCTATGACACGAGCAGGAATTTCTTAGGGGAGTATGGCAACCGAAATGTTTCAACTGCAGTAATTAGTTCATTAGAGGAACGTGGTAATATCTAGTTTTTGCTCAAGTCATACAGCATGTTTTTATAACCTTGTTCTACAATATTTCTAATGATGAAAGCAGAAACAAAATCCTTTTTATGACAGGTGAATCTAAATTTGAAATAAATACGTTAAATGAAAAGAGTCTGCCATCAATTTTTCTTATTTCTGAAGCACGTGAAGATTTTTTATATTACAATTTTTAATAACGATTCATTATTCAATTGTGAATACATTTTTCTATGCTGAAGGTAGTTGTTTGGTGTGGGCTTTCTTTTCTGCTGTATTTTAAATATAGATTTGCTTTAATTTTTTCAAGCATTCTTTAATTTCTAATTATTATTTATTGGTTTGCTAACATGTTCTAACTGGCATGGGCCCTTTAGAAATTCCCTGTGGGTATTCACACTGTTTATTTCTCTTTTTGAGAGCAAATGTATATGTACGTATGCTCTGCCAAGGTACTAAGCTGCATAATCCTCACAAGTTAAATTTAGATTTTTCTAGGTATCAGTGATGCCTTAAGTACATCACCAAAAAAAAGAAAAAGTTACTTATTCACTCTGGAGTTTGGAAAAGAATGTGAAATTTTCACTGAAAAACGATTTACAGTTCTTGGAAACAAAATGTATTATAAATATGAAAATGGTAATGGAATTTCTCAAATGTATACTTTTGAATTTCTGGCAATTTGGGGAGAAAAGGGGGTGAAACATTTTGAATTTTTTTTTCCAAGTTGTTTTGAATTGCACTATTTCTAGCTCTAGTACTTCATAATGAATCTGGACATTTTCTGGCAAAGACGCATCTGTGAGCTACTGCAAGATAATTCTGTAGTACATCAAAGAAATTAATGACAGAAAGAGTTAATTCTATTTCTAAGAGAAATAGCTGCTTTGTGGAGCTAGAATGAAGTTGAGGCTACTGGGATAATCTGAGTCAATTATATTGAATTCACATAGGGTGATTATGTTGTACTCAGCCCCTCCCTCTGCCAGCTGTTCTTAATCAGTCCTGATTCCTTAGTTCAACTAATGCCCCTACAATGCCGATTCTGTCTTGCTCAAGCAAGACTCCTTAATAATTGCCCACTCATTTGGATCAATCTCTGCCATCACTTGCCTTTCTCCTTTTTGCTTCCTTTGGGCTGTTTTTGACTTCTTTACATCAAGTATTATTGATTTCTTGTTTTTCTTTGCCATAAAGTGTGAAATTTGCATATAATGTGGAATTCACAAGGTCCACCGATTTATTTATTTATTTTTTCAAACAGCAGACTGGAGGTTCAGAGAAGTAGAAGAACTTCGCTTTTATTGCTATGGTCAATTGCTAGAGCTAAAAAGGACATAAAAGAAATATATATACTCCCATTTAAAAATTATTTCTTGAACTGTATTTGTCATCTGTGGTAGTTTTTGTCCATCTGTTTTGTATGCCATTTTCGACTAAGGGTGACGTATTTACTAAATGGAAAGGAAATCATTTGTATCCATCACACATTGACTTTTTCTGGCATCTAGTTTCAAAGAGTCATAGAAAAATAAAACACTCTCCTTCTTCCAAGACGATATTTCTACATTTGTGTAAGACATTAATTATTTTACAGCAATGTTTAGTGATTTTATGGAAGGGGATTCCTTTCCCGATCACGTAATACCAAATTGCCACATTGTGGGGCATCCATATTACTTTCTGCTTAAAAATAGAAACTGTATGTAATCTGGTATCTTTGATGATGGTAATTAAATGTATTGATATATATCATCAATGAATAGCTGACTTCTCAATGTACCCGGATAGCTGGTACCACGTAGTAAGTGTTGGCCTTTACTGCTTGCCTGTACCTGTTACTGCACACGTTTAAAATATTATTAATTCAGATTGTTAATACATTTTCAGTACAAAAACCTATGAGGTAAGTCTGATTCCAGTTTACTGATACACAACTTAAACTTCATGAACTGAATGCCTGTATTTTAGTTAGGATTTTTACCCCGGGAACAAAGCAAGTTCTTCTTTATCACTTCAGGCCCTGACTACCTTACTTTCCTAGCTGTTTTAGACTCACAGAGGTCAAATGCCATACACAGCATGTCAACCATACTCTTTCTTTATCCATTACTATATGCCCTGGTTTCCTTATTCCTATGGCAGTCCAGTCTCTTTCACCCAGGTGTCGATACATTTTTCAAAATTATCCTTGTCTTCTCCTCATCTGCAAAACCCCATTAAATTTTTTCTAACGTTTATTCAGTTTTGAGAGACAGAGACAGACTGAGAGTGGGGGAGGGGCAGAGAGGGAGGGAGACACAAAATCTGAAGCAGGCTCCAGGCTCCGAGCTGTCAGCACAGAGTTCGACGCAGGTCTCGAACACACAAACTGTGAGAGCATAACATGAGTCAAAGTCGGCCGCTTTACTGACTGAGCCACCCAGGGCCCCTGCAAAACCCCATTTTTTAGCGATTTAAGAAAAAAATTAACATAGAAGCAAAATACGCAGTTAATAATCTTATGCTAATGTATTAACAATTCATGTAACTGGATGTGTTTCTTTTCCCAAGAGGTCAGCATTTAGAGAGAGATGGAAAACCTATGTTCATTCTAAGGCATTGCGAATAATGGAATTTCCAATGATGAGAAAGTGACTTTGGGCAGGAGAAGTTTTCTCCCATTAGCATTACAGATACCCATGAGGAATGGTGTGTTGGAACCGGTTTGTATCAACTCGTGAGAACCGAATGTTAATGGTAAGGAACACTGTCCCTGTGGATCTTACATTCTAGTGCATGGTAACAACACATCAATAACAACTAAAAAAAAAACAAAAAAACAAAAACAAAAATAACCCAAAAAGTAAAACTAAGATACACATGTGCAATATATTTTAGGTAAGATATTAGTGAAATCTTACTGACAATGTAACATTTGAGTTGTGACTTGAAGGAAGCAAGAGAGTGAGCTTTATGAATATCTGGGGCCGAATATTCCCAGTAGAGAGAATAACAAGTGCAAAGATCCTGTGGTATGAGTGTGACTGCTGTGTTTGAGGAAAAGTGAGGGTCATATGACTAGAGCTGAGACAAAAGTGAGGCGTTGGTGATCACAGCAGGGAAATAACAAATGGCCAGATTACAGAGGGACTTGTGGTTGCAGTAAGAACTGTGGTTTCTACTCTAGATGATCTGAGAAGAAAGAAATGCATGGAATCCCTTTTTTAATAGGATCTACCTGGCTGTTAATGAGAAAAGATTGGAAAGGAGAAGAATAGACACAGAGAAACTTATTGGGATGTGATAGGATATCCAGGAGGCTTGGAAGATAACAGTTGCAGCAATGATGATAAAAATCAAGTGATATTCCTTGCCAAGACATAGTTAGGATACCTGGGTTGAATGAGAAAAGAAGGTAGGCTGACTCTAAGGTGTTTATCTCAGCAACTAGGTGGGGAATTTGCAGTAATTAAGGGCTTGGAAGGGAACCACAGCTCTTTTGGGAACTACTGTATTAAAACTTCCTAGTAGACTTTTGAATGGGGATGTCGAGTAAGCAGTTAGGTATCCGCAAGTCTGAAGATCACGGAAGAAATATAGGCTTAAGATATAGGGTGATGTATTTATGTGTTTGTTTATTAATTATTTTCTCATTAAGATTTGTTTTAATAGGTATTAAAATGCTGTGACAGATTTTTCATCAAGTTTTTTTTTCCATTAAAAAGTACTGATTTTAAAAACCAATAACCTAAAAATGACACACACACAAAACACATGGTCCACAAAACATTCTTCTTTCCTTCTGAAGGTTTTATGATGCATTGCTAACACCATCCAGTCTTTTACTATTAAACTTAAATGGCCAATTGACACAAACTGTTCTGAGACTATTCTTCCACCGCTAATTAAGACTGGGTGGCTCAGTCAAGCATCCAACTCTTAATTTCAGCTCAGGTCATGACCCCATGGATTCGTGAGATTGAGCCCGCATCAGGGTCTGTGCTGACAGCAAGGAACATGCTTGGGATTCTCTCTCTCTCTCTCTCTCTCTCTGCCCCTCCCCTGCACATTTATGCTCTAAATAAATAAATAAATAAACTTAAAAAATAAAGACTGGGGTGGCTGGTACTGGGGATGATATTCATTTAGCCTTCTGAGCTTTCTGGGAGGACTTGGTGTCCCTACCAGCTCCAGCTACCTTCTCGTCTACTGCTTTGATGACACCCGCACCAGTCGTCTGTCTCATGCCACGAACAGCAAAATGGCCTGGGGGAGGTTAGTCATAGAAGCTCTCAACACACATAGGCTTGCCGTGAACCACATTAACGATGGCAGCATCACCAGATTTCAAGAACTTGGGGCCATCTTCCAGTGTTTTCCCAGAACGACGATCAGTCTTCTCCTTCCACTCAGTGAACCTGCAGGCAATGTGAGCTGTGTGACCGTCCAGCACAGGTGAATATCCAGCACTGATTTGGCCTGGATGGTTCAGGATAATCCCCTGAGTCGTGAAGCCAACTGCTTCCACTGATGGGTCATTTTTGCTGTCACCAGCCACATCACCCTGGCCAACATCTTTGACAGATACGTTCTTGACATCAAAGCCAACATTGTCCCCAGGAAGAGCCTCACTCAGAGCTTCATGGTACATTTCAACACACTGTACTACAGTTGTAACATTGCCTGCAGCAAAGGTGACCACCATGTCAGGTTTAAGAACACTAGTCTACACCCGGCCCTCAGGGACAGTACCAATACCACCAATTTTGTAGACATCCTGGAGGCTTGCATCCTCAGACACGAGGGCTTGTCAGATGGATGAGTTGGTGGCAGAATGCAATCCAGAACTTCAAGCAGTGTGGTTCCATTGGCATTGCAGTCTTCACAGTTAACTTTCCATCCCTTGAACCAAGGTGTGTTTGCACTTGGCTCCAGCATGTTGTCACCATTGCAACCAGAGAATGGCACAAATGCTACTGTGTCAGGATTGTAGCCGATTTTCTTGTTGTAGGTGCTACTTCCTTAATAATTTCCTCATATCTCTTCTGGCTGTAGGGTGGCTCAGTGGAATCCGTTTTGTTAACACCAACAATAAGTTGTTTTACACCCAGGGTGTAAGCCAGAAGGGCATGCTCACGGGTCTGCCCTTTCTTGGAGAACCTGCTTCAAATTCACCAACACCAGCAGGAACAATCAGGACGGCACAGTCAGCCTGACATATACTATAATCCTCCTTTTGATAAAGTTATTGTGTCCTGAGACAACAGTGATAGTCACAGGATGCTTGCTGGTCTTGAACTTCTACAGAGAGCTATCAATGGTGACACCATGTTCATAATCAGCTTTTGGTTTATCCAAGACCCAGGCATACTTGAGGAGCCCTTTCCCATCTCGGTGGCCTCCTTCTCAAACTTTTCCATTGTTCTTTTGTCTATCCCACCATAATTTGTAGATGCAATGACTAGTAGTTGTAGACTTTCCCAAATCTATGTGTCCAATGATGACAATGTTGATACGATTTTTTTCCTTTACCATTTTTTTTAGGATTAGTGGTGCTTTTCATGACACCTGTGTTCTAGTGGGAAACCCATTGAAAAAAAGTAGTAGATGGTATTTAAATCATGAGGCAGGATGGGGTCACTTGAGGAGTGAATATAGGTAGAAAAACAAGTCTATTTAATAAGGTAGACTTTACCCAGAATATTATAGTTAAACCACTACCCACAAAACAGTTTCTCTCCTTCCTTCACCTCATATACATATTAATATAAACAAAACACTGTTCCATTACATATACTTTATAAAAATCTGATTAACTCTTACTAATGCTTTAAAATTCAGCTTAACCATCAAATTCTCCATATATCTAGAGAATGGTTGAATTATTAGTTTAATGGAAAATTATAGAATCATACATTAATCCCCCTTTATTTAACATATTTCTGCAGTGTTACTGTCTCTTTTTCATCTTTCTAATCCATTAGATCATGAATTTCCTAAAGGCAGGTATCACATATTTCCAATGCCCAGCACCCCACTTGAAAATTTGAAGACACTTAGTGTATTCAAAAATAAAATAAAAATAAAATAGGAACAGAAAGCAAGAGGGGAAGAAGGATAAAGAGAGTTTCCAGGTAAACAGTGGAAGTGGATGTGGGGGAGGGAGACAAATATCTATTTTATCTAGTGTGTAAGGCTGGTTCTGAAAAGTTGCTTGCAATTTTTACAAACACAGAATACATACCATATAGCTTAGCAGAACATGATTCAATTTTCTCTTCTCTGAAATGAGAGTGTTGAACTAAGTCCTTCCCAGCTTTAAAATGCAAAGGCTTTATGACTCTCAGATTCCCAAGTGAAATATGATCTGTGATTCGTGTTTTCTCTTCCCCGTGTTTGGTCATTCCAGGTTGTCTAAAACCTTTTTGCTGACTGTGGATGCCTTCACCACCCCTGTTTAGTCTTACTTCCTCTCAGCCCTGACTCAGTAGACTTTAATACCATCATTATTTTACAAGTTATTATTGCTCTCAAAAAATTCGCATTTGCTGCATTTGCGATTTTTGGGTTAGTTCTGTGTTGCCTTGACTTCCCTTTTAACTTTGTAAAGCAAAAGAAAAGAAAACCAAACCAACAAAGCCCCTCTTTTTTCTCTCTTAAAAAAAAAACAGTTTTGACATTAGTTGGAAAGATTATCAGCAAATACTATCACTTAAAAAATGCTGAAAAAGACATTGAATAGAAAACTGTGACAAGATTTGGAATCATTATAATTCATTCACTTGTGTTTCAGAGAAGCCATTGATTGATACTGTTCCATAGTTTGCCATATATTACCAAATAATAGTTAATAAACACCTGCCTTTATCCTCTTGCCATCTTTTTTGCTTCATTCAAAGTTTGCTGCTGAAAACATAAGCCAGTGAAACATGTGCTTGATGTAGATTCTATTATAAACTGATTCCATTTAATTCAGCCTTCAGTGGTGACTTATTTCTGAAATTAGGCACTTTCTATACCAATTCCAAAAGCTCAAAACTTTTATTCTTCTTCCTAGATTATAGAAAATCCCATGAAGAGAAGTATTAGATTTAGAATTCAAGTGTTTATGGTGAGGTGAAATAAAGCTCCAAAGTCTAAAACTCATTAAACTAAAACATATTAGGTCAAATTTAAATCTGTTTCTCACTTACTGCTTAAAAAAATAACACAAGCTCATTAGTCTTCCTGTTCTTGTCAAATACACAACGTGGAGTTGATTTTTCATTAGAGAGGAGATTAAATTTAAAAACCGGGACGATGGAACCTTTAAGTAATACTGAGTAAGTCATATTATATTTGTAACCTAAATCTTCCTTTGCAATTGTTAAATAATTAAATAAATTATATTTAGTACACTGCTTTAGTGCCAATATGGTTATTTTGTCCAGACCTACTTTCCTACCATGGAATGATTGTACATATTGTATATATCAGTTAGGAGTCATTTCAACCAATCAAATGGCAGGTGCTTACTAAATTTTTATAAGGTCATCAATGGTGCATTTGGTTCTATAGAATGGTAGCTTTCAAGTTTTTTTAATTTTAATATTTATTTACTTTTGAGAGAGAGGGAGCCAGAGAATCCCAAGCAGGCTCCTCGCCATCAGTGCAGAGTCCGATGCAAGGCTTGAACCTACAAACTATGAGATCATGACTGAACCAAAATCAAGGGTCAGAGGCTTAATCAACTGAGCCACTCAGGCTCCCCTCAAACTTTTTAAACTAAGACCTACAGTTTAGAAATATATTTGTTTTGTGAACCAGCATACATGCACACATTTCAACAAAAAGAAAATTTCAAGAAAAAAATTGAGGCTTATATAGTGAAACACTCTGATGTTATCTTTGCTTTCTTCTCTGCTCCATTCAGCTATTTTATTATATAATATTTAAAATGTTGATTGAGACTCAGGACCAGCATATTGAAAAATATCGCTGCAGAGTACATAAGGATTCTGTCTTTAGGAAGGTTGCAGCTAAGTTAGGAGAGAAGAATAACATGAAACAAAATAGAGTCTAATAACAAAATCAGTCAAATTGTCTTCCAAAGGATGAAATCTGAGCCAAACTGTGAAGAACAAAAAGAATGTAGCCAAGTGAAGGAGCAAATGGGAAAGGCCAAATCAAAGGAACAAACATGAGTGTGTGTGTTCCTAGCATAGTAAGCAGACAATTCTGGTTGAAATGCAAGATATGCTTTGGGCACTAGGGAATTCTAAAGACAAAGAAATTATTTGTTCTTAAATGCACAATAAGTCTGAAAATAAGAGAGAGAAGTTTACACCTAATATAGGAGAAACTACAGAGCAATTTAAGGATCTTGATCATTACAAATGTGTTGATGAAATATTTTTAAATGGTTGTAATATTAAAAAATGTATATATATATATATATATATATATATATATATACACAAACGATTTATAAAGAGTGGCTCTAGGGAGGGAGACCCACTCTGGTAGTAATTCCGATGTCATGTGGATAGAATCTAGATTAGGTGGTAGTATCCAGAAAGTATATCAAATAAAGCTATTGGTATGGCTTATGAATTATTTGCTTACAGAGATTATGTATATATATTAGTATCTATTATCAGATTGATTACTTTAAATTTTTACATCTCAAAATGTTATACATTAGAGTAAAATATAATTCATTTACTTTGCTCATTAAACAAATATTAACATCTACCATTAAGCACTATAATAAACTCTGGGAATAAGTGGTGAACTGGGCTTTTTGAATCCAATAGATTATACAATTGAACAGATTTTTTTTTTTTTTTTGGTTTAAACAAGAGAAATTTATTTTCTCACACTTCTGGAGACTAGTCTGAGATCCAAGGTGCCAGCATGGCTGTTACTGGTGAGAGCTCTCCTCCTGGCTTGTAGATGGTTCCTTTCTTGCCGAGCCCTTACATGGAGGAGAGGAAAAGTCAATTCTTCAGTGTCTTTCTTTCTCTCTTCTTAAAAATTTTTTATTTGAGTGTATTTTATTGATATACTAAATCAAATATTCTTAAACGTTTTAAGTTTCCAGGTGGTCCAGGTGCTACCCAGAGAGAATGATGGAGAAGATTGTCGATTTCTAATCAAGATCATAACAGAGTAAAGCAAAAGCAGTTTTTGCTGGATGGCTGTTTCAAGGTGAAGTCAGCTACTTCTGCTGAAATATGATCCACACTCACCTGAATCAGACAGCTCAAATGCAGATGATTGGACCCTACCCCATATCTACTTGATCAAGCTATTTAGAATTGACCAGGAAATCTGCATTTATAAAAATATACTCCAAGGATATCCTGAGACTACTTGAGTTTGAGAAGCACTTTTATTTTACAGTTGAGTGAACTGAAGCTAGGGAGATTAAGTAATGGTTGTGGTCACACTGTCAGTGATAAAGCTAAAACTGGCATCTCAGTTTTCTTGATGTTAAAGGAAATAGTTTTGTATCCAGACATATCTGACTATGGAGTTTGATTCTGTTTTTTACTAATTATATGACCGATGTCAAAAGGATTAAGCTTCCTGAGCCATTAATTCCTTTTCTGAAAATGGGAATAACAATGTCTACCTTAAAAGTGGTGCTTGCAGGATTCAGGTTAAATTTTTTAAACCACCAATGCGTAGCAAAAAGAATGTTCCATGGATTGTAGGTATTGTTACTGTACCTGCTATATTGAGGTTAATAGAACAAGTGATCAAGGGCTTGGGCTCTGAAGCTAAACCATGTATGCTTAGATCCCATCTCTGCCATTTACTAACACAGTGACCTTGGGGGAAGAGTGTGACCTTGTTGTGTCACAATCCCTTCTTGTCACAATCCCTTCATCGGTAAAGTGGAAGCAATTGAAACCACCTCAAAGATTTGTTGTGAAGATTAAATGAGTTAACACAAGTAAAGCACTTAAAACAAAGCTTGCCATGTTCTCATATATAGGAACATATATAAGTTCTCAATATGCTGTTATTATTATGTCCTTACACAGAAAGGAAAAGAGAAATAGCATTGGAGAGGACACTGCTCATGGATAGGCTGCTGTATAGTCAGACAATTTCAGTTACAGAAGAGTAAGTGCAAACTGTGGAGCATTTAAAAGAGGTCAGTGCAAACTTACAAGTCAGGAATGCTTGGATACCTGTTTCTCTTGTATATAGAGTTGTCTCCTTGGATATTTCAAATGTAGGTAAGACCAAAAATTGGGTAGACTCTATGTTCCCTTTGGGTGTTCTTGTTCTGCTGTTTATTTTTCTCAACTGTCTTTCTCCTTCTTATAACTTTTCTCGCTCCTTTACTCTGGGCAACTTTATGCTTTCCTTGGATTTCCAGAAGGCCAGTGAAACAGAAATGTCATTGGTACATTTAAAGATATTTTATGATTTCTTAGCTATGAAATGTTATATTTATTGAACACAGAAAATAAATTATTATTCCCAAAGAGGAGAAATTATTTGGAAAATCTTTAGTTAGCTCTTGTCCATTAAAAAATTCCTAATGCAGTATAAGTAACATATCAGTTACTTTTATTTAAAAACCTATCTTTATTATGATTAACATTAAAGGAATGAGTCATGTTTATATGTGCGCATAAAAGCTGGCAATCAGTCCTATTGATTCTATTTTTTTTAAACTTGATTTTTTTAAGATTTTTTTAAATATATGAAATTTATTGTCAAATTGGTTTCCATACAACACCCAGTGCTCATCTCAAAAGATGCCCTCTTCAATACCCATCACCCACCCTCCTCTCCCTCCCACCCCCCCATCAGCCCTCAGTTTGTTCTCAGTTTTTAAGAGTCTCTTATGCTTTGGCTCTCTCCCACTCTAACTTCTTTTTTTTTTTTTTCCTTCCCCTCCCCCATGGGTTCCTGTTAAGTTTCTCAGGATCCACATAAGAGTGAACACATATGGCATCTGTCTTTCTCTGTATGGCCTATTCTATTTTCAAAAATTGTCTCATGCCAGTTATTTGTGTGTCTCAGACAATAACTAATGACTACCACCTCTATATGATAAGCAGTCCACTCTAAAATGACTGCTGTAATAACCTTCTACCGGATATCCTAAAGCATTCCCTATACACAATCCTCTGCTTCAAACAATTCAATGGCTTTCCATTGTTCCTCGAATAAAATAAAAGATCCTTTAAAAGATGTATATGGTCCTGCATATATTTCCCTTTGGCCTCCAATGGAATGCTTCTCTCGGCTTATTCTGCTGTCATGCGTCCTCCTCTTCCGGTCTCCCTACTGACTTTCACGCTGGAAAACTCCTTCTTTACCACCAACACACATGAACACATAGATACATTTTATGCCTAGCTACCCTTATTCCTCAATCAAATTTTAGGTTTTAAGTTTCATTTCTCCAAAAAGTCTTCCCTGATTCCGTAGAATATTTTAGTCTCCACTCTGTTATACCAGCCTGGCGTCCTAATATAGGTTCTTACCTTATAGTCCTTACCACAACTGAAGCCAAATAATAAATTACTTAAGATTTGTGGTCCATGTTGTGCTTAAACCTCATCATGTCGTGGACCATGCAGGAATTACTCAATATTACATTCCAAGTCCCTTGGAAAAGTGCCAAGCACGGAGTAGGAACTCAACAAACATTAGTTAAGTGAAAAAATTCATAAATGAATAACATACAAGATTGAAAATTTTTTTTTTAATTTTTTTTAACGTTTATTTATTTTTGAGACAGAGAGAGACAGAGCATGAACGGGGGAGGAGCAGAGAGAGAGGGAGACACAGAATCGGAAGCAGGCTCCAGTCTCTGGGCCATCAGCCCAGAGCCGGACGCGGGGCTCGAACTCACGGACCGTGAGATCGTGACCTGAGCTGAAGTCAGACACTCAACCGACTGAGCCACCCAGGCGCCCCAAGATTGAAAATTTTAAATTGGGAACATGTTCCTGTTAGTGATAGTCAGTACTTTCATTGATTAAATAGACTTTAATTCTAACAAATTAACAGTGTTAGATTTGGTAACACAAATGTGCATATGGCAATGATGAAATGCATTTATACTAATTTCTTCTTATTTTCTGACCATGGTTGTTTTTGCCTTAGTATGATACCTAGGCCTTAGTGTGATGTACACCAATTGATATTAATTTGATTTCATGAAAGCTTAGTTGATGAATAATTTGAAATTATTGCCCATGAATACCAAAGGAAGTAAAGTGATCCTCTGTTAAATTTTGGTCTGTAAAGCATCTTTTCCTTTTGAGATCAAGCCTCCTCCATCTGCTGGATTGTCAATCAAATGTCCCCAATGACTCCAGCCTAGATGTGGGTGGAAGATCAACATTAGTAAATTAAGACATGGTGTAGGCACATGAATCATCCTCTTTCTGAGATTGTGACTACTCAGTTTTGAGCTGGGGTGGGGGTGGGGGGGTCATTTTCCTGTGACATAGAAATAGTTTGCTTAAAACTAAGTAAGAGGAAAGAACACCAGAGGTGCAGAGAAACAGAATCGCCTATGTTTAGCTGTCTTTTAGAATTAAAATTTACTTAATGAAGTAAACATTTTTTAATTCAATCTAATTTGAGTTTGCATTCTAGACAGAGTTGAGAGAGCTAAAGTTTTTGTTGTTATTGCTTTATTTTGTTTTTCTTTGTTCTCACTCCTTTAATGGGATACAAGTGTATACATGTGATATGGTATTGTCAAAAAACAGATTTGTGGATAGACCTCCCTTGAGCCCGAAGACTACAGTTGAAAGAAATACAGGATATTGTAAAAATTGTACTATAACTTTTTACAGACCTGAGCATGTGGAGAGCATTATGCACAGTAATGTGTTTATAATAAGAAATAGATTACAAAAATGACTGTGTACCAAGGAGGCAAAAAAAAAAAAAAAGAATAAATGAGGGATTTAGAAACCATGTTGTATCAATGTAGAGCACGTAGAGTGGTGTTATATTCTATTACAAAACTAAGCTTATAGCAGAGATCAGCGAACTTTTCCTAGAAAGGGTTAGCTAGTAAATATTTTAAGTTCTCCAGTTCGTGTGGTATTATTGACAAATAGCTAACTTGGCCATGGAAATACGAAACAGTCATAGACAAATACAGAAATGCATGACTGTGTTGCAAGTAAAATTTATAGAAACGGTTGATGGGGTAGGTTTGAAACAAGGTGCATAGTTGCTGATCCTCTAATACTACTCAAAGCAGTCACACAGTCAGGAATTTTTCTAAAAGTCCATAGGATGGAGGTAATTCATTCTTGATTTTTGGGCTCATATTGATGTTATGGAAATCTATAATAGAGCCAATTGTCTCAAAATTCATGGTCTTCAATGGCAGTAGGCAAGAGTGTATTCAAACATTTTACAATTCTAACTTGGCTTTAAATATCAGGAGACAAAGAAAGACTAAAAGTAGAAAGATTACTAAAGTATATGGAAAACTCTAAAGACTCCATCAAAACCCATAAGAACTAATAAGTAAAGTTGGTGGATACAAAAAAAATATAGTAAACTCAGTGCTATTTCTATACACCAATAATGAACTATCAGAAAGAGAAATTTAAAAAACAATCTTATGTAGAAAAGTGTTTGCCAGGGGCTGGGTGGGGGGCAGGAATAAGGAGATATTGGTAAAAGGGGATGAACTTCCAGTTATAAGGTAAATAAAACCTGAGAATCTAACGTATAACATGGTGACTCTAGTTGATAACACTGTATTAGATCATTGAAATTTGCCAAGAGAGGAGAACTTAATGGTTCTCACAAAAAGAGAAAAAGGTAAATATGTGAGGTGATGGATTTGCTAATTAACCTGGGGGGATTCATTCGTAATGCATAGGTATATCAAAACATTACATTGTGTACTTCAAATATTCTGTAATCATGTCAATTAAACACCAATAAAACTGAGAAAAAGAAATTTTACAAGAAGAACAAATATATGGGCACAGTGCTTCATTCATACAGCCTCAGGATCTAAGGACATAGAAATGAATCAAAGTGACAGTCTGTGAAACTTACATTCCAGTGGAAGACAAAAGAAACATTTACAGTTACATAAAGAAGAAAACATATGATAGAAATAAGTGCTATGCAAATAACTAAAACAGGTAAAGACATAGTGTGTATATGGATGACTACTTGGGATTGGTGTTCAGGGACGGGCTCTCAGAGACTGACATTTAAATGAAGCACCAGCATGGTGAAAATCAGGGAGAAAAACATTTTAGGCACAGACAACAAAGTTTATAAGGTAAACAAAAACAAAAAACAAAAACAAGTTGACTATTGAGTCAATAGAAAGTCAGTGTGCCTAAAAATGGTTGGAAAGGAGAGTGCTATTGGGTGTGGTTTGAATAAAGGCAAAGTCTAGACCTAGAGGACTTTGTACGTGGGCTAAGGAGTCAGGAATTATTTCAAGTTCAGAGTGAAGTCGATGACTTTAAGCAGGAAATGATTGTATCTGATATATGTTTTTAGAAGATGACTCTAGCTGTTACGATTTTTTGTGGGGAAATACTAAGTGTTGAGGCAAGAAATCAACTGGCATGCCAGGCAACACATGATGGAGAGAAATGGATGGATTCACCATATGTTTTTGAATATAGTTGAAAACATTTACTGATGAAGTAAGTGGATGTAATGGGGGAAAGAAAGAATAATCAAAGGTATTACCTAGGTTTTTTTACTTGAGCAACTGGGAAGGTCGGGTAGATGATGTTGTGGTTTGATGATATGAGAACAGTAGCAGGACTACACGAGGAGGGAGAAATCGAGTGTTCTCGTCATATTTGTTAAGTTTGGATGACACATCATGTACACTTAATACTCATTTATTACATGAATGCGTTAATGACCTTTTGGGCAAAGGTTTGGCTTCTAATAACATCTAGTTTAATTTTGTTGTTTTTGCTTGGAAAAAAGGGAGGGATTGTAAGAGCTCATCTAATCAAAACTTTATTCATTTTCCAGATGATGAAATAAAGGTCAATGGAGATAAATGATTTCTCTGAGTAAGTACAATTGGTGACTAAAAGAGCCAGAGTAGATACAGCTTCATAACTAGTAAACGAGTCCAGTCTCTTTTTCTGGATCCTGTCCCATTTCTCCCAGGTCTTTCCCCTACTGTACTGGAAGACAAAAACCACTGAAAAAAGAGTAGGCGAATAAATCTTCGCTCCATGCTCATTACTGATATAATGGAAACCTTGTGTGACAAAAACTGACAAGGGGAAAGTTTCAATTAGGCATTGAGGTTCCAACAATCCCTGTAATGAATACTGACATTTGTATACTTTCAAGAATAAGTATGAAAATCCTTATTTTGTAGTTGCCCGTATAACTAAAGCATTGATATGGTGTGAAAACAAGCTAAATAGACACCCCTCGTGTTTGTGTTCTGGTGCACACACACTACACACTCTATTTTCAAATCACCCTTTGTTTTTGTTCTATCTCTCAGTTTACTAGTAAACTTATGCTACATTTGAAATTCCAAAATTCTGTCTTCTACCTCTTACTTGCCTAGTTTTTGACTGGTACCGGGAATTTTATCTTCAAAGTTATATTGAATATGAGGACCTTTAAATATTTTATATGTACATTTTATACTAGAACCTTCTCATACACTCCAATCAAAACAGGGCTTCAAAATTACTATTGATTGCTTGGTAAACTAGTACCAGTCCCTTCCCCCCTCCCCAGTCTCTCTTTCCACTTTCTTTTGTAATATTTGGTCCCTACTTTATTTTGCTTTTATACAATGTAATAAATAATATTATTTTTCACAGTAATAGTCTCAGGATATTGAATAATATGTAAATAATCAATATCATGGTTTTTCCTAATTTCTCGTGTAGCTGCAAATAATAATGCTGAATAATATTCAACATATACAAAATTACTGTCAAAGCACCAAGACCAAATTTTTGTATTTGGCAATTATATGCTTGTTGATAAGCTGGGAATATTACCCCCAAATAACTTACACTCTTACCTGCATAACTACTAGTTCCCTCACAGGTGCCTCCAAGAGAGCATATTTGGTAATAACGATATACATATATATAGTATTAAAATGTGTCTTTAGGGGCTCCTGGGTGGCTCAGCTGGTTAAATATCCAACGTTTGATTTGGGCTCAGGTCATGATCTCTTGGTTGTGAGATGGAGACCCGTGTGGGGCTCTGCGCTGGGCATTGAGCCTGCCTGAGATTCTTTTTCCCCCTTTCCTCTGCTTGGGCGCCTATGTGTGTGCGTGTTCATGCTCTCTTTCTCTCTCTCTCTCTCTCTCTCTCAAAAAAAAAAAAAAAAAAAAAAAGGTTTTGGCTTTAGGACCAGTATGTGTCTGTCTTCGTAAATTGTGTCTTTATAAACAATTTGTTGTTTTTTTTCTAAATTAACAGTTTATTGGCATACTGATCTTCCTTTAAAATCTGTAGGAATTTCATGATATCCTTTCTTTTATTTTTATGTGTAAATAATCCACATCAGTAGCATATATGTCTATATAAATTCAGAGACTTTTTACCTCTGTGTAACCTACAGTGTTTTGATCATCTTGTAGGGCTAAGATAGACCCCATCCAAAGTTGGTTCGGATGTCAAGAATGATGGTTCCACACATGTTCCAAGAGGATATAGAAGGAATTTTTTTTTTCTCACGTAATTTTGGGAGAGCACAGCAGGTTTCCAAGTTGGTCTGAAAATGCCTTGAGAGAACAAACACGGAGAAAAGATACCACCTTTGGGGTTTATTAAAGTCGGGGATGGGGGTGAGCGTTCTCATACAAAGACCAGGGCCTGCATGGGCTGACTTTCCTGCAGGCATCACAGAGGGAGAACCTGGGTTTCCTTGTGGGGGAGAACAGGGCAGATGTGGGGCAGAAAAGGAAATGGAGTTCTAGGCATTAAAGCTGCCAACAGTCACTTTCAAAGTGGAGGCAGACCATTATGCACAGTAGCAACATTGTTGCTTTAGAACAAAGAGGGTAAAGAAGAATAGGTGCAATCATGATTTTGCCTCATAGCTTTTAGTTTTCAAAGAAAACCTTACAACAATGTGGAATAAAGTAAAATTTGGTTTTGTTTTGTTTTAATTTTCATTTTGGAAGAGAGTTCTTTGGAACTGTTGTATTTGTGTTTAGCTTCATGATGTGTATTCTGATTATGGGATTAATTCTGAGAATGCTAGAAAATAATTGAGCTTGGGGGAGGGGGGTGAAATTTTTCTAACTAATACAAACAATTAGGCCATGTAACTCCCTTTCGTTATCAAGAGTTTAGCTTGTTCCTATCTATGTTTGTGGACAGACTAATGTTGATTCATTTTCCTTCTTCAAATTTTTGAATGTTTATGTTAATCTAATATGTTGATGTGTTGAGGATTAATTGGTAGAGGTTGAAAGTCACTGTGCTCCCTTTCGTTGTTAAAAAATATAATTTCTGAATATCACTGTTAGATTCTTGGCAAACCATAAAATATTTCAGTGTGGAATAATTTGAGAAAATAATCTAGCTAATTCACCCCCCAAGAGAGCCAAAATACAAAAATAATAAATTAATAATTCGATCAACAAATATTTAATAGATACCCACTAATTGATAAGCTATATGCTAGAAAGTACAAAGAATACAAAAAAAATGTATCAGATTAGGTGACTTCCATAAAAATGTATATTCTAAAGAGAAAACACTTTGAAATGCAATCTATTAGTAGAGATGATTTATACTTAATGCAATAGCTAAATATGACAAGTGATATCAAGAGGCAATGCATGGCTACACATATGGATATTACTGTGGTTGTACTTGCATGGACACGTAAATGCTCACTGGTTAAAGAGGAAATCTATGGTGTGCTTTGGAATGAGAATTGAACAGAAATTTGAAAGATTTATTATCACAGAGGAAACAGAAAGGGCTTCTAGGAAAGGTCAAAATTAACCAACACAAAAAAGCAAAACACACACACATACACACACAAGGTATACTATGAATTGGTTAATCATACTTGTGATATACTTGAGACAGTCCTCACCCATAATATTCTAGGAAAATAGTTAATAGCATCTTCTTTTACTTAAAAAATGTGTCTCGGGGCGCCTGGGTGGCGCAGTCGGTTAGGCGTCCGACTTCAGCCAGGTCACGATCTCGCAGTCCGTGAGTTCGAGCCCTGCGTCGGGCTCTGGGCTGATGGCTCAGAGCCTGGAGCCTGTTTCCGATTCTGTGTCTCCCTCTCTCTCTGCCCCTCCCCCATTCATGCTCTGTCTCTCTCTGTCCCAAAAATAAATAAACGTTGGAAAAAAAATTTTTAAAAATAAAAAAATAAAAAAAAAAATGTGTCTCTATTTGTACAATTACATGGTCATTCTATCTATGGGAGTATCAAGGAGACAGATCACATTCAGTTAAAAAGTTAAAGAGATAGTAGGGATTGGCAAATAATTTGTGGAGAGACTGACGTAAGTGATTATATATCATATGTATTCATATATAAAGTCACTTCCACTTTATGACAAATTTGAGGCCAAGCGAGGTTAAGTGACCTTTCAGAAATATGTCAGCAAGGAAGAGGCAATGACATGCAAACCATGATCAACTTGACACCCAAGGCCATGATCTCCTAGGGAAATGAATACATCCATACACCCATACTTCCATACTTGGAAGCTAAGGTAGAGACATTTGCAATGTGAAACATTGTTGAGACTAGATAGGTTGAGGTCTTTAAATATGGTTGTGTTTTAAGGAAGAATCAATACTATAACAATGAGATAAAGTAGACAACCCGTGTTGATGAATTAGTGAGTGAGTAATAACATGACGACTTAAAGCATCAGGTGTAAAATTCCCTTGAAAACAAATGTACCTGTGAAAGTGAGAAGATATATTTAGAAACAGCAGATTTGAGAAATGGGGGGTCTTGCTCATTAGTGAGGGAATGCTTGAATCATTTGAAAACAGAAAAATCATGAAATTGAGAAGGAAAAAAACACATATATATATAGTACATATATACACATATATGTTATATATAGTATATATATGTGTGTGTGTGTGTTGTATATAGTTACATATATATGTTATATATAGTATATATGTTATATATAGTTACATATATATGTTATATATAGTATATATATTACAGGGAAGGAAGTAAGTTGCAGGACAATGTCCCAGATGACCTAAGGGGATGGGGTAGAAAATGTCGGTAAATACAAACATGATAGCTATAGGAAGTCAGTGTACCTTGTGAACTTATTACAACATGACTAACAACAAACGACAAAGAAACTCTGTATGGGTTTACTATGATTCGCCCCATTCTTAAAATAAATGGAAAGGATAGTTTTTCTTTAAATTGAGAAACCTGCTGTCCAAGTCTGAGCAAGGTCAGAATCATTAATATAGTTGGAGCATTAGGTGAAAGGATCAAGAGAACTCAGCCCAGTGCTGGTATCCAGGAAGTCTGGGCACCTGGTAAAGAATTAATTGGTGACCCAGCACTAATTGGAGAACAGCACAGCCAAGATCATTAAATAGTTGATTTGCTAGAATGCGTCTACTCCTTCCAATTAACGTTATGAAATCTTTAGTTGTAAGATTGGTTTCCTGTTGTTCAGAAATGAATGGAACAAAATCTTTGGTACAATTTTGGAGTAAGACAGATTAATTAATTTAACCAGTTATTTTAGTTTAATGTAGATATAACCTGAATGCGTGCAGTGAAAACAGTTAGTCCAATCAGCTAAATGCCCAGGCTATTCACTTATTACAGGACAGATATATGCAACAAACAAACTTTATTCTATAACATTATTTGATTGGTTAAAAATTTTCATATTAATATTTGACTCACTTTTTAAAATCAAAGGTATAGTCAACATACCATTCTATGCATCAAGTTATGAACCACCAGTGATATTTTATTTGAAATTGTGATCTTTTACCATGTAGTAATTCTATAAATTATATATGTGTGTGCATTTTTAAAATGCATGTATGTTTACTGTTTGTGTCACTATTCACACACCTGCTCAAAATAGATCTGACAAAATCTGACAAAATTGATAATGTCTCAGCTTTTATTAATTTAAAAGAATTCTCTGGGGCGCCGGGGTGGCTCAGTCAGTTAAGCGTCCGACTTCGGCTCAGGTCAGGATCTCACGGTTTGTGAACTTGAGCCCCACATCGGACCCTGTGCTGACAGCTCAGAGCCTGGAGCCTGCTTTGGATTCTGTGTCTCCCACTCTCTCTGTCCCTTGCCCACTCGCACTCTGTCTCCGTCTCTCAAAAATGAATAAACGTTAAAAAAAATTTTAAAAAATTCTCTTTTACCTCAATGATTTCATGACTTTCTACTAAGCACAGACTGGCATCAGAAACTGCAAGTTATCATCAAACAGGAAAATTAAAACTGAGTCTTTACCCAGTAATATAATCATTTAACAATAGCCTTTGTTTCAATGAGACAAAACAGCTTAGAGAAAATTCCAGGAAATCAAGAATATCTTGGTTTAATTCAAGTGAAATTTATAGAATACTAACTCCATGCCAGGCTCTGATTCAAGCAAATAAAAAGGTTTCTGCCATCACAGAACTCCCAGGCTAGGATGGGAGACAGGGATGCAAACAACTGTGCTATAATAAAATGTGATAAATAACCTATATTATCCTAATCACACCAATTAAATGCTATAGAATTAGAAAGGATGGATGGAGAGATTCAATCTGTGGACCAGAGCCAATGAGTTTTGGCAAAGCCTTCCAAGAGAGTTGACATTTAAACTGGCCCTTGAAAAATCATTAGATTTCTGCCAGGCTATGGATGGAAAATGTGGAAAAGAATGGCAATGCATTTGCAAAGCATGTATTATGGCCATTTTAGACATCAGCAAAGTAGTTCAGATTTTTCTTGTATTCCTAATTCTGACTGTGTGCCATTGAGCATGTTGCCAACCCTAGATACACTCTCAGACTTCAGACATGGGTGGGAGTAAGGAAGAGAATTTAAGTTCATTGGATGAAAGAACATACATGTCTCATCTGTGGACTTTTATTCATAACTTTATTCATTTTCTTGTGGGGGAGTACGGTCCTTTCTTTACAGTCAGAGGCAGAAGAAAGGAAAAAAGGTTAAGTGACTTTTCTAACAGATACCAGAAATGCAACAGCCACTTAGGACACATAGGCAACTCCCAATTTAGCACTCCATCCATTGGACCCCACAGGCCTCATATTTGGAATTTGTTCTTTGCTAGAGACTAAATAAGAGGATGAGATAATTTATTAAGCACATGTTTATGTATGCATAGTCAGTTTTTCCCATGGAAATTTAGGGACTATGAGATATCTGAAAAATATGGAACACATAGGGGCACCTTGGTGGCTCAGTCGGTTAAGCATCTGACTCTTGATTTAGGCTCAGGTCACATCTCAGTGTTGGGTTTGAACCCTATGTTGGGCTCTGCACTGGTGGTGTGGAGCTTGTTCTTTCCCTCTCTCTCTGCCATTTCCCCATTCTGTTTCCATCTTTCTCAAAATAAGTAAACTGAAAAAAATATGGAACACATATAATTAGATATTCACTGATTCTGTATTTCTTAATTTCTCAAAACTCATTTAGTGGCTGTTGCCTAAAATAGCAGTATGGAGAAATAATATTTATTAAGGATTTATGTGACAGAATATGCATTAGATCCTTTGCACACTTTTCTTGTATAATGACAAATAAC
Source organism: Puma concolor (assembly GCF_028749965.1). NCBI lineage: Eukaryota > Metazoa > Chordata > Mammalia > Carnivora > Felidae > Puma > Puma concolor. Next base: position 208,029,231 of record NC_141667.1, on the reverse strand, counting down.
TATGAGATAGGACAATGATATTTTATAAACGAGGAATCTGAGGACCAAAGAAGCAATTTGTGCAAAGTGACACAAGCAATGCTCCATTTGTCTGACCAAAGTCCATGCCCTTTCCACTAAACCACAATACTGCCCTCAAAATAGTTTGAGGTAAATAACGTACTTCAAGTATTCCTACATGCTCAAAATCAACGATACATCATGTTCATTGCTTGACATTTTAGCACTATGAAGCTGAAGGTTTAGAAGTGATAGAGACAGTTGTATGATGATGATGATGTTGCTGATGATGATGATAGGTAATAATTATTGAGTGCTTATATTACGTAGACGGGCTTCTAAACATTTTATATATGTTAACTGATGTGATCCTTACAACAACCCAATGAATGAGGAACCTGTATTGTCCTCATTTTCAATGTGGATATAATACAAAGAAAATTGAAGTAATTTTGCCCATGTTCGCTCAGCTAGTAAGTAGCTTGAAATGCAGGCAATCTGGTCTCCTGTCAGTACACATAACTGTGCTGGTGGCATATCCAGAGGACATAGAAATAAATAGTATTGGGTTGATGCCTAGTATATGTTTGACAGTCCATTACGTATATTTTCTATGCATCTCATTTAATTGTCAGGAAAGCATGGTACTTAAAATAGTGCAGTGATTAGGTGGACAGGGTCTGAAGGTAATAGGAAACGGTATGTATGTATGTTATTATAATTTTCCTCATTTGTGCATTAAAGACAACATCCTGAAATCCAGAGAGGTAACTTGCACAAAGTCACATAGCTAATATATGCTATAGTCATGATTTGGAAAAGGAGTCCATGCAGTTTACCCATAAATATTAAAGCTGTGGCTATAGAGCCAAAAATAAAGTAATAATTTGGCAGGCATACTTTCTTCTTATTAAGTGTAGACAGAACATTGAAAAGTTAATATTAAAATGGGGAAAAAGGAACACCTGGAGAAAAGAATATATTTCATTTTTAGAGCTAGAAGAATAATGTTCTTCCGATTAGAAAAAAAAGTTCTTCATCTTTATATCTCCATTTTCTAGCACAGTGCCTGCATTTGTAGGAGCTCAAAATGCATATCAGAAGGATAAATGATCAGCCAGGGAATAGATGGACTAATGAATGGAGGAAGGGATGGGTAGAAGCATCTTACAAGTTTAAATGCAATGTGACTCAAGTAGTTAAATAGCTCAATCTTGTTATCATAAAGACAAGAAAATAAGCAGGGACGTTCTTTCCTTTTATGTTCTAATATTCTTTTAGTAAAGTCCCTTATCTATTCTCGGATCCCATGATTCCATTTTCCAGGAAATGAAGGAATCCATTAACTAATTTCTAGGAAAAGTACTTGAGCTTGGTTCAAAAATCATAGACCTATGCTGTTCGATATGGTAGCCACTAGCCTCTGTTAAATAGCCACAATGGCTATGTAAATAATAATAATTATTATTATTTAATTATAATAATAAATAAGTATTATTATTATTTAATTATAATAATAAATAATTATTATTTAATTATAATAATAAATAATAATTAACAACAATAATAACTATTATTATTATTATTTAATAAAAATCCAGTTCCTGATCAAAATAACCACATTTCCGGGCTCAATAATCACACGTAGCTATGGCTGCCATACCAGATAGTGCAGATATAAAACATTTTCATGACTGAATAAGTTCTATTGGACAGCACTGTGGTGCAACAGGGCAGTGCAAATTCTTGAACAGCAAGCATAGGGCATGGGGCTTGTATCTGAGAAACTGTTCCCTGGGGTGAGGTTGGGAATGTGCCAAGTGAATACCTCGACTCTAGGGTCAAGTCTGAAAGTCTCAAAGGCTGAGACAAAGCATAACACTAAGTTAGAATTTAAGGACAAAAAAGAAAACCTAGAAAGAGTCTCTGAATTTTTTAAATGTTTATTTATTTTTGAGAGAGAACATGGGGTCAGGGGAGGGACAGAGAGAGAGGCGGACAGAGGATCTGAAGCAGGCTCTGTGCGACAGCAGAGACCCCCACGTGGGGCTCAAATCTGCGAACAGTGAGATCATGACCTGAGCCAAAATCAGGCACTTAACAGACTGAGCCACCAGGTTCCCCAAAAGTCTCTGAATTTTAATCAATTTGTTACAGAGGTATGTTACATTGATTGTCTCTAGGTTAGATAACTATTCTGTTTGTGGAGTATTATTGATCATCATGTTATGGAGTCACAGAGACATTACACCTATCTCCACTTGGGTAATTAGGGAAGGGTTCTTGGTGAAGTTGATGACTGGACATTATTATGAAGGATGAGCAGGAATTATTCAAATCAGTAATGTGTGGGAAAAGGAGGAAAAGAAAATGGCAATCTAAAGAAAGAGGGTAAATGTACAAAATTTTAGAAGGTTTTTAGAAAAAAAAACTTCTCTTATATTAATATGGTTTAATATGGGGTATTGGTGGGGGATCTTTAAGAGGTAGGTATGGAGAGAGAAGCCTTGTTCAGAAAATGAAGGACTTGAAAGAGAAATCAAGGAGGCAACATAATGTCAATATTTTACATAAGCAAATTTAGACATTAAAGGCAGTGATTGATTACTCAACGTACACGGGTTGAGGTATAAGAGAGTTACTACAATGCAAGGAGGATCCTGAATGATATCTTTGACATCAGGTAATGGAAAACAAATATAAGCTTGCTGAATATAAACTAAACAAAATAATTAAGCTCATAAGATAAAATCTACTGTAGTAACAAACTGGGAGAACAAAGATTGAAGAGAATTGACAAAAAAGGTATCCCATTCCCTGTATGATTCCCATCTAAATGAAATTTTATTGAAATCATATAATCATAGATTTTATAGTTATTTGAAAGCTTATTTTGCTATACCATTACATATCATTGCATAATTGAATCAACTGTCTAAACAATTAAGGGAAATTATATCCTTGTCTGATATGTTCATATATATAAGGCAAAAATTAATGCTATTCATGTGCTTAGAATTCTTTAAAAAATAGCTACAATCCTCAATTTTCCTTTGCTATTGTTGATTTACCTACTTTATCTTATCTCTTGTTCTTGCTTTCTCTTTCTAGCCTCTTATCCTTCTTTTCTGTATACTCCTCTCTATGATAGCTTTTCCCTGTGCCCTTGGTATTGTACAAGATCACCATTTTGGTGCTCTTCAAATTTCTTGATGTACAAGAATTATTTAAAGTAATTTAAACTAGGGGTGCCTGGGTGGCTCAGTGGGTTAAAAGCCCAGCTTCAGCTCAGGTCATGATCTCATGGTACTTGGGTTCGAGGTCCGCTTCTGGCTCTGTGCTGACAGCTCACAGCCTGGAGCCTGTCTCAGATTCTGTCTCCATCTCCCCTGATCGTGCTCTGTCCCTCTCTCAAAAATAAATAAACATTTAAATTTTTTTAAATAAATAATTTAAATTATATTTGAGATTCTGGATTTTTTCACATTGTGTCATGTTGATAATTTATGACTGGGAGGTAATAACAATATGCTCCTGAATCTTTTTTAGGAGTAACTTTTCATTTTCCTTTTCATATTTAATGGCTTAAATTAAAATTTTAAGGCAATGAAAAATCAAAAATAATTTTATTAACCTAAATGAATAAAGCACTTCCCTTATCATCAGCACTATAATTTCTAATCTACTTTGTTAATATATGTTCCAATACATATAATATAATAACTATGTTTCTCTCCTTTTGGTAATACAAGAATATTTTGTTCTTAATGTGTACCATAGCCTCATCTCTATTGTATCTAAATAAGTATTTTTTTCTAAAAGCTGTACCTTATGTCAATGGATGGGTTTAGTACTAGACACTTGGAAAAATTCTAGAAGTTTGTTTTATAATAGAATAAGACCATTCGTTTTGTGTTTATTTTGGCAGGTGTATGAGGCTGCCTATAATAAATTAGCATACTGAGGAATATTCACATATTTTTAGCAACTGGAATGTGCAATTTATGGCATTCATATCAGGATAAAATATAATCAACATGTGTCATTGAGGTAATTTTCCCCCAAAGATCTCTTACTAAGTATCCTAAAGGAAAAAAAAAAAAAAAAACAACCTCACAAAATATTAAAACTGCAATCCAAATTATTGTGTCCAATCTCAGCAGATCTCACAGAGGATGGTTAACGATGTTTATATTGCTATATTAGATACCACAAACAATTTTCCTTTTCGAGGAATGAATCATTTTTCAGGAATGAATCATCCTTCAGTTCCTACATATTTGTTCATCAGGAAATATCTTTAATGGGCATATGGGTGCAGTCAATTGCTTCTCTAACACTAAAAATTTAGCAACCCAAACAAATCATTTTCATATGTTGCAGGTGCTGTCTATTAGAAGGAAAGATGTACTTTGATGTTCTTTTAATTAAAGTTTCAATTAAATTTGTTAGCATTCTGCAAAGAAATCATTCAGTTTCCTCTAGTTATCGCCTGTCAATTCCAGAAAGTACCGATAGCCAGTTCGTTCTGTGCTTCTGGTATTTTTACTTTGGCAAGCACAAAAGGAACTAAACAGTGCTGGTTTATCTTTTAATTCTAACTTGCCTTCAACCTTGAATTGCACCTTACATGGCAGAGTTTAGAGAATTTGTAGATATGGTAGTTCTCTCCATTGGTCGTTTCAGAATCCAGGTAAAGTAAGTTTCTGTTTGGTATCCATTTATATTTTCCAAGCAATAAATGATCTCTTTATAATAAAAAGAAAATAGTCTTACTTTACTGTATTAAGATGTTCCTGACTCTGTTAACTTACAGTGGAAAATTATAATGAATTGATATTCCAAAACCTGGCTTTTCCCCTCACTGGTACAAGGTCTTGGATAAGTAGCTTCTTTCTTTGGGTCTCAATTTTCTCATTCACCAATTCAATAAAACTGCAATTTTTAGAACATTTGAGAGCCAGGCACTTAGGAGGCATTGATCATAATATAATGATGAATAAGATACAGCCTGTGCCCTGTAGCTTTCAGATTGGTGAAATGCTGGCCACCGTCTGACTGAACTCTGACATTTTGTGGGTTTATAGAAGCATCATTCCTAAAGAAAGCACACACACACACACACACACACACACACACAACCAAAGCAGCAGAGTTTCTTGTATTTTTACTTGAACAAAGTGAGAATTTCCATTGGTAAAACAGAATTACGTCCATTAATGTAAATTCAGTAAGATACAGAATCAAAAGAAAATGAGGAAAATTCTGAAATAAGTTAATTTCCTGTCTTTTCCCTCAGGAGTATTGAAGTAATTTTGCATATTTGAAGTATTCTGAACATTAATGGTAATTACGTTTGAAGAAAATAATCGTCTGAGGCACTGAATGTTTTTGTCTCTCTCATCTTCTCACATGGTACATTCTAGAATAGTGCCCATCTTTAAAATTGTAATTATTGTTTTTGATCTATTTACTGTGAAGTCTGGTAACCAAAAGGCTTAGCTGAATTGATTATTTTCCCATGAACGAATTAAAAAAAATTCTTTCAAAAATGCATTCTCTGGCATTATTTAAAAAAATACAGAAGAAATTCTAAGACATTTTGGGCTGCATCTGCCCATTATGCCAAACACCTTACAGAGAGTCTATTAGAATGATCATTTAACACCTGTATCACTGCCTCCTCATAGCACAACCTGTAATCAAAGTGTGAAGCAATCACCATAGCAGTTATAATTTAGATTATAGCTTAATAACACTGGTTGTGAAGGACTAGATTTGAGTATTTGGAATTTCCCTAACCATTGATTGCAATAAGTGGGCACAATTGAGCCAGAAGCCAAAACCTCTCCCTTCTCTTTTCAGATGGAAGTGATGGCTGAGCTTGACTGAGCTGGCTTTTATGTGTCAGCTGTTTTGCACACTGGTGGGATCTGCTGTATATAATTTATATACATATATATATGTATATATGTGTGTACATATACATATACATATGTATATATGTATGTGTGTGTATATATATGTGTATATATATATACATATATATATGTATATATACACACACACACACACATATATATATATATCTCCCCACAGAACTTCTGTTTTAGAAAAATTTTGACAGCCTCTCTCTTATTAGCTCTTGCTATCAAGGGTCAGTTATATACTTTCAATATCATTCACATTTTTTATAACAGTTTTAACATAGCAACTAGTATTTTGCAGCCTCTATTCAGCAGATCCCAGATGAATTTAAGTGTTAAACACAGTATAGCTATTAGGATTGCATTTCTTGAGAACAATTACTGAGGATTTAAAATACAATACTCTTCTTTAAAAAAAAAAGTTTTTAGGGGCATCTAGGTAACTCAGTAAGTAAAGCCTCTAACTTTGGGTTAGGTCATGATCTCATGGTTTGTGGGTTCAAGCCCTGTGTGGGGCTCTGTGCTGACAGCTTGGAGCCTGGAGCCTGCAGCCTGCTTCGGATTCTGTGCCTCCCTCTTTCTCTGCCTCTCCCCCACTTGCATTCTGTCTCTCTCTCTCTCTCAAACAAAAATAAATAAACTTAAAATTTTTTTTTTTAATTGGGGCATGTGGGTGGATCAGTCGGTTACGCATTTGACTTCCGCCCAGGTCATGATCTCATGGTTCCCGAGTTTAAGCCCCGCTTTGGGCTCTGTGCTGACAGCTCAGAGCCTGGAGCCTGCTTCAGATTCTGTGTCTCCCTCTCTCTCAGCCCCTCCCAGCTCATGCTCGCTCTCTATCTCTGAAAAAAATAAACTTAAAAAAATTAAAAAAAAATGTTTTTAATTCAGTACAGTTGACACACAATGTTACTTTAGTTTCAGATGTACAACATAGTGATTCAAATTCTCTATATGTTATCTCTGCTCACCACAATTATAGCTACCATCTGTCACCATACAACCCTATTACAATACCATTGGCTATATATTCCCTATGCTGTAAGTCTATTCCTGTGACTTATTCATTCCATAACTGGAAGCCTGTATCTCCACCACCCCTTCACCCATTTTGTCCATCTTCCTACACCACTCCTTTCTGGCAACCATCAGTTTGTTTTCTGTATTCTGCTTTTTATTTGTTGATTCATTTGTTTTTTGTTTTAGATTCTACATATGAGTAAAATCATATGCTATTTGTCTTTCTCACTTAGCATAATACCTTCTATGTCCATCCATATTTTCACAGATGGTATGATATCATCCTTTTTTATGGCTGTGTAATATTCCATTGTGCACATATACCACATCTTCCTTATCCATTCATATCTTGGCTATCTTAAATAATGGTTCAATAAAAATAGGAGTACATATATCATCTCAAATTGTTTTTGTTTGTTTGTTGTGTGTTTTTGTTTTCTTTTGTTTTGTTTGGTGTTGGGGGTGGTAAATATGCAGTAGTGGAATATTGGATCATATGATATTTCTATTTTTAATGGTTTGAGGAATCTCCATACTGTTTTCCACAGTGATGACATTAATTTACATTCCCGCCAACAGTGCACGAGGGTTCCTTTTTCTCCACATCCTCACTAACACTTGTTATTTGTATCTTTTTGATTTGGGTCATTCTGACAGGTGTACAATATCTCCTCATGGTTTTGATTTTGATTTACTTGATGATTAGTGGTGTTGAGACTCTTTTCATGTGTCTGTTGGTAATCTGTATGTCTTATTTAGGAAAAAAAATGTCTATTTAGGTACTCTGCTCATTTTTTAATCAGATGGTTTGTTTTCTTGCTGTTTATTTGTGTAAGTTCTTCATATATTTTGGATATTAACCCCTTATCAGATATATCATTTGCAAATATCTTCTCCCATTCAGTAGGTTGCATTTTTGTTTTGTTGATAGTTTCAAATAAATTAGTCCTCATGACTGCACAGATGTTTAGTTATAATTTAGAACAGGGAGATTACTGAAAAACCAAGACCCTCAAATTTATCCAACTTTTTACTAATCTTGAACTACCTGAGAGCCTAGGGAAAATAAAATAAGGGATAAAAATTTACAAAGAAAATAAAATATATAAGAACACTCTTAATGCCATGTTTTGGGATGTCAACATATACTCAACATGTATTTAGATAACTGAGTCAAGAAAAACTGTTGAATTCACTAATATTTTTCAGGAAAAAATGTATACTTTTCTCTTCATTTGAAAAATTCCCTTTCTGAATTTGTTTCATTTATCGATAATGCTTGTTGTCCTCTTCTGTGTGTCATCTCAAAATGAAGTTGGCTGGAGCATACATAATCACTACTTAATGATAACTACCTATTGTGAGGATTAATTTTTTTAATGTTTATTTATTTTTGAGGGAGAGAAGGACAGAGTGTGAGCAGGGGAGGGGCAGAGAGAGAGGGAGACACAGAATCCGAAGCAGGCTCCAGGCTTTGAGCTGTCAGCACAGAGCCCGAGACGAGGGGCTCGAAATCACAAGCTGTGAAATCATGACCTGAGCTGAAGTCGGATGTTCAACTGACTGAGCCACCCAGGTACCCCCCTATTGTGAGGATTAAAAGCAGGGATTCTGGAATCAGATAACCTTACTTAGAAGGAATTCTTGTTAAAATTCTTACATTGTCACTTACATGGTCTTGCATGACATTTTGCTTCTTTTGTCCTCAGTTTTCTTATCTGTAAAATAGGAATGATAGCATCCTCAGAGTTTTGTAAGGGCTAAAGAGAGAATGTATGGGCAATGTTTAGTGTAGTGAATATAGCAGAATGAGTGCCAAATAAATGGTAGCTGTACCTATGCTATGCTTTTATTTGTATGCGTGTGCATCAAATTGGAAAACTTTGTTTTGCTTACACTTCTACCTTTTCAATGTATTATTTATTCACCTCGGCAAACTTTTTAGCCTAGTCATTCTGACATACGCAAACTCTTGCTGCTGCCCTACTGAAATTTTACTTAGGAACAGCCATTCTGAACAAAAATACTATTGAAAATCTTTCAAAATTCATGCTTTTTGGTTAGTCTGTGCTAGAAAATTAAAAGCACTAGAATGTGCTGTATTCTAGAACACAAGTAAAAAATGGCAATATTTTGTTTGATTTGATTTGATTCTTTTCTATACTCATAGAGGTAGAAAGTATTTCTTAAAAAGTTCAGTGTTCTTACTTTGACTTCAAACACTTAGAGAAATAGGGCTCAGTGTTTTTTTCATATTCACCATAAAATGCCCACTCCAGTGAGTAAGCCTATGGGGCTTATTGAAAATATCTTAGGGAGACAGATCATTGCCCACAACAAAGAGAACTATTTAATTAATCCCCAGTAGATCTTCCTATTCTGCCTAAAGTCTCTATTGCCACCATCCGGGGATCTTACTCTAAGTCTGACCAGTCTTCTTTAGAATGCAAAATCACTTCCTAAGAAATATAGCACAGGCCCAGCCTCAGGCCAACTTTTATCCCCAGAGGGCTTCTCAAAACTTTTTTTGCAATAAAGTTGGTCTCCCACTTCAAGAAAATTCAAGTACAAACTGCTAAGAAGAGACACTTTTCTCCCCATCTTCCACTTCCTAAGTCCTAGTAATCTTAATAGGTGATCCACCTACAAACAAGGGACAGGGGATGTTTTGTAGTTTTCAGTTTTGCAAGAATGATAGACCTGTGGAAAGATAATCATAATGTAACTTACTTCCGCAAAACATAAATGCACAACTTCGTGTGCTACCACAGCACAAGAAGGTGGATCACTAACTTTACATGATAAAGCAGGGGACTGCATTAGAATAGCTGCTTCATAAAGAATGAGTGGGATACATCTGAATTAAAGAAGGGAACAGTCCAATCAAAATCAAGTAAACATGGCTAGAATCCGCAATGCCAATGAGGGTCATGGAATAAAATTAAATCAGGATAAGAGGTTGAGTCATTATCAAAGTGATGTCATGCAGCATAAAGGTCAAACTAGAGAGAGAGATTAGAGGAAGGAGTGGTAGTTAAAAAGGTCCTAAAATCAACACAAATGATAATCTAAGGAAAGGAACACACGGTTATGTCTCAGGTCCCACAATATAGGTTATTATGATATTTAACTCTTGTACAGTAAATTCCAATTTTTCCCCTGGAATAGCAGGTTAATAGAAATGTGAATTCTCCAAACTAATACGAGCAACTTTAAGCAAATAGCAGTTTTAATGGCATTTCTGCTGATCTCTCGTTATCCATCCTTTTAAAGCAAAAGTAGAGGGTGCCTTGGTGGCTCAGCTGGTTAATCGTCTGACTTTGGCTCAGGTTATGATCTCACGGTATGTGGGTTTGAGCCTACATTGGGCTATCTGCTGCCCTCTCTCTGCAGTCAGCATCGGGCCTGCTTCCCATCCTCTGTCTCTTTCTCTCTCTCTGCCCCTCCCCTGCTGGCTATTGCTCTCTCTCTCTCTCTCAAAAATAAATATTTAAAAAATAAAATTCCTTAGAAACTTAACAGGAACTCCCGGGGGAGGGGAAGGAAAAAAAAAAGAGGTTAGAGTGGGAGAGAGCCAAAGCATAAGAGACTCTTAAAAACTGAGGACAAACTGAGGGCTGATGGGGGGTTGGAGGGAGGGGAGGCTGGTGATGGGCATTGAGGAGGGCACCTGTTGGGATGAGCACTGGGTGTTGTATGGAAACCAATTTGACAATAAATTCCATATATTAAAAAAATAATATAAAATAAAATTCCTTACTCAAAATAATAATAATAAAGTAAAAATACAATAAAAGTACGGAGTTAATAAAAAGTTCGTAAAATCATCTGGGAAATAGATTGCAGTCGTCTTACCTGAGAATTTGACAAAAGGCATTTTAAAAAAGATGAGAGAGGTGTACCTGGTAAGCTCAGTCAGTTAAGTATCCAACTCTTGATTTCAGCTCAGGTCATGATCTCATGGTTTCGTGAGTTTGAGCCTTATGTTGGTCTCTGTGCTGACTTTACAGAGTCTGCTTGGGATTCTCTCTCTCTCTGCTCTTCCCTGGCTCATGCTCTCTCCTCTTGATTTTGGCTCAGGTCATGTTCTCACAATCATGAGATTGAGCCCCACATTGGGTGCCATGCCACACTGGGTGTGGAGCCTGCTTAAGAGTCTCTGTCTCCATCTGCCCCTCCCCAATTCGTGCTCTCAGTCTCTCTCTCTCTCCAAAAAACATAAAAATGAAAATAAATAAGGAGCCGACAATCCAGCATTGGATGGCCCAAACTAATTTCTTTAAATAATTTGTTTGAACATAGGGCAATTTTCATTACCTAACTCCTAGAGCTCTTATTTACTTTTCCTTGAAGGATGTCCTAAAGACAACAGAGATGACTAATTAATGTGGAAGAATAAGTAATTTATGGGTGAATCCTATTTGATTCCATAAATATAGTGGATCTTAAATATTTAACTTAAAACAAAGAACTCCGTTGGAAATATCTTCCTAGAAATATCCCTTACCCAATGAGTTGACCATGCTCATAGAGGGTTTATAGGTGACACAGAATTTCCACAGAAGCTTCAGATTTCTTTTTGTCCAAGAGCAGAGGCAAGAAAAAATTACTTCATTTATTCAGAAATATTTCACTTCCATTCCTCCTACTGTGATTACAATGAACCAGTATCATAGCTCAGCTGGGTGTCAAAGCAAGGAAAACAGGACTTACGCACAAATTTAAATCTACAATAGAACTGCCACTAGGGTTTGAAATAAGTATGGACATCTAAATTTTGAAAGATCAAAAAAAAAATCCTAGAATCAAAAAGCAATCGGAGAGAATCACTGTCATCCCCAACTAACAGTGAAATTAAAATTTTCTGATTTCAGCTTCCAAATGCTGATGATCAAAGGTGATTTTCTCCTAGATAAATGTCATTTTTGCCCTTATAAAAGTTATATATCCCTGGCAGAAAGGTTTTTTATGAGTTTTCTCTTAGTTAAAGGCGAGTTTAAAGCTGTTCTTTTTTCTGAACAAGGAAAAATTACATAAATTACTCTAACAGAGTATTTTATCATTTCTCTTGGCCTACTTGAAATAATAAGGCCCTAAGTTACACTTTTCCAAACTAATCGAGTTAATATCCAAGAGTAATCAAGCTCATAATGATTTTTAAAATTCCTACACTTACAGAGTTGGGAAGAATGAGGTAGGTCTATGCTGTTCTGATTATCAGATCATCATTCAAGGAAACCAATACTGACTGCATCCCAGATTGAGAGCTCTGGAGTGCCATACAGGTAGATCTGATTCCATGTCTGTGTCTCTTGGAGCACCACACTTCAAAGTCTTGAGCACTGTTTATTTAACTTTTATAAGAAGAAAAACTTGCTTTAAAACTTAAATGGTAAAAATAATTTTTTTTCTTCTTAGATCATTGTGAATTCCTTGGATCCACAGTTAATGTTTCCCTCTATCATTCTTTCCTCTCATCCCTGTTACATGCCACCCCCACCCCCAACACACACAGAGGCTCAATCGATCAGCACTCATTGAGGTGGATCCCATATTCGAAGTATCTATTGCTTCAGAGAAAGGAGTTTCCAGTGAATCTATACTATATGTACTTTTATTAAGTATTGAAAGTATGTGGAAGTCTCTGGGAAAACTTCTGCTGTTTTCAGAAGAGAACTCTGAAAAACTTAATCACTTCTTACACACAAAAGACTATTGGTGAATGAAAGACATGAAATTTAATGCATTTGGAAGATGAAGTATTTTCTTTTCCATTAAAAAATTGCACACTTGTTTGTAAATATTGGACACTCCTTCAGCTGTCCTTGGATTTCGGCTAACTCTATCTAATGTAAGAACAGAATATGAGATTTCTTCAAGTGGTTTGAATAGCTTGGTTCAGGTTCCTCCTGGTGAGGAACCAGGCCTTAATTAGTATTTAATGACTTTCGTTCTTCAGCATATATTTCTTCTTTTTTTCCTGGCTCCTTCCTAATAAGATATAAAGTATGAAAGTATAAAAATAGGAAAAAAATCGTGAAATATTCCTGTAGATTACCTATCAAAATGGTGTTTGATATTGATAGACTCCAAATAAACCTTTAAGAGTTATAATGTTTTAAATGTTTATTTATTTTTGAGACAGAGAGAGACAGAGCATGAACGGGGGAGGGTCAGAGAGAGAGGGAGGCACAGAATCCAAAGCAGGCTCAAGGCTCTGAGCTGTCAGCACAGAGCCTGATGCAGGGCTCAAACTCACGGACAGTGAGATCATGATCTGAGCCAAAGTCGGAAGCTCAACCGACTGAGGTGCCCCAAGAGTTATCATTTTTTTTAAGGAAAGATCAAATTAGTCTTAAAGATAACATGAAAAAATATTGATTTTTGTACTGAAGAATGAATACTAGACTTAACATTAGAAATATTTGACTATTTATTAATAAGAGCAAATAGTAAATTATGTTTTTCAAAGTACTGGGTTCATGAATCAATAATGTTGAGTGCCAGTCTAGTAGCTTGGATCTATATCTGAAAATAAAAGTGGAAAGAAACTAAATACATGAAATAATTAGGGAATTCATATGCTCAAAATCTTATATGTCAGACTACCCCTGTCATTACAGATTTTCATGCAATACCTCATGATTATTCAGAAAATAAAGCAACTGGAGTGGATTTGTTTCAAAGCTAATTTGTTATAGGTCTCTTTAGTTGTAATGGTAAGAGACATTAAAGTCTTACTGAATTAAAATAAAGCGGCCTTTTGTTAAACACTGAAAAATCATTAAGTAGAGTCTAAGAAGTGAAACAAAGTTGGTGTACTAGTTTAGTTCTGAATACACAGAAGACAAATGAAAGACCATGTATTTTAAATATGAAACTTTATCATATGCCCTGCTTTGAATTGAAGTCATATAAATTCAACCTTAAACACGTGGTCATAATGGATGACACTCGTGCTAGTTATTCCCAAGCTAGGACTTTAGCTACATTATTTGCATTTAGCCTTGCTAACAACTCTGCTTATATTCTTGTCAGAGTTATTATACTGCCTTCTGCAAAGAAAGGCGATATCTGTATTCTCAACCTTCTAGAAAATAATAAAGAGGCAAACATTTCTGCACAAAGCCTCTTTGAGCTATTTAATTTACTTTTTTGACAAAAGGAGAATGACACTGAGAACTCCACAAAGAACAAAAGCAATTTTTCAGGCCATGAAATGCAAATGATAATTTAATCATTCCTAGAAATACCATTTTCTTGTATTTCTTGTATTTCTAGAAATACAAGAGAGTCATGTTCTATCTTTTCATTATAGACATAGTGTAGCTTAACCACATGATATCCTAAAAAGATAATTTTCCATTTCTTAAAAAAACATTTTAAAGTTTTTATTTTAGATGTAAACTGGTCAAAGAAAAAATCGATTAAAATTAAACCAGGAGTAAAGTTTAATCCTCTATCTCCCTGATGAATTTCTTCATCATTGCATATTACCATTCATTCACCTAATTTTATTTTTTTCTTTCTCGTGCATTTTTATTAAAATTCTAGTTAGTTAACGTACAGTGTAATATTAGTTTCAGGTACAGTATAGTGATTCAACACTTCAATACGACATCCCGGTACTCATCACAAGTGTACTGCTAATCCCCATCACCTATTTAATTCATCCCCCCAACTCACCTCTCTTCTGGTAACCATCAGTTTGTTCTGTATAGTTGAGAGTCAGTTTCTAGGTTTGCCTGTATCTTTTTTTTTTTAACCTTTACTCATTTGTTTTTTTCTTTTTTTTTTTTTTTGTATCAAGTGTTTATTTACATTCTAGTCAGTTAACATATAGTATAATATTGGTTTCAGGAGTAGAATTTAGTGATTCATCACTTACATATAATACCCAGTGCTCCTTACAAGTGCCCTCTTTAATACTCATCACCCATTTAGCCCATCCCCACCCAACTCCCTCCAGCAACCCTCAGTTTGTTTTCTATAGCTAATAGTTCCCTATGGATTGCCTCTCTCTCTCATTTTTTCTTCCTTCCCCTATGTTCATCTGTTTTGTTTCTTAAATTCCACATATGAGTGAAATCAAATGGTATTTGTCTTTCTCTGATGGACTTATTTCACTTAGCATAATACACTCTATTTCCATCCATACCACTGCAAATGGCAAGATATCATTCTTTTTGATGGCTGAGCAATATTCCATTTCATATATATATATATATATATATATATATATATATATAGTAAAACCTTGGTTTGCAAGCATAATTCATTCCAGAAACATGCTTACAATCTAAAGCACTTGTATATCAAAGCAAATTTCAAGGACCATTGGCTCAGTTGTGCTTATGTGACATTTGGTGTCACGTACTACTCATATTGCAAAACATTGCTCCTTTTTCAAGTTAAAATTTATGAGAAATGTTTGCTTGTCTTGTGGAACACTTGAAGAAAAAGTTAACTTGCAGTCCAGGGTTTTACACCTGTTCTTTATTGATTCATCAGTCAATAGACATTTGGGTGCCTTCCATAATTTGCCTCCTGTTGATAATATAGCTATAAACATTGGGGTGCATGTGCCCCTTTGAAGGAGTATTTTTGAAGCCTTTGGGAAAATACCTAGTAGCGCAATTGCCTGGGCATGGGATAGTTCTATTTTTAACTTTCTGGGGAACCTCTACTATTTTCTAAAGTGGCTGTACCAGTTTGCATTCTCACCAGCAGTGTAAGGGTTCCTCTTTCTCTACATTCTTTCATTCACCTAATTTTAGAAAGACATGAATATCTTTATTAAAGGAGATTTTTAATAATCCTCCATATATATATGGAATTCATAAAATCACTGGATAGTCGGGTGGATGGGAATGATCACAGAAATATTACATGTACTTGTATTGTTAAACTGACAATGGTTACCAGTAAAAATAATATAATATTTTATATAAAATATTTGAAATAAATATTTGTGGGTAAAAAACTTATATGTTAGAAAGACAGAATTATGATATTTTATTTATGATGGTTGGCATTGTACTTTCCCAGGGCGATATTTCAACAGAAGCTTATAAAATATTAAGTGATCCTCTAGATCCCAGAAGACCTAGAATTCCCCTATGTGAGAAAGCAACAGGGAAGGAACCCTCTGATGTTGACATCAACTCCATATTTTAGGGCAGATGATCTTGTGCAATCCTAGACTAAAGAGGCCATGGGCTGTCAGGTTGATTCATGAAACAAGGTATCCTCTCTTCCTTCATATACACACATGTTGACCCAGGGAATAGCCTTGATGTTTGCCACAACAAACATTTGGAATATTGCATTCGTACTGCCCTGTGTCTCTTTTAATTTACCTCTGTGACCAATGAAACAAACTGGTTCTCCACTTCAAATATATGGGTGATGGTTAGTTCACCTAAAGCCATCTTCTCCATTCTACTTGCCTGTCATGTTTATTCCTCATACTTGAAATACAGTGCATTGTCTTTCCTGTTCAAGTTATTCCTTTGACTTCTCTAATTCTCTTAAAGGCTGGAAATTAGGACTCTGCTTTTCTATGATCTCCAAATCAGAGTTACAAATCCTTCTTGTCCTTCCTGTACCACTTTTTTTTTCATTTTTATTTTTATTATTTATTGATCTCCATGGCGGCAGTCATTGGCATTCGGTAGTTTCTTGAAGTGCCCATCATCGTATCCATCCCACCCCATCCTCTAAAATTTATCTTAAACAGGAGATCATCCTCTTGAGCAGTACTCTGATGACAGCACTCTCTCCTGGAGATGCCATAATTATTGTTCTACATGTGACAATAAGGTGTTCATATTTACTAACACAAAATTGTACAAAATGATCCTTAATAACTTTTAGTGTTTTTTATTGGTATTTGTTTACATCTAATCACTTTATTATATTTAGTTTTTTGTATTATTTTCCTTTTTTTCTTGATTTGATCTTTTTGTTATTATTTTTTAAATGTATGTTTTATTAGCATTATACTAGTATTTTATAATTTTCTTTTACATACTTGATTTTCAGCTACTTCTATGTTTTATGATATGTATCATTGTATTTTTCTCATTTTTATTGATACACACTTCTAAATTTAATTTAATTTTTAAAAATTTGAGTGTGGTTAACACATGATGTTACATTAGTTTCAAGTGTACAACATAGCAATGAAACAAGTTTATACATTATGCTAAGTTTAACACTTTTGATACATACTGTTAAAATATATTCTTAAAATTTATCTTTAACAGTGTTTAAAATTAATATAATCCTCAGAGATTCTCAAATGACTACTGAACAAAATCCAAACACCTTAGGCCATAGTTAAGAATTTTCAGTCTCACCTCAAACTATTTTCTAGCTTTTGCACCAGTGGGATTTCTTTTCAAACTTGACTTTTTCTTCTTTCCATGATCTCTGGTTAAAGCCATCTTATTTTTCTCTCTGTATTAGTGCACTCAGCTCCTAACTGGCTTTCCTGCTTACACTCCTGTCTCTCCCTTTATTCCCAACACAGCCACCGTTGATCCTGCTAAAACAAATATGGTTATTTCATTTTTCCACTCCAAACCCTCCCAAGGTTGTCATTTTCACTCAGAATAAAACCCAAGTATTCGTAGGAGCCCGCAAAGCTACAGTCTGACCCTGCTGTCTCCCTGATTTCATCTCCCACCAGTTTCTCCAACCCACTCAACCCTCAAACCGTGATCCCCTCTGGCAGAACATCTCCTGTCCCCTTTGCACTCCCTTTATACGCTGTATTGTACTTATTTGTGTCTCTCTTGCTTCTCCTGCTGGTTTATAAGCTTTTAAAAGGTGGAGAAAATTCATTTTTCACCTTATATCTGGAATACTGCCCCACCAATATCTAAAGGCTTAGACAAATATGTACATGATGTGACAATAAACGCATGTTGACTCGTGATAAATGAAGTTAAAGTGTTTAATTCATGGTGGGCACAAAATGACGTTATATTAAAAAGCAATTTAAATCAGTATTTAAAAAATTAATTACAAATGGTTTTTCTCATAAGATTTATATGAAATAAATCATTTAAGTATATACAGTTTTCCACAAATGAGTGTAGACCCTAGACAAGCAAAATCTCACATATGTCTTCAGTCTTTAATAATTTCCTGAGTCTGTTGGTTTGAGGATGTATTTATATACTACATGCAGCATGCCAGAAACTACCAAGAATAAGTCTTTTCTCACATCCTTCTGCTCAGATCTCAGAGTCTGGAAATGTAATGAACAGATACTTCGATCAGCCCTGCTTACGTGTTGTGTATAAACCTGACATTGATCAGAGTGGCAAAAACATAAATTTGGGCTGGTTTTATTACTGAACAGCACAGCTCGAGTGGGTGAGTCTCTGCGAGTCATTAGTTTCCTGCAGAATGTATCCTGCAATCCTTGCAAAGGAATATGCTTCCAACTGAAAGGCAGATCTTGCTTCCTCACATTCGGTGAGAGCTCCATGACTTAGCTGTGTGCTGTTTTTGGAAAATTTGTCTGTAGAAAATTAAATAAACCTTTTGTTCGTTTGTTTTCTAAAGTGTGAGAACATTTGGGAAAATTGACACTTCTGAAAGAAACACACCGCAAAAACCGTTTTGTGTAGTTTTCTCTTATTGGTCGTAACTACGTTATCATTTCCCTATTGGATTCCCAAAGAATACAGACGGGAAGGAATGTATTTCTAGTTTTGCTTGAGTTTTCAGAGCTTCATCTTTTAATAATGCTAATCACTTTTGAAAACCTCAGAAAACATTTTCTTTGGCATGTTTCTTAAAAAAGAAACCAAACCTTTCTTTAATGATGAGAAAGATTCCCGTCTTAGATTTTGTGATGTCAATTCTTATGCAGATGTTAGTGACCAGAGAGCCAACAGAGAGCTTGGTGTCCCAATTCTACAACCAGCAATTAGTTAACTCTGTTAACTTCCAGGCAAAGTGTTAGTAGATAGCAAACCATTTCAGTGAGACATAGCAAATCGTGCAATTCATTTATGTTAAAAAGCTTTTGTTTCTCAGAGTTAAAACAGCAACAACAATAATAATACTCCTGCCAAAGTAATACTGTTAGCATTAAGTGAAATAATGTATTTAATAGATTTAGCACAGTGCCTGGTGTAAAGTAAGGAACTGGTAATTTGTGTTAGTCTTCTCCTAGTTTTGATTTTTTTTCCCCCCGCCTGCTTTCCTGTTTCTTTCCCCTACTCCAACGGTAGTCAACCAATGGCTAGTTTGTAGCACCCATCCCCCACCCCCAAGTATTTGGCAAGGTCTAGAGACATTTTGCCTGTCATAACTGGGAAGGGTGGCTATTGGCCTCTAGTGAGGGTCGTACATTGCACAAGACAGGTCTCCAAAGTAGGAATTATTTGTCCTCAAATGTTTTTGTGCCAAGGTCTGAAATGTCAGTGTGGCAAGGTTGTAAATCTCTACCTTAGTCTATATCTTTCTCCCCATCTGCTTACTTTCCTCATCTCATTCTCTTGTTGCCATCTTATTTTCCTTTTATTTATTATCATATTTTTGTCTCTATGCCTTCACAGCATTATTTAAGTAAACATTCACAACTGAATCTTATTTTACTTTTATGTCTTTAAAGTATTTTTTAAGGTTTTTTTTTTTTTTAATGTTTATTTAGTCTTGAGACAGAGAGAGATAGAGCATAAGTTGGGGAGAGGCAGAGAGACAGGGAGACACAGAATCAGAAACAGGCTCCAGGCTCTGAGCTGTCAGCACAGAGCCTGACCTGGAACTCGACCTCACAAGCCGTGAGATCATGACCTGAGCCGAAGTACGACGCCTAACTGACTGAGCCACCCAGGCGCCCCATAATATCTCTATGAGAAATGACCACATTATTCTCATACTGGTATTGAGAGAGACGGTTGCCATGGGCCCTGAGCATCAATGAACTTCCTAGCTGAGTGTGCCAAACATCCAGGGTTCTCCTCCCCAGACACTGAGCAGTTTAATCAAAGTGACCAGAACCTGTTTACGATGCGATTGCTTGCTCCCTGAGGGAGCGCAACTGACTTGTTTACTGCCTACTACAAGAAATGCTGGGCCCTTGACCTTGGATTGTTCAGTTGTAGAACTGGGTGCAAATCCTCCACCTAAGCCATTGTGTCACCCTGTGGACTTGAGGGCAAGGAGAACCACCACGACCATGGTAATACTCCCATTGTTGGCTTAACTGTGAGTAATCAGCTGTCCTGCTCTGATGCATTTATTATCTACCTTTTTTTTTTTTAATAGGCTTCATGCCCAGTGCAGAGCCCAATGCAGGACTTGAACACATGACCCTGAGATCAAGAATCAGACACTTAACCAACCAACAAGAGCCACCCAGGCGCCCCTTATTATCTACTTTTGGCACTAGAGAGCTATGGCAGGTCTACTCCTCTGTTATCCTCTGTGAGGTTGAGATTTTTCCCTAATTGAACAACTGGATAAACCTGGCTGTTCAGAGAGCTCTGTAGCATTCAATTCGTAAGGTCTTTTTTTTTTTTTTTTTCTTTTCTATTGCAATGCTATAGTAATTGATAATAATAGATTTATTTCATCACCATATCAATCATTAGTCATTATCCCTGGAAGGGCCAACATATGAACACAGATCTCTCTGACTGCAAATTCCATGGGCTTTCCACCACACTAAGTATGGTTACTTTGGTTTTATTGTAATCCCTTTTAGCCCCTCTACAGAAACCTTTTCACATTTTAGATTTGCTAATACCTCTGCCTTAAATTGTAATGACTCCTTAAATATGTGGTTGTACTTCTACTCTGCGACACTGTGAATTCTTTAAAATCTGAGTCTTAGTAATATTTGGATTTGGGCGCTACAAACCTAGAAAATGCCAGAAACATAGTAGGATCTCCATACTTAGTACAACTAAGACAGCAATATATACTATATTATTAGACATGATTTTGTTAGTTGTAAATATAATTTTGATATTGTGGGAGATTTCAGTAAAAACTATTTTATGAATACTATTTTGAATATATCTCAGTATTATATACTTCCAGGTGAGCTCATCATTATGCAATCTAAAAATCCCAGGCTGAGCTCCCATATAACAGGGCCAAATAGTGCATCTGTTGGGACGCCTGGATGGCTCAGTCAGTTAAGTGTCCGACTCTTGATTTCAGCTCAGGTCATATCTCATGGTTCATGGGATTGAGCCTTGCATCGGGATTGCTTGGGATTCTCTCTCTGTCTCTCTCTGTGCCCATCCCCTGTCATGCTCTTCTCTCTCTCTCTCTCTCTCTCTCAAATAAATGAATTTAAAAAATAGTGCATCTGTTGACACATCACAGAAGAAGGGATATGGTCCTTCCAAGATTGGTCCTGATACTGAAATCATGTGAAGAAAGTCACACTCAAATAATTGTTTCAGCTCTTTGGGGAGGGGGGGGCGCTATTTCTCCAGCTTTAGACAGTATTAATTCATTTATTTCCTTTTTTATTTTTTTATTTTAATGTCTCCCTCACTTTGATTTTAGTATATCATTGCTAAAAAATAGTTTTTGTCTATCTATCATCTATCTATCTAATCATCTATCTATCTAAAATCAGAGTTTTACAACTCATTTGAACATTCAACTGCTTTAGCAGGAAAAATGTTATTGTGCCATAAGCTGGAAGAAAAAAAGAAAAGGTTTCCAAACAGACTGATAACAGATTTATTAACTTTTTACTTGATACTGAAATCCTTCATTTTCTTATGCTCAAAATAATAAGCAAAAAATGAAGCATGGCTCTAGGCCTCATTTTGGTGTTGGTACCATCCTCCAGGGTTGTTCATACATAAGTTCTCCTCAAGAATAAATGTTTTGCATTGTCCAGAGGAGAAACTTTTCTCTTTTAAAAAGTCAGTGGGAGTTTTTCAGCTCTGTAGGGAAGATTCTTGGGCAGCTACCATAAGTGACACTTTAATCACAAATGCCTACTCAGCACAGTTCCTCTGCCATAACGTGTTACACAGTTTAAATAAATGTAATTTTTTAAAGCTTATAGCTAATTCTGACTCAGTGAGCATAAAATAAATGATTTAAATAATGTTCTTAGTGAAAAATCAATATTTTCCAGTTTTTCAGAGCACTGTATGTAACATAATAAATGGAAAATAAGATTTGCATTACACCTTCTTCAAGGACTTTTTAAGGAGCCACACGAAGCATAGACCTGATTGTCTTATACCTTGTGTCCTTAGGATAGGTCAAAAGAAAAGAGTTTTCAAAACTAGCTTTACATATCCTGCAAATAATGTGTTTGCCATTAATCATAAACACAGAGAACAGTACAATATTTCATTTAAATATGGAAAATGAGCAAATAGAACAGGCAAGTAAATTTGTAAATGCGGCCTCTTCATTTAATCTTCTATAGGATTATTCCTGAGTTTTGGAAGCTCTATTGAACTCTTATAATCATTAAGAGCAAAGAGGATGTGACCTTATAAAGCTTGTTCTCTTTGTGCTTTGAGTTATGTGCATTAAACTTCTAGTTAAACTTCCCAATCATTGGGTCACTTTAGCCATATAACCCCATTAAAGGCAACCTGATACCTAATATATTGGACAGACATGGTTTATCACAAACATTTTGAAACCACACTTTCCTTACCGTCACCGATACCCGGGCTCCAACTTCCATGTCTGTGCTGTGTTTGTCTAGCTTTGATTTTGAGGCCATTGAATTGAGTCTATGTGCTCTGACATGTCTAGTACATTATGGGATAATTGAGGTCTAATCGGCTGGAGTCTTCCAGTGTGCAAGTTACTTCCTGGAAATAAGTTAGCACACAGGGAACTGCACTCCTTCTTTCGGGTCACTAGCATACCATTTAGCAAATTGCCAATGCAATGGGCTCAATGATACTCCAGTGCCCTGAATAAGTTAATTGCAAATTAGAAGATACCTAACTTACTCTCATGACCTAACTGAAAATAGGAATATGGGCACTTCGGTTTGCCTCTGAGCATTGACTTGATGATGTATTAAGTATTCTGAACTTCTTAAAACTTCTATGTAAATGAGCAAGGTTTCTCAGTTTCGCTTGCCCTTTTATTCTTTGGAGTGTCCTTCCCCTCCAGGGACATAGAAGATAAAACTATCCCTCTACTTGTTTCTATCTTTTGGGAATCTTCTGTTCAGCTGTTGGCAAAAAAAAAAAAAATTCCCATTATCTTACCTTGATGGCAGAAGGAAGCTGTGTCAGGTTTGGGAAAGGTAACACTATGCATCTGAATATGGAGGGTGAAATGGGAGTACCATGCAATGCCATGATTTTTCTAGGTTTTCTGAGACTGTTTTAAATACTTCAGTATATAAGCTAATGATGCTTACATTCTATTTAGAGGCGGAGGAAATCAATACACTGTACCTTTTCCTAACATATTTCAATCAATAAAACATGCAATTGAAGACACATGAGGTCTGGGCCCTTCAATCAACTGTTATGAAAGATAAATTTTGGAAAGGGATAAAGGCAAATAAGAAGGGAATAGACCAGGGCTAACACCATCTTTCCTGAATGGCATCTTGGCCTTTGAACAATGCCAATTGATATTTTCTTTTTAACATAAAATAATTCTGTTCGTCACTAAACGACAATTTGACTGTGGAACCATGTTGAATTACAGGCCTTGGAGATGTTGGGGCTCATGGGGAGAAATGTGCATACTTTTGGAACAACTCAATCAGGGAAAGGATATGCTCTCTGGAATCAGAGAGCTTGACTTTGTCCCTAAAATTACAGCGGCTGGCAGGCATGGGGTGCTTCCCCAAACCCTTTATGACAACCCTTTATGATAACCCTATTATCTTCCATTCCATTTACAAGAAGACAGCTATCCTATGAGAAGTCTTAAGTAACATAATTAACTCTAAGTTTCTAAATTTTAAAGGAAAAAGTAATATGCATCATTTTGCAAGAATATTGATAGGACTGTTGGCATTACTATTTGCTGTGCCACTGAAATATGTAACTGGATATCCAGAAATACAACTAAAAAAAAGATTATCAAAGCATATGGAATTCTTAAACTGTCTAAATCAAAACAGCAGAAAAAACTATCTATATTCCTCCACACCTACCTATATTCAGAAATGATATTCAATACATACATATAAGCGTGTGTGTGTGTGTGTATATATATATATTCCTATATATATTCTTATGTGTGCCTACGTGTGAATGTATGTACATATAATTATTGAAGCATGCAAATGGGGAAACAATTGCACCACACAACAATATATATACTCCTCAGATAAATTCTTTATTTCAGCTAAAGATGGTGGAAGGATCTTATGATTTTTCAGAATTTATTCTTTTATTTTATTTTATTTTATTTTTAATTTTTTTTTCAACGTTTATTTATTTTTGGGACAGAGAGAGACAGAGCATGAATGGGGGAGGGGCAGAGAGAGAGGGAGACACAGAATCGGAAACAGGCTCCAGGCTCTGAGCCATCAGCCCAGAGCCTGACGCGGGGCTCGAACTCACGGACCGCGAGATCGTGACCTGGCTGAAGTCGGACGCTTAACTGACTGCGCCACCCAGGTGCCCCCAGAATTTATTCTTAACTCTGCATTCCTTTAAGAAACCAAGCCTTTTATATCCTATTATAGGATATATATATATATATATATATATATATATATATGTATATATTAGGATATATGTAATTAGGATACATATAATAGGATATATCTATCTATACCTATGTCTATATCTATCCTATGTCTATATCTATGTCTATATATATCTCTATTCATTTAGGAAAGAGTAGGATCAATCACTGCATTTTCCTGGGACCGTCAAGATCCTCCATTTTCTTCTGGAAGATCAGCGTTTATAAATCACTTGCTTTCTAAGCAAGCACTTAACAGACATCATATCTTCGAATGTCACAACATTCTGGTGAGGGTAAATAAGGAGCAAATAGCATTCTTCTCACTGATCAGAATCTGAGGCCTTTGGTTGAGCTACTGAAAAACAGCGATGCCTGCCTGAAATCACACAGTGAACTTAGAACAATAATTATAACCCAGGGACAGTAGTCTCACTGCTGTGATTGGCAACTGGTTTCTCAGTGCAGTTGAATGTCCTTTACCTTTTTCTGAGGAGGTATGAGAGATGGGACATTTATGATATAAATAGGTACATATTTCTTCCAGCAATACCCTTACAGGTTAATGTGACTTTTATTTGCACGCTCAAATTCCTCAGATTTAAGCAGCCCACAGCCTAAACAACAACAAAAAAAATAACATTCATCATATTTCTGCTTGAATTTTATTTTTCCAAAGCCCTTCTCTTTCTACCTGAGTCAAACTGTGTCAACCAAGATGACAAATTACTTTTCTTTTGTTTGGCCACACTCAATATATATCTGTAATCATGTACAGTTTTTTTTCTGGGAACGTTATGACATTTCCATGTGATTTGTTTTCTGGGTAAAAGGACTCTTTTATTATGAAAAGGGTTACTACCAGGGTTAGCAATATTAATGCATAATGTCAGACGTGGTTGTTTGGACATTATAGTGGAGGTTGCTTACAGCTGCCCTGAGTGTTTATTGTCGGCTGTGAATTAATCTGCTGTTCTAATGTGACATGTTCGGTAAAATGACATGGATCACTGGCTGGTGGAAGGTCCCTGCTATAACAATATGAAGTAAATAAAAAATGATTCTTCCCAGTCTAAAATGTTCCCAAACCTCGTCCATATTAAAAATACATGGAGCGTTGGGGCGTCTGGGTGGCTCAGTCGGTTTAACATCTTACTTCAGCTCACATCATGATCTCACGGTTCGTGGGTTTGAGCCCCACGTTGGGCTCTGCACTGATGGTGTGGAGCCTGGAACCTGCTTTGAATTCTGTCTCCCTCTCTCTCTCTCTCTCTGCCCCTCCCTCACTTGTGCATGCTCTCTCTCTCTCTCTCTCAAATAAGTAAATAAATGTAAAAAGTTAAAAATACATGGAATGTTGAGTAATAATTCTTTTTATAACACACTATAATGATATTTAATACTTGTTAAAGCCAATTGCCAATAACCCCTCCCACACCGGGAAAAACACCACCTTGCTGAGTTTCAAAAAAATCTAGTTTCCTAAGAATACTCATCTGGCACTTTCTATTGGGACTAATTTAAAGTTTTATATCCTTTTTTAAAGTTCCAATAGTTTGATGAGAATACATGTGGTTGTACAAACTTGTTTCTACTGATCACTTTCACGAATTCAGAATATGTGGGATTCAACTTGTATCTTAAACAAAGACCTGGATTGTTAAATAGTACAATTATTTAAAGCATTGTTTTCATAATTTGAGAGGTTCCCTTAAAAAGAGACATAAGGGTTGAATGTGGGGCAAACAGACTGAGCCTCACTGTAGGAGAAGCGGCTCATTGTTTTTTAATTTTATTTATTTTTATAATATTTTAAAACATTTATTTTTTTTTAACTTTTTTTTTTTTTTTTATTTATTTTTGGGACAGAGAGAGACAGAACGGGGGAGGGGCAGAGAGAGAGGGAGACACAGAATCAGAAACAGGCTCCAGGCTCTGAGCCGTCAGCCCAGAGCCCGACGCGGGGCTCGAACTCACGGACCGCGAGATCGTGACCTGGCTGAAGTCGGACGCTTAACCGACTGCGCCACCCAGGCGCCCCTAAAACATTTATTTTTAATAGAGAGAGAGTGCAAGCAGGGGAGGGGCAGAGAAAGAGAGAGAGAGACAGAAGATCTGAAAGGGACTCTGTGCTGACCACAGTGGGGCTGGAACTCATGAACTGTGATATCATGACCTAAGCCGAAGTCACATGCTCAACCAACTGAGCCACGCAGGTGCCCTTCATTTCTTTGTTATATTGAACTTTTGCTTAAGATTTCATTAGAAGAAAAGGTTTGTGAATATGGGAAACAAAACAGGTAAATCCAGCTCTATTGATTGATAATCTGGGTTGTGTTTCCCTCTTTGAGGTACATTGAATAAACTGTATATGCCTCAGAGATTTCTATTTTCATCTCCATATTTATAGCATGGGACTCCTCATATCTTTCTCTAATGTTGCTAGGAGAACTGAATGAGAAAATTTTGAAAGGCCTTTGTAAAAGGTTGTTTGTGACTACTTACATTTTTAATTAAATGTACAAATGCTTACTGATAAACTCAGATTGTATGGCAACCATTCACGGAAATCCTGAAATGCAGACATTTGAATTTATGTAATTGACAAAGTAAGATTAGTCCAGTTGTTAAACTCATTTTCTGAGAGCCTTTGACCATGTAGGTCCTTGACCAAATTATCTACCTTTTCTAAGGCCCTGTTTACCCTCCTTGGTCATGAAGGAAAAATCACAGTATTAATCTCAGGGGTGTTTTTGCTATGAAATGAGATGATAGCTGTGGAGTAGGCATAGCGCCTGGCATAGCAAAGTAAGCTTAGAAATCAATATACGTTTACTGTTGTCACTATTATTATTATTTATGTTCCTTTTGTAAACCTGTTCATAAATTCATCCCTGATTATTTATTGTTTGTGTAAAATAAGGGAATGCCTTAGAAAGGGGAGAAACAAACATATGACTTTGAAAGAACCTAATCTTACTGGCTGTGTCTCTCTTTTTAATTTTTTTTAAACTTATACTGAGATCATAACACACTCATCTGAGTCATTATGATCTCACGAGAAGAATATGAGACGCTTCCATTGAAATTTCACTGAAATCTTAATGCAACCATTATGGTTCTTCCACTGAAATCATAATCATATGTTCTGTAGCCATCATGGTGTATCGTGTCAATGCATACTAAGGGAGTCCTCGTGCACAGACCATTGACATGATAGACTATAATGGCTCTTTCAAAGCTGCTATGGTCCACTGTGTCAATGCATACTGAGGGAGCCTTTAACGCACTGATCCGAGCCTGCAGAGTACTTCTCCACGGTGGGGAGGGGGGTAATCTTATGAATATTTTGATGAAAAGCCGGTTGCTGGATTTTCATTCAGTTTTAATAAGCTTCACAGTGATATAGTGATTAGTGTGCATCAAGCTAGTAGTAAGGTTCAGGTTTCATTTAAGACTACGAAACAGTTGTTATCTTCCCAAGATGCAAGACAACTTAGTTCAGAAAGCAGTTGCCTGTATCAAGGACAAGAGCACCTTGTGGGGGTCATCGGTAATGTGCTTCAGTGCAGTCTTCCAACCTAATCACCCCATACCCATTGCCAACCACTAATGAAAACTGCAGAAAGTACTTCCTCATTATTTCTGCACAACACATCTCTGCTTATAATGTATTTCTGAAAACTCTGGATCACAAAAATGCGGTGTTTTCTTTTTTTTTTTTTCTTGAGTTTATTTATAGATTTTTTTGAGAGAGAGAGAGAGAGAGAGAGAGAGAAAGGGAGGGGGGAGGAGCAGACAGAGAAGGAGAGAGAGAATCCCAAGCAGGCTCTGCACTGTTAGCACAGTGGCCATCACGGGACTCCATCTCACAAACCGTGCAATCGTGACCTGAGCCGAAATCAAGAGTCAAAGGGTCAAGCGCTTAACTGACTGAGCCACCCAGGTGCCTCCAAAAAATGAAGTGTTTTCTAAATTAATTTCTAAGTGGAAGGGGGAATTCAAATACATTCCCAGGAACCATTAAAAATGTTAATTTAAGGAACGAAATGTAGTCATTTCACACAGTCTTAATTATCCATCCGTGACCACATGAATCCTTTTCCTTCACTGTGGAGGAAACCAAGTGTTGGATTGTACGTATGGACACTCATATAGTCCTAATTTTTAAATTTACTTGCTTATATAAAAGTTAGAGCCACCCTTAAGTATTTTATAATTAACTAAAATTATTAAGCAATTAAGGAATCCAATGTATAAGATAACTCTAAGACTAGAGGGTCAACAAAATTAGAAAACACTTCACAGAGTTTTAGCCCTTGTTTCTTTCTTCCCAAGGCTGGACCTTGTCCAAATTTGACATTGCTCTTTTCCACCAGTAAATACTTTGTTTCTTTCTCTTTACATTACTTTGCCAGAAATGTAGACTATTTTCTTCCTATTTTTTCCCTCAGCAAGATGTCAGATCATTCTTTTAAAAATGTTAACTTATAACTACAGTTACCTATGTATGATTTACTCTGTCACTAGCTGTTCAAGGAATACCGTACTCTCATATGAAAATAAAATCTTATAATCTAACTCCTTACACCCCTCAAAGAAATTAAAATCAAATAATATTTTTTTGTCAAGAAAGGTCTTTCTTTGTTATCACCCACGCCACAGAATCAGTTTTGCTTTTGTTTTAAAAGCTGCCTATGACTAGAATCACCAGTGGCCCAGATGCAGTAGAAATAAAGCTGAAGACAGATTAATAAAAATAAAATAACAATTATAGCTAACACATACATGCCATTTATTCTCTCTCTTCCCAACAAGATCCATTCTCCCCTCTCTCTTCTCTTCCCTGTGTCATGATGAATTGAGGCTTAATGGTTTTATCATTATGGCCATACATGCCATTTATTCTCTATCTTCCCAACAAGATCCATTCTCCCCTCTCTCTTCTCTTCCCTGTGTCATGATGAGTTGAGGCTTAATGGTTTTATCATTATGGCTTCCTTGGTCTTTGGTATCCGGCTGGTTGCAGTCAGTGGGGGGCATAAGCAAGATGTAAGAGAATGAGAAGGCTGCCAGCTGTTCCTTCTGCTGCTCCCTTCTGGGGACTCAGCAGTCTAGCAGTGGCTGAGAGTCAGCTCTCAGGCTCTGAGAACAATATCATGCCTACAGGTGGGAATTACTTTCTGCTATTGCGATAGTCACCAGGCATCTTAGCATGTATTGTTGGTTCCTTTCCACTGAAACACACATATAGGAGTAGATGTATAGATGTACATCTAGTAGGTGGCAGACCTCAGTGGTCTGCCACATGTGTAAATGGTCCCATCATTAAAGGTTCTCAATTAAATCCTTGAGTAGATATTACACAAGGAGACTCACTGCGGCATATTTTAATAATCTCCATCCAATAATAATGACCGAAAGTAATCCGCGGCAATACAGCGAGGATAAGACATTAAGGTCTTGGACACTGCAGAAATGATGACTCAGGTCACTCCTCTGGGTAAAGAACCCACCCCAGTTGAAATGCTGACAAAGGTTAAGGGAAAGATAGAAGAGATGATGTAAGAAGGAATCAATGGTTATCAATTTAGGCTTTATTACCTGCTAGCACAGGTACTGTCATAGCTGTATTTTATGTTAAGTTCTCATTTCTTTTGTCCTTTTCCCTGTCTTCATATACGAAAAGTATTGGCTGTGGCTCATGTTATAGTTTATGTTCTAGATGGCAATCTGACTACATTGACATCATCCCATGATTATATGATGGCTGATAACTCTTTGGGGATAAAATACTCTTCATCTAAATAAAAACCAAAAACGGATACTGAATGTCAAAAGGGGTAGAATATTTTGGTTATAAAGTGTTGTTCCCTCCTTCCCCTCCTCATACCATCTCTGCTCCTCTGTGCTCTGAGATCCAGTTATGGCTGAACACTTAGGCTCCTTTGTCCTCCTTGGATTCAACCAATACAAAGACCAGCTAGGTGATGGCAGAAAGGAGTAGGGAGCGTTCTCCTTGTCCACAGGTCCAGTTCTCATCAGGCATCGCTATTGTTAATTCCTCTCTTTTCCCTTCAAGCTTAGGTGTTGTAATGACTCTACTGTTGCAGTCCAAGAATGTCTCAGATTCCTCTTTGGCTCCCTGAACTTTCCACCTATCTCTTTAATTAGATTCTCTATTAACTTCTCTTCAGCTAAACGCAACTGAGAGGATTTTTTTTTTTCTTGTTCGGCCCATAACTAATACAATGTATTAGCCGCTGATGAGTCAGGCCAATGACTTTTCCAAACCCATTACATGCATTATCTTACTTATTCTTCACAACTCGATAGGTTAAGGACTACTCCTCTCACATTTTACTAATGATGGAAATGAGCCACAGATAATAAGTATCTTGCCCAATATCACACAGAAAGTAAATGGTTATAGCCAAGATTGAATCAGGATCATCTGACTCAAGCCCATAGTTTCGGTGCCTATAAAAATATTTTGGAAGCATACAGGTTTTATGTCGATTGAGTGCCCCTTAGGTACGAGAAAGTAGACTTGTAGAACAAATAAAAATTGGTAAAGAAACACAGCCTCCGGACTGAAATTTTTTTACCAGTAAGTATAGACAGTGACAAACCTGCACAGTATGTAAAATTTAAGTGCTTTAGCCCACCGATTTTGTATCCTAGAATACAACCCAAATTCCTTGACTGAATAAATTATTTTTAGGTAATTTCATGCGCTGAAACGTTTAGAGTATTCAACACTACAATCAGAACTCCTGTTGTTCTGAAAACTCATTTTTATTCTGAATTTGATGACACTTTTCTTCACTCCTTCCTCCAGTTTTTGTGGTTGTTCCTTAGGGTCTGTCTCCTAATTCCACATCATATTTCAAATTGCTGGAGTTCTTGACTTTGTCTTGGAACCTCTCCTGTTCTTCCTTCTGTTTTTCTCTCTTGTCCTTTCTTCCTCAGTCATTTTAATTTTATATTTCACATTAGTTTTTTCTTGCAAGACATGCTTGGTTACAGGTCTATCTATAAAGTAAATATTTGGCACTGGTTTACCTGGCAGATTTGGCCTGGATGCAGTCTGGCTGGTGGATTTTGTATATTCATGATCTGAAAATCTGGAAATAAAATCTAGTAAAAAAGTCATCAGTCACTAGAAAAAGTGATAATTTAAAAACAAAAACGCAAGCTAGGTATTCAGACCACTGATATCTGCCATCTACTAGACATGCACCTGTACTAACATTTCTGTTGGCTTCCTCATCTGTAAAACTCTATTCATGGGTTAACTTCATTTTTTTCAGGTCTTGTCATGAATCTGGATTTCTGTTTTTCTACTGGTCAAACTAAATAATAAAGATTAGTTTTTCAGGGCACCTAGGTGGCTCAGTCGATTAAGGGTCCGACTTCAGCTCAGGTCATGATCTTTGGGTCTGTGAGTTCGAGCCCTGCATCAGGCTCTGTGCTGACAGCTCAGAGCTTAGAGCCTGCTTCAGATTCTGTGTCTCCCTCTCTCTACTCCTCCCCCACTCATGCCTCTCTCTCTTTCTCGCAAAGGTAAATAAACATTGAAAAAAATAAAAAAGATTAGCTTTTTCATATTAACTGGTATCTCAAGAAAAAAGTGTTACATGTCCAAATAAGTCTGAACTCTTCATAGCATATTGTTATTCGTATTGTAACTGAGCAAATTAATATTTAGTGAAAACATTTTTAATTTGTGAAGTTCTTAAACCAAAAATGTTTGTTTACACTAAGAAGAAATGTGTTATAAGCAGTACATTTTAAATTTGAAGAACCATATTTTTCTCTGCTAAAACCACATCATACATAATACTGTGGAGCTGTCTAAATACAACAAGAACTTCACAAATTTTAGGAAGAATTGGTCACCATCTGAATGGTACTTTTAATGTACGGATTATCCAACATAAATATTATATTTGTTCTTGGGGCGCCTGGGTGGCGCAGTCGGTTAAGCGTCCGACTTCAGCCAGGTCACGATCTCGCGGTCCGTGAGTTCGAGCCCCGCGTCAGGCTCTGGGCTGATGGCTTAGAGCCTGGAGCCTGTTTCCGATTCTGTGTCTTCCTCTCTCTCTGCCCCTCCCCCGTTCATGCTCTGTCTCTCTCTGTCCCAAAAATAAATAAACGTTGAAAAAAAAATTTAAAAATATTATATTTGTTCTTGAAGTAAATCCACAGGGGGTAGAACACCAGTCTCTGGATAATGACGAAAGCCATAAAAGAAAATTCTTTCTTTTCTTAAGAATGGGGGAAAAATGATGCCATTCAAGAGGTCAGTTCTTTGGCAGAAACAAAAACTCTATTTTAAAATCATCTGAAAATGAATATCTGTGTAGGGTCAGTGAGAGACTGAAACTACTTCAGAGAAAAATGAATGAGCACACTAATGTGTCCTCCCTTATTGTCGAGCTGAAAATAGACTGCTGAAGCGCATTCTTGTTTAAAGCCAAGATGCCACCCAAGAATCCTTGAAGCTGAATCTCTGCTAAAGAAAAACTACCATCCAACACTTGTGATATGTCACACATAAAACAATCATTAGTGAGAGAGCGGCATGCATGGTTCTCGTTATAAGTCAAGATTTTGACAGGTAAAGTTTGGAGACGCAACATGAAAATTCCAGGATGAATGAATTTGTTACAAAACGAAATGGTGGCTCATTCAGGACGATCCCAGAATGGCCATTGACTATAAGAACTGGATGAGAAGAGAAGTAAAAATCTGAGAATACCTTCAATCCCAGAACATCTTTTCTCTTTTCTCCAACATTTCACTCATTTCTTTGCTCCTTCTCTCTTCACTAGTCTTACCTTCATCATTTCTCCCCTTCTCTCCTCACTTTGTCTCCTCCTTCTTCCCTTAAACACTGTTGGATCTTTCTTTTTCTGTTTCCACTTCCTTTTCTAGCTTTTCTCTTCTACTCCCATTTGTCTCATTCCAAGTCCACACTTTTATTTTGATCATACATGGAGAAAGGGGAAAAGGGCTAAATTTAATGATGATTATTATAATTGTGAAATGTATTTTTGAATTGCAAATTTAGACCCATTACATTAACATTATCATTTGGTTCAAATGTTAGAGGTACTTAGTAAATTAAAGTAAAATCATTCTGAGACTTTGAACATGAGGCTTATCTTTGA
The DNA here is from genome assembly GCF_028749965.1 of Puma concolor. Taxonomy (NCBI): domain Eukaryota; kingdom Metazoa; phylum Chordata; class Mammalia; order Carnivora; family Felidae; genus Puma; species Puma concolor. Next base: position 207,995,429 of record NC_141667.1, on the reverse strand, counting down.
AATGATTGTCAGCCTGGCCAGAGAATGGAATTGAGTTTGTGATGAGAGAGAAATCTGCCAAAGATCAAGCTGGCCTGCCTCTCAGTGTCGCCCTGCCTGAGCAAATTGGCAACTCATAAATGCTTTGGTTGATGATGCTCACAAAAATACGTGCAGGGGAGGCTGTTTTGCCTGCTGCTACCTGTGTCCAAAGAGTTACTGTTGCCAGCTGCTGAGTCCAGTCCCAGAGCTGCTCCTGGCAGACAGAGGCTTTTCTGAAGCAGGAGTTTCTGCAAGACTTTCCTATGCATATGGAAGGACATGTTGCTAGCTATCACTCAGAGAAAGAAACAAAGAAGAGAATGCTGCTAATGAACTTCCCATTCAGTAACATCACTATCTAGAGGGAGATGAGTATTCAAATTCATGTCAGGATTTAAGGCATATCCCATTGAGCTCCATTCTACTGAAAAATTGACTTAAAATGCTTAATAGGAGAAACCTACAACAAGAAAGCATATTTCAAAGATACAGGCTGGATGAGGTATGTTATGTACACTAGGAAACATAAGAAGCTACCTACCCTATTCGTACTGTTAGTATGGATTTATGGCCTGATATTATGTCTATAAAGCAGAGGTGTTTTTGTTCTATGTACCAGTGAGCACCAGCAACTAACCTCATGCTAGTTAAAGACAGTCACTCAATTTTCTATACCCTGGGTGTAGGTGTGTTTCTCCTCTCCTCTGTTTTTCCCTTCTTTTACTTTTCCTTCTCTTTTCTGAAGGATTCAAAGCAACTTAACTGTACTGAACATACTGGAAAAGGGTGCAAGCAATTCACCTAAAGAAGTATGAACTGGAGAAATAGCAGTGGGCCCTAAGGACCATATAACGGAGGTGGGATTGGTGGTGATAAAGAAAATATTTTTAAACGTAACCACAAGGTCATTATCATACCTAACCAAGTTAACAATAATCCTTTAATATTATCACACAGCCCATAATAGAATTTCCTTGATTTTTTGATAAATAACAGTTTTTACAGTATATTTATTTTTATCAGTTTCTAAATAAGTTTCACCCATTCTATTTGGCTGTTATCCCCCTAGATCTCTTAAGGTTAGCAATTCAAATAGAACCTCAACATTGGTTAAATACTGTCTTTGGTTTGGGATTTATGAATTACTTGCTACATGGTACACACATTCTTCTAAAATAACTTGAAGGTTATCAAAAGAAGAAGCAATATATTTTTGTCTATAGTCTGGAAGATAATTAATCTACTCAAAAATATTTAGGAGAAAATGTAGAAATGATGCAAAAGTGTTTAAAGTTTTCAAAATAGTGAAACACAGAAGCAGAAAATAGAACGGTGGCTTCCAGGGATGTGAGTGGGAAAGGGATGGGCAGTTGCTATTAATGGGTATAAAACTGAAGTTTGGTAAGATGATTTAGTTCCAAGTATCTGCTGCACAGCATTGTGACTATAGTAAACACTATTGTGTTGTACATGTAAAAATTTGTTCCGAGTGTAGACCTCATATTAAGTGTTTTCACCACAATAATAATAGTGATAATAATAATAGTAAATTCCTTAGTGTTTTTATTTTAACCTTTCTGGTAAAGACATTTAACCATCCAGACAACAAGTATATCATTCTAAGAGAATTGTAATTACTTCTCAATTGAATATATTTTGTCTAGTCTGATAGCTAAGTATTGGCCAACATTTTAATTGATGGTTGAGATCTGATCCTGGCGGTACCCTAAGAAATTTTCCTTATGACCTATTGGCAGTGGTAAGTCATTTTATAGACCCTAATTAATTAATAAAGAGAGCTAAGTCCAAACCTTGAAAACAGCTTTGTAAACTGAATGCTTAACTAATTATTTAGTAACTTACTTCAACTTTACTTAAATATCAAAGTGGAGAAAATTTCTTAATGCCTGTAAAGGTCACTTTACCAGGAGATCGGTTCCAACTAACCAATTTATTTTCTTGTTTGTGACTGAATTCATTTCATAGTCTTTCTCTTTTTTTGGAACATACTTTGAGAGAAACATGAGTGGCATCTGGTTGGGATTTTTCTGTTATGATTTTTTTTAATGTTTATTTATTTTTGACAGAGAGAGAGAGAGAGACAGAGCATGAGTGGGGGAGGGGCAGAGAGAGAGACACACACACACAGAATCTGAAGCAGGCTCCAGGCTCTGAGCTGTCAGCACAGAGCTCCACGTGGGGCTCGAACTCACAGACCATGAGATCATGACCTGAGCCGAAGTTGGACGCTCAACCGACTGAGCCACCCAGGTGCCCCCCCCCTTTTTTTTGAGAGACAGAAAAAGCATGTGCGTGCACGCACACACACCCACACACACATACACACACACACACACACACACACACACACACACACACACACACAGACATGAGTGTATGAGCAGGGGAGGGGCAAAGGGAGAGGGAAAGAGAATCTTTAAGTTTATTTATTTTGAGGGGGAGGGGCAGAGGGAGAGACAGAGAATCCTAAGCAGACTCCACACTGTCAGGGCAGAACCCGACTTGGGGCTTGAACTCAGGAACCATGAGATAGATCATGTGAGATCCTGACCTGAACCAAGATCAAGAGTCAGACACTGGCTGAGCCACCCCTGTAACCCTCTGGTTGGGTGTTGGCCAAATTTCATGATGATATAAATGCCCTTCTCTGCTTGAGTTTTTTGAATTGAGTGCCTGTAACTTGAAACTAAAGGAGCCCTTACCCAGAAGTTACTGAAGTAGCTTTATAAGGAGAGGTCTTAGCTATAAGACGAGGAATAGGAAATTATGGTATTTTTGGATCCAAGGGAAGAATGACTCCTTTCTCAACATATGCTTTCCTTGCTGGCTCCCACACACAAATGTATCCTAAGAAGAATAAATTTTGGAAAAACTTAAAGATTTAACATTTTTATTTTTTAAAAAAGTTTAGAGGTTATGATGAATCTAGTATCGTGCTCCCAGAGTAATTTAAGAACCATTAAATTTTGTTTTAGTTAATGTTTTGTTGCTAAGTATAGGTTTCTGTTTCCTGACTTGTATTTATATTTTTTAAATAAAGAATCTTTTTAGTCCTGATTAATAATTTGCCTCTTGGTTCAGAAGATTCAAGCGATAGTAATGATAAATTCTTAACAATTCATCATCAATATTTGGGATTACAAGCATATAAATGTATAATTAATTAAGTTTACAGAAATAAATATGGAGACAGAATTTTCATCCTCTTTCTTATAGCTTCATCACATTTTGGCTTTGTTCTACTTCATAGGCAGAAATAAAATTCTTATTATGGATTTGAATATCTTTTGTATGAGAAGAATTTTAAAAGGTTTATTTTCTTACCTTTAAAAATTTTTTACCAGTAGAAGAATATTGTGAGCATATGAATATTTTAATAGAAAGAAGAGCCCAGCTCCATCTACTTCTTATAGCAAGTAACATGTTCTTTGTAATTTTTTCTCACTGTGTAGCTTCAAAATAGTTTTAAACAGTCCCCTGCCCACATTTCACAGAAAGACAGACTTTAATGTTTATTTATTTTTGAGACAGAGAGAGACAGAGCCTGAACCGGAGGGGGGTGTGGGGGGTCAGAGAGAGAGGAAGACACAGAGTCCGAAGCAGGCTCCAGGCTCTGAGCTGTCAGCACAGAGCCCAACACGGGGCTCGAACTCACAGACCATAAGATCATGACCTGAGCTGAAGTCAGACGCTCAACCAACTGAGCCACCCAGGCGCCCCAAAGACAGACTTTAGACTACACTTCCCACCTTAATCTAGTCACCTCCATACTGATGAGGTAGAAGAATGATTTGTTGTGCTTTTTAGAAAATTAAATGCTTTTTGATTGTTTTACCTATTGTTAGCTTTTTCCATGACAAAATATAATTCATTACATATCATTGAACAAAAGGTTTATTTCAAACATTTTAATCATGGTGGAATCATATCACAACAGCCATGGTTATCAAAAGTGGTTTGTTAACTAAATTATGAAATATGTTCTTACTGTTAAACAGTATGGAACGGTTTTCTTGGTGATAACATTTGAAATCTATATTATATTTCTATTTCCTTTTTCTTCATGAAAGATTCCCATAAGGAAGATGTATTACTCTGTATGATACAATCGCCATGTAGCACCAAAAAACAACATTAAAATATTCATTTAGGATTGTTTAGTCTAAAATTTGTCAAAAGAATTTATGAAATGGAATTATGTCAAAAAAATACGAACTGTCACGGGCTGAGGGTAAAATCAGCAAAAATGATGGAGTGAGACATCAGAGGAACATTAATTGCAGTGGAGTGGTTGGCCTCTCCATTTGATGGACTTCAGTTAAAAACCTTTATAATTAATGAGCGCCTGGGTGGCTCAGTGAGTTAAGCATCTGACTCCTGATTCTGTCTCAGGTCACGCTCTCATGGTTCATAAGATCAAGGCCTGATTTGGGCTCTGTACAGACAGCACAGAGCCTGCTTGGGATTCTTTCTCTCTTTCTCTCTCTGCCCCTCCCCTGCTCACACTCTCTCTCTCAAAATAAATAAACATTTAACAAATTATAATTAAATAATTAGACAGTTTTAAAATAGCTCATTTTATTTTGAATAATAAAATATATTATGATAAAATATCTATTCATTGCTATGGTAATTCCTGAAATTGTAACAGTAAAATTATCTATAGCCATAGTAATAGTATGTTGGATCTCTGATTTAACAGAATTGAACATGTGGAATATGGTAACATGCATAGTGAGGTCTATATTTATTTATAGATATTAAGTTAAATATTTGTATCTTGGTGCGTGTGTACATATTGCAAAAACGAAGCCAAATCAAATTACTATATGATAATTTAGATTTGAGAGATGTGATTATAAACATTACTTTGAAAAAGCAAAAGGCCAAAATAGATCACTTTTGAACTTTGTAGATGAAATTAAACTTTCTTTGGGTTGCCTGAAATTAGTGTTAGGAGCATATTTACATTATTAGTAAAATTCCTCCCTACACAACCATTGAATCATTAGTTACCTGTTCTTGGCACGTCAGAAAAGTAACATGTCACTTTAAAAAATAACACTATATATCAAATATTTTTCTAAAAATCTGATTGTCTTAATTATTGATGACTTGAACTTTATATGCTCTGACAATTCCATTGGTTATTTTCACAAATTTTAAAATCTGTGCAAGATTCTAGTTTAGAAAATATAACTCTCTATGTCCATAATGGTACTGTTTTTACCATACATGTGACTTTTTGTGAGATGATATATTTGGTGCTTCTAGTCCTATTATTAATAGTTATGATTTATTAACTGGACAAATGTTTAGATTTTTTTTTGGTAAAACACAATTACACAATTTTTGCTTTGCTTGATTTTCAAAAAACTTATAATAACAAAAAAATGTTTCTGGGATGAAATATTAAACGGGAGACTCAGACAATGCCAAGTGATCCTCACATGTTGAGAACCAATTATCTCTACATGAGCTGGTGGGCAAAACATCCGGTACAAATGAAGAATCCTCAGTTGAGTGAAGATGTTTGTAATTTTCCTTTTTGATGTTAATAAAAATTTAAGATTTTGTGTTATTTCTGAATAGGTAGAGCTGTGAACCAGTTTTTTAACTTAAATAGGTCATTTTTATCAACTCTTCACATTTAACGTTTTTTTGCTTTACCTTTCCTGCTTCTATGGTGATCTGAGGAGAAAGGTATCACCTTGCAGTTACCTGAGGCAAGATTCAACAGGTTTATCTTTCGTTTGTTCTGTCAACTCTTTTATTTCACTGTTAAATTTGTAAGTGTGAGTTTGCTCTTTGGTGAGTCACAGATAGACACTATACCAGGTAAGTTGTTGCACAAAGGAAACTTTGCAGCAAATAAGGAGATCACAGGTGATAACTTCCAAAGCTGTGACTCCCTGGGCAAGGGTGAATGGGTTCTTTATTTAGGGTTAAGTTGAATATTTAGATAGAGAAGACATCATCATATGTAGGGATGGGTGTAAGGTCACACATGTGCGTTAAGGAAACATGCCTATACACACATTGCAAGTTATGTAAATGAAGCTTGTGTTCCTCCCTGGGTTGAGATATTAGTGTTATAATGAGGTAAAGGTCATTCCAGAGGTCACTCCATGGTCCATTGGTGCAGGTGTGAGTTGGGATTTCTTTCAAACTGGATTGGGTGGTCTGGGCCATCAGAGCTCTTCTTCTGGGCAGTTATTACATGGGGAGTAGTTTCAGTTTCCATCACAGGATGTTATACCCATAGGCTCTTCTGCCTGAGTTAAGAGATGAGCTGTAAAGAAAAGCTTAAGGAAAAATGTGGCATAGAGGTGAATGGATATAGCAGGTAGGCAGTAAAGGTCAGATCTTGGGGTCTGCCTGATGACAGATGGATTGATTGGCTGATGACTTCAGGTCAGTGCTATTTGTTTCTCAGATGCCCAATATACTAGAGTGCTAATTTTTAGAATTACCCTTGCTGCCACTTAAAGAAGCAAGGATATGTTTTCCCCTCAATGGAAGCCTGACAGGATGGCAGCAGTTAAGAGGAAAGAATTGCAGATCATAACCTGGCCTCTCTTCTGATCAACCTAGCCAGGACTGAGTATATTACAGATGCCCTCTCCAATCAGAAAACCTGAAGGAGCAAGCACAGGGTGGTGAAAGTGAGGTGAGGAATGGAGAGGAGCAAACATGGTAGAGGCCTTGGGATCTGGGGCAATAGGACCATTCCCTGCCTTTTCTGTGTCTAAATGCCAACTCTGACCCTTATTATCTATCGGTAAGAACGATCACGGGCGGAAAGTTGACTTTTCTATACGGTCCATTTTCTTCACGTAGGACATGGATGAAGACTCATGACAGAGAGACCCACAAAACTTGAGTCAGGGGTATGTCGTTTTTAAGGGATCAACATTTCCCTTTCTGTTCTAATTCCACAAAGTCTAAGAAGCAATTCCTGGAAATACTCATGATGTGTTTGGAGAGTAAGGACAATTTCCTCCTAGTATTTGGAATATTTAATGTGCTGCTTGAGTTGCAGGGGGGGAGGGTGGGATTCAGATATTTAATGAACAGACTTAACACACAATGTGCAATTTTTTTGTTTGTCTCACAACACCAATAAGGAGCTAACAGAGCTCACAAGCTCCTTTATAATGGGATGAATGACTGTTGTATTATAATTGCAAACAAAGCTGCAGATGCAATTCAAAATTCTTTTTATGCTTGCAAATATGCTGCTTATTGTTTCTTGTTTTAGAAGCAGCCTTAATTTGCACTGAAAATTCTGTTAGCATCTTATTTTCATAAGACCATGTATCTTTTAACATGGATCTATTTTTTTTCAATTGGTGAATACTTTTCTAGGAAAAATGTTTACTAAATTCATGAGGCCAGCACTATTCCTGCTGCTATAATTAAGGTACAGTACTTATACCTTAGTCATAAAAATATTCACTCCAGAAACTCATTTTATGGGCAAATTTTTAGTGTATAGCTTTCCAAAAAAGCTTTTGGGCATATTTTATTTATATATCCATATATACAGAAATGTGTTCAACATATTTTTTAAAACTTCTTCTTGGGAGTCATAAAGCAGATTTTCAGACAAATATTTAAATGAATAATATTAGAGAACTTGTAAATGTATATAATGGATGGATTATTTGAAATTCTTTACATTTTTTTTATTTCTAAAATGTTTTTACATCTGTATGAATGGGCTTTCTAAATAAAACCATAATTCATCATTAAAGATAATTTATTAGGAACTTTAGATATGTATCTTTTCTTTTTATGTACAATCAAACTTTTTTCTATGTTTTCCTAAATATGCTGGAGATATGTATGTCCGTGAATTAAACCAAACAATATTAGTTACAATATTCAAATTTAAATGACCGTTTACCATATTGTTATGAGTTTAACAGTGTGAACAAGTATGACTGTCATGATAACTCTGTAATGTAGAAAATGTTTATTTCCATTTTACAGATGAGAAATTATGGCACAGAGATTTATTTACTTGCCAAACCATAACGCTAGTGACTTATAGAACTAGTTCTAGACTATAGAACAGATTCCAGACTGTTTGAATCCATTGCCATATTTCTATCAAAAAAACTGAGTCACATTATTAATTCTGGTCAGCCTAATGAATTGGTTTGTTATTTTCCATCCACAATAAATTGCTTATTCTTGACGACAAAAAAAAAAAAAAAGTTACAACTTTCAGCTATAGAATTTCCCTCTGGATGGCCATCTAATGGCTGGGCATGGTCAATTTGTATTTTCCAAATATATTTCTCACTGTTGATTATAACATTGCTAAAATTAACTTAAATAATTAAATAAATCATCTATTGTCCTTATTTTAGATACTGGTACCATATTGGGTAATAATTATGAATCCATCATTTGGGAGACTTGTATCTGTATAATCATCATTTTAATTTGCCCCTGGGGAGATGATATTGGAGTCTACTATGAAATATTAAAAACAAAAAGGCCTTATTTCTAAGTAAAAGAAAGTTAAACACATTAAAGGCTTTATTCATAATTACCTTTGCTGTTCTGTACCAGAGAAGAAAACAACTGAAAACGACAATCAGCTAAGAAATAGTAAAAATTCCTCGGAAGAACCACTGAGGAGCTCCCATTGTGTTTACAGCTTGAAATGTTTCAGTTTATTTCTATTGTGTGGTATTTCTTAATTAATGTTAAATCGTGTTCTTGTGTAAGTCAGAGGCCATCTGTTGGATTGATGTTGCTCACCGGTGATGCCATAATTGTGAATCTTTCAGGACAGTCATCAAACCTAGTGCCTTCTTCCTTTCTTGCAGCTTGCCTTCCTGATTCCTGCTGCAAGAACTTGTTAAAGAGAGCAGGAGACAGCAATATTGTAGTGTTCTTGGAAATTTGCATGTAGGAAAGCAAGTAAATGCATATTCACCATGTGCATAGTTCATGGAGTGATGAGGACAATATGAGCCTCAGAGGGAATGATTGTTTCACAACAAGGAACTCATGCATTTCAAATTGCTCGACACCTGGGCTTGAAATAAGTCCATACTCCTGTTGGTAAATGCTACTGCTGGAGCACTGGCAAGAAGACTGACAGCTTGAAGGGGCATTCACAAAGTCATACAGCACGTTAATGTTGGTAATGTGTCTTTTTTTTTCCTGATTGGCGAGATAACAAGAAAAAAATTGGCCACATCTTCCTAGGTCTGCATCTGGTTGCATAGCACAATGCGGACAGAGATTCTGCATTGAGTTTATGGATTTTAATTCTCATTATTTCTGCTTGTACAAGTATATTTTGCTGAGAGTGTATAAAGCACTGAATATTATCTGGCATTCTATTTCTTTCATGTCCTTCATCAAATTATACTATTTTTATATCCTTTTACTTTTCTGTTGTATTTTCTCCACACTGTCTGGCCTTTGCCGTATAGAAGATTATAAATTCTTGTATGGAAAGGATAAATACCTGATTACTCTTTGTTCTGTGCACAAACATGCTTTTCAATAGATTTATTGGTTATATTGAGTACAAACTACTTAAAAATATATTAAGTATCTCTTTTCTTTCTCTGTCATTTATATATATCTCAACATATATATATATCCATATATACGTGTGTGTATGTGTGTATGTATATGTGTGTGTGTGTGTGTGTGTGTGTGTGTGTGTACAGAGGTAGTTCGCACAAATGCTTCTGAAATAAATAGATCTAAGACTCTTAACTCCCACTTTCCAACCCATTTATTCTTCTTAACATATGCCCCATAAGCTGTGTATTAAAGGTTTACTTTGGACCTTTTCAATTGCAACTACACACATTATCTTTGCAGTACTGGAAAAAAATAGAATTGAATCAGCTAATCACAGATCTGGAAAATAAACACACAGTGATTGTTCCTCTGAAACCTTAGAGAAAATCTGACAGCACACTCTGTAGCTATTCATATTACTTTTTTGAAAACAAGCCCTGTCTTTAATCTGTTATTTGGTTTCAAACCTGCTTTTGATCCATTATTCACTTTGAAATTCAAAGATTTGTTCAGACATTCACTTTAGCCATATATTCTAAAATTGCACCTACGGTTGAGAAAGATGAAGCTCTACAACAATAGCATTTTCTTAATTTCTCAGATCATAGAAACACATAGGAACTACCAAACTGCCAAACTCCTCTGGGCTGACTTCCCCTCAAAGAAGCACAATGATTGGGATTCAAGCAATTAGAAAACAATTAATTTTTGCATTGTTAGCTAAATACAGTAATAATGGAAACTGATAACTAAGTAAATATTGAAAGGTTCCCCAGCACTTCTTTCAATAAGCAGGAAAATTCGGGATGATCAGCATCTTATGTCGGTCTGTCCTAGTCCTTGTCCAATATGTCACATTTTTCTACAATGACCGAATAGTGATTAATTTGAGAAACAATATAACACAAGAAAAAAGGCCAACAAAGTATCCCATATTATTTACACCGGCTAGGATTCAGCACAGGATGACAGCCGACAGGAGCTGCTTACTAACAACAGAATTGCCTGGTGCTTCGGGGGTGCTGGATGGGAGCGGACTTTGCTTAGCTGAGGCCCAGGAGCTAAGCAGGAGCAGCCGAGGTCATCCCTGGGACTGGCTTGCACCGTAACGTTATTTTCCTAAAGTTTTCCAATCAGCAAATTAGTCTGCCTTCTTAGAGATAATGTGAGTAAAAGGAAACAAAGAAGCCAAACGGACTCCTAGGGAAAATTCCTCCCCACAGAAACTAAGGCGTGGGGAAATGACACTCATTTCTCACAGCATGAAAAAGCTACGTTGTGATTTGAAAACACCGTTGCTTTCTTAATGAACTAGATCCCTCCTGATAATCTTGTTTAAATGATTACTGTGGTTAGTGAATTCCCCTATTATAAAGCATTAGACAGTTCTACCTAGTTTTTAAATCATAAGAATTCTTAAAATCTCTGAATGAATGTGTTCCAAGTAATATGGCACTGATTTGAAAAACTATCTGTGAGAAATGCCCTTTTGTTACCAAAAAGGCCCTCAGTATTATTTTTGCTACGAAATGTTTTCAAAATAGGGATTGCCGTTTCCCACCGGCAAGTGGTGATCAATCCTGTTACGTCTAAATTGTATCAGTGCATGTCAGTGAAACTTCAGTCATCCTCATACAGAAACCACAATATTAACGTTTTATTTTGAAACAAAATTTGTAATTTTTATTGGTTCATGATCATGATTTTTGACCAGCCCTCAAAGAACTTAAACCATTTGTAATGGAAGTTTCAGATTTAAATACTGGCATTTATTTTAAATTATGTCTATCTTAGAGAGCATTCATAAAGTTTTAAGTGAATGCCTGCATCTAGTAATTTTTATAGGATGTATTTTTAAAATACACCTTATCATTAGGTGGACTAGTTGGTAATACCTATATTCATGGAAAATATTAACCATCTCTTCCTCTTTATCTAATCTCTGTGTGGAGTATCCTGCTTCTTAAAACTGTTTTCCTATTTTCCTCATAGTTTTTTTTTAATGAATGTATATAACGAATGTATAATTTAATGTCTGGGGCATGTTTCAGGGACAGGATATGTGTCATTTGAAGACAATTCACAGGCGATAATTATCTCATTAACTATCACTGTTGAGAAGCATACAAACTCCCACCTCATTTGACACCCTTCTTTTTCCACTCCTAACAGAATCTCCACTTTCCTCACGCCAAACATCTTCTCTCTCATTCATCCCGGCAACGCAACTCTTGCATTAACCCCAGTGTTGCTCACAAGTTTGCAGATGATGCTTTACCCTCAAGGCTGATTTGAACTATATTTCAAAGAAGTCTTTTTCAACTCCCAGTGTTAGAATTTGTTGACGTACATTCTGTACCCAGATTGCTGCTTTCTTTCTTGCTTTCTCACCATTCAAATTGAGCGGCTTGAATAAAGGGACCGTGCCTCACCATGCCATTGGAAAGGCACTACTATAATATAGTCCCTGCAGTCTTGACACTTACAACCTAGTATAATGAGCTGGCTACTCATCCTTCATCCATTTGCAACGTATGGCTATTTCTGGCTGTTCTTCAGTTTCTGTCCTGGATCCTCATCTGTTTTTTTCTGTGTTCTGCATATCCTCCTGGAGCAGCCCAATATACTCATTTTTTTTCTGCTATCGTGCATTCTAACTTGTAAACCCAAATTTCTAGACCCTAAATTGCATATCACTCATGGTTGGCTCTTCATGAATTCTCTATTAGTACCTAAAATTACTAGTAAAATAATGTGAATAAATTCTCTGTCTTCCCCCCAATTTCCTTCTTGCCTTATTTTGATGAATGGCCCCATAGTCTACTAAATTTCAAACTAGATTTTGTGAATTATCTATAATTCGTCCCTAGGACAATAGTGTTGTGTTAATGCTTCCTTTTAATATCTCTCAGATATAGTCTTCCTTTTTTATTAAAATTTTTTTAAACATTTTATTTATTTTTGAGAGAGACAGAGTGCGAGCAGGGGAGGGGGAGGGGTAGAGAGAGAGGGAGACACAGAATCCGAAGCAGGTTCCAGGTTCCTAGCTGTCAGCACAGAGCCCGACATGGGGCTTGAACCCATGAACCGTGAGATCTTAACCGACGGAGCCACCCAGGCACCCCAGATACAGTCTTCCTTTTTGTCTCCTTTGCCATTGCCTCGTTTCAGGTTTTTCATTTCTCCTGTCTATAATCTCCAGAGCACCCATCCCCTCACTAATCTCCCTAATCCATTTTGCCTTCTTCTGATCTGTTTCGACTGTATTTTAGGAGTAATCTTTCTGAGATTAAAATCTGAATCTCTTTTGTCAGTCGTTTTTTAAGTTTGCCCATTTTCTTCAGAATAAATTCCAATTTTCTTTTTATATAATATAAACTCCATAGTCTTTGACACGGCTTTTCAACTATTCCAAGTTTTGCTCTTCTTTCTTTCTCTTTTCCACCACACACACAGCCTATGGTAAAAACATATATATATACATATATATATATATATATATACATATATATATGTGTGTATATATATATATATATAATATATATTTTTTCATTTTATCCATAAATGCACATGCTTTCATATTTCCCTAGGAACATCTATCTAGCATTTTCTTGTTTATGTTTTTTTTTTTCCTAAACACAGCTCATAGTTTTGTACCTCTTTGAGGACTTTACTGCCATTCCCAAATCTAAGTAGTTTTCCTCTCTGCTTTTCTGTATCTGTGCATATTCCCATACTTTCAGTACTAATTCCATATTCAATACATGAGCTTTTCCAGCTAAACATAAATTGTTGAGGACTGAGGCCATATCTCATTTCTTGTGTTTCCATAATTTATTGCATTGCTTTATGTATTGTAGACATCAATAAATATTTTGAATATTCGAACAGTACCATGCTTTGGGCTTTCCTTCCTCTTACGGTGAATGTCATCTCCTTCTCATACTCACTCTCTGCAATCTAAATGCCCTCCATTTATGGTTCAGTGCCATCATCTCCTTTAGGACACATTTGCTGACTGCTCCAGCTCTCCAACTTTAACGTAATTCAAGTATATCAATTATGATGACACTTTTTTCAATCTTTATTTATTTTTGAGACAGAGAGAGAGAGCACACACATGCATGGGGGAGGGGTAGAGCGAGAAGGTGACACAGAATCTGAAGCAGGCTCCAGGCTCCCAGCTGTCAGCACAGAGCCCAACGTGGGGCTTGAACTCACAATCTGCAAGATCATGACCTGAGCCGAAGTCAGATGCTTAACTAACTGAGTCACCCAGGCACCCCATGATTACACTTTTATAACACTCTTGTGTTAGGATAGAAACAGATGAATCTAATTTTCTCTCCACTCAATTTGTGGGTGTATCTCTAATGCTTGGACAAAGAATCTAGAGTGGGAAGCAGAAGTTGTGCACATAGACCCAACACTGTTCCTTGCTCTACACTTTTCTGTATGATTTCTTACTTAATTCTCTCTTTCCTCATCATACACAACCCCAGTGTGCAAAAAACCATGGGAATCATAGAATTTAATGCAATTCAAAATGATGATTTTTTTCCCATTCAATATTGTTTTCAGCAGAATTGGGATAAATACCCTTTTCAGTCTCTGGCTTCCTCAGCATTTCTTCTCAAACATACTTTTCTACATTTTTTTTGCGAGGTTTTCTATTAACACGTTATGTTATTGACGTCACAGAAATGTAGAATTGTAATGCCAGGAGGTGTGTCTTTCTATTCTCCAGTTATATTGCTATACTACATAGATTAATAGCTGGCACTTGAGTGGCAAAAAAAGGAATAATACAGGATATGTGGTATAATAAGAAAGTGCTCTCCATGTGTATCAAAACTATACTTCATGAGTGTATCCATGGAGACAAGTGGCTTTAATGAATTCCCTGAGTGAACATAACTCCTTGTAAAGAGCTAATGCAGATGCCACAAATAAAGATTTCGATAAACTAGAAAATAGTATCTCAAATCATTATTCTTTATCCATGTGGAAATAGTTTGGTAAAATGGTCATGTTTGTGGGTAGAGTCAGACAAACTGGGGCCAAATACTAGTTTCCTCCATCCTGTATGAGTGATTTTAGACAATTCTACTGATCTCTAAATCTCATTAGGAAGAATCAGAATAATAGAACAACTCATAGAGATATTGTGAGGACTGAATGTTAAGTATATATATTAAGTAAGCTAGTAGCATGTGAGATATGGACAAAACACAAAGAATATGTTAAATAAAGGTAGGTAAGTAAGTAGCATGCATGTGTGAGATAGAACAGAACTTATAAGGTGCGCTAAATAGAAGAAGTTAGTAATCTATAACATATACTAAAATTAGAATAGGGGTGCCTGGGTGGCTCAGTCGGTTAGGCGGCCGACTTTGGCTCAGGTCATGATCTCATGGTTCACGAGTTCAAGCCCCGCGTCAGGCTCTGTGCTGATGCCTCGGAGCCTGGAGCCTGCTTTGGATTCTGTGTCTCCCTCTCTCTCTGCCCCTCCCCTGCTCATGCTCTGTCTCTTCTCTGTCTCTAAAAAATAAATAAATGTTAAAAAAATTTAAAAAAAGTTAGAATAAACAGAAATGTGAGTGCTGTTTGTAGATAGAAGGTGCTGGAAAGACCAAATCATGATCATACTTCTGCCTGGCAGCTCCTATTTGGCACCCGTTTGGTGATAGCACCATCCTCTTCTGGCCCCACATATGTTCTACCCCCAAAGTATGCAAATAAAATCCACAGCAGTTTAGCAGGTGAATCTGTGAGCCACACCTGTGGCCACATACTGGTCATGCTGTATGTTGGAGCACACGTGCATTAGATTTATCAGGACCCAATTGGTAAACTCTTCTACCTTCTCTACTTGCTATCTATCCTGAATATGTTAATTAATTCCGTTGCTTTCCCCTTGCTTCTCATTGTGAGATTTACACTGATTTAATAAACGGTGTGACTTAAGCAATTTAATTTGGTCAGTCCCATGACTCACAGCGTAACTTCTCTGGCTGTGACTTAGGGATTGTCAGAGTAATGGGGTGGTTTCTCATACAAAGTACTCTAAAGAAGTAAAAGATGGGGAAGGAAATCAGCAAGCACTTCATATGAAAAGATATAAATGAGTAAATATGTGAAAATTGTATTGCAATTAGTGACAAATCAAACACTAATAAAAATTAATAAAGTCATTTTTACTTCTTATGTGTGCAAATTTAAAAAAGAATAATAATGGTGAGTGTCAACAAGGATATCGAAAAATGAGTGTTCCCTGTAGATATACACATAGATGTACATATACATATAGTACAGATATAGATATATCATTACAGATAAAGATAGATATAGTTGGAACATAAGTTAATAAAAGCTTTTGGAGTGAAATTTGGTAATATATATGGAATCACATAAAATGTTCCATAGTGTTTGACCTGGCAATTACACTAGTAATATATCATATGATATATCCACTGAAAATGTTATTGATACATTAATTAATGTGCTAAATATTAATTCTGTATTTCTAATTCAGAGTACATATAATAGAATGTTTTTTTTTTTTGAAATTCAAATGCCTTTGTATGGTTATATATACCAACAATACCCAATAGGAAATTTGGTAACTGATATTGGTACATCGGGATGGAAAGAATATTTTTGTGTTTTTCTTTCCTTTGTCTTTTTGAATGCCTGAATTTATTATGTTCCTACAAAAAATATGGATACCTTGTGTAAAATATATATTAAAACCTACTTTATTTTTAATTTTCTTATTGTAAAATATAATGCAAATACATAAAATACAAATACTCAGCTTAAGAAATAATTATAAAGCAAATACCCATGTAACCAGCTTGACAAAGAGAAAAGTGCCCACTCCGGAAGCATTATCATACCTGTTCTTGATCCCCCTCATTGGATCTGCTCCATTGAACAACTATCTTTCTTTTATGGGAATTATTTATTTTCATATTTTCTTCTTTAAAAGATGAAAGAAATTCTCTCCTATTTCTAGTTTCTGGGAGCTCTTTGTTTTAATGATTTTATCAAATGCTTCTCTCAATCTATTAAACAACCATATGATTTTTAAAGTCTGTCAATCTGTTGATGTAATGAATTAAAACTGCTTGCTTTCTAATCTTAGACACATTTTGCATTCTTTCCATGGACCCATATTGTTCATATTAGATTTATTTTACTAACATTTGCATGTTTTCATGAGTGAGATATTTCCGCCAATTTCATCTCTTTGTAGTGCCCTGTCAAATTTTGTTATCAAGTTCAGGCTACCTCATGAAAAAAGTTGGAGAATAAACTGCAACTATCTTTGCCTAGTCTTTGGAAAATTTTATGGGACATTAGGGCAAGTCCTTAGGTAGTCAGAACAACGGCTTCCCAAAGATGCCATTTTCTAATCCCCTGAATCCAAGAATACATTACCTTATAAGGGCAAGAGGGACTTTGTAGACATGATTAAAAATGAGGACTTTGAGATGATGAGAATATTGTGGACTATCCAGATAAACCCAATCTAATCATATGAATTAAAAGAGGGGAAAAGGTTTCTTTGCTGTGGTCAGAGAAAGCGTGATACCAGTATGAGGGCCAGAGAGATGCTATATTGCTGGCACTGAAGATGAATTTAAGGGGTCAACATCAAGGAATGAATGTAGCCTCTAGAAACTAAGAATTGAAAAGAAACAGATTGTCCTTTAAGAATGCAATCCTGCCGTGATCTTGATGTTAGCCTAGTAAGATTAATGTTGCGTTTGACCAATATGTATTGTAAAATTTACAATTTTACAATTATGATATAAAATTAATTTTATAATATGTGTTGTTTTAAGCCACTATGTTTGCGTCAATTTGTTACAGCAGCAATATGCAACTAATACAATGTATTTTATAAATTTTATTGGAATTGGTGTTGAAGTTATAGGGCCTTGAGTAATATTGATGGAAGATATTTGAATGCTGATTTAATTTGGTCTATGGATTAATTTATATCTTATTTTTTTAATTATTTAAATGACATTTAATAATTAATTTTTGAAGAATTCACTTATTTTTCCCTAAATTTTAAAACCTACTGCATACATTGCTCATAGTATGTATATTATCTTTTAACGATTATATGTTGAAAACACAAAATGACATCCACCATCTTAACAAACTTTAAGTGTATAATTCTGTGTTGTTAACTAGAAGCACATTGTTGTACAGCAAATCTCTAGAGCTTTTTTTTATTCTTGCCTGACTGAAACTCTATATCCATTGAAAAGCAACTCCTCATTTCCCCCTCCCCCAGTCCCTGACGACCACCGTTCTACTTTCTATTTCTATGAGTTTGATTACTTTGGATACATCGCAGAATTAAGCAATATTTTTGTTCTGTGACTAGTTTATTTCACTTAACATAACATCCTCAAGATTCACCCATGTTGTACCATATAACAGGATTTCCATATTTTTAAAGTTGAAAAATATATCATTGTATGTATACACTATATTTTCTTTATGCATTCATCAGTTCGTGAACATTTAGGTTGTTTCCACCCATCATCAATTTTTAGTCTTCTTTCAAGAAATGTTTATTAAAGGGGCTCCTGGCAGGCGACTCAGTCTGTTCAGTGTCTGACTCTTGGTTTCGGCTCAGGTTATGATCTCATGGTTTGTGGGTTCCTACCCTCATGGGACGCTGTGCTGACAGTGTGGATCCTGCTCAGGATTCTCTCTCTCCCTCTGTCTCTGCACCTCTGCCAATTGAGCACCCGCACTCTCTCTTTCAGAATAAATAAATAAGCTTTAAAAAGTGTCTATTAAAGTCCTTTGCTTATTTTTTTATGAGGCCATTTGGCTTTTGCTTAAGTCGAAGGGACTCTATTTTTATGGATATTAATCCATTGTAGTATAATAATAGTCTGCCTTTGTATATTTACCTTTATAGTTTTATAAAAGTAATTTTTTAAGTTTATATATTTATTTGGACAGAGAGTGCACACGTGAGTGGGGGACACACAGAGGGAGACAGAGGATCTGAAGCAGGCTCTGTACTGTCAGTGCAGAGTCCCATGTGGGGCTTCAACTCACTAACTGTGAGATCGTGACCTGAGCCAAAGTAGGACGTCTAACTGACTAAGCCACTTAGGCATCCCAAAGGTAATTTTTATGTTTTATATTTATATATACTGAGCTTTATATTTTAATATGCTTTGTTGTTGTTGTTGTTAGCATCCTTTTGTACCAACTCGAAGGACTCCTTTTAGCATTTCTGTAAGGCAGGTCTAGTGGTGATAAGCTTCCTGAGCAGTGCTCCAACCAACGAGGTCTGACATGTCCTCAACTCTTCTCTTTCTACCCTGAGAAAGAAGTCACAAGCCCAAGGTTCTCTTCTGGCAATGAGCTGTGCTGACATCGGGGAGGGGCTGATGTGGATAAAGTGAAATTGCTCTTCCTGTCCATTTCAATGTGGCTTTCCTCAGCCTTTTGCTTGCCTGAGGTATTGAAACATTCTAACTGGATTTTGGAAATCTCATAAAGGTATTACGATCTGTATTTCATTGTTAAATCATTATTTCTGTTGGATATTGAGTTCTAGGACTCCTTATTCTTCCACCTGGCTCACACAAGTCCTATTATCTTTTAAATATTGACATGCCTCTCATTCATGTTCCCTTTTAATCCATGTTATGGTTATTTTTTTTCTTTTTCTCATTTCTTTTCCATTTTAAAATTTTATTTTATATTTGTAGGGCTTTATTTTAGTTCATTAAATTCTTCCGGTGTTTTAATTTCTCTTAATAGTGCCTCAGTGCATCGATATTTTATGTTCATGCAATAATTTCATATGCCTATTTACAATACTCTTTAATTTCCATCCTATTTCTTCTTTGGCCCCTGTTTTATGTAGAAGTATATTTTGTACTTACCAAACAGGTAAGAGCTGTTTTGTTATATTTTGTCACTGTGCTCTAAATTAATTCATTGTACTCAGACACTATCCTATGCATGCTTTTGATCCCTGAAACTTTTTTTTTGAGAATTGCTGCATGTTTTAATATGTGGCATTAAATGACATTATTGGTGTGCTTTATAATGTGCATTATTCAGATATTGGATATGTTATTCTGTAATTATTTGTTAGGCCAAATTTGCCCATCATGTACTTATGCATTAGATCTTAACGATATTCCTTTGTCTTCTTGTACTATTAGTTACAGGGAGAAAAATATTTAAAAATATCCCAATATGAGAGTTTTCTATTTCTTATAGTTTAGTCAACTTGTTTTCTTTATTTTTAAGCAGTATTCTTTTTTTTTTTTTTTCTAGTTAGGTTATTTATTTACTTTGAAAGAGAGAGAGAGAGAAAGATAGCAAGCTGGGGAGGGCAGAAAAAGAAAAAGAGAGAGATGGGGCGCCTGGGTGCTCAGTTGGTTAAGCGTCTGACTTCGGCTCAGGTCATGATCTCATGGTTTGTGGGTTTGAGCCCTGCATCAGGCTCTAGGCTGACAGCTCAGAGCCTGGAGCCTGCTTCAGATTCTGTGTCCCTCGCTCTCTGCCCCTATCCACACTGGCAGTATGCAGCCCAATGTGGGACTTGAACTCACAAACCATGAGATCATGACCTGAGCCTAAATCTAGGGTTGGTTGCTTAACTGACTGAGCCACCCAGATGTCCCACTAGTCAATTCTTTTTCTCTATGTCATTAGGTTCATACATTATTAGATGGATACATAAGTGAAATAGTTCTCTCCTCCTGATGAAATGTAAACAATTATTAAGTAATTCTCTTTATTAATTCCCTTTGATTTAAAGTTGATGTGTCTAAATAACAATGTAACTATTCTGTATCTAAAGATAATTTTCAGGAAACATTTTTCCATCATTTCATTTTCCACATTTTTCTCTTTATAATTTATGTGGCTTTCCTATAAGAGCGACACTATTAGGTTCTGAATATGGTTTCTGTTACAAAAGCATTTAGTCCATGGTTAATACAATTATTGAGGTATTTGGTTTTAAATCTTTCAATCTACTTTTGTGTTATCTATTTGAAGAAATAAAAGTGAAAGGAATAAATAAATAAATGTATAGAAAAATATAAATACAGATTGTTTAAATCTATAGCAATAATGTATGTGTCGTTAAAGAAACAATATGTATTATTGTTATGAGTTTTGAATCTGTCTCATTTACTTTAACACCACACATTATTAAGAGTATGCATTAATACAATCTTTATTTATATTTTCCCATGAACTTATCACTGTCTTTGGCCTTCAAGGTTTTGGCCTCTCAGACCTTACATTTGAGGTCAATTTTCTTTGGACTTCAGTAGATTATTTAGAATTTCCTTTATTGTGGTTGTGTGGATGGCAAATTTTCTTAGTTTATGTTTGTGATGAATGTCATTTTTTTCCCTCCTATTGAAATTGCTTTCTAAAATATATTTTCATTATGAAATTCTAGGCTGGCTTGTATTTTCTTTTAGCATAGTGAAGATATATTTCCACTGTCTCCTGGCTCCAGTTTTTTCTGTTGGGAAGTTATCTATCCCTCTGTTCCTCTCTAAAATACTCCATCCATTATTTTCTTGTAACATTGAAGAGACTGTCTTTTGCAGATTATTTTTTTAAATTATAAGGTTTTTGTGTGAAATATTTTTGTACATAATTGGTTTTTCATTACTTGTAGAACAGTCATTTATTGTCTTCTAAAATAACACTGATGCCATTTTTTCACTCTCCTTTCAAGACTCATTAGCTATAGGACAAATTTATTCTCTTATATATGCATTCTATAGGTAATTATATATTACATATATCATACATATGGTATCTCTTTTATATTCTTTACCAGTGCCCTAGATAATTTCATCTCATCTATTACCTGGTTAACTAATTTTCTCTTTAGCTTAGTCTAATAGTCTCTCAGTTATCAAATGTTTTCATTCCCATAACATCTACATTTCTTTTCCAAATTTCCACTGATCCTCTGTTGAGTTTTATTTTCTTCATAGATATCTTCAAGCCTGTTGTTGTTTTAAATTTCCTTAAACATGGTTAATTGATAGCCTGTATTTGTTTTTCTAGTAGTTGAATTTTCAAAGATTTGTTTCTGTTTTCTTTTTACTTTCCCTGCAGTTCTCACTCATGGTGTCTTTTTATTTCCTTCTGTGTTGGATTTTCATGGACTATGTGATGTACATCAATCTTGAGATGTTATCTATAACAATAATGGGAGAACCGGGTTGAAGTTTCCTTTCCTTTAGAATGTAGTGACTTGTTTCAGTCAAGAACCTGCAAGCAATATTGGTCTAGAACCCGTTTAAACCAATTTCATGGCTTAAGATTTCCTAGACTGTCCAAGCAAAATTCTGTGAGAAAGCAGTTTCTTCATTTCTCAGTTTCATCCTGAGGGTGTTCTCCGAGGTTCCAGCATATTGTAGGGAAGGTAATTTTTTGGACTCACTACTTTTAGTTTTTCTGTGCTTTGAATTCAACTAGTCTCACTCAATGGAAAGTTCAAATATCTGAAAATCTGCATATGTCCTCAGGCAAAGGTAGATTTAGAATTCATGTATTTCTCTGAATTTCATTTTCTTTGTGGTATTTCTCCACTGTCTTGTAGTTCCTGATACTCTTATAAAATTTTTAGTAATATATTTCATCCTGATGTTATTCCCCTCTTCAGAGAGAGATGTAGTCCAAATATTCTGGCCTGCTATTTCCAGGAACAGAAAATCAGAAATGAAACTTCAGTGTGTACTACAGACTATAAAACACATTTTTTTTTTATTTTTTTTTTCAACGTTTATTTATTTTTGGGACAGAGAGAGACAGAGCATGAACGGGGGAGGGGCAGAGAGAGAGGGAGACACAGAATCGGAAACAGGCTCCAGGCTCTGAGCCATCAGCCCAGAGCCCGACGCGGGGCTCGAACTCACGGACCGCGAGATCGTGACCTGGCTGAAGTCGGACGCTTAACCGACTGCGCCACCCAGGTGCCCCGAAAACACATTTAATTTGAAAAGATTTTTATGTTCTGGGGCACCTGGCTGGCTCAGTTGACAGAGCATGTGGTTCTTAATCTCAGGGTTGTAAGTTCAAGTTCCACATTCAGTGTGGAGCCTACTTACAAAAAAAAAAAAAAGATATTTATGTTCAGAAGGATTATTATATTCTTTTTAAATATCTTGATTGAGGTATGATCAACAATTAAAAAATATATATGTTTATATGGTACAATGTGATTTTTTTAAAGATGTATGATGTATATATTGGGAAATTCTTACTACAGTCAAGTTAATTAACATATCCACCACCTCACATAGTTAATTTTTGTGTGTTTGTATGAGAATACTTAACGCTTCCACTCTTGACAAATTTCAAGTATTCAATACAGTCTTATTAACTAAAATCACCATGCTGTCCATTAGATCCCCAGAATTTATTGATCTTAAAACTGAACTTTTGTATTCTTTGACCATCTCCCCATTTCCCCCAACCCTCAGCCCTTGGCAACCATCGTTCTGTTCTGTTTTATGAATTTGACTTTTTTAGATCACACATGTAAATGAGATCATACAATGTTTGTCTTTCTGTGTCTAGCTTATTTCATGTAGAATAATGTATTTTAAATACAAATTATGTAATAGAAATATGATTATTCTGAAATAATGGTTACTTTTAATATAATTGTAGGGGGTTCAATTGGTAAATATGTCAGAAAACACAAGTTTTCTTCCCCTTTCATTAGTGCCTTAAACTGTTAGGTTTGAAACTGACAAGAATACTGGCCACTATACCATCTAAGAAAGAAGATTTTTAAGTTAAAAAAAAGGTCTTTATTCTAAAAATAATCACAAAAATGGAATGGGTGTTTACTTAGGTCTTCCACTGATGCTATAAACAGCTGCCTGATTCTTGACAACTAAGACACTCTTTTCTTTTTTATTTTTTTAATATTTATTTATTTTTGAGAGAGAAGGAGAGAGAGAGAGAGAAAACACGAGTGGGGGAGGGGCAGAGAGAGAGGGAGACACAGAATCTGAAACCGGCTCCAGGCTCTGAGCTGTCAGTGCAGAGCCTAACGCGGGGCTCGAACTCATGGACCCTGAGATCATGACCTGAGCCGAAGACAGACGCTCAACCGACTGAGCCACCCAGGCACCCCGACAACTAAGAGAGTCTGACCCTGAGATCATGACCTGAGCCGAAGACAGACGCTCAACCGACTGAGCCACCCAGGCACCCCGACAACTAAGAGAGTCTTAAGGAAAGAGACAAGACCTCACGATAGCTTGTGTGTTCTTTTAAAATCAACATTAATATGAACTTGTGGTAAAATAAACATCTTCTATATACTTCTTTTATTCAGGGGACTTGACAGTTGGATATTATGAGTTCCAGAGTGTGCATACAAGTTTCATATATAAGAATGCCTTGCTACAACATGTGACAGTTTGTCAAGGAGAAGGCAGTTTACTATAAACTTGTCACATGACTGATCATGGTTGAAAAACTTTGTTTTGCTGATTTCTATAAGCATTCTATAAGATGTTTTGCTCTTTTATTTATTTTAATAGAATAATAAAGGCAGATATTAAAGAGGTCACTATAGAATCACTTGCCAGTTGAATATAATCCGATATTTAATAGCCAATTTTTTTGGCATGGTGCTTTGAATTTCCCAAATACATATTTTTTCCTTTTACCTTTATTTTCAATACTAAAATAACTTTTTTTAGCTCCAGATTACATACTGTATATACAAATTTAATAGAGGTCTGTTCCCTTGGGCAGTTTCAATTTGATCAACAAACACTTTTTGTGATTGAGTGCAAATTATGTATTAATTAAACCTTTTAGAAGGAAAACAATCTAAAATAGAGAATAATAGACATACATGGTTTTCTTTTTTTGTTTGTTTCAGCTTTAGAGGTATAACGATGTATAATATATAAATTGCACATCATGGTGGTTTGATATACATATTTTATTTAAATAAACCTTTGTTTAAGTTTATTTACTTTGAGAGTAAGAGAGAAAGAGCATGAGCAGGGGAGGGACAGAGAGAGACGAAGAGACAGAATCCCAAACAGGCTCTGTGACGTCAGTGTAGAGTTCTACCCGGGGCTCAGACTCACAAACCAAGAGATCATGAACAGAGTCTAAACCAAGAGTAAACACTTAACTTGGCTGAGCCACTCAGACACCCCTCTCCTACTGGTTTTAAAGGAGCAAACTGAAAGTGGTGGAAAGGGCCATGTGACAGGAAATGATGGATGATCCGTAAGGGCTGAGAATAGGCCTTGGTTGACAACAGTAAGAAAGCAGGAAGCTCAGTCTTACAGCCACAGGGAAGTGAATTCTGCTAACAACTAGTGAGCTTGGAAGAGGTTCTTGGGCCACAGGTGAGATCATAGCACTGAATGATACCTTGATTTCAGCCAGGTAACATGATGAGCAGAGGACTCAGCAAAAAAGTATCTCATTTCTTTCCCCACAGAAATGGCGAGATAGTAAATCCATGTTGTTTAAGCCACTAAAATCTTGGTAATTTGTTGCATAGTAGTAGAAAACTAGTACAGCAAGTCAAAAGAAATACTGGAGATGCAATTTCATAATTTCTATTGCTCACTGTTCATCTTTGGCAAACATTTTGCAATGGACAAATTAGTCTTGGGGAAAATTCAATATCAACTTAACTTACAAATTTTAACTCAAAGTTGTAAAAATATCAATTATAGTTCAGTTTAAAATTTTGGTTTACTTTCCCCACGACTATATCTCAAATAATAACACTGCAGTCTAAGATGTTTTTTGGATAGGAAAATAAGCAAGACCTTCCTCCTGGTGTCTTCTAGCATTGTGATTCTGTGATTTTAGTGGTGTGGATTAAACAAAGTTATTTAAGCTTTCCAAGCCTCAGTTTCCTCATCTATAAAATTTAGATTATATTTCTCACAGTCTATTTGATATCAAAAGTTCTATAGTACTCTGATATTTTGGCGAAAATATTACTAATGTATTTTGAGGAAAAAAATCAGAATTTATCTCTATTGACCAAGCAAATAAATAAAAATCAGTAGTGAAAAAACTTGCACTACTGAGAAAACCCAAATACTTTAAGGGGAACCAAGGGCTACATCTTTTGATTCCCTTTTTTAGGAAACAAACAACTATATGTAAACTCGTAGGAGTGGTGAAAAGCATTTGTGTGAGCACCAAGAAAACTTAAAGGAGTACTGAGATCTTTTCCTTTAATACTGGGTTTCTTTTTTTCTCTGTTACAAGACCTATGAAAGCTCAAGAAACGAAGTAGAGGTGAGGATAAATTCCATTCCAATTCAATTCTGTAAATATTCTATAATAAATAGATTAATGTGAACATGAAAGTCGAATGAAGTCAATACCATTAACTCATGGAAAGCATAATTATAATCAGGTCGATTCCCACACAGGAGTATCATTCATTTTACCATATAAAAGAAATGTAAGACAATTAACAGTTTCCAAATTAGCTTGATGAGAGAAAACCTACAATAGAGCAATCCATTACTTACTAATGAAGTTACATTCCATAAAGGAGTTCCTCCAAGGAATTTCCTTTTGAAATAATATTTATGTACAGTTTAGCAGAGGTGAGCATTGATTGCTTATCTCAATTGCAAATTTAGCAAGTTCCCCAGAGGAAAAAGCACACAGATTGTTAGACTGAATTGTTGTGGGTGGTTTAAAGTTATGAGGAAAGGCAATGCAAAAATAGAAACCATGTGGGTTTCTTTATTGTGTTTGAAGAGAATGTTACTAATTTATTTTTCCTATAAAAATTCAATGAAATTAGAATTTACGTTTTGCTTCCAAATTGGCAATAACAAAGGGGGAATTAAATTAACCAGTTTGTTATATTTATCAGTACTATATTGTTCACTTTAGCTCAAACACTGAACATGAGTGCTGACTCCGTGGCAGAAAATACTAGATAAAGAGAAATACATGAGAAACCTTGATATAAAATAGTGAGTTATTAACTATATGTATGAATGTGAATTTCAAACAGTCAATAATGATGTTGTTCTAATGTGTATCGCACAGCTAGATGCCTTGTGGAAGTACAAAGAAGCATATGATATCTCTGACTTAGACACTTACAATGAAGTAAGTTATTTATAAACATATGAGTTATTTCAAATCCTTAATAGTCTATCATTCACTCATCTACACAATAAATAAATTCTAGCAGATACCGGGTGCTGAGAAAGGACATAATTCCTGCCATCATGGAATTTACTGTGTAATGAGAAGAGCAGAAAATAAAAATGCAAACAAACAACTATAAAATTACAAATGTGCTCTCTGAAGAAATTCAAAGAGTTCAGTGATAAAAGAAAAATAGATAAGGGGGGCTGCTGAGTATATAGGAAGTGGGAGAATACATGCCTTTTTTGAATAGGTGCCATTTACAATGAGATGGGAAGTTTAAGAAAGGAACAACTATGTAATGAGCCCAAATAATGCCTTCCAGGCAGCGCAAATGGTCTGTGCTAAGATGGAAAAGGACTCGGGGTATTTAAAAGATGTAGAGAGGTCCGTGTGATTGGAGCATAGGGAACCAGAATAAGAGTTGTTTAAAATGTGGTTGAAAAGGGTACATGAGGTTTCTAGGCCATGTGCATGATTTTAGATTATATTCAAAGTTCCACGAGAAGTCAATAGAATAATTTTATGAGGTATGTCATGGTTTAATTCATGGCTTTAAGAAAAGATGACCCCAGGGTACCTTGCATTGTACAGATTATTGGTAGTTATAGTGTGAAGGATCAGAGTAGAAATCTGGAGACCTGAGACAGACGATGGCAACAGTTCAGCCAGATGTGTCCTGAATTACAACAGTGGTGCTGGATACAAAGACAAGGAGAACATTAGATTTATTTGGATGGGGTCATTAACAACACTTGCCAATATTTTGGATAGAGGCAGATAGAGGAGAGGGACCAATAAAGAAAGCCCCCAGAGTTTTTTGCCTGAGAAGCTGTATGAATGATTGTGTCATTTACTGAAATAAGAAACACATCCAGGTTTCATAAGGAGAAATTATCATGTCCACTGTGGACATGTTACTTTTGAGATTTGTAAATAAAACTAGAAAGTTGGCTTTGGGAATAGGCAGTACAGAGATCCAACAAGAAATTTAAGAGTCATTAGCAGCCGTAGGAATAGAGTGTAGACAACAAAGAGCAAAAGGACTGATGAATAAGCCCTGGAGACTCCAACATGAAGCTGTCAGGGAGGTTATTGGAAAGGTTATTAGAAAAACCAAGATAAGATCGATGTCCTTGAAGCTAAGAGAGGAGACGGGTTTCAGAAGAAGGAGAAACTCGGCTGTGATAAAGATTGTGGAGAAATAAAATGAGGACAAAAAATGATCACTGAATTTGGCAAAAGTCCTAGAGGTCTTGACAAAAGATGTATCAGTGTAATAATGGAGAAAGAAGCAAAATTGTGAATAGAAAGTGAGGAAGTGGAGTCTGCATGTGTAGACAGTTCTCTCTGAAATGTCATCCATATAAGCATGGAAATGGAATAGTAGCTGGAAAGAATGGTAGGGAAAAAGAATTTTTTCTAAAGGACTATGAAATAGTATGAATATTCTCCTGGAGAGGGAGAGAATGATGGTCTAGGAGATGAGAGGAATAAGCACCAATGGGGGAAATTTCTGAATTTCTTTACATTGTGAAAGGAGATGGGATGTAGAGTTAATGTTAGGGACCGGGAAGGAGAGAGAAAATTTGAATGCAACACAAAGGAAAAGGAACAAGATAAGATGCACATGCAAGTCGGTTAGAAATTAAGTAGGATGCTGAGGGAATTCTCAAACAATGGTTTCTGCATTCTCAATATTGGAAGCAAGGTCATCACCTAAAAGCAATTAGGTAGATGTAATGGCAGAGGAGCACTAAGTAGTTTGAGGAGAAAAGATAATAGGTAAAATTATTATTTTAGAATAGAAAAGTGTTTGGATTGCCAGAGATGTTGAGTCCACTTATCTCTGTTACCTGAAATTTAATTTCATATTTCACTTTAAGTCAACCTAACTGGTTTTGTGACTGTCATTTTCATCTAAACACACTTGCTTTGGAGGAAGTTTGCTGTTGAGTTTTTATATTGTTGAGGTTCTTCCAGCTGAGCAGGGAAGAAGTCGAGCGAAATGGAAGTTGAATATTTTTGAAAAGAAGCACCTATTTTTATGGGTTATGCAATCTAAGCCAGGCGTAACCAAAGACAGAAGGGTGTTGCTAGATCGTAAAAGAATGGTGGGTTTAATATATTGGAGAGAATGGGAATCTACCTGGAAAGGTGTGTCGGGAGCAGGGAAGATTGGGACAAGTCAATGGGGGTTGAGGTCTTGGTATTAGATATTTTGTAATTAGTAAGCTTGGGAGTGCTTAGTGGAGATATGGGTAAAGAAACAGATAAGACAACATATTTTGGGAATAATGATAGGACATGTGCTGGAGTTTTTACAGGCCTAAATCTTAGGACAGTATGGGGAAATGATTATGATGTTGATAAATAATAGTATTTGGCATTCTTAATTTTAGACCTCAGTTAGATAATCAAATATTACTAATAATATGCTTTAACTTCCATTTATTTTATTGATTTTAGAAATTGATATTTCACTTCTTGTTATGAAAGAAGGAGGTTTTTTTTTTTTTTGTGTGTGTGTTACATTAAACATTGCTTAACTCTTCTTCCCCCCAGTCTCCAAAAGTTTGTCTAGGGTTTTTGTTCAGCTGATATACAACACTACAACCTTAAGATTTGTTAAATATTATTAAAAATAGATATATCATATGATCCAGGGGCGACTTAGTGGCTTAGTGGCTAAGCATCTGATTCTGGATTTTGGCTCAAGTCATGATCTCATGGTTCATGAGATCAAGCCCCAAGTTGGGTTCTGCACTCACAGCACAAAGCTTGCTGGGGATTCTCTTTCTCCCTCTCTGTCTCTGCCCCTCTCCCTCTCGTTCTCTCTCTCTCTCTCTCTCTCTCAAAATAAATAAACCTTTTTTAAAAGAAATATTATATGATCCAGTAATTCCACTACTGGGTGTTTACCTAAGGAAAATGAAAACACTAATTTGATGTTTTTTTTTTTTTTTTTTTTCAACGTTTATTTATTTTTGGGACAGAGAGAGACAGAGCATGAACGGAGGAGGGGCAGAGAGAGAGGGAGACACAGAATCGGAAACAGGCTCCAGGCTCTGAGCCATCAGCCCAGAGCCCGACGCGGGGCTCGAACTCACGGACCGCGAGATCGTGACCTGGCTGAAGTCGGACGCTTAACCGACTGCGCCACCCAGGCGCCCCATCACTAATTTGAAAAGATATATGAATCCCTATGCTACTGCAGCATTATTTACAATAGCAAAGATATGGAAACAACCTAAGTGTCCATTGATAGATAACTGGATAAAGAAGATGAATGGAAATATATAGTGTGTGTATATGTATATATCTATCTTGCATATGGAATGGACTGGAATATTACACAACCATAAGAAGAATGACATCTTGCCCTTTGCAACAACATGGGTAGATCTAAAGGGTATTATGTTAAGTGAAATAAGCCACGCTGAGAAAGACAAATGCCACATGATTTCATTCATATGTAGAATCTCAAAAATAAAACCAATGAATAAACAAAGCAGGATCAGACCTATAAAAACAGAACAAATTGATGGTTGCCAGAGGGAAGAGGGGCATGGGCAAAATGGATGAAGGGGAGTGGGAAATACAGGTTTCCAATTATGGAATAAATAAGTCATGGGAACAAAGTACACAGCATAGGGAATATAGTCAACGATATTTTAATAACATTATGGTGAAAGAGGGTAGCTACACTCACAGTGAGCTGAGCGTAGCATAATATATATTTATGAAGTTGAATCACTATGTGGCGCACCTGAAATGAAAGTTACATTGTATGGCAACTACACTCAAATAAACTTTTTTAAATTTATTTATTTATTTTTTTTTTAATTTTTTTTTCAACGTTTATTTATTTTTGGGACAGAGAGAGACAGAGCATGAACGGGGGAGGGGCAGAGAGAGGGAGACACAGAATCGGAAACAGGCTCCAGGCTCTGAGCCATCAGCCCAGAGCCTGACGCGGGGCTCGAACTCACGGACCGCGAGATCGTGACCTGGCTGAAGTCGGACGCTTAACCGACTGCGCCACCCAGGCGCCCCAAACTTTTTTAAATTTAAAAACGTAGACAAAAAAAAAGTTGTTAAATATTGAAATATGCCTGAAAGCTGAAAGTAAAGTAGCTGATTCCCAGGACTCTTGATTGCCTTTGCTGCCTCTCCCCACGCTTCTCCCAGAGCAGGGGAGTTCTCAGAGCCCTGCCCTAGCACTAATGCTGGTGGGTGGGTGCATTCATATTGGTGTAACCAGCTGGAAAAGTTGACATTATGTAACTATTACTGTTGGTTATATCCTTGACTCAGTTCTTCCACAGGCCCCTGTCTCAATATCAAACAACATATTTAAACTTCATTTTTTAATGTCATCCACTAGAAAAATACCTCCTGATTGCTCACTCAGAAGATTAGGCATGAGTATGCCTCTCTTCCGTTTACTTGCTTTGCCTCATGTCCTATTATATGTAGGCTTACTTTATTTATTTATTTATTTTAATTTTAATTTTAATTTTTATTTTATTTTTTTTTTTTTTTTGAGAGAGAGAGAGAGAGAGAGAGAGACAGAGCATGAGCAGGGGAGGGGCAGAGAGAGAGGGAGACACAGAATCTGAAGCAGGCTCCAGGCTCTGAGCTGTCAGCACAGAGCCGCATGTGGGGCTTGAACTCACAAACCATGAGATCACAACCCAAGGGGAAGTCAGATGCTCAACCAACTGAACCACCCAGGCACCCACAGGCTTACTTTATTAAGATCGCTAAGACCTGAGTTATATTCTCTGTATTCAATTAAAAGGATAGTAATAGAAACCCATTATCTGGTAATTTCTGTGTGCATACTATCTCATATCACAGGAATGATTGGAATATTACCTGTAATTGCTTTTTTTTTTTTCATTTCTTTTGGCTAAACAAGAAAAGGGAATTTTGTCTGACTGACTAGTTCTCTGTAACATGTAGTTCTCTAGCTGGCATTTGCAAATAACTTGGTAAGCCATTCATTACAGAAGTTGCAATTCACATTTTTGAAATTTCACACAGATAGTAATTGAGTGAGTGAACAAAATTCAGTGAATGATAGGAAGATAGTCTAGTATTTGTGAAGTCCTTTACTTCCTGTTCAAGCGTGGCTTTTCTTGGTGGTAGTTGTATTCTGTTCTCGGATAATGACTTTCTGGTGCAGCTTCACTCTGCACTCTGTTTTTTTTGTCATTTTATCACATTTTCCTACACTCTCAATAATACTACACAGCCTCTGGGGTCTACTTCTTTCCCCAAGGACAACCCTCTGGAAGCATTATTTAAAATTGAATGAACAATGATATAGAGAATAACAAGTTTCCACATGTCAGGTTAAGAAAGAAAATGTACAAATGGAGTTGTATTCTTCAGGATATCATTTGTGTATTTTGTGGGTAGCAATCCTCACACTCCCTTCTTCCACCAGTCTGAGCTAATTATAACTCTGAATTTGTGGCTTATTATTTTCCCTGAATTTCTGAAATAAATAAATGGCCACACATGCATATGTCACTAAACATCGCATCACATGTTTTTATGTATTAGAAATGTATTTAGATGTTACCATCCCATGCATACCATTCAGCAGTTTCTTTTTTCATTCATATTATGTTTTAAGAGTATCCTTCTTATTAGACCTGGTTTTAGGTCATTCATTCGCACAGCTGTATTGTAGTACTTTACTTCATGAACTTCTCACAAGTCACTTGCCTATTCGGAAGTTGATATTTAAAATTTTTCTGTTTCTATTTTCTTATACTCTCCAGTGGACACTTTTATACATGTATATCTGTGAGTTTCCAGAAGGATTCCCTCAGTGTTATACATAAGAATAATTGTTGGGTCACAGGCATACGAGCAGATCTTCAATTTTACTAGATAAGGCCAAATTACTTACTAAATTGTTTTGAACAGTTTATAATCTTACCATATGACTTATTGCTCCAAATTCGTGCCAAATGCTGGAGCTTTTTTATATGAAGACATAAAATCTTTTGAAACTTTGGAGTTCTAACTATTTAATTGTTGCTTAATAACCTGCATGTTGTTCATTATGAGTATTATTTGGGTTTCCTGTTCTACAGGTGTCTTCTTTGTCTATCTGGTCACTTTTCTAGTGAATGTTGTCATTTTTTAAACTGATTTGTTAAAAATATTCACAATAGGGGCACCTGGGTGGCTCCATCAGTTAAGTGTCTGACTTCGGCTCAGGTCATGATCTCACAGTTCCTGAGTTCAAGTCCCGCATCGGGCTCTGTGCTGACAGCTCGGAGCCTGGAGCCTGCTTCGGATTCTGTGTCTCTCTCTCTCTCTGCCCTTCCCCTGGTCTCTTTCCCTGTGCTCCCCTTCCTCTCTCAAGAATAAACATTAAAAATTAAATATATGTATATATACATATACACACACAAGAAATATATATTTACTTAATTTTTACAAATCCTCAGTGTATGGGTTTTATTTTCATTTGTTTAAGATAGACTTTTGATCAGGGCGCCTGGGTGGCTCCGTCGGTTGAGCGTCTGACTTCGGCTCAGGTCATGATCTCGCAGTTGGTGGGTTCGAGCCCCACGTCGGGCTCGGTGCTGACAGCTCAGAGCCTGGATTCTGTGTCTCCCCCTCTCTCTGCCCTTCCCCTGCTCATGCTCTGTCTCTCTCTGTCTCTCAAAAATAAATAAATGTAAAAAAATTAAGATAGACTTTTGATTGATATAATTTTTTAATTATAGTTTTCAACATTTAACGCCATGTCTCTTAAGAGTTGTTTTGTTATTTTTTTTCTTAGCAAATCTTCCTCTATTTTCAGGATATAAAGCTCTTTTTCTCTATTTTCTTCTGAAAATTACACAATTTTTCACTTGACATCGAATCCACCTGAATACACTTATGAGTAGGAGTAAAGACACCATTTTATTTGCTTTCAAGAGAGTAACAACTTAATTCTGCCAGCATCATTTGTTGATGCCTTTCCCAGTGAACTTCACCGTCGCCTCTTTGTGTTTCGTCCAAACTGGACCCGTGGCTCTCGAAATGTGCTACGCTGTTGTGGCGGTGAACATTATTCTTCTGAGTTATATCCATGTTTGGCTGGATGGAGTCCAAGAACTACTAAGAAAGCAGGTGGCATTCTTTCTATGGTCAAATCATATCACCAAGGCAGATCTGGAAACCAGTTCGTCAGGTGGCAGAGTCTGGTGGAAAACAGACTCTCAAGGCGGATTGCCAGCATGTGTCCTGCCTCTGCCATTCGCTACCAGGGTGATTGTCCTGCCAATCTTCTAAGTGGGTATATGCACCCTTCGGGGGTACAGGAAGACCTTGGAAGAGGTAAAACACTTTCCCCGAGTTGACCTGGCTGTGAAGGAACCTTGCTTGACCCGGGGTCACTTTTCTTTCCTACCTGCCTTTTCACAATCGCCTTGCCCCTGTCTTACCAAAGAAAGGCATATCTCTGATGCATCCGAAATCTTAGTCTACTCGACTGCGTGTGGGTAAAGGCCCAGGACAAATGACAGAGAGACAATTCAAAATGTGTCTGTGAGTGATTCTAACAACTGTGTAGCAAGTGTTTTTTGCAAAACGTGCACTACACATTTTGTGCATGTTAACTGAAAGACTTGCTTTGAACATAATTGAAAGATGACTCCATCCAGTTGTCAGCGGAGATATGAAACATGGCCTTTGGTGATGGATCAGTCTGAGACATTTAACGTATAACTTAGTGAGGAGCTTGCCTCCTGGTCGAACACCTGTGTGTGCTATTTTCAAGCCTGACCGGAAGCAGGTTACAATGGTTGTGCTGGACAGGCCTCCCAGGGAACCCCTGCTCCCCTTGCACTCGGAGTGCTGCCACGGCCATGCCATTTATGGAGCGAGTTGCCGCCAAGGACTCGGGCTTACCGGGGGGTCGTGCTCTTGGCATATTTGCATTCCCAGCTTCAGAACGCTCATTCCTAGGTCACTTTATCAGAAGCCTTGTGCAAAGGTCTTCTACGGGCTCCTCTGCTGAGGCCTCCTTACGCGGAGATGGGGAAAAGTTAAAGATGCTTTTCCTCACCCTGATTCACTACCGGCCCTCCACTGCTAGCCTCCTCCCCAGCCCCCACGTTTTCCTCCACGTCCCCTTCCTTACCTTTGTCCAAAACCTGATCATCTTCCCTCCGGAGCTCCCTCAACAATACAACAACCCCACGTCTGTGCTGATCCACCTGGCCTACACCTGTGGGCCCTTCCTTGGGGGTACGAGGGAGTTGGCGTTTTCATGGTTTTAGACTCTTCCTTACACCTTATCAGTAAGTGATTAAAGGCTCAACCCTATCATTTTTGACTTCTTGATTTAATGGCCACTCCAATGCTTGGCAGCCCAGCTCCTTCTGTCCCAGCTCAGCCAAGCCCCTGACACTAAAAAAATCAAAAAATGGAACGACACTGATATAACAAAGCTCTTCTTCTCATTAATTATTTACGTGAACAAGTTTTCTTAGTGTGTAAATCTCTGAAAACAGAACAAAAAAGGGATAAAAATCAGATTAAATTAGCTCTTTTTTCTAGCAACAATAATCATGTATAGATATAAGAAATAATTGCAACAAAGACACTGTATTCATTTCATTAAGAAATATGTGAATAATTAAACATTTTCCTTCTTTTTTTTTAAATTTTTTTTTAACGTTTATTTATTTTTGAGGCAGAGAGAGACAGAGTATGAACAGGGGAGGGGCAGAGAGAGAGAGAGAAGGAGACACAGAATCTGAAACAGGCTCCAGGCTCTGAGCTGTCAGCACAGAGCCCGACGCGGGGCTCGAACTCACGGACCGTGAGATCATGACCTGAGCCGAAGTCGGACGCTTAACCGACTGAGCCACCCAGGTGCCCCAACATTTTCCTTCTTATGTTTAATAATTATATGTTGAAATTTTAATATATTTTCTTGATTTGCAAAGAAATTGAAATCCAAACCAGGATTTTTTGAAAAACATATAGAGCTTATGCTATGAGAAAATAAATTCAGGGGCTCCTAGTGGCTCAGTCGGTTAAGCTTCCAACTTTGGCTCAGGTCATGATCTCGCAGTTTGTGGGTTCAAGCCCCACATCTGTCTCTCTGCTGACAGATCAGAGCTTGGAGCCTGCTTCAGATTATGTGTCTCCCTCTCTCTGCTCTTCCCCTGCTCGTGCTCTGCCTCTGTCTCTCTCTCTCTCAAAAATAAATAAACATTAAAAAAAATTTTAATAAAAAGAAAAGAAAGAAATTCAGTGTTAACATGTATATTTTTTCTCCTCAGTGAGGTATGGAAGAGAATCAATAAAATACTTTCAAAAATAAAAACATACTACATTAAGTTATTAAGTTATATTACATTAAGTTATAATTATGTGCAGGAAGTGAAATTGAAATGAGTATAGAGAAGAAATATGACATAGAATTATATAACATTTTAATATACATTTACATATTATATATATATAAATTA
The DNA here is from genome assembly GCF_028749965.1 of Puma concolor. NCBI lineage: Eukaryota > Metazoa > Chordata > Mammalia > Carnivora > Felidae > Puma > Puma concolor. The sequence goes on along the minus strand of NC_141667.1, from coordinate 207,959,124 downwards.
CATAAAGTTGTATCGATGAAGATATTTTTCATTAATATTTAAATTGGATAATAATGATATCATATTCCTACAGTTATCTGATACCATTACGCATATATGATTGCTTGGTAGGGCAATACTTTAAAATGTTTATGTTTACAATGCATAGAACAAGCATCCTTTGCAGTTATATTTATTTTTTTTTTTTTAATTTTTTTTTTTTTTTCAACGTTTATTTATTTTTGGGACAGAGAGAGACAGAGCATGAACAGGGGAGGGGCAGAGAGAGAGGGAGACACAGGATCGGAAACAGGCTCCAGGCTCTGAGCCATCAGCCCAGAGCCCGACGCGGGGCTCGAACTCACGGACCGCGAGATCGTGACCTGGCTGAAGTCGGACGCTTAACCGACTGCGCCACCCAGGCGCCCCTGCAGTTATATTTAAACTTTGGATAAATTATTTTAGATGTCAAGTTTTAAAAATATGTGATAAGGTACATTGATTTTGAAAATTGATTTAAGGGTACAAGCTCAAAAGTATTTGATGAACACTTAAATGAGGGATCATGATGTCCTGTGACGCATGAGAAACAACTTGGGGAACTTCTGTCCTGGCCACGCACAGCCTTTGTGGGAAAATAAGGCCTGTCAAAATAATATCAAATCTGGGGCACCTGGGTGGCTCAGTCAGTTAAACCTCTGATTTCTGCTCAGGTCATGATCTCATCATTTGTGAGTTCAAGCCCCACATCTGATTCTGTGCTGACAGCTCAGATCCTGGAGCCTACTTCAGATTCTATACCTTCTTTTCTCTTTGCCCCTCCCCCACTTGTGCTCTTTCTCTCTGTCTCTCAAAAATAAATAAATGTAAAAAAAAATTTATATTATAAAAATAATACCAAACCTTTGTCTGTTACACAGATATCCAGGAAGAGTTGCAAAATCATACGGATGTAGAAAAAAAAATAGACATAGAACTGCTCAAGCACCTTTATAAACCTCTAAGAGCTACTGTTTAAACTCACTCTTTAGAAGATTAAGCCCCTCAGAGTTTATCCCTAAATACACTGAGTTCTTAAAAGAGTCCACTATAGAAATAATGGATATAGCATAGATAGAATATTCTATGTCAGTCAAGGTCCCAGTAGGAAATAGATGGTGTATTCAAGTGAGTGACTGAAGAGAATTTGAGTCAGGGACTCTGTACAGAGGTGTAGCCAAGGTTAAGGGAGCAGCAAATGATGAAATGCTAACACAGAGGGGAAGCCTTTGACAGCCACAGACTTTACCAGATCCCATTGAGAGAACCATAGGTATAAAACAGGGGCTGCTTTTCAGCCTGTGGTCTTAGGCAGAGACACACTGGAGCTCAAACTGAGGTTGGCAGCGAGAGAAACAGGAAAATAAATGCCCAGAATCTCCTTCCTTCTTCCTTCTTGATATGTTATTGGCCAGACCAAACTGGAAGCCAGAGGGTAGGGGATTCTGGTGATGGAGTCTGATAGAGATCAGATTCTCATGATTATTTTTTTCCATCATTATTAGCTGCTTTTGGAAATTCTAATCTGCACACCAGTAGAGTACAAAGACTGCATGTATCCATAGACCTCCGAAGAGCTGGAATTTTTACTCTAAGGTTGTCCATAAATTCGAGATAGGTTATATTGTTGATCTATGAATTAAATGGGGTTTCAAACCAAACATCGAGAGATTGTACTTACATGTACTATTCTTTGCCAGTTTTGTAAAATTCTACGATACTAGGTATCTCCTTGATTTTATTTGGAGAAAAATTAATCTACAGTTGGTGTTGGCTCAAGATAATGCCAACTAGGAGAAGCAGATAAGTTGCAATGCTGCAAACTCAAGTTAAGCCTAAGTATTAAGTTAATAAGAACCTGCAACTCAAAGATAAATTTAAAAGTTTCCATAAGTAATCATAAGTATAAGAAGGTTAAAAAACACAGTATTAATATTTCATGTTGAGAATGGATCTCTATACACTTGATACTTTATGTTCTTGTAAGTTGAGGGAGAATTCTGGCCTGTTGGAGTGACAGGATTATAACTATAAGTATATAATTTTGAATAAATAATTGAATAATTGATCGATCTGTCTGTAATTTTAAATCTTGGTCAGCACACACCTAGTATTGCCAGATCTCAGATAAGTATTTATTTGCTATATTTTAAAATTTTGCTGCAGTTATAATAATTATACAGTACTAAGAAAAGTTTATGGTGCTTCCAGATAATTACATGTATAAAAAAGAAATGTGATTTATATGTGACATTTAAAATCTTTTAAGGTAATATATTGATTACTTTGTACACTGGTTTAAAGTTCTTTTTTTTTTAAATCTCCTTGCAAGTGATTGTAGCATGTGGTGGAACTTTTTTTAAAAAGCAGAACTGGGGATTGCTAGATTTTTACAGTTTGGTGGTAGCTTTAACCTAGATAGGAAATGGTTATCCTGCAGCATCCACGGTGGACTATGGAAGAACCTTGAAGAACTTCATAGTGACCCAGAATAAGTAACTCTAGGAATTAATTGTAGTGTGGATAAGGGAACCATTACTCTAATTTCCATGGCTGGAATATCAGTTCATCTTATTTCTCAGTGTGTTCCTCCTCCTTGCACATCTCCTGAGTGATGATTAACAATTTCAACCTCTGAACTGGATACTTAGGTATAAACACATGGATTGCATAATGATAAAGGAAGCAAAATCATGAAAAAATAGCCCCCTCTATAATAAGACAGCACTACTGTGAAGAAGAAGGAAAAGAAAAAAGTTGAACAGAATGATAGATCCTTAATATTTTAACTGCAAAAACCAGGTGGCCTTTTTCAAATATGTGTTATCAGTATTCCTTACAAACAGCCTTTTTGAAGTTTACTCTTTTGATCATGTTACTTCTAAGTAACATGAAGTTTCTTCTCCCGTCTAAGTGTCAAAAGGCCCCTTTCCCTTGATGACCACAGACAACTTTTGGAGGAGGCCTAAAGTTTAACTAGTGTATAAAATAAAACTGTGGTTTTGGTGGGTTGAGGAATTGTGTGGTCACAATTCCTGTCTTTCCTGTGTTGAGAAAGTCTTATTTTAAACATAGGGCTTAGTTTCTTCAGTACTACATTTTAAGAGTGGGCAGAATCAGGTTCTATCTGAAGGAAACCCTCCATATGCCAAAAAGAAGGCCTTAACTGAATTGCCAATACCAAACTAATTGACCTAATTAAACCCAATTTATTCAATTTCTTTACAGAAGAAATATCTACCTTTCTTCCCCGTAGGCAAGAACTGGCTCCAAGCAATTCTGACAGCCCATGTTGTTGAAGAATGGAGAGCTCTTACCTGCACTGGAAGTAAGAATTTCCATTTTCATCTCTCCTGTCCCTGCTGCCCTCAGCCTCACCTGCTGTCTTTGAAACCCCCGTCTACAGAGCTCCACTGGGTGGACCAACCCCATCCTGACTGCTGAGGACTCCCTCTTCTAGGCTGGACCTTCCTTAGTGCTATCTCATCCATCAATGCTTCATCCAGTTCCTGATTTTGAGAAATGTATCACAATTTCTTACTCCCATTCTTCCTGTTCTCTTGTTTCAGGTTTATTTCCTCTTTTCTTCATGTATTATTGTTTTGAGGGTCTTGGGGAAAAGACGGCTCACTCAACCATCTGACTATTAAACTTTACTTAAATTCCACCCTTTCTCAGGCACTGTACTAAGAACTTTTCTTACATTTCCTCTTTTTTTTTTTTCCAGATCAATCTTTCAAGGTAAGTATTATTTTCCTTTTACATATGAGTTGAGGATCAGGGAGGCAGAACTACCTGCTTGAGGTTCTCCAGTAGTAACTATTGGAACTGGGATTTTAGTCCAAGTTTCCTTAACTCTAAATCTAATCTTCTTTTATTTATTTATTTTTTAATTTTTTCATGTTTATTTATTTTTGAGAGAGAGAGACAGAGTGTGAGTGGGGGAGAGGCAGAGAGAGAGGGAGACACAGACTGGGAAGCAGGCTCCAGGCTCTGAGCTGTCAGCACAGAGCCCCATGCAGGGCTTGAACTCACGAACTGCAAGATCATGACCTAGCCTGAAGTCAGACGCTCAACTGACTGAACCACCCAGGCACCCCAACCTAATCTTCCTTTAGACGGACTTGTTTTTATTTTCAAATGGAGAAAAGATTTTTCTGCAATTTTGAAATTTTGATGCAACTTTGATATATCTTTTTTCCTACACTATCATCATGATTGAAAGCCAGAACAAAGGTATATCATTTATACAACAAATTATTGACTATTTATAAGGTATGACCTTGATTAGTATTATTTTTACCTATTTTATTCTGTATAGTAAATCCTTCCTGCCAGAGTGAATTTGTCTTGTCCCCAGGAAAACAGCTGGAGAGAAAAGATAGCAGAATGGATAGTTCAAGGTTCTCCCAAAATAATACTAAATCACTAAAAAAAAAATATCTAAGAATTGTTCAAATTAGATCAAATTGAACAAATTAAATTGTTCAAATTTATCAAAGAAAAATTGATAAAATTTGCAGGGCTGATGTCAGAATTCACAAAGTATACATAAGGATCTTTCTCTTTTGTAATCAAAATTCAAGTTTAGCCATCATAGTAATATTTTCTTCTGCTGCCTTTTTAAACTTTACTCAGTTGAGGAACTTTTTACTCTGTTGCCTATTGAAAATCCACAAAACCTTATGATTTGTCCTCTTACTTTTAGGCTCTAAATATTCCTATGGTTACTTTATTTCAAACAGCTCAAAGTCATTATCTAAAATTTTAATAAAAATCGGGGCACCTGAGTGGTTCAGTCGGCTAAGTGTCCAACTCTTGGAAAGGGTTTTGGCTAGTATCATGATCTCATGGTTCCTGGGTTTGAGCCCCATGCCAGGTTCTGTGTTGATGGTACGGAGCCTGCTTGGGATTCTCTCTCTCTCTTTCTCTCTCTCTGTCTCTCTCTGTCTCTCTTTCTCTCTGTCTCTCTCAATGCCCCTCCCCTCTCCATCACTTCTCTGTCTCAAAATAAATAAATAAACATTTAAAAACATAAAATAAAATAAAAATAATAATAATAATAATTGATCTACAAGGACCTTACAATCCTAAAATCAATATGGGAGGGAAATTTAACTCCACATTTTTAAACATTAGTCATTGATATGCTCTCATTCAAAATGTGGTAAACACAATAAAAAACTAAAAGATATTTAATTTTAATATATATTCCTAAAGAAAGAGAGTATATCTGCTAATATCTCTAGTTTGAGAAGAACTTCCAGAGATGTTTGATCCCCAGACCACTAAATTATCCCACATATTTTATTATAATAACACTAAACAGTTCCATTCCCAGAAGTTTCCGTGCGTTAGATTATTTTAGATTTTCTTACACCTCCTAAGTATGAAATATAGACTAGATATACTTCACAAGATGAACAGTTTCACTTACCATGTGCATGTACATTGAAAGTGGTTGAGTCCAGTTGAGTCGTTGTGACATAAGCAGGTAGACAGGTAGGCAGGTAGGTAGAAAGATGCATATGTGGTAGAGATATTTGTGTATTTCCAAAATAAAATAAACATTGATTCAGACTCAGTCATTCTGTTCTTAAATTTATAAGTAAAATTAGTGCTTATGTATGTATTGTAACTTCAGAACCATTACTAGGGTTCTTAGATCCTCTGAAATGCCTCCATTAGTTTTTTTTATTGATACCTGAAATTCCGGCATTAATGACTTACTCATTTGATTATGATTCTATTACAGTTAAAATTGGCAATGAAATATAATGACTGCAAACCAGTTTAGTATAGTGTTAAAATACGTTAGAGTATATTTTGCTTGTGATAGACAGCAATGATGAGAAAACAAGTCATCTGGTAGAACGGAAAAGGACCCTGACAATAGGTCAGAGAGAAGAGCGTGCAAAATGTGAGAATCTGAAATGAATGTTAATAGACGACAGATTTTTATCTATGAAACAGTTTTCTCGAGAATCAATTCTTGTTGGGGCAGAGTGAAATGGTGACACTTTGAAATCCATGAATTGACAAGTACTGTCAAGTGTATTATTACTGCAAGTCTAATATCAGGATATTCACCCCCAGGCGTCAACTAATCTCTGCTTAAATGCACCATAGTCGATTCTGCCAGTATGCAAAAGAGAATGAAGAAACACAAGAAATGGTCTCACTAAATTAAACTGAATCGTCATCTACGCTTAGCCTCTGCCATGGCATCATGATTCACATTGTCATGGCAACTAACATTTGAAAGAGAGCAAGGATCAAAACAGATATTCTTCTTTGGTTTGATTAACTGAGAGACATTCCAGAGCAAGAAAAGGTGGATTTTGGTATAGCTTCCATAGCAATCTTCAATTTTAATAATTTATTTTCTAAGAGATTTGCATGTTAATGAAGTAAATACTGCTTGCATCTACTTAGAACAACCTAAGAATTATTTTTCTTTTAATAAATGTCCACTATATGGTACCCATTTGCCCAGAATATATGCTAGGCTTTAGAGATAAAAAGACCAGAGAAAAATCAGGCAGATTTCCTGACCTCAAGAAACTCACTATTTAATGTGAACAGCAGTTCTGCTTATCGTTTAGCCAATTATAATGCAATGCATATGGGATAGTGTATAAACAAATAGGTAAGAAATTGAAGTAAGGAGCATCACTAATTCTGCTTGAGAAATAAGACAATCTCAAAGAGATGAGATTTGAACTGGAATTTAAGAATAAACTGGGGAAATAACTTAGCCATGCATCCGAAATGATCAGAAACTCTGCTAGTGCTCATCACAGAATTAGGCAATATAAATATTTTTTGAAGGAAATAAATTGTACATACTACCATGGTATGGTATGGTATGGTACCTACTACCATAGCATATAATATGTTGCATCAGTACTGGTTTAGGAAGAGTGTCAAATTAGACAGAAATAATAAAATATAAACTCTTAGATTTTCCTTTGTGGACCCACTCATCAACCTGTTCAACATTTATCAAAATATGCTTTATAAACATCATGTTGAAAACAATTCTCATTATTGCATAGCACCAGAACATAAATATAGGGTAGCAACCAAGTCTTATAACTTACATATATGCATAATGAAAGGTTTACTGATATTTTATTGCAAAAAATGATAAAATGATTTTATCTTTGTTTTCAGACTTGATGGTCATGCTATAGAAGAGTAAAAAGAGATCAACCAAAGAAGGAATACAATAGCTTTGATCTGCTCTCTCTGCAAGATATTGAAGATAGAGCAATCTGTGATTTTAATGAATTCAATTAATATCGTCAAAAGAATTCTGTTTGATCAAGTTGTGTATACTTCAGCAGTAATTGTTTCAGAACCACATGCATCCAGTATAACTTGAAAAGCCAGTCGTTAGGGGAAAGCCAAGAAAGAATAATCAGAAATGTGCCCTTAAGAATACCATATAACAAAAATATTGAATGGCACATAAATTCTTTAGTATCAGAGCACATTAAAGAATCTGAAGGCATGCACAGTATATAAAAATAGATCACATTTGTATACACTTTACAAATTAAGTTGACTCCTGTTTTTACATTTATTTCTCTCAAGTCTTTTTTTTAATTTTTTTTTATGTTTATTTACTTTTCAGAGAAAAGAGTGTGAGCAAGGGAGGGTCATAGAGAGAGGGATACACATAATCTGAAGCAGGCTCCAGGTTCTGAGCTGTCTGCACAGAGCCCGATGCGGGGCTCGAATCCACGAACTGTGAGATCATGACCTGAGCCAAAGTCAGAGGCTTAACTGACTGAGCCACCCAGGCACCCCTCAATGGTCTTATATAGTAAGAATAGACTGGAAACTATATGCTTATTGTGTAAATGAGAAGACAGATTTTTGAAGCTAGGTGGTTTGTGTTGTTAATGAGAAGCCCAGAAATGCATTTTCTTTACAAAATGCATAGTCTTTACATCAGCGTTAAGTAAATTACATAGAGAAGTCTGTATCATCAGGTTCTCAAATTTAAAAATCAGTGAACTGAGTCTTCATTTATACTATCACCAATCTTCAAAGTTAATTACCTTGAACCAAATGGATGATACAGTTTATTCGAATATGTCTTCAATTTTTCCCCATCTTGAAGAAATTTGAAGTCTCTGAGCTTTTTAAAACAAAACAAACAAAACTATTCCATCTGATCAACTATGTGCAAATTTTTACTATGATAATAAATTTCAGAAAATAGACCATATACTTATAGAGAAAAGATATACACAAATGTAAGTCATATGAGCCAACCAATGATAAGGTCTAATGAATGGTTCAGACAGTCATTACAGGAGTTATTTTCAGCATTTGTAGTCAACCAAGGGTTCATAAGTAAGAGACAATTTTGGGTTATACCTATACTGTTGGATATGTGACACAAACGTGAAACAAAGAGTAGGTATAAGTGAATTTATGATCACATCAAAGAGTAAATGCTTTTTGATTAGTATGGGATGTTTATGAGGTTAAAAAGATAGATTGTGATGAGATTGTGGGCAGATTTAAGGGGAGCAACTTTAGCTGATATTTGTAGATGGGGAATGTTAATCTAGTTTCCATTGGTAGAATAGACTGGAATTAAGACAATGCTTGCAAGAATCTACATTAAAAAGCCTACACAATGAGCTGACAGACGACATGGAAAAAGAAAACCAAATGCCAGAGACTTCCGAAAGCCTCAAGATAAGAACACCGTCAAAGACAGTTTCTGGGATCTCAAGACTGTGTTATGAAAAGAACTACTTGAAAGAGCTCTTCCTTAGAGCACTTCTCTTCTAAAGGTCTTTGTGGAATATAGAAAGAACCTTGGGAAGCAAAGAGAGATGATTGCAAATCAGGTGTTTCCCCACAGGTTTCTTCATGATCAGTTAGTCTTTTGAAAAGGAAACTTCCTCACATGCAAACCCTTACAAATGAAAAAGACAAAAAACAAAAAACAAAAAACAAAAAAAAACGCAAAGACTTCAGGATATTACAAAGTTAGTAGTGAGAATTGATAGACTGCTTTCACTCCAGCATTTCAAAATGATTCTTTTTTTTCTATTCAGTGATCCCTCTCAAGGTCTTCCAGATTTGTTTTCCCCATTGCTGTTCTCTTATAATTTTTTTTTTCCTGGCAAGATAAACAACCTTTTAGTTATGAAACCTTACACACTTCCTCTGCATAAAGCATGCGTCTTACTTCTTTCTTCATGTCCACGGGGGTTTCTGGAGTTGCCTTTCTTACAAAGTACAATACAATGTTACATGCATTTCCGTCCCTTCTCCCTTCTTAAATTGAGAGTCATGCAGTAACTCTTCATTTTTTCCCTAAATTTCCTTCAACACATATACTCTTACATCCCCCACACCCACACACATCACATTTTCACCCTTGCTGTTAAAGTTCCTTGCCAGTTACTCGATGAGTTCTGATGACAGTGCAAAAACTGTGTTGTTTGGCATATTGCTTCTTTTTGATGCACAAAAGCGAAGTTTATGTGGATGCTCCGAGTGCATAGGATTTGTTGTTAAGACTGATAAATTTCAGAAGTCAGTGTAGTGAGATGGTCGTATTTGATTTGATTCTAAAAGATACATGAAGAGACACTTTCTCAGTTTTATGCTCTTTCCATGCCACCAATTTTACAGTAGATGCAGCCCTTGCTAAATTTCGCAGACACCACAAAAAACTGTGGACAATTTCTGTAAATATAACACTCCAATAATTACTTCAAGTACAGTACACACGTCATCATATTCATTTGCCATTTTCATGGTGGCTTGTCCTTTCCACATTTTATTATTCATTTATGATAGCTATTATAGGCCTTTCAGATTCTATCTTGCTCTCCTGAGGAATATTTATGGCTATTATAGGGCTCTTATGAGAAGACCCAAAGATAGTTATTGCAGAAACCCTGTGAAATGCTACATTAGTACAGGGATTGGCTGGCAGTAAAAGATCTCAAGTTGTTTCAGAGTCCCCCTTGATGAAGATAAAGAGGCAGGTCACTCCTGGTGAGGTTTCCTTTTCACCCAAGAGAACCAAGTTATTTTTGACATAGAGGTTAGAACACATAAATTAACACAGTTCTGCAAATAAGAGCTGTTTTGAAAAGGTCACCAGGAGGAAAGCAAGAAAGGATTTAGGGTGTATTTGCAAACAGATTTTGTGCATGTAGTTTATAACTCTATTGCAGAATTTCTCAGAGAATGTACTAATGGGAAGATGTGAGTTACATGAAAAAGAAATGGCAATGTCTTAGCCAGCATAAAGTACAGATTTTATCTCTTATCTGACAAGCGTCCTAGTCCCCCTGTCATAGGACTTAGAATGTAAGCTCCTCAAGGGAAGGGCACCAGAATGCACCATTTACCTCATATCCTAAGCCGCTAGAACAGGGTCTGGCACATAAGAGTCACTTAATTAATATTTGAGGAATGCATACGAACTTCTACCATATTTGCTAAAGGTATTCATTAATTTATCATTATTCTTCCACGGAGAGATTTTTTAAAATATTTTTGGTTAAGAAAGTTGATTTGCTATAATAGAATGACAAATGTTAGTCCACAGTAAAAAGCTGAGCAGTCAAAATGCCTTCTGATTTCTTAAGTTGCCACATGTTCCTTTATTCAAAGAAGCTATTAATTTTTTTGAGAAGTGATATATTCTTTCCATTGCTTTCTCTAAACCCCTGTAACCGATCCTCAGATGTAAACATTAAGAAATTAATTAAATTCTAGATTATTTGCAAAGTGACTGACGTTAAACATAATGTTTCACATTTTACCAAACAATTCCAATCTTGATCAAAGGAAACCAGAAGACACAAGAGGAAATAATTTTCACTTCAGTCAAGAATAATTTTGCCTGAGATTTTCTCATTTACCATTTTCTTTGGAGCAATTACAAAAGTGAGATAGAGTTGGGTCTGGAGATTTATTTAATTCTTATGTATAATTTAAGGTCAAATTGTAGCAAGTGTCATGTTATTGCCCAAAAATATCAGCTGTAGTCACTATTTTAACTTTATGAAAAACAACTCATAAATTATTCACATGGGCATGAAGGAGGAAAGCAAAAATTATTGCAGATTTTGAAAAAAAGGTAGATTTTTGCTTGAAACCCAGCCCAGCTAATAACTAACTGTATAACCTTACACTCTTAACGTTTCTGGTTTATTTCCCTCATGTGATAAATAGAAAGCAAAACAAACCCTCTAACTCATAGGGTTATTGTGAGAATTGAGTGAAATAAATACTATGAATACAAAGGAAGATGATAACATTTAGATTTGGTTCTAAAGTTAGAAATATTTTGAATTCATAGATATTTATCATGTTTGACAGAAACATTTAGCAGATACCCACAGCAAAAACTGTGGCCCATGAACAAGTGAAGGGGAATAGGTCAGGAGACAAGGTCTGGTGACTCATGCTAGTCCTCTGTTTATTGGTCATGGTAACCTAGACATCCATGTCTTCCAGTTAAGCTCCAATCTCTTAATTTACAAAATATTGATATGAATTCACCTTACCGAATTCTAATAAAAATACCATTAAGTAGTAAAGTTTAAAGACATTTTAACATCAGGTCATTTCTACATATGAAGCATTGTTGCAGCCAATCAACCACTATGTCCCTGATCCTTTTGCATAATGGAACATATCCATGTGATATTACAAACATGAAGTTTGATTTTGCATTATTCCTTATATACTCATATGTTTTTGACTGTTTCTTGCCTTCCCAGTATTTTTAGCCATCTGATCACTGACAAATTATAATATCTTCCATGCCTATGAGAAAACACATAGAATTGGCCCTTCAGGGACCTTGTTACTGTGTATTTTAAAGAGCAAAAGCAAAAATCCAAAATAGATCTAGAAATGAATTCTCTGTGTAGGTGATGATGCTGATATTCACCCAATGTATCCCTTTCTCTTTCGTCATGCGTGTCTACTCTCATATTTTATTATTGTTAGACTATCAACCAAGAAGAAGGTCGTCTAGGCTCAAGATTATAAGGAGTTCTTAATGTGCTTGGGATAGTTTAGTTTTTGTTTTCTCTTATCTGCAGTTTGTGGATAATACAAGACACAGTCAGTGCTTTGGATTTCATTTTACCTCAGCACAAAGTTCTTTAATGGACCATGCTTGTTCTGGTGATATGCTCATTGCCCAGGTATCCAACAGCTTGTGTCAGTCATCTTCATTGTATTAGCTACCTGTAAATGCAGCTCCCTGCAAGATGAAATGACCTGGGACCAATTAATTGAAAATGAAAAAAAAAATGTAGTAAATGCCGTTGGGAGTGATTAACAAAACTAGTTATGCATCAATTGCAGATGGCCAGAGACACTGCTTGCCAAATGGAGTTGGCTACATACAAAGGAGAACATATTGTTCAAGCAGCAGGACTTGTGAAGGATGTAGAAATTCCAGCAAAATGGGCATGACAGATGCAACATTACCTAGATTCAACAAATGGGAAGTGTTCTCTTATTGCTTAGTTGTTGTTGGTTCAAGTAAGATATATATGTTATGAGCACAAGTACATTAAACATCAAACGTGATTTCCTAAAGTCATTAAGCCTATAGCCATATAGATCTCTTGGCTACTACTCACCCTAGAAAGTTATTCACTTGGGGCTTATAGTTAAATTTTCTGTGTGTGTTTTTAGTCAGTAAGAATTTTCCTAATTATAGTCACATGGCTAAAAACTTCATTCTCCAGGCTGTCTCATCATAAACTACCCTTCTCTGTCAATGATAAGCTTTCTTGCTTAATCAAAGACAAACCAGAGTCCATGTCTGTGAAAGCTGTTTTCCATTCTTTAAACAACTCTTCTCTGAATTGAAGCATCTAAATCAATCAAACTCTTCCCTTCCTATCAAGTTAGGAATTTAAGAAGTATATCTTTCCTCCATCTTGGAACCTGCGGAGGCCTGCTGGGAACAGGACTTCTAAAGTGAAAACGATTTCTGGAAGTCTGTGATCCAAAGTTACTTTTGCTGGCTATGAGCTAGGTCTCTGGAACCAGAGGGAACACACAGCTCTTCTTCAAGTTGAAGGTGTTTAGGCTCAAGATGAAACTGAATTCTATCTAGGCAAGAGATGTGCTATGTGTACAAAGCAAAGAACAACACAGTGACTCCTGGTGGCAAACTGAATAAAACCAGAGTAATCTGGGGAAAAGTTAACTGGTGCTCATGGAAGCAGTGGCATGGTTCGTGCCAGATTCCGAAGCAACCTTCCTGCTATCGCCATTTACCACAGAATCCGTGTGATTCTGTACCCCTTAAAGATTGAAGCTAACTGAAAAGTAAATAAATAAAGGTATAGATTTGTTATCTTGTATTTTTGTTAAAAAAAAAAAAAAAGAACTGTAGAAATTCCCTTGATAGGAATACTTCCCAATACTTCTGTGAGACATACAGTTGGCCAAGATAATGCCCTTTCACCTGGCTCTACAAATAGGTCTTTATCTGAGTAGGGCTCCAGTGACCACACTAAATCTGTACCTGCACGTTCAATTTAATGATAGCCTCTAAGAAGTGGGGGGAACTAGCCTGAAGGTAAATTTTTGAATATCAAATAAAATTATTTGGGGCACCTGGGTTGCTCAGTCGGTTAAGCCTCTGACTTCGGCTTAGGTCATGATCTCATGGTTTGTGAGTTCAAGCTTTGCATGGGGCTCCATGCTGACAGCTTAGAGCCTGGAACCTGCTTCGGGTTCTGTGTCTCATTCTCTCTCTGCCCTTCCCCAACTTGTGCTCTGTCTCTCTCTGTCTCTCAAAAATAAATAAATGGAAAAATAATTTAAAAATATTAGACACTACTATTCATTTGTTTTTACCACTTAGAACCTGACTATACTCTCCCAAGGCTAATTACTAATTAGATCTCAGCCACAAGTTCTACTGTTTATCACAGTTGCCAAATAGCTTCTATTATTCAGTGATCATATCATTTCAAGATAGTTACTCTTAATAAAATAAACTCTATTTTTTTTAATAATAATTGTTACTAAGTTAGCATTATTTCTGCAGTGACAAGACTGGAAAATGGCATGGGAATATCACTTCTCAGTTCATCTGGGTTATACTTTCTGAAACACAAATGATATCAACAGACATTTTATACCATTGCAAAAGGATTTCTGGGATAATTCATCTAAAGTACTAGTGCTTAACCTTTTCAACCTGATGCCGGGACATTCACTAGCAACTGGTTGGTTAAGGGTGGCAATCAGAAAGATTTTACAGCCCATTGAAAATGTCATTCATGACTCATATTTCAGTATGGTACTGTTAGCATCCCTTTAAAATCTTATTTAATGACACATGCATACTAGACTATCAGCACAAAGGAATTCAATTTACTCTTTTCAGTTCCAAAACACAAGATAAGTCAATAGGATTCTCTCCAGACCCAGAAAAAATTCTTCCATTTTCCTTGAAAAGGATCTGGTTTTGATGGGCTTGCATGAATGCAAAGATACATCTTAATCTTGTGCTAATTCAAAGAACATCACAACATGTTAAAAAAAATAAAATTTATTAGCTGTAACTAGGTTGAATATCTCTTTTAAGCTCCTATTCTGCTAAGCTGGTGGGAAAATTAATCTCAGATGTTTTCAGTGTTTTCCACCCCATCAAGCTTGTGTCATGTTTATAGGGCACTAAATTTTTTCAAAGGACTTGGGGAAAGGTTCCTAGTCTTCGGTCATCTGTCCAGGGATATTTCTAGAGACATCTCTCACCCTCTTAATTCTAATATTTGCTATCCAACAGCTCCCTGTGTTTCTCTGGTACCCTTGGGGTACAAGAATCTTTGTGAGAGTGAGAAGTTTTGTCTAATAGCTATTCTGTCAAGGGTTCCTTTGCTCTGATTATCTCACAGATTTCTGTGTGGTTTATTGCTTCTAAGCACATTGAAGAAATGGAGACAAATCTCTCCCTTTCGGTCTTTTTTCTTTTCTACCAGGACTGGGAGATTGTCTTCTAATCTCTTTTGGGAGATTAAGAATTGGGTTGATACACAGTTTTCCCTAATGCTTCTGGGCAAGATATTTTTCCAACGCATGCAAACTGTATTCCACTTCTGGAGTGGCATATTTGTAAGTTGTATCTTATTTTACCTTGACATATTAATGGCAGTGGGGTAATGGCAACATCCTGGATCTTACAGAAAAGAATGATAGATCTGTGCCTACATATTCAAAACCAATAGGCGCATTATAACACTGACGCTAATGTGCAGGTGTATACGGATACCTAGCTGGCCTTAAAAACACTTTCTTCTCAGGTCCAAGTCAGAGGGTATAACATGAAACAACCTTCAAACACCTATGCATCAAGTTCAACTTAAAGCTTTTGCTAATTCTCAGAGACCACCTTGAAGACAAGTATGATCTAAAATCACCACAACTTTCTAGGTGGGTTCAAAATAGGTAAATATATATTGAAGCTGTAAAGATATCTTGGGAAGTCAGAATCCCTCCAGCAAGTGCATTTTTAGAAATATATGCAGTGCTTCCTGGTAACTCTTAGGAGATTTCAGTCAGTCTTTAAAGGACAAAAGGGATGGAACTTTACAAAAGCATTTCTAAAACAAGGAAAGTTTTGGCCATAAAGAACTGAAAATAATTTTTTTGGCTCACTATTCTAAAATTAATCTGTACTTGACTGTGAAAAAAATCCACATTAATTTATGGGAGGAATGGATGAAGTGGCAATGAAATTATTTTCAAGGGAAACTGAAGAGAATAAAAATATCCACGTATATCTACCAAAAAAAAATCTACCCAACTTTTGCTATTACAGTTGCCAATGATAGAAATATCTGTATAGATATTCCTGAGTACACCCCTTATTTAAGGCATATGAATTATTTTCAGTTGATATTATCAATAACCTGATGTAGTTTAAGAACATAAGTTATTGTTTTTTTAGTTAGTGATGAATTTGCAATCACTTTCTATTATGTCCCTTTAAAACACGCTGAAACTGTGTGTTCGAAAAAACATGGAAAGATTTTGTGAATGTTTTCAATGTATATTTTATGATAGACAAAATAGCACATGTCATGTAACAAACATATCATGTGCCCAGTATGTTGCCAGATAGTAAAAACAGCCATGAATAAACCATGGGCTATGCTTTCAAGAAGCTTGCAATAGAGTGGGGGAAACAGGGAAGTAAATAGAAGAGTATGATCCAATATTCCTGTTGAAATATGGGCGAGAACTCAGAGAGGAGAACAACTAACTAATCCCTGGAAAATAAAATTAAAATTTCACAATGGGAATGGCATTTGAACTGTGTTGTAAAGGATGAATACCAGCTCTTTAGGTGAAAGAGTAATGAAATGGAAATCTAGGTTGAGGGAAAAGAAAATGGAAAGGCAATGTATGAAAACAAAAGGCATGATGGCGTCTGTGGAAACTTCTTCGCATTTTATTCTTGTCCATGTAGCTCATGAAGGAGCCAGGTATTAGATGGAATAGGAAAATAGAAATCAAATCTTTCCACTGAACCAAATGATTTTCACTCCGTTTAAGACATAGTTGCAGTGCACTCATGAATATGGTAATAGCAATAGTATAGTAATAGTAATAATAATGATAATCTCTGCCATGCCTCCATTAAATGGTTACTAAGCGTTAGCTATTTGAATCCTCATAATCATCCTTCATTTATAGCTGAGGAATCCTTGGCTCAAAGACGTTAAGTCATCTTCTCAATTGCTAGTAGTAAGTTCTAGAGAAAACATTTAAACCTAAATCCTGTTTGCAGCTTCTTTGACGAGCTGAGAGTAAGCAAATGGATTATTTGGTCTTGCTGATTTTCTTTATCTATAAGTTGGCAATTACAGTAATACCTAAATCCTAGGGTTATTGTGATCGAATAAGAAAATGTGAAAGAAAGAGTTTTGTAAATAGCAATGTGTGGAATCACTATAACTGATACAAAAAAGAATATTCGAGGGAGTCAAGCTCTTTTAAAAATTAAAGATGGTACGATTAGGTAAATTCAGCCAGGCTAACTTTATGTTCTTGGAACAGTTTACTCATGGCAGAGGCAATGTTTTTCAGGATACATTTCCTAGAAAACAGTTTCTACACACTATGAATAGGTTTAATTGTGGGAAAGTGCTACACATTTAGAAAACACTGAGCTAAACACATTTAAACTATTTTTTTTAATTTTAGAATTTCTCAGAGCCTTCAATATATATTCAATGAATCTCCAAGGACTAGTTGAGTCTGAAGGATTTACCAAATTTATTCGAGCTCAGAAAATTATTTTCTTGGAAATTCTCACGGGACTAGGATTTTATGGAATACATTTTGGAAATCCTGATTATGAACCATGATTTTAACCTTGCGGTCTATGTATTAACATTAGTGTAGAAATAAATTTAAAAAAATAATTATTATAATGCTTGGGTAACACTTGAATTCATATTACTTCACAGTCACCTAGAAATACTAATTAAGAGAGGAGGCAAAGTCTCAGTAAAATGGGACTTTTAATATGTCACATTTAGCATTGTGTCAGACTCTTGATTATCAAATGTTACAAGTTCAGAGCATTGGCCTTTCAAACATTCTTTCCCATGCCCTGCCTCCCAGTATTTTTCTCTCACACACATTTTCTTTTCCCTGAGCTTCCTTTACAGCTGGAATTCAGTTCAGTTCTGGCTAATTAGATATTATATGATGAGGGCTCAGGGATATTTTGTTGAAGATTTTTGTCCTCGATGGAAGGAGAGAGGCACGTGAGGTGAATGCTCTTCTCTCACAACCTTTGCTCTTTTTTCCTGCCTTTGAACACAGTGTGCTAGGGCATGATGATTTGGCCAAAGCAGTCAGTTTCAGTCATGAAGATGAAAGAAAGCACACTGGGAATTCAGAGTAGAAGGTCAGGAAAAAACCTGGGTCCTGGGTGACATTGTTAGGCTATCAAAAAACCCAGGACACCTTACCTTTGACTTCTCATTACTGACAATCACTTGCTATATGATTTAAACCTCCATTAATTTCAGTTTCCTCTTATTTATAGTCCAATGCCTCCTACTTGGATGAAAGACATTTTATAGATGGGCTTCTATATGGATGCTCCAGAGAGTTTGGGATGATAGAGTATTGCTTAATCACAGGCCCCCTACAACAAACACTTATGTCCCATATGTCATCTTTTCTTTCTTGTCTGTGTTCTAACTTTATGTCACATACGATATAAGTGTGGTATGTGTGGAATAATTATTTTAGAAAAGTGAGATAAAGAAATAGTTTTTTTAATCTACCCACCATCACCACAAAAAAGTTTGTGTGTATGCATATATTTGCGTGTTTTTTTAATATGATTAATTCATTAAAAATTTTTTTTTCATGTTTTATTATTTGAGAAAGAGACAGAGAGCAAGGGGAGGGGAAGAGCGAGAGGGAGACACAGAATCGGAAGCGGGCTCCAGGCTCTGAGCTGTCAGCACAGAGCCCGACGCGAGGCTCTTACCTGAGCTGAAGATCACGAGATCATGACCCGAGCTGAAGTCGCCGCCTAACCAACTGAGCCACCCAGGTACCCCTTAAATATGATTTATTGTCGCATTTGCTAACATATAGTGCATACAGGGTGCCACTGGCTTTGGGGGTAGATTCCCGTGATTCATCGTTTACATACGACACCTAGTGCTCATCCCGAAAAGTGCCCTCCTCAATGCCCATCACCCATTTTCCCCTCTCCCCTCCCCCCCCATCGACCCTCAGTTTTTCCTCTGTATTTAACAGTCTCTTATGGTTTGCCTCCCTGTCTGTTTAAAACTGTTTTTCCCCTTCCCTTCCGTCTGGTCTTCTGTTAAGTTTCTCAAGTTCCACATATGAGTGAAAATATATGATATCTCTCTTTCTCTGACTGGCTTATTTCACTTAGCATAATACCTTCCAGTTCCATCTACATTGTTGCAAATGGCAGGATTTCATTCTTTCTCATTGCCAAGTAGTATTCCATTGTATATATATAAACAACATCTTCTTGATCCATTGATCAGTTGATGGATATTTGGGCTCTTTCCATTATTTGGCTATTGTTGAAAGCACTGCTACAAACATTGGGGTACAAGTGTCACTATGTATCAGCACTCCTGTATCCTTTGGATAAATTCCTGGTAGTGCTATTGCTGGGTTGTAGGGTAGTTGTATTTTTAATTTTTTGAGGAACCTCCATACTGTTTTTCAGAGTGGCTGCACCAGTTTGCATTTGCACCAACAGTGCAAAAGATTCCCATTTCTCCACATCCTTGCCAACATGTTTCCTGAGTTGTTAATTTTAGCCACTCTGACCAGTATGAGGTGGTATCTCAGTGTGGTTTTGATTTGTATTTCCCTGATGATAACTGATGTTGAGCATCTTTTCATATGTCTGTTGGCTATCTGGATGTCTTCCTTGGAAAAGTGTCTATTCATGTATTTTGTCCATTTCTTTACTGGATTATTTGTTTTTCTGGTGTTGAGTTTGGTAAGTTCTTTATAGATTTTGCACACTAACCCTTTGTCCGATATGTCATTTCCAACTATCTTTTCCCATTCCATCAGTTGCCTTTTTGTTTTGTTGACTGTTTCCTTTGCAGTGCAGAAGCTTTTTCTATTGATGAGGTCTCAGTAGTTCATTTTTGTTTTGTTTCCCTTGTCTTTGGAGATGTGTCAAGCGAGAAATTGCTGAGGCTGAAGTCAAAGAGGTTGTTGCCTGTTTTCTCTTCTAAGATTTTGATGGTTTCCTATCTCATATTTAGGTCTGCCATCCATTTTGAGTTTATTTTTGTGTACGGTGTAAGAAAGTGGTACTATTTCATTCTTCTGCATGTTGCTGTCCAATTCTCCCAGCACCATTTGCTAAAAAGACTATCTTTTTTCCATTGGATATTTTTTCTTAGTTGGCCATACACTTGTGGGTCCAATTCTGGGTTCTCTATTCTATTCCATTGGTCTCTGTGTCTGTTTTGTGCCAATACCACACTGTCTTAATGATCACAGCTTTGTAGTAGAGGCCAAAGTCCAGGATTATGATGCCTCCCGCTTCAGTTTTCTTTTTCAACATTACTTTGGCTATTCGGGGTCTTTTGTGGTTACATACAAATTTTAGGATTGTTTGTTCCAGCTTTGAGAAGAGTTCTGGGGCAATTTTCATTGGGATTGCATTGAATGTGTAGATCGTTTTGGGTAATATTGACATTTAACAATATTTGTTCTTCCGATCCATGAGCATGGAATGTTTTTCTATTTCTTTGTGTCTTCTTCAATTTCTTCCATAAGTTTTCTGTCGTTTTCAGCTTATAGATCTTTTACATCTTTAGTTATGTTTATTCCTAGGAATTTTATGGTTCTCGGTGCAATGGTAAATGGGATCAATTTCTTGATTTCTCTTTCTGTTGCTTCATTATTGGTGTATAGAAATGCAACTTATTCTGTTTTCAAACAAAATTGAGAGGAAGGTACAGAGATTTCCCATATTCTCCCTGCCCGCACAAATATAACCTCCCCCATTATCAACAGCCCCACCAGACTACTACTTCTGTATTAACTGATGAACCAACATTGCCACATCATAATCACCTGAGGTCCATAGTTTATGTTGCAGTTCACTCTTGGTGTTGTTCATTCTGTTTAGACATACGTATAATTATATGCATCTGCCATAATTGTATCATGCAGAGTATTTTCACTGTCCTAAACATCTTCTGTGCTCTGCCTCTTCATCTTTCCCTATCCCACCCACATACCTTTTTTACTGTCCCCATAGTTTTTCCCTCTTCAGAATGTTGCATAGCTGGAATAATACACTAAATAGTGTTTTTTTGTTTTGTTTTGTTTTGTTTTGTTTTGTTTTGTTTTGTTTTCAGATTGGCTCTTTTCACTTAAAAATACAAATGTAAAGTTCTTCCATGTCTTTTCATGGCTTGATAGTTATTTCTTTATTTACTTTTTTAGTGGTAATACTATTCCATTGTCTAGGTGTACCATATTAGTTTGCCCATTTACCTACTGAAAGGCATCGTGATTGCTTCCAAGCTTTGGCAATAATGAATACACTTGCTCTGAACATCTGTGTGCAGGAGTTTGTGTAGATGTAAGTTCTCAACTTCTTTAGGTAAATGCCAAGGAGTGCTATTACTGAATTGTCTGTTAAGAGAATGCTTAGTTTTGTAAGAAACCGCAGTCTTCCAAAGTGACTGTACCACTTTGTATTCCCAACAGCAATAAATGAAGTTTCGTGTTGCTTCACATCTTTATTGGCATTTGGTGTTGTCAGCGTTCCAGATTTTGGTGTGTAATTGTTTCTCATTACTGTTTTCATTTTCGTTTTTCTAATGAAATATAACGTGGAACTTCTTTTCATATGCTTATTCCTATGTATATATCCCCTTTGGTGAGGTATCTGTTTAAGAGTTTTGGCCCATTTTTTAATTAGGTTGCTTTCTTATTGTTGTTTTAAGAGTTCTTTGTATATTTGGGATAACAGTCTTTTAGCAGTTGTTTTTTCTGCAAATATATTTTCCCAGTCTGTGACTTGTCTTTTCATTCCCTTGACATTGTCTTTCACAGAGAAGATTTAATTGTAATGGAGCCCACTTTATCTGTTCTTTCTTTTATGGATCGTGCCTTTGATACATCTAAAAAGTCATTGCCATCCCCCAAATCATTGAGGTTTTGTCATATTATCTGCTAGTTTTTATAATTTTGCATTGTATGTTAATATCTGCAATCCACTTTGAATTGTTGTGAAAGGTGTTAAAGTCTGTGTCTAGATTCACTTTTCTGTATGTGGATTTCCAGTTTTACCAACACCATTTGTCAAAAAGACTACCTTTGCCCACTCCATTCTATTTCCTTTGTTACTTTGTCAAGGATTAGTTGACCATATTTGTATGGATCTACTTCTCAGCTCTCAATTCTGTTTCATTGATCTGTCTACTCTTTTGCCAACACCACACTGTCCTGTGTACTATAACTTTAGAGTAAGTCTTGAAGTCAAGCAGCTTCAGTCCTCCAAGTTTGTTCTCTTTCCATACTGTGTTGGCTATTCCAGGTCTTTTGCCTATCCACATACATTGTAGAATCAGTTTGTCATATTCACAAAATAACCTGGTGGAATTTTTATTTTGTTTGCACTGAATCTATAGATAAAAGTGGGAAGAAATGACATCTTGATAACACTGAATCTTCCTATCTATGAACATGGATTATCTCTCCATTTATTTAGCTCTCAGTTCATTCATCAGAGTTTTATCATTTTTCTCATACGTGTCTATACATGTTCAGTTAGATTTATATATAAATATTTCATTTTTTGGGTGCTAATGTAAATGGCATTGTGTTTTTAATTTCAAATTCCACTTGTTCATTGTTGGTATATAGGAAATAAATTGACTTTTATGTTAACCTTGTATCCT
This sequence comes from Puma concolor, assembly GCF_028749965.1. Taxonomy (NCBI): domain Eukaryota; kingdom Metazoa; phylum Chordata; class Mammalia; order Carnivora; family Felidae; genus Puma; species Puma concolor. The sequence goes on along the minus strand of NC_141667.1, from coordinate 207,936,628 downwards.
GCAACCATTCTATAAAATCTTATTAATTCAGTTCTTTTGGATTTTCTACATAGATGATCATGATGAAAGATCGTTTTATGTTTTTGTTTTCAATCTTTGTAACTCTTATTTCCTTTTCTAGTCTTCTTGCATTAACAAGTTCCAGGAGAATTCTGAAAAGCAGTGGTGAGAGGAGACATTCTTGCTTTGTACCTGATCTTAGCGGTAAAGCTTCCAGTGTCTCCCCTTTAAGTGTAATGTGAAGTAGGTTTTTTATAGATAATCTTTATCTGGTTGAGGAAGTTCCCCTAAATTACAAGTTTACTGAGAGTTGTTATCAATGGATGTTAGGTATTGTCAAACGTTTTTCTGCATCTATTGATAAGATTATGTCCTTATTAATTGTCTGCCTGTTGTATATGTCCTTTTCTGAGAGAGAGGTGTTAAAGTCTTCAACTATGATAGTGGATTCAGCTATTCCTCTTTGCAAGTCTATTAGTATTTGACTTATGAAGTTTGACACTCTGTTATTAGGAGCATAAGCATGAATAATTTTTGTGTGTTTTGGGATGATTGACCCAACCAAACAGAAATATGCTATTCTTTTTTTTTTCTTTAAGTTTATTTATTTTGAGAAAGAGAGAGAGAGAGCAGGGGAGGGGCAGAGAGAGAGATGGAGAGAGAATTCCAAGCAGGCTCCATGCTGTCGGCACAGAGCCCAACACAGAGCTGGATCCTAAAAACCACAAGATCATGACCTGAACCGAAATTGAGACTTTACGCTTAACCTACTGAGCCAGCCAGATGCCCTGTAATGCTATTCTGTACCCCAGATAACTCTTCTTGCTTTGAAATCAGCTATGTCTGAAATTAACATATCCACTTCAGCTTTCTTTTAATTAGTACTAACATGGTATATTTTTTTTCTATTCATTTACTTTTAATTTATGTATGTTTTATATTGAAGTGAATTTCTTGCAGACAACATATATTTAGATTGTGTTTTTTGATTCATTCTGACAATCTCTGTCTTTTAGTTGGTGTATTCAGACCATAGAAGCTCTAAGTGATTATTGACATAGTTGGATTCTACCATATGCATTATTGCTTTCTTTGTGTTGCTTTTGTTCTTTGTTCCAAGTTTTGTCTTCCACTCTTTTTCTGCCTCTTGTGGCTTTAACTGAACAATTTATGATTTCATCTTCTCTCCTTTCTTAGTATATTATACTTTTTTATTTTTTTTTCTAGTGCTTGCCTTAGAATTTGCAATTTACCTTTATAGCTAACCCAAGTCCTCTTTCAAACAACATTTTACCATTTCACAGGTAGTGTGAATACTTATAATAACAACATAATACTAGTTCCTCCATCCTATCCCTTGTATCATTGCTGCCATTCATTTCACTTATAGATGAGCACCCTTCAGGACACATATGTAACATATGATACATACATATACGCACTGATGGTACTATTTCAAACAAACTGTTACCTGTTAGATCAATTTACAATAAGAAAAAAATATGTTTTTATTTTACCTTCACTTATTCCTTGTTCTATGCTCTTTTTTTTTTTTAATTTTAAGTAGATCTGCATTTCAGACCTTATCATGTTCCTTGTCTCTAAAGTTCTTTCACATTTCTTGTAAGGCAGGTCTACTGGCAACAGATGCCCTCAATTTTTGTTTGAGAAGGTTGTTATTTCTTCTTTAGTTTTGAATAATTTCACAGGGTACAGAATTCTAGGTTGTAGGGGCTTTTATTTTTTTCTCTCAACACTCCACTCTCTTGCCTACACAGTTCCTGAGGAGAAGCTGGATATAATTCTTATCTCTGCTCCTTTATAGATAAGGTGTTTTCCCCTGGCCTTTTTCAGGATTTTGTATGTATCTTTGATAAAGCTACATTTTCTATAGTTTATAATTTTTTTACATGTATCCTGCTTGGTGTTCTCTAAGCTTCCCAGATTTGTGTTTTGGTATTTGATGTCAATTTAGGGATATTGTCAGTCATTGTTTTTTTAAATATTTCTTCTGTTTCTTTCTCTTCCTCTGGTATTTCTATTATGTGTAAAATACATCACTTGTTGTCCAATAGTCTTTGATTATTCAGGTATGTATTTTTCAGTCTCTGATATCTTTATTTCGGTTTTTGAGGATTATCTAGGTAAATCCAGCTGAGAGATTCTATACTCAGTTGTGTCCACTCTACTAATGAACATGTCAAAGATATTCTTCATTTCCTTTAGTGTGTTTTCTTATTTCTAACATTTCTTTGTGGTCTTTTCTAAGGTGTCCATCTCTGCTTACACTGCCCTTCTTTTCTTGCATGAGGTCTACTTTATCCATTAGAGCCCTTAGCATATTAATCAGATTTGTTTTAAATCTTGTTTGATAATTCCAATGTCCCTGCCATGTCTTGTTCTGATATTTACTCTGTCTCTTAATAAAGACTCCTTTTGCCTTTTGGTATGTCTTGGAACCTGGTCAAGCTCTTGGAGGCAAATCCCACAATACATGGGTGCTCCCCTGTGCCTGGGTCCTCCTAGAATTTTGAACACTCAGCACTCTATAGCAATTATTCAATGACAGTTCAGGTTTTCCTTCTCTGACACTGGGTCTTATGGCAATTTCTTCTTGTGAATCTCTGCTCTGGTAATCTGCAACTCCCTATGTTTGTCTGTCTCTCTCCAGTCTCAGGGGCCGCAGTTTGCCCTATGTCCTCTCCTCTCTCCAAGAGGAGTTGATTTTTCAGTCTGCTCAGCTTTGTCCTTGTTAGGAATGGCAGAATGGCAAGTCTGAAGTTCTTTACATACAAAATCTGCAACTAGAAGTACTCTCAATACTCACTACTGGGCAAGCGTATTTGAAAAGAAGTTAACTTCAAAAGAATCAAATCCTGGGGCGCCTGGGTGGCGCAGTCGGTTAAGCGTCCGACTTCAGCCAGGTCACGATCTCGCGGTCCGGGAGTTCGAGCCCCGCGTTGGGCTCTGGGCTGATGGCTCGGAGCCTGGAGCCTGTTTCTGATTCTGTGTCTCCCTCTCTCTCTGCCCCTCCCCCGTTCATGCTCTGTCTCTCTCTGTCCCCAAAATAAATAAACATTGAAAAAAAAATTAAAAAAAAAAAAAAAAAAGAATCAAATCCTGTTGACAACTCGGAGTATATGTTTTCCCATATTATAGAAATAGATATTATAAAATTTTAGACTTACAAATTTTGATACTGAAATTATTCAAGAGATCATCATTTCTTTGTAATTAGATCTGGCAAGCATGGAGAGAAAACCATGCCAGAATAAGGTTATAAGAAATTCTAGATAACTGGATACTTCAGAAATTTCCCAAGAAAACAAGTGTGCTATGATTAAAAAAAAAAAAAAAAAAAAAAAAAAAAAAAAAGCATCACAGAAATAAGATAATTTGAGTAGAAGCCATATTTGAGTATTTAGAGAAAACTAGTTAATGGATTGCTGAGCAAAAATAATGTAAAAGTATCATACTTAAATATTCGCTGATGATTTTGAAGTTTAAAGAAAAAGATTCCACAAATATCCGAAAGATAATTTAATTTATTATAACTTAATTAAACTTTATATTGACTTACATATAGTCTTTTGTTTTGCTAAGGGCTGTAATTCTGTATCTAGCTGTTTATCTAATTTTGAGGGGAAAATCACTACTTAAAAATTGTTTATTTAGCAAACTGATTTAAAAGAAAAGCTCTGGGGACACCTGGGTGGCTCACTTGGTTAAGATCCGACTTCAGCTCAGGTCATGATCTCAAGATTTGTGAATTTGACCCCTGTGTCAGGCCTTGTACTGACAGTTCAGAACCTGGAGTCTGCTTTAGATTCCGTATCTCCCTCTTTCTCTGCCCTTCCCCTGTTCTCTCTCTCTCTCTTTCTCTCAAAAATAAACATTAAGAAATAAATAAAAAGATAAAATAAATGCAAAGCTCATGAGTTGTACCCCACAGAAGTTAAAAAATGAACAAAAAAGCTCTTCAGATGTATTCCAGTAGTCTTTGAGATAAGTCAAAATACAATAAATAAATAAATAAATAAATAAATAAATGTCGGGAAGTGACACTCTTAAAAATGTTTTAAGGAAACAACCTACCGAATTATATCCAGGTAAATTTGTTAACATGGTTTAGTCAATGTACTTAGCCAAAAGTAGCTCTTGGAATTAAAAAGAACATGATGGAGTAAGATTTTTTTACTATCTAAGAAAAGTTAAAAAAAGAAAAACCCAAAAAGAGAATGCCAGAATAAACCTGCTTTGGGTTGGATTCTTCAGTATGAGCTTGTATGTGTTTTCTTAAATACATATGCAAAGACTTAAATACATAAATAAACATAGATATGTGTATGCGCGTTGGTTAGTATACACACATACATCGCCTCACTCTGTCAAGATAGCCTAGACACAATGACAGTCGCACAGCAATAAGCACACTCAGTATGTAGATCTTGATTTATAAATATCATTCTCCAACAAAACTGGAATTCCTGGAAGAGTGGTTGATTATAGAACTGGAACATGAAAAATACAAGATGAAACTGAAACACCTTCACAATGTAAGCAACAAAATAAATAAAAATAGTGTTGGATTGGGGTGCTTGGGTGGCTCAGTTGGTTGAGTGGCCAGCTATCGATTTCAGCTCAGGTCATATATCTCACAGTTCATGGGATTGAGCCCCGCTTCGGGCTCCACACTGACAGTGTGGAGTATGCTTGGGATTTTCTCTCTCCTTCTCTTCTCAAAATAAATAAATAAACTTTAAGAAATAGTGTTGGATAATGATTCAAATATATACATTTTTTTTTGGGGGGGGAGAAGTAAAGTGAAACAATTAACCCCAAATTTCTAGGCTTCTTTTCTTTTTTCCCCCATAGTTTTAATGTTGTTTTAAAGTTCTAAATGACTGCCTCATAAGAAGAGTACTTAAAGCTTATAAAGTAAAAGTATGGAATTTCCAGTAAGGATATATGAGAAGTTTGACTTAAAAAATTCTCTCAGTAACCTTCATTTCAGTGAATCTGAATACCCTAGATAAGTACAAAGTAGTAGGAAAATATAACATTCATGTACAGTTTAAATGAAGTGTCTCATATAATGATTTAATTTAAATTTAATAAGCCAGTTATTGCAGGTTAATTAAATGGCACTTGATTATTAAAAGCATATTTATTTAGATTAACAGCTATTAAATGATCTTATCACACCTTTTATGGTTAATTTTGTTTTAACTATATTTTAAATTATTTAAAATTTTATCTTGTGCTCACTTCCGTTTGAAACAGTACCTTTAAAGTTTAAGATTAAAACCTTTAGCTTTTTTTAAGTCTCTTTAATCACTTGCAAACTAATTTATTATTATTAAATAAATGGATCATTTGCAAACTAATTTATTATTATTAAATAAACAGAAAAACTATGAAACAAAATAGCATGGAGACATTTAAAAAGATCAACAGACAATTAAAGTAAGTTGAAATGGAAGTAAGCAGATTAATTTTTCAATGGAACATGTTCACAATTAATTAATTCTTTTTTAATTATAGAATTTGTCTCATAAGTCTTACACACTAGCACATTTTATTATTAATAATAATAGCAAAAATTTATTGAACACATTTGTGTCTGGCAAATTTTTAAGAGTGTTGCTTTAAATACACATGCACACACACACAAACTCATTTGATCTTCAAAACAATCCAATGAGGTAGGTGTTATAATTATCTTCATTTTTTATATGGGAACGCAGGAATGGAGAATTAAACTTTTCAATGAGAAAAAACTAGGAATTGACAAATCCAAGGCAGTCTGGCTCCAACTTACGTGTTTTTAACCACGAGGCTATAGTCCCACTCTATGGTCAAAATGATCGTTCTGAGACCATTTGATTGCAATAAGGTACCAATCACCAAGAATGATGGTAAACAATGGCCTTCAACTTCACAGAGTCAGAGTTTGAGATCAGCTCCTCACAGGAGAAAGATGTGTTTCACAGAGAAAATTCTGAAAGCAGTTGATATTAATGGGAATAGGAAACAGATGTTAAGGAAATTTAAGATCGCTTTATATCTCAGAAAGAAGCTATTAAAATCACGCTTTCTTTTAACAAAGATTGGTTAAGAAAAATCAGCTTCATTCATTCTTTACTTTTGTTGCTTAGAAAATGCTGAAAATATTATCAGAAAACAAATTCGGAAAGATATCAGGTTCTTTGATAACCACAAAATTGCCTTTCCCAAGCTAAAAACATACAACCTATAAGTTGGAAGGAAACCTCACTGTTGAGGTGAAGAAAAGGGAGGTTGTAAAACGAGCATGATGAAGAGGGAGAAATACATTCTGTGGATCATGAAAAAGGCAAGTCTTTCACTCAGTACATTTTTCTCTGCTCTGTGTTCACAGGTATACTGATATGTGGCTACGTAGGCATGTTTGCTCGCATTAAAATCTTGCTCTAGCTAGAAGACAGAGGAGATGGTCTCTTCAATTCCCTGACCTATCTAGATAACTATTTGCAACCCAACTCACAGTGTGGTGGTTTAAAATCATGGATGGCATCATTAAATTGGCTACATTCAATTCTAGCTCTACAATTTACCAGCTGTATGACTGTTTGCAATTTATACTTTCTGGTCTCAGTTTCCTTATTTTAAATTGGGAAGATTTTATGAGGCTAAAGGAGTTACAATTTTTAAAGCATGTCAAACATTTTAAATGCAGTTATTAGATAGGTTTCGTATTTTTAAGTGATTTTTTAACTTGATGCTCCTATATATAACTGTTTGCTCATTGTTTTTATCATAAAAGCAGATTTATTGCACATTTTACTGCCCGGACCATCACTTTCAACCACTTCATTTAAATCATTCATTAGTATCAAGAAATGCCATAGTAAATTCCTCACATTCAATACGTATTTCTTTGGTGGCCATGACTTATGCTTCCTCAAGAAGCCAGCTCCTAAATGTGGCCAATTACCCAGCTAACTTACAGGCCCAGCTATAATATAATCAATTTTTTTTTCCACATGTGCTATTATTGGGCCTAGAAAAAATAAACAGTTCTAAATTCTGGACTTGTCTTTTGGATTAGGGTGAATTATACAATTTAGAGGGTTCCGTAGCCTTATCACATGCAAAGAATTCTCAATCATTTTTATATAGACTATCTAGTTCTTGCATTATTCTAACCGGTTTCATTGAAACCAGCCTTTCCCCCCTTACCTTGTTTACATCTAGACAGTGTAATTAAACCAAATTCAACAACTGTCTAAATGAGGTATAAATAATGTAGATAAGTAAGCCAACCAGTGTATTTTAATAATATTTTTCAAATGTAAACATTCAGTAATTTTGATAAGAGTTAAAACAAAAACATTGCATTGAAACTTGCATTCTTTTTGGAAAGACCTGATAATAGTGGTCCAGTTATTAGCAACACTATAATGCAAGCTAATCATTTTTATTATGGCTTGGTCAGAAGTCAGAACTCCTTGCTACTTCAGAGATCACCTTACATATCTGCTTTCTGTCCCTTGCACCCTCTTCAAACTTTACTTGACTCTAGAGAATATCCTGCATATAAAGAATGTTCTATTTTAGAAATGCCAGTGAACTGCTCATTGTAGTTTGTACATGTGCTAATGCTATTTGTTTTCTGTATTGTAAATAAAGTCCTGTTAGGGAGGAAAAATAGAAGCAATTGGGTGTTGTTGTGTTTGGCTTATAAATAAATGGCTTTAACAAAATTTGGTGAATTCTTATTTAGTTTCTTTAGTATCTGAGTGAACAAATTCAATGGAATGTGCTCTTTATCTCCTGAGTTTAGTCTTACTTCTACACATCTCCTCCCTTCCCTCTCATTTTTTTTTTTTTTTCACCTAAATGAACAGTATTGTTTAAGCCCAAACATGTTTTTCTACTTTGGTGTCATTGGTGCACAGTATTGATAGAAGGGTATTAAAGATAAGACTGTGTGGGAATGCGATCTGTCAGTGGAACATCAGTAGGCTTGGGCCTGGGAACCAGATTAGGAATGAATCACAGGAGTCATTTCATAACTATTCCAGTTATAGTAGAAATCATTATTTTGAACCAGCGAAACAAAGCAAAAATTTTTCCCATGTTAAGCCAGTAACACCTATACCCCCCCTCCCATCTAACATCTTAGACTTGGCCAAGAATTTTGTTGGTGGAAGTGTTAAGGCAGCCTCTCTTTATATAATAGTTCTTATGGTGTTAAAGAAACTAGAACTGATTCAATACTTCAATATTTTTAATGGGATTTCAACAACAATTTGAGAGCACTCCAACAAATATGAATAGCCTCATAATTTAAATTATCTTTGCCCTGGTGGTTATTATTTTCCCAAGGTATACACAGACCATAGAAAGCAAGAAAGTTCAGGGACTTGTCACAAAGTAAACATGAGTTTGTAACCACATGCAGACATAACTAAAATGCTCTGGAAAGGTTAAACAAGTTTCTATAGGTCTAATTCAATTCTTTTTCCTGAACACTTAATCACAGTTTTATCTCTATTTTTAATTTTCTGTTTTAGAATAAGGGCACATGTAGCCTGTTATCTTCCGTGTTATTGATGATTAATTGCTACTGATTATTGGATTGAATAAGGATAATTTTGTTACAGAACCAGGTTGGATCTCTGGTGGAGAAACCAAGAGGCACTCAGAGATCTTGGTGATCAGAGTTTTATTTTACACCAGCGGGCTCGGAGAGATCCTTCTCCAGACATCTGAGTCCCAAGCATAAGCACGGGGGGCAATATATCTTCTGTTACTTCCGCATTCTGCTTTAGTAGTAATTTGGCACACCTGGCAAGCGGAGCGGAAGAAGAACCCTGAAGAGGAGTCTCTAAGCCAGGGACTAGAGCTTATGTTAGTCCCATGGGCCATCTTATGGTGCATAACTTTACTTATTTTCCCAACAATGTAACTGAATAATGGAACTCTTAATAAATATTAAGTCAGATTAAGTTATTCACCGAATCCTGGTGGCCCTTTCAAAGGTATTTTATATAATATAATAATACTACATTAAACTCAGATGTAGAAGAGAACCAAAAGGAAATCTACTAAAAAGACATCCAATTATGATAGCAAAATATACAGAATATATAATAAAATATGTACAAAATGTATTGAATGCCTAAGAGTATTAAATGCAGGATTATTTGTGGAGAGGATAATTGGATTGTAAGATTTGTGTTTATGCTTGAGAAGGAAGGGAGTGGGAGAAAACCAAAAGTGGCTGAAAAAACACCATACAGTACAATTCATCATCTTAAGTAATAAAGAGGATGTACATGTATCAAGATGGATGGGGCATTAGCACATGTAACTAAGTGAAAAAAAAAAATTAAAGAACAGAATACAATATACAATACACCAGTGTTTTCTACCTATAAAAAAATTACAAATTTTATAAGGATACATGCAAACAAAAATGATATACATAAAATACACAAGAAAGGTTGCTACTATTTGGGAGCATGGAATACTCCGTGTTTGGGATATGGAAATGAGAATAAATGGAACAAACAAATGGTAGGTTTCTGTAAACTGAACTCCCCCTTCCTCAACGCAAAATAAAACCAATAAAAATTGTTGAGAAATAAGTGAAGACCTAACTAAAAGGATTTTGGCAATGAGAAGATTATTTACAAAACTACTGATTCGCCCACCTTATTCCACTGCAGTAAGGAATAAAGAAATAAAATGACAGTAAAGTTCAAAAGAATAAGAGGAACTGGTAAGAATAGCAAAGAATAATTTAAAACAAAGACTAATTGAAATTCATTCAAAAATAAGTACATTTAGTAATTATTTGCTGAGCTATTTTTCTAGGCACAGGAAACAAAAATTAATCTAAAAGACAAAAGCTTGCCTTCATGAGACTCATATTCAAGTAGAATTAAGTTCCAAACTGTTAGTATATATAGCACTAATGAAGAAAAAAAAATCCCACAAAGCAAAATATTAGAAAGTTACATGCAAAAGTGTTTTGAATGGTCATAATTCTGATAATTCCAGTTTCCTTTTTAAAGTTTATTATTGCCATATTTGAAAGACAAACATTTGTTATTTTGAAAAAAAAAAAACATTGATTAAGCACAGACAGAAAAAAAAAAACAAAATTATAAGGGTAAAGTGTAAACCAAAGAAACTAAAAATAAACTTAACTTCAAAGTAGTGCACATATTACAGTACATATCGAATATTTAAATGGGGCATCTGGGTGACTCAGTTGGTTAAGCGTCTGACTTTTGATTTCTGCTCAGGTCATGATCTCACAGATAGTGAGTTCGAGCCTCATGTCAGGCTCTGCATTCACAGTGCAGAGCCTACCTGGGATTCTTTCTCTCTCCCTCTCTTTCTTTCTCTGTCTCTCTCTCTCCCTGCCCCTCCTCTGCTCCCTTGTTCACTCTCTCTTTCTCTCTCAAAATAAATACACAATTAAAAAGATATTTAAAAATGGCATTTTAAATGTGTATAATGATTTACCATATGGTAAAACCAGTGGTTTAAAGTGCATCTTATTTCATATTCACTGGAGAAGTGGATCAACATGGGCTACCTAAGTTCAAACAGTGGTTCGTCACTGACTAGCTGTGTAAATTTGGCAAACCACTTATCTATCCTTTCTGTACTTCAATTTGATTATTTTGTGAAGCAGGGATTGCAATCATGTGTACTTCATAAGGTGATCAAAAATATTAAATAGTAATCTATATAAAGTACTTAAAATGATATCTCACACTAGTAAGCCACCAGTAAGTGACAGCCAATATTATTCTGTTATAGAATCTTCTATAGGAGGTGATAGAATACATTTGGATAATTTATATAACAAAGTTGGGAATATAAAATTCATCTACTCATAAAATTCTAAATCAAATATATTCCCAAACCTGAAGAAATATTTACCTTATAATCTTAATTCAGTGTGAAAATTTTACTATATCTTATTACTATGTGATTTACATTTAAATATAGTAACATTTGTTATTATCTCTCTCGGGGTGTGCAGCAATACAAAATGCGATTTTTTTTGTTCCTTTCAAGGAGTCTTTGCTTCTCCTTGCAAACATATGTTAGGAACCCTATCACTAGATTGCTATACAATTTATTTAGGTACATAAAGTTTTTGCTAACTGCTAATTTGCCGACTGCTCTGGTGTTGCTCAATTTGGAGAATTGTTTGTATTCTTCTAAGGAGGGGTGGTTATGAAGATAGTGGATGATATCAGCTCATGAAGTAATCCTCCTGTGATTAAGATGAAGACAACGTGGAGGACGGACACAGAGTCAGGATTTCAGCTGCACCTGTGGTATGGCTGTCTGGAGAGGGTTTGACTTCACGTTGCAGATGTGGGTCTCAGAGACAAAGGATGTATTATGAAGTATGAAAAATGTGCTACCTAACAGTGTTTCTTATACCTTTGGTTGCATCACTGCCTTTATTTTGATATTTAGGTAATGTTGAGTAATGTACTTAGGAATATGAAAGTTGTGTGGCTTTATCTTTATTTTTAATTGATGGAGGACTTTTTGAGGATGCTAAAGAAGTTCGAGGGATTCTTTCTAGATACCTAAAAGTCACTGATAAAATTAGAGTTTGAATAAACACACAAATATGCCAGACCGAAAGATTTTCACTTTTCTTAATCTGTTCATTGACTGTGATCCCTAAAATAAATATTTGGAGAAAAGAACATGCGGCCCAATGTCATCCATTAACTGTAGACAGTTCTTTTAGATCTGAGATACTCTAAATAATAGATCAGTTATCTTTGTTATAAATGTGGGTCATTCTATTTGTCTCAAAAGGAATCCATGACTTCTTGAAGCAGAAGAAATTCTGATTTGTGGAACAGCAGTAATGGCTGAGACTTTTAATATCTACTATTGTTAAATGAATTGGTAAGTGGATGATATTGAAGAGGATTTGTACATAAAAGGAGTTAAATGACAAAAATGAACAATGGAATCAGGCAAGATAAATGTGAAAAGACCTAAATATTATGGGTCAGGAATTTTAGCATGACTCTATTAGAGAAAGCACAAGATCAGAATTTTTACTATATTCTTAAACTATTTAGGGGTGAAGATTCCGAAACACACTTCCTCCGTTTCAAATCCTGGGACCTACAATTTTCTACCTTTATGACCTTAATTGGGTGAATTACTTACCCTAAATATAGTTCGATTTTCTCATAACATGTAATCCATCTGAGTTTTTTAGCATTAAATAAGTTAATATATGCAAAGGGCTTAGAAAAGGGTTCATAGTACGTATCACGTCAATATTGAATATTTGTATTGTCTTTCTTGTTCTGCATACAGATACTGAGAAGTTTCTGCATACAGATACTTCCAAAAACTGCAAGACTGCTGTTGTAAGGAATGATACAGATCAAATTAATGGGTCTGTATGAAAAGCATACCTATTAGTATTGATGAGGAAAGGAGTACAGTATTTTTATTCATAAACATTTGTATTTGTATTGGGAGTTGAGAAAAAGAGAGTGAAGTGACTGTACCTTAAGTTAAAATAAAAAGACTGAGTAAAAACCACAGGGGCTTTGAAATCTCATTCCTATCCAGGGGAAGCTGAAGGTCTTGATGGATAAGATATAGATGATAGAGTTGGAGCCCCATGAAGGTCATGGTTTAAAAGGGAGTTAACTAATGCTCTGTGATCCTGTGAACACAGAAGTTCACTTGGAAGAGATCTGTGCTAAGCTTTGGAAATTTTCCTTTGGTAAAGTCAAAATAAGGATAATAAAATGCAATTTACCCCACTTAATCCCCAGAACATCTACAATATCCATATCCTCCTGCTCACCTTTGTGAGACCATAGCTATCTAGAGAGGTGATTTGAGTACCAACCACCAACCACAGGAAATTTAGAGAGAATTCCACTCATTCTCTTTCGCTCTGTCTCTGTCTCTGTCTCTCTATCTCTTTCTTTCACACACACACACACACACACACACACACACACACACACTCAGTTTATCTCTTTCTCTCTCTCCCACTCTCTCTAAAAGTAAATACCCAGAGATGTGCACAACCAGAAACTCATAGATCATTGTTTAGAACGCAATTCTGCATATTTCCAGGTATCTATCCTTTTACATACAAAACTATATGCTTTTTACAACTCTTTTGTGTGACATTAAGCTAATATTTGCAAAGTTTAATAGTAGCAAGTATAAATGCCATTTACAAAGAATTAAATAATTTTAAATATAATTACTCTGTTGATGAAGATAACAGTTTGGGGAGGAAATCATAGTTTGTCATTTATTTAAAAAAATTCATTAGCATTGAACTATTTATTTTAATTAATTTGATTTCGTAGGATTTGTCCCCATAGCACATAATGAAATCTTAATAAAAATGAGAATAAACGTTACTAATTTAGTTTCTACATTTATATGCCAAGGTAGTTTAAAACCCTTTTTTTCCTTCCTTAACATATGATGTTTTTCTGTAATAATTCCAATGCCACAAAAATTTTGAATGTTATCCGCTGTAAGAAGCCATTCTCATTCATTTCTGAACTAAGCTGTCATTGATTCCATTAGATTTCCTATGATATTGAAAAGAAAAGCTAGTAAAGACAAGATAAAAGTGGCCAGCCAGATGTCTGGGGCCAGATACTCCCCTTGCATACTTTTGGCTCCTGTAATCTTGCTTGCCTCCTGTGTCCACCAACTGTCTGGATAGCACCACTGATAAGGGCCACCTCCCCTTTTTCTTTTGTATCTCAACACCCTACCATCCCAGCCATAAAAGGAGGCTGATGTCAAGGTTCAGGGCTCAGCCTTTGGAAGTGACTCCTCTGGGCCAGCACCGGTGTGCAATAAACAGTTTTTTTCCTAATTCCCCTCGTGCGTGTGGCTTGTCTCTTCCTGGGAGCCAAATATTTGCTGTAACCATATAATTATGGTCTAATATTGTTAGAGAATTGCTCTTGACATGATTAGTTATCTGTGATTGATTCTTACAACTTTATTTTAAGCCAAAAGCCACACTTCAAAAGACAACCTAAAGCAAATACATAAAAGTATTAACAATTTTAGAATCTAGATAGTGATCATATGGTTATTTACTGTACATTTATTTCAACTTCATTGTATGTTTGTAATTTTTATAATAAAATATTGGGGGGAAAGTCTGATACAGACATATAGTTAAACTAGAGAATCCTCTGGAATAGCCCTATATGATAATTTTCTTTGGCTCTTGGGATGCTTTTAATTGCTACAGCTTCACCTCCTTGAGAATCATGAATTGGAATCATTGATCAATGAATGATACTGTCTTTTGTCTTAAACAATGCTAATTAGCATTCAGTCGAGAGTATAGCAAACAGTGCATATAATAAATTAGATTCATGGCTCTTTTAGTTTTTGTCACTGACTCTGAGTAAGTTTATTTGGCAGAATTTCAAACTCTTACTGTTTAGGTTTACATATCAATTTACATGAGGGGAAGGAATGTCTCTCTATTGTTTACCAGTGTCCAAAGTTTAAGGAGACCCTGATGTGGCAGATTTGTATTCAGTACTTGTTGAATTTGAATTTGTAAATGGAAAACTGTCTTCTTACTAACCATGGATCAGGATATTTAATACCTATTATATTACCTAGATAGCAGGTTCATCTATAAACGTTTCATCAAGTGAAGAAAAAAGGAAGCAAGGAAAGAAGCATGGAAGGAAAGATAGAAAAAAAAGAAGAAATTATTGTTCTTTGCTTTGATTTGGTCAGTGTTCAGCTGTTTATTTAGTTAAGTCTCTCCTAAGTCCTCTCAATATAAATCAAATTTAAAGGAAAAAAAAACCCTTTTTCCTTAATTTCTCAATTTCAGTCAGCTGCCTCACCTTTCCTCATGTTTTCCTGATACGTAGCTCTGGATCTGAGAGAAAATGGGATGTCAGTAAGTTAATCTGTATGCAACTTGGTGGGAGTGATAAAGTGAGAAGGGTTTCCTTAGGATCCTTGGTTCCTTGCGATATGACTTGCACCTTTGACTAGTACCCAAACAATGAATTTCAGTAAACTGAATCATTTTAGAATTAAATCCATTAAATATTCTTTGTGATGTTTAAAAGTGCTTACAGAAGGCCTCCACCTGCCTTTCCCCTTAAACAATACAGCTTGTCTTAAGTTGGCCACATTTAAATTTAAAGCAATGCAACCAATTTTATGTATCAACTACCATGGGCAAGGTTTTGCATTGAATGTTGTAAAAACATATAAAGGGAATAAAAGTCAAACTTCTGATTCAATTATTGTTGTTTCAGAGATAATGGTAAATGGTTAAAGAACTTAAAAAAAAAATCAGTCTCAGTCTCCAGGGATTTAAAAAAAAAATTTTTTTTAATGTTTATTTATTTTTGAGACAGAGAGAGACAGAGCATGAACGGGGAAGGGTCAGAGAGAGGGAGACACAGAATCTGAAACAGGCTCCAGGCTCTGAGCTGTCAGCACAGAGCCCGACGCGGGGCTGGAACTCACGGACCACGAGATCATGACCTGAGCCAAAGTCGGCCCCTTAACCGACTGAGCCACCCAGGCGCCCCTCCAGGGATTTTTTATAAGAATTAGAAGGAAGGAAAATAAAGAGATAGACATTGTATGCCTATATGCCTACCTTACTAATAGCCATCTATGTCTTCAAGATTGACCCTTACCTGTACACTCCAATATACACATAGTTGCTGGTTCTACTTTTGTATATGTTTAAAACAAATTAAAATCTTTACTTCTGAATGCTGTAAGTAGGCAGAGTTAGAGCAGTGATAGTTCAAAGACCCCCATTTGGCAAGTAAGCTCCCAAAACAAGAATAAAACCTTTTTCTAGATCACAGAAGTCCAGAGAGAGAGAGAGAAAGAGATTAATTAAAGTGAAAAGAGAACACACACACACACACACACAACTTCCTATTATTGTCATGAAGGTGATTCTTTTTCCTACTCTGCTTACAGTCTCTCTACTTCAAGTATGTTCTGTGATTAAACAATAGTCTCTTCAAGTAAAATTCAAAACATTGTAGTATTTATGAATAAATCTCCTTCCTGAACCCATATTTTTGGAATCCTAAAAGGGTTGATAATATAAATTCTGTCACATTTACATATTATGTTCTTTCTCATCCAGTTTTAACTTCTATACAGTCATTAATCTTGGAAGTTAGGTTTATTTTTATGTAAGGTTTAACATTTTTTCAAGTCTCTTGACACAGTGTACCATTTGCTTACCACATTTTCCCCTTTGAGCTCCTCAAGTGCTTATTTAAATGGCATGGATAACACTAGATTTCTCCCACACTCTGAAGTAATTTACATAAGCATCCTCAGGGGTCTCTGAAGTTCCTAGTGAACATAGCATTGCCCGGGATAATAGGATGCCTAGACAATGGTTTGTCCTTTGAATCCTGACTTTTACTTATGGTTTCAGGATCTCTGTAGAAGAGCCTGAACTTCTTTAAGGTTTTTGTTTCTGTGGGAAGGAAAAATATGCTGAATCAAAGCTCTGTAGTGTGCTTTCAATTTCTACATTTTAGCAGACACTCGAAGCTAACGAACCGAGCTGTCTCTGAAGTATTGTTGGGTATGATGGCTAGGGAGGAGGGAAAAACCTGCTGCTCTGTGGTGGAGAAAGAAATACAGGGTTTCTTTGTGCTGAGTGAGATAACATACCCTTTACATGCTCTCCTACACAGCTGGTGAAAATGACTTTCTTCCCTTATTTCTTTCCTCTCCCTGCTCTTCTCCTGCTCACCTTATTGGTTCGTTTGTTCGTGGGAGAAAGCCTAGCTGTTATGCAAACCGTAGGATGAATTGAGGACGAAATCCCCAGGGTATATTCCTTTATTTTGTAAGGTGATTTTATATCACCAAATGATGCATAGCTGGGCAGGAGATCCCTGTCAGGGGCATGTGTTTCTGTTGTTAAGTTCTAAGATTTTGAAAGGAAATGCTCCTTTAGCAGCATATGACCTGATAGTTTTATGGCTTGGTTTTATTAAATTCGCTTTGATTCAGATTTTCTTTAAATTGTATAATATTAAGACATTGTCAAATATGCTTCATGCTTTTATTCCTGATATTTTCAATTTAAGTCTGTAGTGACCACTGCCAAGCTATGAAGATGTTTCAACTCACAGAGGTATTTGGTACACCTCAAATTATTTACCAGAACCTCAGATCTTCCCGTCAGCACCACAACACGGATTCAAATCATGGATCAATTAAAGTTCAGTCTCTTGACACAGTGTATCATATTAATACTATCCGATGCCCGTGGTTTGGGGAGAGAAGTAGTCATTCAGAGTACTGGGAAATGAAAAAGAAATCCCTTTGCTTTTTTTGCTTTCTAATTTTTCAGTTTGAAATTAAAGCAGACTATTTTACAGAAGGGACCAAAGCTTAATATGTTTCAAAAATTAACGGAGTGTAATTGGATCTGTAATATCCAATCTCTAATGAGATGCCAAGTTGCTATTGCAGGAAGGACCTAGGACTGTAACCTGGAATAAGGTTTGAAAAACCATAAAAGTCCTGTCACTTAATAACTGTGTCACTTTGATGAGGTCGCTACACCTCTTTAGACATCAGCTTCAATGTGTAGAATACATTATTATCATAAATATATATGGAGGAGAGAGAGAGCAATTAGAGTTCCACAGAATGAACTCTGAAGGAATTTCTCATCCTACCCCCAACAGACACGAGAACAAGCACACGTAGAAACACACGAATCGGGGCGCCTGGGTGGCGCAGTCGGTTAAGCGTCCGACTTCAGCCAGGTCACGATCTCGCGGTCCGTGAGTTCGAGCCCCGCGTCGGGCTCTGGGCGGATGGCTCAGAGCCTGGAGCCTGTTTCTGATTCTGTGTCTCCCTCTCTCTCTGCCCCTCCCCCGTTCATGCTCTGTCTCTCTCTGTCCCAAAAATAAATAAACGTTGAAAAAAAAAATTAAAAAAAAAAAAAAGAAACACACGAATCATGTAGGCATTTTACCAGTTAGATCAGCCTAGAGTGGTCTACAAAGCCTACTCAACCACCAGTTTTCCCCATCTAGTCAATAAATGTAATGTATTAGTAGATTTGTGTGAGTGAGAAATAAAGTTAAAAATACAGATTCAGGGGACACCTGGGTGGCGGAGTCAGCTAAGTGTCCCACTCTTGATTTCAGCTCAGGTCATAATCTCACAGTTAGTGAGTTCAAGTCCCACATCAGGCTCTGGGGTGACAGTGCGGATCCTGCTTGGGATTCTCTCTCTCCCTTTCTCTCTGTCCCAACCCCCACTTGTGCTGTCTTTGTCTCCCTCAAAGAATAAATAAATAAACTTAAAAACAAATACAGACTTGATCATCAAGAAACAATAGACATACATGGAAAGATAATTAATAATATAAGGACTTTTATGAACATGTCCCAGTTAATGCTTGTTTAGTTAGGGCTAAGGGACAACATGCGTTTTGAACAATCTAATTTTAAAAGGGAAATATTTAAGGGTGGAGATGATCTCACAACAGTGCAGAAAACGCCTAGTTAACTAGGCTTGAGGAAGGGCAGGAAACAGGCCAGTTTTAGTGAAGTCTCATTCTTTCATTGCTTTACGACTTCATAATCCTAGTCTGATCTCGCTGTGTTTGGTTACTTCTCCACTGTCTACACCTTCCCCATGTTGCCATGCATGTGGACACATCCTTCCTTCCTTCTTTCCTTCTTTCCCTCCTTCCTTCCTTCTTTTTGCCATTCATTGGCTCATTCAGTTATTTCTTTTTAATGAGTTTCCGCCACCTAGAAGACATTATCTAGGTTACCTCTGCAAATACAAAACTGAATAAGACATACTATTGGTTTATAAGGAAATTGAAGACTACAAGTGAGATAAAACAATACAATAGACAAATTGAAGGGAAGCGTGGCTCTTACATAAAAGTAGTGCATACACATTATTTTAAGTGAAAGCAGTGACTAGCAGGATAAAGAAAGTATTCAGAGAAGAAGAGTTATTTAAACTGGATTTAGAAGTATAAATAGTATTGCATTTCACTGAGAAGGGAAATCATGTATTTCAAGGAGAAAAAATTGGCACAATTAATGCATAAAAGCAAGAAGATAAAGTATTTATTGGGGGAAGGCTATGTATTCTTATTTAAGGAGGACATAATGAGAAGTATAAGTAGGTCAAGTTCAAATACAGGATGTGAAATTTAAACATTAATCCATTTACAGTGAGATCTGGTGTAAGTTTTTATCAGTGCTGTGCTTGGTTAAAATACCTATTCAGAAAAATGTATTATAATTTTTAGAAGTTATATCTGGAAAAACAGGATCACCAGGAAGATGTGAACCAGAAGCCTGGCATCGATATAAAAGGTGACTATGAGAGAAATTAATGAGGTATAATTAAAAATTCTGGCTGCTATTTGAAGGCTAAGGAAGAAATGGAGGACAAAAAAATGAATCTGTGGTATTTAGCTTGAATGGATACACAAATCATTTCACTAGTAACAAATATACAAAAGTAGAATAAAAATTAATATGGATATGGGTGACTGGGTGGCTCAGTTGGTTAAGCGTCAGACTTTAGCTCAGGTCATGATCTCATGGTCTGTGAGTTCAAGCCTCCACATCAGGCTCTGGGCTGACAGCTCAGAGCCTGGAGCTTGCTTTGGATTCTGTTTCTCTGTCTCTCTCTGCCCCTCCCCTGCTTGCTCTCTCTCTCTCTTTCAAAAATAAATATATGTTAAAAAATTAAAAATAAATTAAAGATAAATTAATATGGATGCAATGAGAAGATTCAGGGGTGTTACATAAGGTAAATTCAGTACTTAACACATTGAATATCAGAGTATTCTCTCGGGTGAAATTATGATTTGAGAAATATTTTTGGTAGCAATTAAAATATGTATCAATTAAAAATTATTTTTTCTCTGATACTTAATGATGAGTGAGCATGGGGCAGGCTGAGGGCAAAATACAAGCTAGCACCACTACCCTCATCCAAGGTGGGATGTGTGTGATATTCCTCGGCCACTCCTGGTTGCCCAAGGACAAAGGAAAGGAAAGAAAACAAATGGTGAACTGATAGAGATCACAGTTATACAGGACATGGGTCTCCATCAGTTTACAAATATTTTAGTATATTACAAGAAAAAGGTGATCTTATCTATAGCCTAATCTCCAGAAACTCTAGACTCCAGAGTCTCTAGACTCTGTTTCCTGGAGCCCCAACATCACCCATTCATAGTGATACGGGGAACAAAGGCAAGAGGGAGATGGCAGGTAAAGTTAAATTTCATTATAACCTGTAGCCCATTGACAGACACTTGAGGCTGGCCTAGTTAAACATTTCTCCAGGAACTCCCTACTGTCATAAGATTAATGCCTTACTAGAGGAAAAACAACCTTGACAAGAGCAAGGCCTCAGGTAATTTAGGAATCCTCTTTAGGATATCAAAGTCCTTCTGGAGGCTTCCCTTTTGACTTTACCTCCCCAACTCCATAGTATATAAGGAGCCATTCTTCACAACCCCAGTGCAACTCTTCCTGCCAATGGGTCCTGTCCCTGTGCTTTATTAAAATCACCTTTTTGCACCAAAGACATCTTCAAGAATTCTTTGAATTCAAAGAGCCTGGTCATCAGGCTCTGGACCCCATGAAGTCCCCACCATCCCAAAACTTCATCAATTAATGAAGAAGGAACTAAGGATGTAAATGCTTTTAAAAGACTTGTGATCTAACTGGAGGAAGAAAATAATATGGTAGTAAGTACTACAAAAATTAATTGGAAAACAAATGCAAACTAAATTGGGACATGTTAACTTTAAAGATCATATTACTCAGTGATCACGAACAATGAAATCCTGCCTTTTGCAACAACATGGACGGGACTAGATTGTATTATGCTAAATAAAATAGAGAAAGATAAAGATCATATGATTTCACTCTTATGTGGAATTTAAGAAACAAAACAGATGAAGATAGGAAAAAGGAAGGAAAAATAAGACACAGAGAAGGAGGCAAACAATAAAAGACTCTTAAATACAGAGAACAAACTGAGGGTTGCTGGAAGGACATTGGGTGGGAGGATGGGCTAAATGGGTGATGGGCATTAAGAAGGGCACTTGTGGGGCGCCTGGGTGGCGCAGTCGGTTAAGCGTCCGACTTCAGCCAGGTCACGATCTCTCGGTCCGTGAGTTCGAGCCCCGCGTCAGGCTCTGGGCTCATGGCTCGGAGCCTGGAGCCTGTTTCCGATTCTGTGTCTCCCTCTCTCTCTGCCCCTCCCCCGTTCATGCTCTGTCTCTGTCCCAAAAATAAATAAAAAACATTGAAAAAAAAATTTAAAAAAAAAAAAAAAAAGAAGGGCACTTGTTGGGATGAACACTGGGTGTTATATGTAAGAGATGAATCAATAAATTCTACTCCTGAAACCATTATTACACTACATGTTAAATAACTTGGATTTAAATAAAATAAAAGAAAATTAAAAAAAAATTAAAAGAAGCTTAGAAAAACAGAAGAGGATTCATTGACTGGTACTATTATAATAGGCAGCTTCATTAAGTAGGCAAAGCAACAATATTTTAAAGAGACTAGAGTAGAAATGTAGATATATCTGAGGGATATGTTTTGAAAGAATCTGCTTATCAAGTTATACTTAGCTTGGTTATCTGAATGTTCAGGGCGAGATTCAAGGCTCTCCTGTTTGCATATTCTGTTTACTAATTTAAGTGACTTGAGCAAGACCAGGTAGAGTGCAAAAGAAGCTCTTCACATTATAGTATCTTATTTTAAGATCACAAGGCCACAATATTTAAGCACTCTGAAGAAAGTCAAGACACAAATATCAATGGCTGAAATATGAACTCTTTGCTTAGAATAGTATTAAATTATGAAAGTTTCAGCTTATATTCTAGAATAAGAGATAAATTTATAATCTTGTTAGAAATTGAAGGTAGAATTGCCCCACTAACTTACATACACTGAGATTGTTAGTGATTGCTTCTGTTTTTCTCAAGTAGGCAACTGCTGATTCTTTTGTAATTACTCTTCCCCTCAGGGACTATCTCCATGCTCCCTGATCATATTAAGCCAGAGTTTAGCTAACTCCATTTCTCACTCTCACATAATGGCAAGTTTTCCTCTAAGACCTGCCTTGTAATGGTTTTCTAGAGTTGATATTTTATTGTTTTTTGTCTTGTCATTTGAATTACATAAGGTAGTTACCAATCAATCCTAGACCACCAGAATGTAAAGCTTACACACATATATAAATAACATATATGTAAAAATTTAAATTTGAATCATGAAACAATACCCGAGAATAGTTGTTTTTAACAACACTATTCTAAAAGTCTCAGATTGTACACAAAAGTTATGCCTCCTAAACGTTTTTGGACTCCAAATCTTAAAGAATGATTAAATAGGAATCTTTTCTTACTAAGGTTTCAAAAATCATTTACTGAATGCTTGCTATGGATCGCATGTTTGTGTTCCCCAAATACTTAACATGATGATATTTGGAGACGTAGCCCTTGGGAAGTGGGTGGACCCCTCACGATGGGATTAGTGCCTTTGTAAGAAGAGAAACAAGACAGCTTGCTCCCCTTTCCTACCTGCCACCATGAGAGGAGACAAGGAAATGATGCTCTCACCCAAACCTGACTTTGCTGGCACCCTAATCTGGGACTCCCCAGCCTGCAGAACTGTGAGAAATGCACTTCTGTTTTTTTAAGCAACTCAGCCTACCTTACCTTGTTATAGCAGCCTAAACTGACTAAGACAATACCCATTTATTATATTCAAGGCACTGCTCCACATGCTGAGAATCTACTTTTTATAGAACAAAGTTGGTCTTCATGGAGTTTATAATCTAGTGTGAAAGACAGACAGAAATGAACAAACAAATAAATACTACGCTTATATAACATAATGTCAAGTAGTAAAAGAGCTATTTAAAAAGACAAAGGAAAAACTACAAAAAGATGGGAGTGTGGAGATACTTTGTACAGAATGATCAGGAAATGCTTTTTTGGGAGGTGGTGTTTGAGCAGAACCCTGAATGGAATGAGCAACTAACTCACAGCAAGCACTTGTGGAAGACGCTTCCAGATAAATGAGATAACAGATGTCCAAGGCTTTAAGGAAGGAGGGCAGAAAATGGGAGAGGATGGTAGAATGAGGATGGATGGAATGAATGAGGGGAGAAATTTATGAAGCCAAATGTGACTTGGGAAAGCAGTAAACGTTTATTGTATAAATGAATGAATGTTAAGTATGGGTAAGTGGAGCTCAGATGAATGTGAATAAACAAAAGAAAATGAACAAATGATAGTGAAAGAACTCACGGCAGAGGAGAAATAAATTATGCTGATTGGTGTAACTAAAAGCACTGGCCACAGATATCTCCTTGCCAATTACATAAACCAGTGATTTCTAATGCTGGTTTTGAGACACTTGGTGTGGTTTTAATTATCCCAAGAGGTATAATATAATTTTCCAAACAAGTGATTAAAACTTAGAATGGGAAGAATATTTCAAAATCAAATTAGTCTGTCTACAAGCCAATAATCTGAAGTTATGGTCAGAGGAACAGGTAGTTCTTTGCAAATGAATTTACCTTTAAATTGACTTTTAAATAGCAATGCAACACTGAAGATCTCGTGAAATGCCTCTGGCACTGTCGCCTTATTCTCATATTTCATTTTAACTTATTACTAAACATTTTCTTCAGAGTCAGTGTGTAATTATGTTCACCTCTAGATTGACAGTAACCTAATTAATATGTGTATCTATCATTTGTGTACCTCATTTACTTTAGTTATTTGATTCCTATCTATTATACATATAATGCCGAGGATGACATTGACAAAAGCATTTCCTGCTTAAATATCAAAAGAAAATGATGATAAAGAAGGATATATTCTTACTCCTGTTGAAAGATACCCTCCCCTTTTGTAAGCAAAATTTTCCATTTCTTTTTTTTTTCCTTACTCTATTACAAGCTACTGCAACTTTCCAGAAAGGCAAGTTTTTTTTTCTTTTCTTTTTTTTTTTTTTTTTTTTAGTTTGTCCTCCAGCTAGGGAAAGTATTTAGAAAATTGGTTTCTTTTAGTTTGGCCCCATGCAGGCTTGACCTATTTTACCTTGTTACAGTGATGGAGAGCTCCATTCCTGAGAAAATTTAGCTTCAAAAGAGTTCTGTTAATGGAAGAGGTACAGACACCCCCTTACCAGCAGGTACAAATAAAACTTCTCTCTTTAAATCTTTTAATATGATTACCAAATTAATTTGTTATATATATATATATTTTTTAATTAAATAAAGCGAATATAATCTAATAAGTATGCAGGTGTAAATTATATATTATCATACAAAGCATAAGAGCCATGATTTAAATCAACAAAAGTTTTAAGTAATATTTTGTTTACGATTAATAATGCGATAATGTGATCAACAAAATTAAAATGAATTCAGATGATAATCTTGAAAATTCTAGCCTACATCTTTAAATAATGTGTTTCTCCTTTTCACTGCTCAAGATAAAACAGATTCAGTCTAAATTTCTAGCAAACAATCTGCTGTCCCCCTCACAGGATAGCGCAAGATAGCAAGATTGGTCACCTCAGTCGGTTTTAACAAGATACTGTTAAGTATGAATATAGTTTAGTCCATAAGTGAACAAATGGTTTATTTTTTTAATGGGAAAACAATTCTGTGCAATGACTAGAAAGCACATCACTAACCTGGGCTGGCTTCATTAATCTGCCAACCATTTTTTTTATTCGCAAGTAAGCAACTGAGTGAATCAGCATAACCCACTGTCACGCACGAGAATGAACACCATCCACATATTCGACAGGAATATTATCTTGTTACTTGAGGCAGGATCCCAATTATTGGAGTGCAATTACTAAATTTCGGCCAAAGGGCTTATTTTATTTTCTCAGTATGTTAATGTTTCTTTGGCTGGCCTAACTCAAGGCAGCTGAGTTTGCAGTAACTGTATTTCATAAAGTTGTCTTCCAGAAACAACCCTGTGTTATTACATTTTCTCTAAATAAAAAGAGTTTGAAATTTTGTTCATGACATCAAATAATTAAGATTTAGTGTAAGTGCACATTTCGGTCAGTTGACAACACTAACTAGGTCATCAGTTATTTCTGCCCATTCAACCAATATTATTATAATAGCAGTATAGAAGTCTATATGGAAACACAATAGCTAAATATCATGATTGTATCTAAATAAATTGTTTCTCTTAGGATATAGGAATTATTAGATTAAGTATTGACTAAATTCCTCTTTTAAGTTTAGCAACTATAATAATATGTACTAATAAATTAGTGTTTATTATTATTTAATTGTTTTAGTATATCCTGAAGAGCATGGGAAAATGTATTCCTCAGACAGAGTCACAAATTTGCTTATATTGCCAAAGAAACACATTTCACTAAGCACACGTTTGAAACATCTGTTTAATGTTTCTGATTGTTTTTCACTTACAGTAAGCTTATCAATAAAAAGAATCATTCAGAGAAAATATAACAGAAATTCATGTTTGAGTACATTTGGAAAGAACTCAATATATCAGGTGTAAAAAGCTTTCAAATAATGAAAGGTTTGCATTTATACTAGAAGTACACACCTAATAAAACAAACAACTGATGGGGGCGGGGGTTTCACATAAAGGACTTTATTTTTATTGTTGGAATGCTTTCCCAATGCTCGTGTGTATTACTAACTGCCCTTCCAGCAGCTCTCTGTCAGAACACCTGCATTTTGCTAGTCTTGCTACAGTAGCTCTCCCCTTTTCTGGTTAAAATCTCCATCAACCCAAACTTCTAAATTTGTCTTGAAAATCCTCTTTCATCTCAGTTTTTGCCCAATCTTCCACATTTTAGTTTTTTATTCACTCATCTCTTAGAAGTCTCTTTAAAATATTAACAATGATTATAATAACATATATAGCATTTAAACTTTGACTATGAGACAAGCACCATTAACCTGGGTCCTTGAACTTACATTTAATCTTCACAGCAATGCAGTCAGTATGTTATTATATTCATTTTACAAATAAGAAAAGAAAGTCCAGAGAGAAGGGGTAGAGCCACATCTGAACCTTGGCCCCTCCAAGTCCAGATATTCTACGCTTTCCATTAAGCCACACGATTTCACCCACTATTTAAGGAATCAATCTTGCTATCACAGATCAAGTATCAGGTAAAAGACAGGATCAGTTATGCCACTAGATTGCCCTCTCTCTCAATCCCTGTCTGCTTCTTGGTGAAATGTATCAGTCATCTACGGTAGTTAGGTTAGAAGACAATACTCAAAATCTGGGAGGAGCAAGAAGAATAGATAAACCTGTCTGTAGTAAATGTTTTATGTGAAATCTTTCATTTTAATGGGACCAAATTTAGTAGTCAAACTGCATTTCCAAACATTTTGACTTAATTGACAACATGATTGCCCAAAACATTTATGGGAATTTAGAAATCAGTTTGTTCAAAATCTTCATTTTATAGTAATGAATGTAAGGCTCAAATTGATAAATGAGTTGCTTAAAGTCTATATCAACCATATTTTACCATTAATGAGATTTTAGACTCTTTATTAAATTCATATCCCTTGTGAGCACTGGGTGTTGTATGGAAACCAATTTGACAATAAATTTCATATTAAAAAAAATTCATAACCCTTGTTTTGCAAGCTAAGTAGATACACAGAATGAAGTAGTTTAAGACACGAAGAGGATTTCTGACCAAAAACAAATTCAACAGAATTATATGTATAGTGAATGGTGGTCCCTACTATCTTATATTGTGACCTAACATTTAATAAAACGTATTTTTAGGGATGCCTGGGTGGCTCAGTCAATTAAGCATCAACTCTTGATTTGGGCTCAGGTCATGATCTCATGACCTGGTTATGAGATAGAGCTCCAAGTCTGGCTCTGCACTGGGCGTGGAACCTGCTTAAGATTTTGTCTCTCCCTCTCCATCTGCCCCCCTCTCAAACAAAACAAAGAAATAAACAAACACATTTGTAAAGGCTTTAATTTTAATATGGTTTCAATCAATTTCACTTTCTCAAGCATAACCTTAAATCAGATTATAAACTGGTGATAGTGTTTTCTGGTGGAGGAATACATGTTTCAGAGTTAGTCCCTTCTGCTCTGATGTTATTTGTTGTATACACTAGTATATTTTTCACAGATTATTTAACCACTCTGAGCTTCATTGTATTAATATATAAAACCAAAAAAAATATTCTCTTCATGAGAAATGTTATAAGAATTAAATATGATAACTGACATCCATCACTGAAATCAAGCACTCTGATTAGTTTTAATTGAAGATGATGTTGTAGTTCTCCAATATTTGGTGAAGACTTGTGAGAGAGTTTTATAATCCTGATGCCCGAAATCAAGTTTGGCCCATGACTCACGAGCCGAAGTGATGCGTTACCCTGCCACACATATGCTTTAAGTGTCTATGATAACAACTGAAGTGTTCCATACTCTCTTTCCAGCCAGCAAGAGTTGTGCAGTGAAGACACGGCCATCTCTGACAGAAACGTAGAGCGAAGGAAAGGTAAGTCTTCATTGTTTTAACGCCACTGAGGTGGCGAAATGTTTGTTGCTGGTGGTGCTGTTGTAAAAGCAACAATCTACCTTTGTTTTAACGTAGTCAGCAATGATGAACAAATGGTGGTTCCTCCAGGAGACATTTGTGATTTACTCTCAAGTATTCATTTCTCCCTTCCCCATAGTGCCTGATTTCTTTCCTGTCATCCAAGAGAACTGTATTCCGCTGACTACTGAGAAAGAGCATATAAGCAGAGCACTTTAGAATGACTCCATGCTTCTTTTTTCTAGGACGTGCCTTTGTAGTTCTTCACTGCAGCAGAGTTTGGCTAACACTCTCTTTTCCAGGATTGGAGAGCCAAATGAGATGGAATGATATATAGTAAATGCTAGAAAGGTAGGGATGTAATAAACTGCTGAACGAAAAGTTAAGGCCAGAATACACCTTCCCCCACCCCACCACACCCACACATACACGTTTGTCCACCCCCAAAGGTAAATGAATACAATTTTGCAGATGAATTTGGAAGAAAAGAGTATCCATTAGAAGTACATTATTGTGACTTGCTATTCCATGTATTGTTTCAACTTGCTCCTACGTAGCGGATTACACTGAGTCAACTGAGTGCTGTGAAGCTGGGGACTATACTGAGGCTCAGGTATAGATTTCAAGACACCGTCTTGGACTCAAATATAACTATACAGGACTTTGGCTTTGGAGAGCAGCCCACAGAACGGCTGGGTAATAGATTAAAATTCTACAGTTTTTAGGGAGATATGTTGCTAGAGAATAACAAAAATGAAAGAAAGAAATGTGATTGTTGGTCCTTGGATGATCTTTAGATATCTACAAATAGGGAGCGAGATGTTACAACCAGAGAATCCCACTAAAGTTTTGCAAATGTCATCTCAGGTGTGTCAATGGAAAACGATGGACAATGGAGACTCTCCTAGTGAACTGAACCATGGCAACTCTTAGAGACCTAGATTCTTTTTATTTTAATATTTATTTATGTATTTTTTTTAGAGAGAGAGAGAGAGAGAGAGAGAGACTGAAAGCAAGCATCAACAGGGGAGTGGCAGAGAGAGAGAGAGAGAGAGGGAGAGAGAGAGATTCCCAAGTGGGCTCTGGGCTGACGGTTCAGAGCCTGACACAGGGCTGGAACTCAGGAAACGAGATCATGACCTGAGCGAAAACCAAGAGTCTGGCGCTTAACCGAATGAGCCACCCAGGAACCCCTTAGAGACCTGTATTCTTACAACCAAAATATAATTTTTTATTCCTTTACACTGGCTATAAATGCATTTTATATAAATATAGTCAGTTTTAATAGTTTGTTATATGTGCACAGACATTGGTTAACAAGGTGATGGACTCTTGTGGGACTTTCATTGTAACCTACCAGGATCTATTGTCTTTTATCTACCTTCAGTGATTTGAGAGGATGGCTGTGGTGGCAGTGGGGAGATTTGGGGAGGTTCCAAGAAAAGCTAAATTCAAGGACAAAGCACATGGCTTAGATCCCTTAATTTGGATACAATAATTGATTAAGGAGGGGGCAAAATGTATAAACTGTATTATTATAGATTAAAGTCATTTCCTAGAAAATCTGAGTAAATCTATCTCTTGCTCCTCATGGTAGTTTTTGCATGTGATGTCTTGAATTACTGATGCCATTTTGCTGTCATTAGAGGATATCGCAGATACGACAATCAAAAAGAAACAAAGTGTAATCAAATATGTCTGAATTCTCTCCTAGCTCTGAAATTTTTATAACAGCCTGACTGGCCTTACCCCCAAACTTCCACTCACATTGATGTTACAAACACACACACACACACACACACACACACACACACACACACCACATTTTGCCAAGAAAAATTTAAAAGGACTTTGTTTCTTAAAGCAGTTTCCTATTTATAGAAAATTGAGAGAAAGGTATAGGGATATCCTTTCCCTCCCCCACATGCATGGTTCCCCCCATTATCAACACCTGCTATAAGAGTGGTACATTTGTTGCAATTTGTAGTCCACACTAACACATGATTATCATCCAAAGTCCATAGTTTACATTAGTGTCCAGTCTTGCTGAGTTTGAAAAAGATACACTGCCATGTGTCTGCCATTATAGTGTCATAGAGAGTATTTTCACTGACTTAAAAATCTGTGCTTCAGCTATTCAGTCCCACTGACCACAACCACTGATTTTTTTTCTGTCTCCATAGTTTTGCCTTGTCAAGAATATCATATAGTTGAATCATATAGTATATAGACTTTTCAGATTGGCTTCTTTCACTTAGTAGTAGGTATTTAAGGTGATTCCATGTCTTTTCATGGCTTGAGAGTTCATTTCTTTGAAGCGCTACATAATATTTTGTTGTCTAGATATACCACAGTTTATTTATCTATTCCCTACTGACAGACATTTTAGTTGCATCCAAGTTTGGGCAATTATGAATAAAACAGCTATAAACATCCATGGCCAGATTTTGGTGTAGACAAGTTTTTCTTTTTATCTTTTTTTCTTATTTTTTGGTTATTTTACCCCATCCTTTTCATGTCCCCAAGGTAATCTATACTACTCTGTTGCTATCACCTTCCATGTTTTATCCCATGCCAATATGAACATACCTTTGTTATTGTTTTGCCAAAGAGTGAAATCACATTTTAAACACATTTCTGCACCCTCAAAATGATCTCTTAGAAATCCATGTCAGTTAACTGGTAAACTTATATAATTGCTTTAGAAGCTAGATAATGTTATTTGGTACAGATATACTCATTCTTTATTAATGGGTATTTAATTAAGGCTTTTGTTTTGTATGTGCTTACATTTTTACTTTATTCTGCTATTAATATCATTGTACATATTTTATTTTGCATTAGTGCTTTTTTCCATATAGAATAAGTTTTCTAGTAATATAATTGGTGGGTCAAAAGATAAATTTAAATAGGTATGTTGGATTTCATGGTAATTTTCCATAATGCTGAAATGATTCACATTTTCTCCAATAAGAACTGAGCATACCCTCTTCCTACAGCCCTACAAAAAGTAGATATATCACAAATTTTTGCCAGCCAGAAATATACAAATTACTATTTGTCATTTAATTTACTGAGTACTATGTTTAGGCACCTTCTTTTGCAGTGTTTGGACAATTGTAATGTACTCTTCTGTGAGTTTCCTAAGCACATCCTTTGTCAATTTTTTCACCAGGTTACATGTTATTTTATAGTTCATTTTTTAAAAAATTTTTAACATTTATTTATTATTCAAGACAGAGAGAGTCAGTGAATGAGCAGGGGATGGGGCAGAGGGAGAGGAAGACACAGAATCCAAAGCTGGCTCCAGTCTCTGAGCTGTCGGCACAGAGCCCGACGCAGGGCTCGAACTCATAAACCGCAAGATCATGACCTGAGCCAAAGTCCAATGTTTAACCGATGGAGCCACCCAGGCACCCTGTATTTTATAGTTCATTTTTAAGAGGGCTTGAAATTTGTTCGTATTGTAATTTTGCAACATTACAAATGTAATATTTTCCCTTATTTTTTTAGATACTCCTAAAATACAAAAAAAAGTAAACCATTGATTTTATGTATTTTTCTTGAAATTAACAATACTGCCATACTCTTTATTTCCAGGAATGTTACATTTCCCAAGGATTGTGATCCTAACATTACATTACCAAAAAATGCTATAGTATTCTGTGTTATTTTTCAAATGTTTTCACCAGTTTAATTTTTTTCTTATTTCACTTGTTTTATTCTGCTTTTATCTCATATTTCAACTATGACAAAGAATAATAATAATCAAAAAAAAACCCCATCTATTCTAGGTCCTGGGATAAATTGAAATCACTTTTGTGTTTCAAATAACATTTTCTCCTATTTTTTGTAAATTGTCATGATTATATTTTAAAAGCTTATAGCTAATCTTATTTATCAGAAAGTTACTAAAGTGTATGCAATCTCCTTACCTGTTCATGAAGTTTGAATTTGGTTTTCTTTTTCATTGCAGTAAAAGGCATTTTAATTAATACTATTCAAGTTATCTTCACTCCAGCAATGACAACATTTATAAACAGATTTAAATATAGTAGTGTCAATTCCCAGTGCTTACATTCTGTATAAATGTAATGTTTTAATTGTCTAGTTTTGAACAAGTAACTTTAAATAGGATTCTTAACTGGAAATTATCATTCATTCAGCTTTATCAGTGAATATAGATGTTATATCTTATTAAGAGATCCTCTGTTTGGGGCGCCTGGGTGGCTCAGTCAGTTAAGCATCTGACTTCAGCTCAGGTCATGATCTCAGGGTTTGTGAGCTCGAGCCCCACGTCAAGCTCTATGCTCAAGCCTGGAACCTGCTTCAAGTTCTGTGTTTCCCTCTCTGCCCCTCCCCCGCTGGCACACTGCCTCTCTCGTTCTCTCTCAAAAATAAATAAACATTAAAATTAAAAATGAAAAGAGATCCTCTGTTTAAAAACTCTAATTCAGTAGCGGTTTATTTTTATTTTTTTAAGTTTAATATTCGAGAGCAATTACCTATTGCCATTGGTAATAAGCTGCAGGTGTCCTATTAATATAGCTGAATTTAATTAATTTGATTTTTGGCTTGAAGGTCTTTGGTGATAAAGAATTCAAGATTATGCCTTTAAAGACTAAAATTTACCATAAATGAATTATGATCTGTACCTTGCATAAGAGCTGTTGTTTCATAACTGCACGAAACAAAACCTAACTCACTGAATACAGGATATGGTTATTAATTTATTTCAGAGTCAGAAAACACTAAGATTTTACCCTTCATTTGTTCCTGATTAAATACATGTCTTTAATATCTTTGAAATTGGTAATGCTTAATATAAATAACAGTACTAATTTTAATCAAAAATATTGTTTTGTTTTTGAGATACACATACTTTCTTCAGCAATGTATAACATAATATAAAGAAGCAATTGTGTAAAATAAGCTGTGAAGATCAAAATCCTTATTTCAGGTTCTAAATAATATATTCACAAACATTTTACGGTTATCCTTGGTCTAAATAAATAACATAAACTTTCAACTTTGTAGTGTGTGTCTGTGTGTGTGTGTGTGTGTGTGTGTGTTCGTGTGTGTGTTTACATTCTCTGTGTTTATTTATTAGCCTGTAAGTTTAGGTTCTTTGAAGTTTAAAACGTTAATGAACTTTCTAAGGTAACTGACATCCTCCAGGAAATAATTTATGTGAGGGTAATAGGCCTGGTCATTTACCATGGATTTAAAGATTCTGTACATATAATTTTACATTGATATTTTCAGAGTTGATGAAGTAGGACCAGGCCCTTGACTATAAAGATGGGAGAGGCACTTAAATAGTGATAACATGATCTGATAAATCTTATTCGTAAATTAAGAGCAATAAATGTTGGAAGAGTACTGTGCTTGATTGATGTAATAAGCTTAATGGGCATGTGCCTCAGCTTTAATAGGAAAATGTAAGTGTTAATATTTTATTCAACTTTCTTCTTGGCTTTACCATACTTAATTATATAAACAAAAATCCTATTCTGAGAATTATGGCTAAATATTGATTCTCAAATGAAAGAAAAAATAGACAATTTCTTCTACTCATGGTTAAGTTGTCAAAACCTTTAGTCAGCTCTGTAAAAGAACCTAACTCTAACCTACCTATTAGAGAATCATATAATACAAACGATTGTGCTTGTAGTACATGGTACATTTTGTGTGAATTTGTCATTTAAGTTTTCATAGAGATGCTGTGCCTCAAGGAACAAATTGTGCCCATCATTAGTGTGGTAATTGCTACAGACCAAGATAGCCAAATGCAGAAATGTTAAGTACTATATAATTAACCAACCATGAAATAATTTGGCTGGCATCATGCAAGTCTACGTTGCTGACAAATGATAATGCCAATATTCAGCTTTGAAATGGAGAACCTTTATTACATTTCCAAATAAATCCCCACGGAATACAGCAGTTCAGAGTTGAAGGAAGAAAATTTGAGAATATCTGGAATTCTTGGGGCTTCCATATTATAGTAATACATAATGAATATCTATGGAAAAGTTTTGAAGTATCAATAAAAATAATTATGTATGTATGCATGCGTGTATATACTAAAAACTTCCTACAAAATTCAAAAATTCAAGAAAAATGCAAAACATAGGCAAACAAAAAGCTATACTTAGAGTAAATGAGCCAAATTTCATCCTAATTCCTTTAGGGGATTGAAATGATGTATCATCATTTCATGTTAGACAGATTTTGAACATTACATTAATGTGTGATGACCACATATCACCAATTATCCTAGACTGGCACAGTTTTATATATTTGTTATTTTCAATGAAATTGATTTATTACATGCATTACTTAATAAAGTGCCAATTTTGATATTTGAGGCTCTTTTTAAATATATTAGAAAAATTAGTAACTTTTTTGGATTTCTGTTTCTAAAAAAGTCACTAATTATGGGGAACACTTAATATGACTTACTGGATAAAAGATTACTCGGGACACCTCTCATTCAGACACACACAAAACATCCTCAATGCGACTTTATTAACTCGACTACTTTCTAAGAAGGAATCAATTTATTTGAAGGTTATAGCTACTTCAAATGTCGCCAAAATATCAATTTAAGTACAGTAAATCTCTCCGGCTGCTTTTAACTCCATGCTTTCCTTGCCACCTGAAAGCTGTCATCATCATATTTACCCTGCCATTTTATACTTATAATTGTAATTTTAGAATATTTTAATGTGCTTTTTATAACGGAACTTAAAGATTATGTGTACATATATATATATGTGTATATATATATATATATATATATATACACATATATATATACATATATAATACAGTTTAACACTCTCATTTTAATTTACTATGTTCACATATATTTTTGTAGTCCATATGGATTTTATAATTGAAACTAGACTTGAATAATGCACACTTAAATAAATAAAAATAAGAAAACAAAGTTACCTGAAAGTCCCATTAACATTTTAGAAAAATCATTCAAGATTTCTGTCTGTGCATGCACACACATGCACTATGTGCACAAACACATACATAAACACTTTTACAGTGGTCAATACCACATATTTTTTTTTATTTTTTGTTAAGCTCTCTTACTATATCGTAACACTGTGTTATATAAATCATTGTACATATATCTTATACTTCTGATAGGTTATATTTCATTGATGGATTCTATAATGTTTGGCCACTTACCATTATAATGAAAAAGGCCGCAATAATACACTTATGAGTACATCTTGGCATAATTGTCTACTACCTCTTCTAGGTAAATTCTAAAGGTGAAATAGTTATTTAAAAGAACGTATTTATATTTACAAACAGAAAAACTGAATCCTAGAGGCAAAACGTTGCCCAGCCCACATTCCTACCTTTAACAGAGAATACATCTTATTCTGTTGAAGTCAAGGTTTCTGTGCATGTCTCTCCAAATCAGCATTTAAGCTCCTTTAAGGTAGAGTCCTTGGGACCCTGACTTACTTCTTTTTTCTAGGAAGTCTTTCCTCATCTATATCACCCTTCCTTCTATGGCTCCTGTACCCTCCAATTTACATTTCTTTCTCACTAGACTGAAAAATGCTGTGAGCAGAGGCTAACTTATTTTTCTTGATTCCTTAGCATACAGTACAATGTCGTGCTTAGTAAATTGTCAATTGTGATTTAATAGGTGGAAGAATGACTTCAGGTTGGGACTAAGGCTATCACCTATTTCTCTCAAGCCTGATTTGATAGGAAAACTCTGTTACAGGGTTTTTGATCTGTAGCCTTGGTTTTTTATTCTCCCTTAGAATTTTCCTCTCCCTGTTTATGTTACCCATCTGTTCTTTCATGTTATTTACTTGTTCCATTGTAGTCCCTGGCATATTAATCATAGTTAAGAAAAAAATTCTGGTGTGATAATATCAATATTCCAGCCATATCTAACTCTGGTTCGGATGTTTGCTCAGTCTCTTCAAACTGTGTTTTTTGCCTTTTGGTATGATTTGTATTTTCTGTTGTTGAAAGGTGGACATGATGTACTGGATAAAGGGAAACTTTAGGCAGTAAACAGGCTTTTGTAATGGCAAGATTCGGGGGAGAAGTGTTATGTGGCTTTATGATTGTTTCAGTCTTTGGGTCAGCCTGTGCCCCTGGACTGCGAACTTCAACCCTGCTTCTCGGTTTTTCCTCCCCCCTTAGCTGGACAGAATGGCTAGCAGGAAGTGGAGTTAAGTATTTCCCTTCTCCCCCATGGAAGACTAAAGGGGGCTACAGTTGTGTATTTCCCTGCCATCCCAGACAGGTCAAGCTCTGATAAAATCCCAGAAGGTTAGACTCTGGTATAATAGTTTCTCCTAAGGCAGGACTCATTAAGAACAAAATGTTGTGGTATATTTCAAAATGGCTCCTATTCCCTTTCCCCTGCTGGAAGCAGGAGGGGATTTCCCTCTGAGGACCTGGCAGAGCCCCTGTAGGTAAAGGACAGAAAAGTGCAAGGGCTTCCCCACAGCTGGGTTCCCCTGCGGTTTTAAACTCTCAGTATTGTTCATACTGACCCTCTGGTCATTTGTGAATGAGAACTTAGTTTTTCCTAATTCAGCACTGGTCCTCATGGGGGTTTCTACTCCTGGGTTTCTGCTTCGGTAAGTTGTGGTTCTCCAACTCTGC
The DNA here is from genome assembly GCF_028749965.1 of Puma concolor. Classification (NCBI taxonomy): domain Eukaryota; kingdom Metazoa; phylum Chordata; class Mammalia; order Carnivora; family Felidae; genus Puma; species Puma concolor. Next base: position 207,900,281 of record NC_141667.1, on the reverse strand, counting down.
CTGTCTCTCCAATTTTGGGAGCAGTGATTTTCCCTGTCCTCACTTGTCCTCACTTTGTCCTCACTTCTCTGACAGGTCTAAGAAGAGGTGTTGATTTTTCAGTTTGTTCAGCTTTTTACTCGTTGTTAGCAGAATGGTGACTTCTGAGATCCTTACATGCTGGACTGGAAAAGCCCAGACTAATGTTAGTTTTTAATGAAAGACCTCATGAGTACTGTAGAAGCTCTGGGAGACGGAGGAGGAAGCAAGCCAAATGTTCGGACAACCTTGGACTGCTACACTGATTTGAAACAGTCCAGTCTTGCTGTGTACAACTATGTCACAATGATGTGACAGCTAAAGAGGTAGAATCTCAGATAGTATTTAGGAAAATTGGGGAGAAAAGGCTAATGTATGTGAATTATGTATGTGAATTAATCATGTTAAGAGGTCATCATGGGAGGCTCCCAGACAGCAATATTTTTATTAAATCCTGAAACATCTACAGGGATTTTTAGCAGATTGATTGTTTGTCTCTTTCTAAGCTTTTATAGAGAGCCGTCCAGTAGGACAATATCAACTGTAGAGTCTGCATCACCATGGTATTTCTCATATGCCAGAGGGTTTATATTGCCAGAGCCCGTATTGATCCACTTTATCTGGTTTACCTTTATAGAGCATTTCACATCTTTGTGATAACACTAACTGAGTTGCTGCAGGAGTGAAGGATTGCTCACAATATATTGCAATGAAAGTTGTCAAGCGTCTTTAGAATGTGGTGAAATTGACAAGAAGAGCTTATGATTCTGAATGCATTGACAATAGCCCCTTAAGATGATTATCTCAATATACAGAGTATTTTCACTCTGAATCCAATTTGTAAATTTCTCAACTAGTGTCTCAGTCACATAGTATAGTGTGACATTTCAGAATGTGTTCCCTTTAATAAAACCATGCTGTCATGCCCTATGTGTTGCTATGGTTAAATAAAATTTAAAATTTCCCTTTGGGCAGTATTCTCCTGTTTTACTGGGTAGGTTGTATTCCCTCCCCCTTCTATCACCACAGGGCTTCAGATCTACATTTGTCAGCTTTGTTCAGTTGCTATGATCAAGTACACAATTTTGCTTTTTAGTTTATTTTGAAAGAGAGAGAGGGCAAATTCTAATTCACGCACAAGCAGGGGAGGGGCAGAGAGAGACTCATAAGCAGTGCAGAGCCCAAGGCACTGGGCTTCGAACTCGGGAAGCATGAGATCATGACCTGAGCTGAAATCAAGAGTCAGATGTTTAACCAAATGAGCCATCCAGGTGTCCCAAGACACTTCTCCTTTGATTTTAACAACTCCAGTTATTCAATTTAATTATCAATCTGTTAATTTGTTTGTTGTTTGTTTGTATGGGTCGTAAACCACTGACCCTAAAAATAGGCCAATTTTCAGTTATACCGCTTTATCATTCACATCCGACTGTGGAAATATCTAAAATTAACATGTGACTGCATTATATAACCCAAAGAGTCAAATACATATACACTGTTTGTTCTTGTCTAGAGGACAGGAACTTTTAACTCTTTTTGCTACTTACTGTGAGACACCTAACCATATTGCTAAGTAATGTGCTTGTAAGTATCTTAATCTTTTAAAAAAATTTTAAATGTTTATTTATCTTTGAGAGAGAGCACAAGTGGGGGAGGGGCAGAGAGAGAGCAAGGGAGACACAGAATCTGAAGCAGGCTCCAGGCTCTAGCTGTCAGCACGGAGCCCAATGCGGGGCTCAAACCCACAAGCTGTGAGATCTTGACCTGAGCAGAAGTCAGGAGCTTAACCAACTGAGCCACCCAGGTGCCCCAGTAGTTTAATATTTTTTTATTTCTATTTTAGGCAAAATCTTTGAACTTTTATCCCAGGAAAATGGAATATTTTTCTTTTACTTCTCTTGCCTTAACCGCTTCATCACTGGCACACATTTTTCATGTTTCCTCATCATCAAAATATAGTTAATAATCAATTTTGATTAAATTAAGATTTATAACTATGACAATCCAAACACCATTTACATGTTGTATATCAAAGTTTTCTTTTTTCCCTTCAGTTTTGTTTTCTCTGAAAGTAACTGTCTGCTTGCTTAATTTTCTGTGGTCTTAATGTTCATTCAACCCCAAGTTCACTACCCCATAACTCCATCTCTTCTGTTTTCTTTCTTCCCACTTCCTCAGATGTCTACAACTTTTACAGCTTAGATATTGTCCCTCTGGACTTGTCTTCAAACTGGGTTTTCATTCTTATTACTTATTCATGTCTCCGTTTTTCTATTTTCCTCACCATCTTTCATCACATTCATTGAATTTCCAATTTTACTACCATTTCTAAAGAGCTCTTTTTCATTTATGGTCCAATTCCATTTTTACAGCATTTTAGTCTTACTGATGGCCATAGCTTCTCATGTCCCTTTTAGGTGACTATAATATTGTTGTAGACTAGATGTTTGTGCTTCCCCAGAATTCATATGTTGAAGCTAATGCCCGAAGTGATGATGTTAGTGGCTGTGGCCTTTGGGAAGTGATTAGGTCACTAAAACCTAATTAAGTCATAGAATACTCATGAATGAGATCCCAGAGAGCCTGGACAGCCGACTCCCCTCTTGTGCCATGTGAGGTTGTAGAAAAATCACAGATGTTTCTGAGGGTGTAAGCTCTCACTAGATACTGAACCTGCTGGCACCATGATCTTGGAATTCCCTTCCTCTAGAACTTTAAGAAATAAATGTTTGTTGTTTATAAGCCACCCAGCCTGTAGTATTTTGTTGTGGAAGCTGGGAGAGACTAAGATAAAACTTTTTAAGCTTTCTTTTCAGGTCATTGTACCAGTTCCTCCAAATTATTTCTTCCTAAAGGATTGCTTTGTCCTCTTTTCACATATGTCTGTTAATCCTTACCTGACTGTTAATATTTTTTTTTCCAACGTTTTTATTTATTTTTGGGACAGAGAGAGACAGAGCATGAACGGGGGAGGGGCAGAGAGAGAGGGAGACACAGAATCGGAAACAGGCTCCAGGCTCCGAGCCATGAGCCCAGAGCCTGACGCGGGGCTCGAACTCATGGACCGCGAGATCGTGACCTGGCTGAAGTCGGGCTTAACCGACTGTGCCACCCAGGCGCCCCTACCTGTTAATATTTAAGAGTGGTCAGGAGAAACCTGATTGGAAGTTCCTTGTGTGTAAGCCTGTCAATTGTGGCCTTCCTTTGAAGGTAATCCAGTCAGATGCTTTTCTTGGGAAACCCCTAGATTAACAGGTTTTTTATCTTTTTTAATGTTTATTTATTTTTGAGAGAGAGAGAGAGAGAAACAGAGAACAAGCAGGGTAGGGGCAGAGAGAGAGGGAGACACAGAATCTGAAGCAGGCCCCAGGCTCCGAGCTGTCGGCACAGAGTCTGACACAGGGCTCAAACTCATGAGCTGTGAGATCATGACCTGAGCCCAAGTTGGATGCTTAACTAACTGAACCATTCAGGTGCCCCTAACAGGTTTTTTATCTTGTCTGGTACACCAAGGAAACCTCTTCCAGATTCCTGACTACTGCATATGAGGCTGGATGCCAGCTCTCCTGAGATGAGTGAGGAAACGACGTTCATGCCACATCATCCAGTATGAGAGTGTTGTCTTAACCTCTGACTTCACATATACTCTCTCCTCCCCAGTGCCTTGCTGTTTCCCCTCATTTACCCTGCATTTTCTTTTTTTTTTTTTGACCTTCTTTAAAGTTTAAATGTCTTTTACCTGGATGGAGAGGGGTCAGTGACATGCCTCATGGAGAAATGGCTCAGGGATTCTTCAAAAGTCTTCAATTCAGTTCTCTTAGCACAGGAAGTGGTATTGTCCTTACTAAGCTTTATTTTTATTGTGTGTGATATACTTTATGTTGTTTCATGTCTTTTCTTACAGTAGATTAAGGATTAAACACTCTTGGATCTCCTAAATCAGTTATACTTGTTTATATTCTTTAGTTGTTACTGTTCCCTCTTCTATTCTCAACCATTCTGATGGGAGATATATTTAAAAAAATACTTTATATATTTTTATATCAAGTATAAAGGGGGAGAGATAAATGTAGTACTCCAAAGTAGTAGTAGTAGTAGTTTTAGAGGTTTTAGGTTTTCTATTTAATATTTAAAAAATGTTTTCCTTCTTTTTGTAGATAAGTTGATAGAAAATATTTGATGTTTCAGAGATATTACAAGAGAAGACATATAGTCTAAACACTGACTCTAATTTGTTTCTTTTAAGAGTATTGAAGTACTTAATGCTAACTAATTTAAAAGGTTAAGAATATAGAAAAGTAAGAAATAATGTTTATTCTCATTACCCAGAGAAATGAGAGTTATTATGTGCCCTCAAACAGTGGGACAATGTTTTGTTTTACCAACATAACTTTACTGGCTAACACAGTTCATAGCTAATACCATTCATGTAAGTGGCTTTTTCAAAAAAAAAATTTGTGAACAAATCAATAACAATATATTAATAAGTATATATTATTCTACTATATTTATATACCGCTAAATACAAGCATGTATTACATATTTATGCTGGACATTTCAAACTGTTTCTAAAGTTATACTGTGAAGCTTGTTCTTGAATTCAAGAAATTTTATTGACCTCAGTTGACAATGAATACTAGAAACAAACCACTGTCCAAAAGACTAATTTGCAAAGCCGATGAAATTATATCTGGCAATCAGTTTCCAAGTTGCATTGTTTAGTCCAAATAATAACACATAACTGATTAATTAATGCAGTCATCTACTATGAGTATGTTTTGTCAATAGTTCATCTCATTGGCTTGAGGAAGAAACTATTCGCATATAATTAGGGACTCAGAGGGAACATTATGTTTCTTTACAGCTCTGGTAGATAATTCCTCAGAAAATTAAGGGGACGTAAATCATTTTGATTTTTGATGTAGTGTTTTAAAGATGTCATAGTAAGCGTGTTGACGTGTTGCAGTAGATTCAAAACTGTTCCTTAAAGAAAATGTTGGATTTGCTCTTCTTGTGGATTTCCTCTGAGTCTATTAAGAAGTTGAGTCTCCAAGTTAGAATTTCCAATTTTCATTGGAGTGACTACTGATTTCTTACCACCTGATTATCTTTTATCTTAAGCATGTGGGTCTATCTTAAAGCAAAATATAAATTAGCTCTAGAACCTCTTTGAAAGCATAATTTCAAATAGTCAAGCCACTCAGTCTATCAACAATTGGGTTAATAGAAATAATATTTATAATAATATTTATGAAAGATGGACATATACACTGATTTTTTGTAATATAAATTATATTCTTTAAATACGGTTAATTGAGCACATTAATTCACCAACCAATTTGTCTTCTGGAGGATATGCATTAATATTCCTTCCAGGCAATAAGAAAAGGCCACATGAGATCACATTTGGATTATAATATAAATGTTTAGGTTTGCTGGTCAGTGTAGCATTTAGAACTATCTCTATATAAACTGCATATGAGAATTTTTTTTTTAAAGAATTAAGTGCTATAAAGATCTATCACGAGGGGCACCTGGGTGGCTCAGTTGGTTAAGAGTCCGATTCTTGGTTTTGGCTCAGGTCATGATCTTGCGGTTTCCTGGGTTCAAACCCCATATGGGGCTCTGCACTGGCAGTGTGGAGCCTGCTTGGGATTCTCTCTCTCTCTCCCTCTCTCTCTGCCTCTCCCCCACTCGCACTGTCTCTGTCACTCTCAAAATAAATAAATTTTAAAAAATTAAAAAAAAAAAAAAGACCTATCATGAAAAGGTATCATGAATCATTTAGTGTCCTATCTCCAGTGCTTATCTGTATATATGGTTTATATATATTTTAGAACAATGAAAACCATTCTTATTTGATCCTATGAATTTTTGTATGACAATGTCAAATATAAGGATATTGATAAATTCAGTTTAAATTTTATTGAAGGAAAAGAGATTGGGGAGAGAAGAGGGACAGTTTAAAAAAAAAAAAATGTTCCCCTCTTGAGAATTCAAAAGTGTTTCTACAATTTAACTCATTAATGACTCTTTAAATGACCACCTGCATTATTGACTGATAGGTTATAACTTGTTTTCATTCATTATTTTGCTTTGTTTTGTGTACTCTCTTGAAATTATTTATTTTTTAAAGCACGTTAAGCTAAACACATTTTTGTAATCATTTCTAAATCTGAATCTCTTTACGAAAGTCAATTCAAAGAATAAAGAACAGTGAGAAAAATAGTCACTAATGCACATTTTACTGTCAGCTCCCATTTGTTAAAGGCGCCAAAATTAGCTAAATATATACTGAATAGCTGTACTGATGCTTCTTTAGTCAGTGAGCTGTTTTTATTTAATATTACAAAAAAAGGTAGGTAGTCTTCCCAAGTATGTAAGTTAAACAAAATAGGAGACATTTTAGTTTATAAAGCCCACATCAAAGTAATTTCTGCTTCTTGCCATATATTTTTATTCAGAATGCATCATTGATTTGAATGGGCAATTCTGTGTATGGATCGATGGTGGGATATGGTGAATAGCTATAAAAAGAACCTAACTACAAAATAGCTTGTGGCTAAATGCCTTATCTAAAACATTAATCCATCTGTTCAAATTAAGCCAATATATGTCTGAAGAAAATAAACTACAAGTAAATAAAACTGAATGATGAAATAATGCCTATATTCTCTCTGGGACAAATGTATTCTGGATATAAAACCATCACTGTTTTTTTTTTTTTTTTCTTTCTTTCTTTTTTTTTTTTTTTTTTGCTTATTCTGAAAGTCTGTTTTTATGGTTTTCCACATTTAAAATAGTTATCTTGAGATAAACAAGATAGTCTTGTGAAAAGATTGGCCTGAATTATTTTAATTTTATATTATCGTATAAAGTGGTCCGTAAATATATAGAAATACATTCCACAGTATACTCTATGTGAATCTTACAGAAGTTACCAGCACACGTTACTTGCTATTCTCCTCCCACACAAAGGACGGGCAATTGGCACACATACACACCACAGACAGAGCAGGTGGTGGTGAAAAGGAGGGCCCAGCCACAATGTGGGTCATTCAGAGCAACTTGCTATTCTTTTCTGCTATTCCAGGTCACTGCTATGAAATAAATGAAATCATTCTTTAACTTTTGAAGCCTATTGTCAGTTGGCATTTAAAAGTTGAAGACCATGTCTAGGGTACAACTCACAAACCTGAAAGAATTTTAAGTATTTATGTTGCATCAGTAATGTCTGATACAGGATAACAAACGCAAATAAGTAAGTTTACGAAATGAATAATTTGAAAAAGACATAGCTAGAGAGAGGAAAACTTAGAAGGTTTGATGTAGTCTCACAATGGGCTGCCAAAAGAGAGGAAAGGTGGAAGCTAACTTCTTACAGAAATTCCTTCTTTTCTTGGTATCTGGAACATGGTCTCCTGGCTCTCTTCTCAGATAGCTAATGAAGACAACACTCCCCATTTCTATTAACTTATTTTCTTCTGTTATTTCCTAAAAGTTTCAGGCTCTTCATAATTCTTTCCTGGCCATTTTATTTCTTGTTTTCATGTTGAGTGGGGATTTCAACTTCTCTGGCACCAACTCAATACTATCTACACTTATCTAGATGCATCTAACTTTATCACTGGTCTTGACCTTTCTCCTATCTTCAGTTTATGGGTTTAGGTCAAAGGTAAATAAAGTAGAATAAATTGCTACAAGAATGCTCTGCTACAAGAATATCCTATTTTAAAAGCATTATGTAAGGTATTTACTTGCTTAAGGAAAAAAAAAATTTCCAAATACATGGGTACTAAAATTATATTACTCGTTACATGTTTTCTGTCTAACATATCTCTTGCATAGATTGTCTTTTCTTTCAACCATTATCAACCTATTTAACAAATCTTTCTAATGTCACTAATTCTCGCTAGTAATCTCGACAGGATTGTCTTAAAGTCTCTTTTATTTCATTGTCTCTTCTTTTCAATCCATCTGCCATATTGCTACCAGAATTTTCACTCAAAATCTGTCACTTTTCTGCTTCAAGTCTTTCCAGTTTTCTTAATTATTTTTTAATAAATTCAAAGGACTTTCCATAACATTGTCTATATCATTCTCCATTTCCTTTTTTATATTTTCTTATCCTGATAACCACATTGATTTAATGGCAGTCTTCTTAGATGTGACATGAAATATGTACCTTTTACATGTTGAGTTCTCTGTTTTTTCTTGATATACCTCTTTAATTCTGGTAAATCTAACTGAGAAACCTGATAAACACCTACTTCAAAGTCAAATTCAAGTTTCATATCTCCTCTGCAGCTTTGTCAACAGCACTCCACAATGCAGTGTAGTATGTTTTTCCCCCATTAGGTTATAACAATCTCTAATTTCACTGCCAACTATTACTATACACTTAAATAGCAGCCAAACTTATTGGATGGTGAGCACCTGGTGTGCAGTAGCCATTTTTCATTCATATTTGTGGGTCCTGTATTTCACTACCACCTTATAGACACTTAAAACATCCTCATCATTTAAAAAACTGAGCCTGTGACTGAGTTTGTGACCTTTACAGTTGAAATAGAAAAAAAAAAAAAATCAAGCATTTTTCCAGGAAAGCATAAAGAATGTCCTTGGGGTGCTAGCCAACATTCTACCTTTCAACAAAATGGGCTCTAATATCCCAAGGCAAACTCTCATAGAGTACTCACCTAACAGCTTCAGAATTACCCAGACTGATATTTACCTCCATTATAGAGCACTTTAGGGGGGTGCCTGTGCCATGAAATATACACTATAAAACCATATTCTCATCTCTTCACTGTGTGCAACTCAGTGATAACTGGACTGTTAAGAAGAAAACATTTTGTGTGGTTTCTGACTAACCCTTCTCAGTAGTTTCTGTGCTGTTTCAAAGTAATTTAACTCTGGGGAGGGAGCAGAAGCAACAATCATCAGGCTAGGATCAGAATTAATAGGGTCTGTATTGATCAGACATAGCTCTTGAGTTCTGCCCAGAGTTGAATGTAACGTTTCTTCACTTCTACCTTTGATTGTCTTTGGGGACCATCACTGAAAGATGTGTAAGTTACAAAGTGTTAGTCATCTCATTCAGACCATTAAAAAGGGCAGAACAGTGTGTTAGGTAATTGAACTGCACTGTGTGCACTGTCCATGTTTAGATGCTGTTTTTAAAATTCTTGAGGAATAATAAAAAAAAAGCATGAAGTAGAAAAAAAATGAAAGATGTAACAACTTACCATTTATTATCTATGCTTACAATAGTGTTCGCTATTTTACTTTTGTTTATTTCCAAATACAGTCACAAAAATAATAAATTGAGCCTCTTAGTTATAAATCTGCAATACTAATAATTGTTTTTTAAAAAAAATCATTTATCACTTTTTTCATGCTTTCCTCACTCAACAGAAGATTTGCATATACCATTTTATAACAATGTTTATGTATATTTGTAAAATCAGTTGTACTATATATTATACTTTGTGGCTTAGTTTTTAATTGAATGTTTATTTTCACATCTGACAATATACTTGTATAAGAAAACAGAGTATCATTCATTGCTTTTATGTTTTCTCTCATGTGATTTTTTCCCAATCTTTGAATAAGAATTTACTATTGGTAATTAGATTTGGATGAATAATGTTCAGATGAAAGCAAGAAATTTTATAGAGTGGAGAAAAAATAATAAGCAAAAATACAAGACAAGAAAGAATACAAACATATGCAGAATAATAGCTCAGTATGGGATCGAAAACAAAAATTTCATTCAAGCCTTAATCTACTTAATAATGGTAGTAATTTCCCTTGGGGTAGATCTAGAGTCCCATCTCCATCCTCAACATGACATGGTGATGTTCCTTTGATTAAGTTTATAAATGCTTACATTTTCATTTGGTTTATTTGTTAAATATATTAACGTGTAATTGAAAATAGTTTAGTCCATACTGTACTATGTTTGCTGGTTTAGAATATGTATCTATGTCATTAAGGTAAATGCATACGACGCTTAAACCAATAAAAGTAAAAAAGAATTTAGAATGCACAAAATTCACTGTTTTATACATATAATACCAAGAAATTGACTTCACAAATCTCCCTTCTATTCCAATGAATTCCTCTCAGTGAAATCATCTTTCTAAATTTGCTGATTTTACTAATCAGCATAGCATTCTTATATGCAACCCTTACCCCACGTTCTTAATGTATCTTGAATTTTTCTTTCACATTTATGTGTTTATTTCCTGCCTATGGTTGACATTAGTAAGTGAATACAATAATTGATAAAGAAATGTTAATATTAATGATATTTGGGGCGCCTGGGTGGCTCAGTTGGTTGAGCATCAGACTTCAGCCCAGGTCGTGATCTTGCAGTTCACGACGTCGAGCCCCACATTGGACTCTGAGCTGACAGCTCAGAGCCTGGAGCCTGCTTCAGATTCTGTGTCTCCCTTTCCCTCTGTCCCTCTCTAGCTCATGCTCTGTTTCTCCATCTATCAAAAAAATTAAAAAAAAAAATTTGATATTAATGATATTTATGGGAGGCGGGTCACGGGAGATCTCTCAGGCAAGGTGATCTACTAAATGCTTACTCATGACATGGCATTCTCCCCCTTAAAGTTTTTCTCTCCATGATCATTTCCACACTGTCTTCCTTTTGGATCTTCCTGGAAAATGATTACTCTTCTATGGAAGTAGATAAATCTTTTAATTGCATTTTATTTTTTTAATAGGAATTGCTGACAAGTGAAATGCACAATACCTTTGAAGGGACATGTCCCTTTCTGTGGGGAAAAAAAAAAAGACGACTCTAACAACAGTGGGTACATACTATTCCCTGTGTCCCATTCCTCTCCTATAGAACTACATTATATTTCAATTTGTTCCTAGACACACATGGGAGTTATAAAGTCATACAAGGACATGTCTTGATTTGTAACTTACAAAGTTGACATTATGTTAAAAATGTCCATGTAATTCATATAATAAAAAAAAAAGATAGAATACACTGCATTTGCTAAAAGGTGTTATTCATATCTCTATATGGTCACTTCTCTGGGAAGTTAGTTATATATTGTGAGAATAGTACAATTATCTCTATTTTTATTCATGTAAGGGCAAAACAATTTTGTCCCTGATTTCATTTTTCAATAAGTCAAAAATTAAAAAAAAAAAAAGTTTATTTATTTTTTAGAGAAAGAGAGAGCATGAGCTGGGGAGGGATAGAACAGGGAGAGAGAGAATCCCAAGAAGGCTCCACACTCTGTGCAAATCCTAGCATGGGGCTTGATCCCATGACCATGAGATCATGACCTGAGCCCAAATCAAGAATAGGGAGTTTAATTGACTGAGCCACCTAGGTGTCCCTCACCTCAATTTTTTTAATGACATAATATAGTCAGCACATGCTGAGGATAATTCTTCTGATAATCTTCTATAATAAATCAGTGAGTATATATTATAAATACTTATCATACACAAACATACCATATTTACAAATATAGTTCATTCTTCCTATGGTTTTAAAAGATGTAATTTTTTCTCAACAACCTTCTTGCTTATTACTCTAAATCCCTTATTGGTCTATTGCCACTGGAATTTACTCTTACACTTCTCCCCTCCCCCACCAATTTAAATTCTCCATTCCAAGGATTACTTACCTTCTGTTAGTTCAGTAACAATCAAACCCCTAATCCAAAGAATGAGTAGGGATAAAATAAGATTAGAATGACAGATTGGAGCTAAGATATAAAAGTTGTCGGAAGACACATTTCTTAAGCACAACAAGAAAAATGAGTTTTGGTGATGTATTGAACTTCTAGTTTAAGGGGGGGTTGTTTCAGCTATGGGGAGAATAAATATAAAGGAGAAAAACTGATAAAAGAGACAAAGGTTAGTTTAGCAATTTGAGTCAAAGTTGATTCTCACATGATGTAATGATATGGCAGTAGTCCTAGACCACAGGCATGGATTTATGAAATTTATATGGGGGGAAGGGAGAGGGGGAGAAGTAATTGATGACTGGTAGGTTTCCATCTTGATAACTGCATGGATGATGATAGTGCACTCAGTGTTAGGAACTGAAGGAAAAAAGCTTATATTTGGAAGGGTTACATCTTATTTGGAGTTCCTTGAGAAACAGATGCTGAGGAAATGATTCAAATTGTAGTAGTTTATTTGGAAGAGGGTTGTAGAAAATAGTGGTAGGGGAGGAGAGTAAAAGAGGGAACAGAACACAAAAATGCAGGATTTTTTACCTAGTAAGTTGCCAGTGGAATTACTAGATCCGGTTTCCAGTGGAAAACTTGAGTCTGACCCACTGAAACATTTTGATGTCCCTCATGTGCAAAACATGCTCACCAGCATTCTCTCAACTTTAAGAAAAAGATATTTATAAACCATATAGCTAAGATATATATAGAAAAAGACTTCTCCCAAAGGATGCTAATTCCTTCCACTTCTGGCCTATATGCAGGTGTAAAAAGGGGCCTTGTCCCCCAGAGAAAGCTCTGTCCTGGCAGCTGGAATTGGAGCCAACTTGTCCTGAAGAGGACGGGGTGAGAAGATATGTGTGAGGCAACGATGGCCTCTGCACCCAGCAAGAAAGCAACTTAAAGTTTGACTTTGCCAAATGTAACATACAAGGTTTTTTAAAACTTTTACATAATGGGGTGCCTGGGTGGCTCAGTTGATTGAGCATCCGATTTCGGCTCAGGTCAGGATCTCACGGTTCGTGAGTTCAAGCCCCATGCTGGGCTCTGTGCTGACAGCTCAGAGCCCGGAGCCTGCTTTGGATTCTGTCTCCCTCTCTCTCTGCCCCTCCCCCACTCACATTCTGTCTCTCTCTCTCTCTCTCTCTCAAAAGTAAATAAACATTAAATTTTTTTTTAAGTTTTACATGATATACCTTATATTATTTCTCTCACAAATTGTAGCGTTTTTTGTATAAGCCATTGATCTTTTTTTTTCCAAATTAAATTACCAAGAAATAAGGGATTTCATAAACCTCTCAGTTTAACAATTACTCTATGGCAACATTTTCTAATAAGGTTAAGTTAATTGTTAATATAATCATGGGAAATCTTTTTCAGCAAGTATTTGTTCAGGGCTTACAACATGCAAGGTGCCACTTTTTCCATGTCTATAATATTGCATGACATGTAATAGGTACTTAAGAAGTATTTGTGGAATGTATGATGAGTGAATATACTTGACTTGGTGATACAGGGAAAAGCTTAAATGAAATAGCCAAGGAAATTACTTCTGCAGCAATTCATTCCTTGATAAAAGTCCATGCACAAGTGTTTACTGAGCATCTACAATTTATCTTTTAAGACCCGGGAGACCATGGTGAACAAGATGAATTTCTTGCACACGTGAAGTGTATGTGTTAGGGGGAGACGGAAAAGAAATTTTTTTAATTTTTATTTTTTTTAATTAAATTAACATTTAATTTTTTTTTAAATGCTAAGTGTCATCACTATACATAACATGAATTTAATATTGAGAGACTGTGTTAAAGAATGACTGGTGTTATCGTCTAAATGTTGGTGACCCTTCCCCCCCCCCCCAATACTATGTTGAAATCCTAACCTCCAAAGTCATTAGGCGGTGGGGCCTTTGTGAGGTGCTTACGTCATGAGGGTGGAGCCCTCGTGAAGGAAACGGGTGCTCTTATAAGAGACTCCAGAGAGATCTCTATCTCTTTCTGCCCTGTGCAAACACAGCAAGAAGTCTATGACCCAGAAGAGGCCCCTCATCCAACCATGCTAGGACCTCGATCTCAGACTTCCAGCCTCCCAAATTGTGGGCAATCAATTTCTGTTGTTTATAAGCCACCCAGTGTGGTGTTTTGTTACAGTAGCCGGAACAGATTAAGAAAATTGAGTAGGGAGATTAAGGACGCAGCTTCAGAGAAGGCCTAACTGAAAAAGTGACATGTGGAGAATAGAAAAAGCAAGACAACAAAAAAAGAAGGGAATGAAATTGAAATTGCCTTTTGGTAGCTAGTAAAAGTCATTTTCATTAAAATATCAGAGGCAATCCTATAGGTATTCCAAGAAAGAACAAAGTGATGAGACATTAAAGGGACATGTTTAGTAGTGATAGAGATACCATAACAGTATATTAGGAGCAACTCTGAGAACTGATCACTTTTTTTGAAGCCCGACTTTTTACCTTTTCTTACTTTGTATGGTCTGAAGAAATAGGATTTAAATGTGCACATTCAGATCTTTATAAATCAATTTATCTTGTATTTAACAAATAGTTTAGTAGTTGCTAGATCAGCATTAAATACTAATTATTGTTGAGATAGGGAAACAGAAGGGCTCCATAAAAAACCTACTTTTTTCTCCTTTATCTGCTTCTATTCTTGCTAGGGCCTGCACCCCCACCTTACACATGCCTCAGAATGCAAACAGCATTTGTCTTCCTTATAAAGGTCAAGGAGTTAATGATGTCTCTAGAATAGATAACATCTAAGGAAGGACCAGATGAGAATGACCAGACAAAACTATCGAATGCATATTCCAAACCACCAGTGCTTAGACATCTCAACACCAAGACCCCTTGGCTCTAAGGAATAACACCTGGGCCCTTGTCTTTATCCTAACCAGTTCCTGGATGCCTATGCCTGAGGGGACATGTACACCAGGCCATTGTCCTCCATTAAACCCTCCTGTCTGAACAAAGACAAGACTCCTTCTTTTCCTGAGGCCCCCGCACACTACATCTGTATCTTTTCTCTATAAATGGGCAATAAACTCTGCTTTCACTTCCTGCTGGCTTGTGTTTGATTTCTATCCTGCAGGAAGCCAGGGACCCTCTTGGCTGGTCCTGCAGGACCCCCTCTGGGTCACTGGACCCAGCCTGCTGGCATCATTGTTATTAAATATTGGCCATACCTGCAACCTATAACAAAGACAGCTTCCTGCTAGAGGAAGGAAGAGGGAAATTAGATGTCATTATTTTCTTGTTTGATTTCTCAAAGGATTCTTCAGGACATAAAGAAGAAATGGGAAGGAAAATACAAAGCCACAGATAAAATGATGAGTCATTTAATAGGAACAGATACTGGAGAGGAAGTCTAGGTACCCACAAGGAGTGACAGTGGAATGGGGAGCATAGAGAAAAGGCAGAGTAGGTGCTGTAGATGGAGAGTTGTGAAGAGAAGTGCATTCAGAATACTAAAATTAGCAAAGCAGAAAAATTAGTCATTGCAGCCAGAGGCCACTGATAAATCTATAGCTTGCAGCCCTGGTGATCATTTACTTGATTTGAGAGGTAAATTTGCACAGGCAGCTTCACATGACCTTTGTGAAACAGACATCCAGTCTCCTTAGCAGGATCTCTGAAATTATTGTTTAGCGACAATTCTGGGGGCTGTCTCTGATCCTAATTACTAGCACACATCACAAACAAATTTTACTGATCATATGGAATGTGAAAAACGTCACCCCTCCTTCAATGAACTATGGTGACAAGTTCCTGCCCAAGGGGAATCAGAGTCTTACTGCCCAGGAAAAGCTCTTTGCCAAGCTGTTTGGAGGGAGTTTGTACAACAAAACATCTATCTGCCCTTTGACTGATTTAGGGCTGTGTGAGCATTCTATTTACCTAATATATGAGAAAAAATGTGTAAGGGAAACCTGTGTAAATTGAATTGGAGTTCAAACCAAGATGTAGTTGTCAGTTATAATAAGACTGAGTGCTATGTGACCTTAGCTTGCAGCAATAAGCAGATTTAACAGTGATTCTAGAAGAGGGATGAAAAAAACAAATCATTATCTTTCACAAATATCAGCTCATAACATTAGCGCAGATCAAGATCTTTAAATAGCATAGGCAAAAGATGCATTTTAATAAATATTGCTCTACCATGATCTTTGTAGGCATGGATGTTGATTGACAACTAAATAGCAAGCATATTATCTAGCGCATTGCCTTATTTGACCACATAGGGAAAAGATAGAAAGTGTGGCATTAAATTTGTGCAAAAACAGGAAAATAAAGCAGAAAAGTATGTCATTCAGAAATAAATTGCTGGTAATCTGAAGTTTATCTTTTTTTTTTTCCTTCGGATTTTTTTCCCTAAATCCCCAAAAGAAGACCTTGCTGCTTTTTCCAGCCCCAGGATGATTTGTCATTAGTTCCAATCCAAACATCAAATGAAGGACACCAAATTCCAGCAGTCAGCAAGGCTACCGAGAAATTTAATGTAGTATTGGCAGAGCTGAGAGGGAACTTCATTAGCTGCTATGGAAAACTGTGATTTCATTTAAAAAAAAAACTCCCTGATCTGAATCACGGTGACCAAACACATGAAAAGCTCCCTTTATACCAAAAAGAAGAGAGTTGATTAAGAATCTTAAAATAACTTTTTTTTTTTTTAACTTGGGAGTTGAACATTTAGCCTGTAGATTTTTTTTTAAATCGCCAAAAAACAAAACCAAACAAAAAAGTCCAAAAAGCTACATTCATTCTTTGTTGAGTTTTAAAGAAATAACCGCAGGTTAAAATGTATATATTCAGCAATAAAATTAAACATGAATAAGTTTCTTCTATTTTAAGCTATGATCTTCAACATTAATTGATTTTGTGGACCGCATAATGAAAATGTAGAGGTTGGATTTTTCAGAATGAGTCAATGTTTCACAGGGAATAAAAGAAAAAAAAAATATGATGCGGCATCAAATTTTCTAAGGAGTTTTTGCTATTTTGGGTCAGTTTTTACAAAATATTTCTCCAACAATGATGCTTTGCTGAGATGAAAATAGCTAATGTGATGTGGCCAAATGTATAAAAAGCTCAGGGTATGTTCAGGTGTCTTTACAACACCATATTTTAAAAATTATCAGCTCTTATTAAATTTATCACACTTGCGGTGCACTACCTGAATCTTACAAGTAGAAAAATCTATTTCACAAAGTTCTTTCAAAGAAATTATTTTTCCCGTGTGGAATTAAGGGGTCTACAAAAGAAACAGAGTTGATAGTATCTATAAGCAATACCAGCAAAATAAAATCATACTTAATTCTACTTAGTATCTGATTAAGTGAAACATTCTTATTTCCTAAAGACAATAGGCTATATTTTGGAGTTCAGATGTTGGAACACATCCCATATTCTAGTAATTCCAGCATTTATTATTAAACAAAAATAGTACAAGTTAATTATATGAATGAAAGCAAATGTTTTAAGAACCAAATATATGCTTTCGAAGGAATTTTCAGCATAGGCTACAAAGAAGGATATTCAAAAAAATCAGCTTAATAAAATCTCCACTGGGGAAAAGACTTTATTTCTCCAAGGGTATTAAATTTATATTTAATATTAGAGGCATTGTCTGGGAAATTTTTCATAGAATATATGTGTTTGAATGTCTTAAAAGATTTTGATTGATGAATGCTGGAGGTGACTTTCCCTGAGAGATGTTATACATCTGTCTCAAACAATAGCCTTTCTCTTCATTATTTCAGCATATATTTCTGGAAAATTCTTAGATGTTTTACTGGTGATTTCAGCTTTCATCTGAGGTTTGATGATATGTCTACCAGTTGTCTTTCCATTCACAGATTCACCATCAG
Organism: Puma concolor; assembly: GCF_028749965.1. Taxonomy (NCBI): domain Eukaryota; kingdom Metazoa; phylum Chordata; class Mammalia; order Carnivora; family Felidae; genus Puma; species Puma concolor. The sequence continues at coordinate 207,882,669 of NC_141667.1, read as the reverse complement.
TTTTCTTGTCACCATTAGCTGAACTTGCTCTAGTGACAATTCGCATGATGAGGTATGGGCAATAATGTCACCATTGGCTGCAACAGTCAGGAAATTGTAAGTATAAGATAGGGTCACAACCGTGGGATTCATTACAGGAAGGCTTCAAACCACTGGGAGTAGCAAGCCAGTACATTGGTAATAGATTTCCTCTACTATAGAGAAATTTGAATTCAGGAAAAAATATTTCCTAAGAAATAATCAAATTTCTTAGTACATTTATTTTTCCAAATTGAATTTTGTTTACCTTTTTCATTTCTATTTTACTTTGTCATATGTAAAATCAAGTCACTTATTTCTCGTAAAGAATATTTATCTTTAAAAGCTGGCACTGTCCCATCCCTACCCCCAGGCTTGATTAGTAGGATATTGTGCTAGAAAGAGCAAGATAGGTAAAACCAAACTGGATGTATTGATTTTCCCTGACTCTATATTTTCTTCATACCCTGAGAGCTACTTATAGTTGCTGAGTGGTGATATCAAATAACTTTATAATTTTATTCCCACCCCCAGGCAATCGTACCATTTAATGGTAGACAGGCATGTATTTTCCAAATTGGACGGGAATGCTGTTTTCATTCACTAATCATAATAGGATTGCATTATTTTTAACACCATTTAGAATATCTGTTCCCTATGATATCTCACTTGATTCATAGCACAATCACCCGTGTCCCACCTTATTTCAACTTCAGGTAATGTGCCAAGGGAAAAATCGGATATACAATGATAAATCTGTATTGGGGGTAATGTCAGTTGTGAGAAAAACTTGAGACACAATTATCATTTTCCTCCTGGATTTCTCTCTCTTTTATTGTCTTTTAATGCATCTTGTTTTGCATTTTGATTTTGCCTTATGGTAATTCTCTGTGTTGGAAAGTTCCTTGGAACAAGAGTGAGCATTAAGAAACATGATTCATGGCATTGTCTGAGAAGATCTATCTTTTGCCTTAACTTAGAAGAGAAGAGGAGGGAGTAAAGTAGTCAGTGTGAATTTATGTACAGGAGAGATATTGGGTGTTTGCTGTAGAAAATCAAGCCAGGATTCAGCACACATTTGACTGAAGTACTCTTATGATAATCTCTCAGGAAGGAGAGCAAAGTGGTTGGCAGCTGGATGGGCAGCTGAAGGCAAGGAAGCTATAACTCTGGCAAAGCCCAGAGGATGTGAATGCAGCATCTGAAAAATCTATAATATCTTCATAGTTGGCAGTACAGACCCCAAATCGGAACATTAGTATCATCTTCAGTTTAGAGGGAAAAAATAGTATAGCTACAATAACATGAACCAGGGTCTATCTGTGACCCAAACTCAAATTTCTTTCCTCTATAATGAGCTCAAAAGGGAGGCACAAAACACAGTTTTACACATAAACACACCCAGACACACATACATACTGAGTGAGAAGAGAAGTATTCTATAATTTTGAGAAATATTTTTAAAACACAGGTCAAAGCAGGGGGGAAGGAATGTGATGGTGGTTTCATAGACATACTTGACATAACTTACAAACTTTGTACTCATGCAGACAAGTGTTTTCTGGAATCCCTCTGGCTTTTCTAGTGGTATCACAGTATCCTCTACTAGTACACTTCACATTATCCCCTAAACAAGGTCCTCCTTGTTTTCTAAATCAGGCGTCAATAATGCCATCTTCTATGTTGCCATTCCCCTCTTTTTACTGCATTTCCCAATCATATAAAATTGGCCTTAATTCTTTGCAAGAACCATGCAGGTAAAATTTAAAATCACTCTCATCTCAATGTTTGTGCTTAGGCTGCTTTGAAATGTTCACGTCTCTGCATTGCTTCTCCTTGGTACATAATTCTTACTCTGTTTTCAGATTCGGTTCTTACACATATGTCTCCAGGAAACCTTCCTTGAACTCTTCTCCTAGAATTGGAGGTACCTTTTTTCCTTTGTACTTCCAAATATCCTGTTTTCTCTATGTCCTCACATATTTATTACTGTGCATGCCTCGTGTGTCTGTATGACTGTCTATCTTGGTGTTCTAGTGATCGTTGACTTCATTTAGCCTACATTATACTCAACTTTCTGGTTTCGAAAACTAGAAGAACACCTCCATTTAAGAGATCGTCAATAAATAATTGTTGAATGAATGAATGAATGAATGAATGAACAGTGTGGGATTAAATGGTATGAGAAATCAGGTAACTTCTCACTAACAAATTTGTACTTAGAATTCATCAGGGAATTTTTCATTTATTTAAGCTAAAGGAAGATAATAATCAGAAATTGAGTCATGTATAGTTCATTTCTTTAAAAATGCTAGTTACATTGGGGCACCTGGGTGGCTCAGTCAGTCGAGTGTCCAACTTTGGCTTAGGTCATGATCTCACGGTTTGTGAGTTCGAGCCCCACGTCAGGCTCTGTGCTGATGGCTCAGAGCCTGGAGCCTGCTTTGGATTCTGTGTCTCTCCCTGTCTCTGCCCCTCCCATGCTCATGCTCTGTCTCTGTCTCTCAATAATAAATAAATGTTTAAAAAAATTTTTTAATTAAAAAAAAAAGCTAGTTACATTCATTTCTCCTATAAATCATGTCTTTTCAGTTTAGGTGCATTCAGAGTATTCTGGTTGATTATGACCTACATTTTCTTTTGTCTCCTTTTTTTAGGTGTATAAACTATTTTTTTTAAGTTTATTTATTTTGAGAGACAGAGAGAGAGAAAGCAGCTGAGGAGCAGCAGAGAGTGGGGGAGACAGAGGATCTGAAGCAGGCTCCACACTAACATCAGAGAGCCCGATGTGGGGGGTCAAACTCAGGAACCGTGAGACCATGACCTGAGCCGAGGTCTGATGCTTACCCGACTGAGCCACCCGGGCACCCCTAAACTATATTTTAACAATCAAAGCCTACAAATATATTTCTTCTTGGACACACCCACAGTGCAGCCACAGTGGCCTGTGGTCTTGTGTGCCAGCCTCCAACATGAAGTTTCAGAAGTGGTGAAGCATTTTGAGGGCCTGGGTCTTCTTCAGTCCCTCCAGGTCTTGGCAAAATTTGTTGTACAGACTGTTGGCCAGGACATGGCTGTATTTTTCCATCCTTCACATTCTTTTGTCTGTTCAAGGACCAGTCTGGGCTTCTTCTACCTTCGTGGATTCTGCATAATGGCGGTCACACATTCCACCTCATCATCAGTGAGCTCTCCTGCCCTCTTGGTGATGTCAGAGTCTGTTTTCCTCAACACCACAGGAGAGTACCTTCACTCCACACTCTTAACCTGCTTTTTCTTTCTTAGCTCTATGTCAAGCCTCTTAGATTCTCATTTAAAAAAAGAGAGAAAAGAAAGGAAAAGAAAAAAGAAGAGAAAAGAGAGAAGAAGAAAAGATAAGGCAAATGCTTTAACATTAAATATTTTTATGGTATTTCCTCACAATCACTATAAACACATCTGTCCTAACATCTTATAAAATGAATTGTTTTATTACATTCTTTAAATCATATTATTTAAATGTACCTGTTATCTGACAAAATATAATTGAAATATTGTGATAAAAAAGAAATATTTCTTGCCCTCTCTTTCTCTCTCTTCCCTACAGAAAATAACAAGTCCTTGGGAAATTATTATTAAACAATTCATCATACAACTATCACTTTCTTCTGATTCGTTTTGCTCTGTAAGATATTATTATAGTTACTTGTGTTGAGATTTTCTACAACTACCAAGTTATTATCATATGGCTCCGTTTTTAAATTAAATAAGTTTAGCTTTTGTGATATTTAAAATGGACTATAATTTTGAGTATAGCTATCCAGAAATTAGTATTTCCAGTTTATTTTTAAGTGCTCTCTTCCATATATGAGATATAGAATAGTTAAATGAATCCTGGATTTGGTGGTAGATGGTCTAAGACTTTGCTGTCCCACATCTTGGCTTTGTGAACTTAAAAAAAAAAAAAATGAGGGCACCTTGTAGAATACCGAGCTCCACATCCATACCCATTAAATGGTGTTAAAAATTGCTGTCCTTGATAGCTTATAGGCTTATTTTTAAAATCAAGTGAAATGATGTATATGAAAGTACATATATCATTTGGTAAATGATAAAGTACTAAGCAATTCAGCACATACGTTTTGTTATAACATTTTTTAATTTAAAGTGCATGGATTTTTTATTGTAAAAGAGATCCTTTTTAGCATGAAAATATAAAAATCACAGCTTTAAAAACTGAATCCAAGCAATTAAAATTTCAACAGGATCCTTAGAAAACACTGGTGATGTGTTTCCAGCATCATAAAGTCAGTGACAAGCAAAACTGCAAGTTGTTGTATAAAATTACAGACTATCTGCTTTTGCAGTAATCCTCTTTATGGCTTCAAAGAAAAACGGTAACGTCAAGGTCTTGGGTGGCTCTAGGACATTGATTGCCAAACCAAACCATTCTTTCCAAATGATAGAAAACTAAGGACGGCACACTGCTGCAAGCTATTTTTCAGCCAAAAGGATTAGATTTGTCTTATAGATGAGTCTGACATATGATATAGATTTCCAATGGGTTGAGGTTTCCCCAGTTACAGGGTGACTTTCTAAGAGTTGCTGCTTTCTGAGGGTGGAGAATGGCCCCTAGTGGGGAACTGAAATTCAATATTTTACATATGAATGCTTTTCTCTGAAGGAAGTCTCTGTTGAACTCGCTCTGTGGATCTGTATGCCTAGTATGCCGCAATGTTTCCATTTCTTCTGTACAGAGCTGTTGCTTCAAGATTCTTGTAATAACAATTGATAACATTTTGGTAGTGGTTGCTCCAAGCCAAGGCTCATTCTAACCAATCTAAGCACTTTACATATATTAATACTTCTAATTCTCACCGCAACCATGTGAGGTAACTATTACTACCATCTCAATTACAAGTGAGCACACGGAGACATAGAAACACTATTAATATGTCCACATCCTCCCAGCCAGCAAGTAATGGAACCGAGAAACAAACCCAAGCAAACAATCTGATTTTCTGGAAACCGAGCCCAGAGCTCCCATTCTATCCTGCAATACAGGGTCTAACAAGATTGAAACAACAGCAAATAAGAGGAAATAGTGCAGCTTAATTCCACTTTAATATGTGCGTTTTCCCCACCTCTTTCCCTTTTTTTCCTGACTTGCCAGAAAGAAGAATCACATTAAAGACTCCCTCCCCTCACAAAACTGTCTGTTTTCAAGTACATATAATCTAGGAAAACTTGATGGGCAGTACTTCCGCATTTCAGTGCTTTGCTTATATGAAGGGAACCATTTCCGGTTCTTCCACATGGAGCCCAGAGACGAAGGGAAGCTCTAAAGAATCTTTCTCTCTTGTAATTACTGGGAAATGATGTGAGATATCTTCCCCCCATATGCTATGCTTCAGACTCTATACAAAGAAAATGAGAGGAAATATTGATGATTCAGTAAAACTGGTAAAACATACTTGGTTGAAATCAGTTTTGAAATTAAATTTTGACTTGTTTCTCTAAAGATACCACCATTATTTGTATAAATAGCACCAGAGTACATCTGCTATTTAGCTTTGTGTGAGGTTTTCCCTATGACTGAGATTTAGGGAAACACCACTTCAGGGTGAAAGCAATTTTAAGGTTATCATATAAGTGAAAAAGACATTGATCTGACAAGATATGCTCAAGAGACCCCAGATGCAACTGTAGAATTCCTTTTGGCTCTCTCACCCATAATTTCATAGAGCTCGGTATAATTAACACACTTCACGGGATTTAAGTAACATTTGTTGCTTCTCTATCAGAATGCAAATTTGAGAACGATATGGATCTGCGCAGGAGACGGGGACAACTGTTCTCGAGGTAATAACTTGTGCACAGAAAGAGGTGACAGATACAGCATCACTCAGGTTTTATTAGGGAGTTAGCATATGTTTTATTGCAGCTACAAATGTTAAAACCAGATATGTCATAAAATTAACTAAAATTAAATGGTTTATTGTCATTTTGGAATTCTTAGTCTCCATTTTCTTAAAAGCTATATTAAATAATAGAGCCTGCTGTTGTCAGCAGAATACATAAGTGTGGATAAATGGGAATACAATCTTCTAAACAAACAAACATTTACTGGGTCAGCAGCCACTGTTGAGGCAGGAAGAAATTATCTCAACAATAGGAAGAAATTATTGACCAGGGGTGTGTGTGTGTGTGTGTGTGTGTGTGTGTGTGTGTGTGCACTTTAAAAAGTGATGCTCAGTCAAACTTTCTAACCCTGGGACTCGTTCTCTTCTGTACTAGGTTAGAGCATTTGATAAAAGAATCAATTAGAGAAATGGTTTATTCCCCTGTCCTATATTTATGTGAAATGAAAGCAACATAATGCAAACCACTCATTATATAACGATGAGGTAGACTGATTTGTTTATTTTTTGCCTAATTCTGAAGTTTGCCTCAGACATCATCAGGTCTACTCGAATACAGATAGAGAAAATCATGCAAAAAATCCATTACAGGATAAATCTTTTGAAATAACACTTTCGTGTAGGAATGTAATTTAAAGTTTATGTATGTACTGCTTTTACTTAACAAAAAATTGAATGCAAATGAATAAATGTACAAATGTATTTTCTTTTATGTGTATAATGTATCTGTACATTAATGCACATATAATATGTATAATTTCATTCAGTGTTTCAAGTTTACGTATATTTATATTACATATTTCTTCAAACACATTATCTGCACTGGTTCTACTGTTCAGGTTGCTCACATAGGTTTCTCTCTCATCTAAGACAAGAATAAATAAATACATAAATCCAGAAACATGCTACAAATCAAGCTTTCCTTTATGTGTTCAACTTTGGCAAGACCCTGATCCAAGAGAATGCTCCCATGCTTTTATGCACATAAAACTGTATTGAAGACTCATTTATCCCATATGTCTCTTATTTTTATTTAACCACAGACAAATTATTTTAAGCTTTCAAGATCATTTTAGAGAACTACAGCAGTACTTCTTTATATCAATAGTGGATTTCAAAAATAAATTATGAGAAATGTAGTGGCTAAGCTAGCATGAACGGCATACTGAATAAAATCAAAGTCTCATTATCACACCACATGAAAAGAAGCTATGAGCCCCTAAGTAGAAATGGTGCTTTTAAATTCTAAACTTTACTCTATAGACCATATATCAAAGCTTATTGAAGAGGAGAAATCTACTAGAAAGAATAAGGAATGAAGTCTATATAGAAGTTAAGTTTCTTGCAAGTTGTCAAAGGGAAGTGTGCCAGTACTGAAGTAAGCGTAGTAGGAAAAAAGTAAAGGGAACATACAGAGTTCTACTGCAAGTGCAGATGCATGGAGAGATAAGACACTTAAACTAGAACGTCAATCAGTGCACTGCTTCCTTCATTGAGAATGTCTTGCTAAACAACGTGATTAGAAAGGTCTGGTAAACTACATAGTGAGCTCTGTGACTCAGATGCTTTCCATTTGGCTACAAACGTCACAGCTCATAGACTGCTTACAAAATCTGAGATGAATAGCCAATCCACAATAGCCAATCCACAAGCACACCTTGAGGAGCCCTGCAAAGGTATGTCATGATGTAAATTATTAAAAAAGAGCTTTAAAACTGATATTTCTTGCAGTGATATATTGGAGGTAAGTTCTAATATAGAATATTAGAATTGGGGGCTATAGTTTTTTTTTAACTTTATTTGATAAATTTTATTTTTAAATAAAATTTAGATAATTATTTATTTGCAATTTGTATATTTTTTTCTTGAGAGATAAATGATGCATCTCATCTAATCTTGATGATATACAGCCTATATATAATTTATCTGAATTTATATTTGAATTTATATTTATAAACTTATATGTATTTGCATTTACACACACACACACACACACATATATATTATATATAATATATATATATATGTAATTTATTTGAAACAATATATGTACCAAAAGCTGAATTTTGGACGTTTTTAAAATCTAATACGAAATGTATTACTCCTATAATCTTTTAAGTCAATATTTGCTTTTCGTGTGTATTTTAGCTACTAGTACTAGGTCATGTCATATGAAATAACTCAACGCCAAGCACATAGTGATGATTACTTCTGAGGAAACGTATTTTAATTGTCACACATTTTTAAAATCACAACTAAATTTTAAGTATGTTCATAGTTTTATAACATTCCGAAAATCATTCCTGGAACACTTAACAGCTGTGTTGCCATTCACACAATTTTGTGGTTCCCAGAAACTTGCCTTCAGACCACAAATATTATTCAGAAGTCTACAGTTTGCTTTGTGATACAAAGCCAAGTTTTTTTCTCTATAAACTTAATTTTAAAAATCAGAGAAAGAAAATGAAGTCTTTGTTTTTATTTGACCAATTCGCATATTATTTTCAGATGCATTCACTGATACATAAGCTAGATCATTTTTCAGATAATACAGCTTTAACACTGAGTAGGATTTACTCCATATTTATTCATCATTTATATATGAAAAGAAAAGAGATTTAATATTTTTCACTAAAAAATATCTATTATTCACTATTTCACTGATAAATAATTTGTTTCTCATCTCCAGACTAATACGAGTTAGATTGTGGCTCAGGTCTTAAAGTTCCCAGTTTATTTTGGGCTATAAATAAAAAAAAAAATCCGGTTACATATGGATATTTAAGAATTAAGCACAGATGGTCTGTTTGAGCTAAGAAAGAGAGGTTAATTCTTAATGCAGCATAGTATTAATGCTCAGATTTCCCTGTTTCAATCTCCTGAAGTCATGAATTAATCTTAAATTGAAAAACAGGCAATAAAAGAGTGAGAAAAAGAATTTTTTTTACGTGCCAGTGCACACTGTATACAATTTTGAGAAAGCAAAGTGGTGTCAAAACTTTTAACAACTTCTTCAGCATCAAGGGTTAGTGTCTTCAACATCAGCGCCATGAGAAGACAGCGCCCAGAATAACTACTCGCTTCTCTGATACTGCAAAACATGATTGACAAAGAAAATAGGAATCATCCTCAGGACTGATGACGACTTCAGTGGGCATCCGCTGCTATCGTTGTCATCAGTAGGTTACAGGAAGAGTGAAAAATGGGAATATTTAGGGGGTTCCAAAATTAAATAAGAGAGAATCCGAGGACATTTTACTGATTTCTACCGTGACTTAAACTTGTCATTCTCCACTCCACTCCTTCCAGCATCCATGGCCAGGCAAATAAATGGTGCATTATTAGAACAGTGATAGAAACAACAGATTGAATTGAAAATATTATTCTTTTTTGTTTCATTTTGATTCAACCTGTATTTTATTGGTTCAAATCAAATCTAATTGCCCGAATATCACTACTCTAAAACATAATAATATTGAAATTATAATTTAGTTTACCATTATTGCAATAAAATAGTTATAAATATTCTGAAATTGATTGACTGTAATTATACACAAATTTTAGGGGCAATTTTCCAGAATGGGTCATTTTCTTCAAATATCCTTAAGATATATCTGGTGCATCACAAGCAGTGTGGGAAATCCACAGACAGGGATAAAATTAAAAAATGAGACAAAACACAAACAACAGGCTTTCTGAGATGCCCGGGTGCCCCAGTCGGTGGCTCAGCCAGTTGAGCATCCGACTCTGGATTTTGGCTTAGGTCATGATCTCACCATCATGAGACTGAGCCCCACATCTGGCTCTACGCTGAGTGTGGAGCCTGCTTGTCATTCTCTCTCTCCCTCCGCTCTCTGTACCCCTCCCTTGCTTATGTCCCCTCCAAATAAATAAACATTAAAAATAAACCCCACAGGCTTTCTGTATTTCCTGAGAAATGTCCAAATACTCGATAAATATTAAAAAGTGAATGCAATCTGTCTTAAAAAAAAAGTTAAATAAATATAAAATGTTGCTTTAAAAAACGCAGATTCAATGGTATATTCATTTAACACTTGGTACACAGTATGCATTCAACAATCTTTAGTTAATAATATCCTATGAATGGATAAAATATAGGTTTTCTAGTCAGAAATAAACATAATGCACAAATTTGGTTTTTCTGTATTTTGATTAAGAGCTTTTCTGTCCTCTTTGTAAATTTAAATGTCAAAGCTCCTAACATACCATCATACAGAAACAGAAATATTGTCCCACATGGGAACACGTGACGAGTTCTGTACTTTCCTTTCTTTGTAGTTCTCCTTCCCAAACACTTCTGATTTCCAACATTCCTGAAAATCTCAGTAATATTGAGCAACTATTTTGTAATTCTAGGGAAAAGTGTCTTTGAACTCTACTAAGCACACACTCAATTTGGTAATTCTTAATCAGAATTTCAGGACTAAGGGCATTTAAATTAGTTTATTCTTTAAGAATGAAAATTGATTGCCCATTAGGAAAAGAAAAATTTAAATTCACTTTTCACAAGAAGCTTAAATAAGTCACCAGGCGTTGATAAAGCCTTAGGATTAGGAGGGGAAAAAAATCTTTTTTGATAAATTAAGTGTATAGAGCTCAAGTAAAGCATCATTTTGTTCTAATTACATTTTGTTACACAAAGTCAAAATTTTTGAGTTTTTATTATACCCAGAATTATCGGTGGATTATATGTGCTGATTATGCAGTCCTCTGGTTACAAAAAGAATACCCCTCTTCTCTTTGATATCTTAATCTTTTATCTAAGCATCTATGTTACTCACTTAGCTGCATTTAGTTTTTGAACTGTATATTCAAATATCACATTATAGTGCCCTTTAATCTTTTTTTGATACACAATTCCCTCTAGTATATCAAAATGTTTTGATAATAAAGCTTCCCAAAAAACAATAATGAGAAATACACTCATCAAAAATATACTCATGAGATACACTTATCTAACTAATTGAGAATTTGATAATGATTTCTCTTCAATTCCAAAGCATATTAACAAGTGACATCTCTCATTCTTCCTATTCATATCTAATATGTTATAATTATGATTCACTAGTCATTATTACCCCTACTGTTATTTATATCACATTTCCCACCAGAGAACCTTTTGTTCATCACATATTTCTAGTTGTTTTAGTTCCCCAAATTGTAGCTCCTTCCAAAAATTCCCAAGCTAATACATAGTTTCACTACAAGGGTAGTAGAGTGTCTTGATTATGTTAGGTGCTCAATAAATGCATATTTTTGAGGTATACTAATATAATCTCAAATAGTATGGTCCAATGATAAAAACCTGTGAATACTATCAAGATGGTGTAATAAAAATGATCTTTGTAACAAGTCAGTAAAATAGGGATCGAATATAATAGCTCTTTAAAGAAAATATGCATGGAGACACATGCAAAGTTTTTTTTTTTTTTTTTTTTTTTTAATTTTTTTTTTTCAACGTTTATTTATTTTGGGGACAGAGAGAGACAGAGCATGAACGGGGGAGGGGCAGAGAGAGAGGAAGACACAGAATCGGAAACAGGCTCCAGGCTCTGAGCCATCAGCCCAGAGCCCGACTCGGGGCTCGAACTCACGGACCGCGAGATCGTGACCTGGCTGAAGTCGGACGCTTAACCGACTGCGCCACCCAGGCGCCCCGCAAATTTTTTTTAAATTACAAATGGAGGCTTTGAAAAACATTAAAGTTTGATTAGATTTGCTTCAAGAAAGTGTGCTGTGGATTATAGATTGTATATATTGACTATTTCACAGTGAAAGAGAGGAGGCTACACTATTTACCCTGAAGAATATGTTACGGGCCACCAGCAATCTTAGAGGCAACCTTTCTGATTGTACCAATTATTTGTTTGAACTGCTTTTAGATGATTGCTATTATCAGAATATTTGCTTACATAATTTTTCACTCCAATTCTCACATAAATCTCTTAGCATAAAAATCATTGTAATCTTAGATTAAGGATAGCTACAAGATAGATAAAAAGCCAACAGCATGATATATTTTTTCAAAAATGATCAATTTAATTTCATCAAAATTAAAAACCTCCACTATGTGAAAGACACTGTTCAAAGACTGATAGACAAGCCATGGAGACTTGAGAAAATATTTCCATCATATATATCTCACCAAGAGCTTGTAACTAGAATATATAAATAGCTTTTAAAATTCAGTAATAAAAAATAAACAAACCACTTCCAAAAGTGAGCAAAGATTTGAACAGACATTTCACCAAGGAAGAGAGATATGAAAGATACATGGATGGCTACTGAGTACATGAGAAGATGGCATCATTAATCATTAGGAAAAATGCAAATTAAAACTATGATGAGATATTACTCCAAAAAAGACTGACTGTATCAAGTTCTTTCACATTCAGAGCAACTATAACTCTCATCCATTGCTGGAAAGAATGCAATGTATTAAAATAATTTTGGAAAATATTTTGGCATGTGCTTACAAAGTTGAACATATGCTTACTAAATGAGCTAAGCAATCCTAACCCAAGAGAAACAAAAAAATGTGTTCATTCAAAAATGTTCACAAATGTTTATAGTACCTTTATTCATAATGTCCCCAAACTGAAGATAACCTAAATATTCTTCAGTGGTGAACAGATGAACAAACTCTGTCCCATACAATGAAATACTATTCAGCACTAAAGATGAATAAACTATTCATATACAGAACAATAAGGATGCATTGTGTTAAGTAAAAGAAGCCAGACCCAAAAGGCAGAATCATATGCTGCAGTATATAACATTCTGAACAAGATAAAATTATAGGGACAGAAAAGAAATTAATGGTTGCCAACATCAGGATGGACGACAAAATGTGAAAGTGGAATTTCACGAAATGATAGAGCTCTCCTATATCATGATTGTGATGGTGGTGACGTAATTGTAATGTCAAAATTTTAGAACAGAACCTGCAAAGGGATGGGTTTTATTGCATGCAGAGAAAGAAAAGAAAAAGAATAATCATACTAAGTAGGTTGGCAGTGACTGCATTTAGGCATAAGGCCTGCATTCAGCCCAGGTTGGCTCCAATTTGTGAAAACATTGCAAAATGAAGAAACAGTTTTGATCTTAACTTCTAAATGAGAACGTATCATGAAACTGAAATAATGTTAGAACTGTAATTAGTTTCTCAGTCTGGCTTAGCATGTGTGTGAATTTTAGTAACCTTAGTCTTCAATCTACGTATAATATGTAACCATCATTCTTTCTGTGAAGAAATTCATACCAAAATTTATCTTGGGATTCTTGAACTAATCATTGCACTGTTGACAGCAGTTCCCTACTGTGTGAAAGGGTCATAGACTCAGTTTGAAAGATAATCAAAAATGTCAAAAGTGCATTAGCATTCTTCATCTGTATCTCCATAAGCAAAGTTAATTTTCCAAGTCAGTCAAATTTCAAGTATTCACAATCATGGTACAAAAGGGACTAAAACAGGTGACAGTCATTGATGAAGCCAGGGTATAGAGGTGAAAGGGTGAGGGAGGAAATGGTAGAACCTTGAAATTGAAATTCCCAAGAAGTTTCCATATGTGTATGTGTGCAAGTGCATGTGTGCACGTGTGTGTGTGTGTGTGTGTGTGTATGTATGTGTGTGTGTGTGAGAGAGAGAGACAGAGACAGAGACAGAGACAGAGAGAGAGCATGCAGTTTCCTGAAAAGCACCAGTGAGCAAAACCATCACTAGATTCCTACAGAGATGGTGGTCAATTTAGTAGAAGGTTTAAGAAGAAAAGGGAGCCTTTTAGGTATACTTGGTATTCATGAAGAAATCCAATTTCACAGTATATCTTTTAGCAACTAAAGAGAGATGGATTGCCTGGGTGCCTCAGTCGGTTAAGCGTCTGACTCTTGATTTCTGCTCAAGTCATGATATCATTGTTCGTGGGTTCAAGTCAGGCTTTGCACTGACTGTGGAATCTGCCTGGGATTCTCTGTCTCTCCCTCCCACCATGCCCCTCCCCTGCTCATGCGTGCTCGCTCTCTCTCTCCCCAAAATAAATAAATAAACATTTAAAAAAAGAGAGACTAGGGCGCCTGGGTGGCGCAGTCGGTTAAGCGTCCGACTTCAGCTCAGGTCACGATCTCGCGGTCCGTGAGTTCGAGCCCCGCGTGGGGCTCTGGGCTGATGGCTCAGAGCCTGGAGCCTGTTTCAGATTCTGTGTCTCCCTCTCTCTCTGCCCCTCCCCCGTTCATGCTCTGTCTCTCTCTGTCTCAAAAATAAATAAACGTTAAAAAAAAATTTTTAAAAAGAGAGACTAAAAGAGAGATCACAAAATTTAGGAATTTTTGCAAAGAGTGGAAACAGATTTTTTCTTTCTTTCTTTTTTTTCTTGAAACACATTTCCTGACCTTCTCTTGTGAAATTAAAATAGGAAAAATAAGCATCAAGGAGAAATAATGGCAGTGATGTCTGCCAGATAAAAAGGCACCTGGTTCTAAGTTCCATAGATTCACCAAGTTATATTTCTTCACAGGGAAACTTTCTCATATGGCTGGGAGTTTGCTGCGCATGAAGCTGGGCCTATTTCCTTATCTGGGAACACTACTGCTTGGGGCAAAAGTGTGTGTACATAAGAAAAACATGGTATCGTATATCATTAAGTTAAGCCAAAGATATGGCTTAGCCCCTGTGAGATCCTCGGTGTATAGATGAGATTCAAGAGAAGGAGCTCTATCTCACTGATTTGAGCAGTGCTGTCTTCTGTGACTAAAGTGTGGGTGACTCAAACACACTCTTCCTATGGTTCAAGTCCTATAAAATATATACCCACACATTCTTTTTACTTAGGGTTAGGTATATGACACATTGCATACTATCTTGAGGACAACAATTTCAACATGAAGTGATTTTATTTTGCTATTTTCTTTTCTTCCTTTTTGATTTTCCTACCTATTACACTTATTCAAATTAGATTTCACTTGGAGAACTGGAAGCTTAACTCTCTTTTTATAACTTAGCTTAATTTATTTGACCTACTTGACTCCCTGCTTTCAGTTTTAGTTTCCCAGGTAGCCATGTGAAAGACATTGAGGACTGTTTAACCTTAGATTTACCACGTTTACCACGTGATTTTCTGAAATCATCACACCTACTGTTTTAGAGTCATGGTGAAAATGGGGCAGGGTTTCCCATTTCTAGACAGTTATTCATAGAACGATGGAATAGTAAAAGCCTTTAGAGGCCACCTGTTTTCTTAGTTTGCCAGAAAGTTTTGCCTTCCTCAAACATTTTGGAACAAGAGAACAACAAAGGCCAGCCTTGAATCAATTCTTAAACACATAATCATAAAAATCAATTGCCCTTCCTTCATCACGATATATGGGGGAGTTAGTACAGCATCTGGGTGCTAAAAACTGTGTCAATATACCTACAAAAGCTTTGAAAGCTTTGTGAAAATTTAATAGTATAGAATCTATATGTAACACCATGTGAAAAATTGGGTAGTCAGTTAACTGAATAACTATTCTGGAAAAATGATATTGCTAGGTCAAGCAAGTTGAGTTAAAATAACTAAGAATAAGAGTTGTATTTCCTTAACATTTAATAGACACATAGCCTAGAACTTTCTTTAGTTTAGCCTTTCTTTTTCTTTTATTGAGTAGCTCTTGAGACTAAGTCATGATTGAAGAATGGTAATTAAATCATAGAAATCTAGAGCTGAAAGGGATATTGGAATAGGCTTATTCATTTCTCCTCAAGTAACAGATGATAAAAGTAATAATTGAAATCATTAGACACTTCAACCAAATTCACTGAGATAACTACTGAGTCATACCACAGCTCAGACATCACAAAGTAGCATGATAGCGTTCAAAAAATGAACTGAAGTCAGAGCAAGTAAGATGGTTCAGAGTTCATGGCTAATATGCTCCTAAACTTATTTGCAAATAACATAGTAAAAGGAAATAATTTATAAATGAATCCTGGCTTGTTATTGACTGTGTTTGGTCAATCAGTTTAACTTTTGACTGATTCACATTCTTTATGGTTGGTCAGAAGAGACTGTGGCTGCTCATCAAATAAGCAGGTCATAGATAGATGAAAAGTAAAGATGGTCAGGTGAATATTTGGACTAGTTTCAACAGGGATCTTTGAGTGTATCTTCATGGATTTGGGTGCAGCATAGCCAAATTTTGAAACAAGAAAATTATACTCATTTATTAAATGCCAAGAAATCTGTTCATTCTTAGTTGTTTCTATTTGTCATAATTTGATAAATACATTAACAACATATTTCTTGTCACGCTTACTTGGATATCTTAAATACGTAATCAGATCATCTATTCTTTAGAAGGCAGACTCAGAGGTTTTCTTGCCATCTCTTTTGCATATGGTTTATAATAATGCATTCGAGAATTCAGAATTTTAGAGTTAAGGGTTTAGAGATACTTTCTATACATACTTTATCCTAAAATATGGGTTGTAGCATTAAGGATGATAGAAATAATTTTGTTTGGCCAGCTTGGTATTTTATAGATATTTAACTTGTCTTCCATAGATTAATTGGCCATCTAAATCATATGAAAATAGAACTAAAATAGGAACAAATGTTTTATGTATTCTATCTCTTACATTTACTTTAATTCATCCACTATTTCACTTGTTTTCTTCCTTGTCATTTATTCAGAGGAATTGATAAGACATAAACATTGTTTCTCTGAAAAGCTTTTTTTCCCCTCCTTGTAGAAATGGCCATGGCTCATAGGATGCAATAAATCACAATCAAGCTATGTTAAAAACATTTTGGAGCTGGTAGAAACTTATGGATAATCTAATATATGAACATACAATATGAATAATAATACATAATGGTGTAGCTATCACTTTAGTTGGAAAGAAAAACTAGAAAAGTCACCAGCTCTTCACAGACTTAGAAAAACAAATCTATCAAGATAAGAAAATAGAAAATGATTAATGTTTGAAAGTAGATCATTCAAGTGAACCTTCTTAGAGTCACAAACATCAAAATTTTAAAGAACAAAATGGAATATTTAGTAAACATTTACTGAGAACTTATTATGCATGAGATACTTTGCTATATGCTACAAAACAGAGAACAAACAAACAAAAAATCCACCACAATCCCATTTTAAATGTCATATTATAATCTAGGAGGTAGTAGGAGACCCATATAAATAAATATTTCTAAAAAGACAGTATATGATAAGAACCAGATGAAGATTGAGTAAAGTACTATGGAGTTCAGGCTTTACCTTTTTTTCCCCCAACTCTTTGGAGAGGCATTTAATACAATTAAAATATTTGTTCTTCTCTGTAACACCTGTTGATATTTGAGAATGTATTGTCTAGGGTGGAGAGTGTAGCAAGATGAGATCATGTATCAGAGACGTGGTGGCCAGAAGTACAAGGAAGAAAATTAGGAAAATGTAAAAGTAGTGGTGAATGTAGTCAAAAAGACAAAAACAGAGATCTGAAGAACCCAAGAAACAAAGAAGGAGGGATTGAACTAGTAACACAAGGGGAAAGTGGAAGGTACATGTAGCATGGGCACAAAAGATGATTATAGGAATCTAGTTGAACAAGGCAACTGTCTAAGCTTTTGGTCTCGCCAAGGATGACAGCCAAATTCAGTAAACATTTTTGACATCTACTATGTACCAGAACTTCGTCCAGCCTTGAAGATCACAATCTAATAAGGCAATTTCCACCTTTAAGGAGGTCAAAATGACTGGAGAATATCAAAGTGAAATTGGCAAATACAAAATGAATAACATTATTTAGTAAAAAGGACAAAAATCACTTGGATTTGTACTGTCTACCAGGTTTACATGGCGAGAGGTCATAAAGTGCAAGCTTTCAGATCAAGACATGTGGATGCCTAATCTCTGTTTGTTATTCCTTCCTCTGGAGAATACAAATAAGAATGGTTCTGGGGCGCCTGGGCGGCTCAGTCAGTTAAGCATCTGACTTCGGCTCAGGTCACGATCTCACGGTTTGTGGGTTTGAGCCCCGCGCCCAGCTTTGTGCTGACAGCTCGGAGCCTGGAGCCTGCTTCAGATTCTGTGTCTTCCTCTCTCTCTCTCTCTGCCCTTCCCCTGCTCACACTCTGTCAATCTCTCTCTCGAGAAATAAATAAATATTAAAAAAAATTTAAAAAAAAGAATGGTTCCTATGTAATAAATAACTATGTGGGTTGTTTATTCTTTTCTCACCGGTTGTTTACTCATCATGGTCCTAGTGTCTGAGATAGTATCTTGTCCAGTGGGCATTCAACAAATATTTGTTGAATAGAATTTTGGGAAAGATTAAGTGATATGATGTATGTAAAGTGTTTAGGCAGAGGAAACAGCACATAGAAATGCTATTGAATGTTAACTATTATCTTAAAACTAAAAACGCAGATTACAAGTGATGAAATATTCCTGGATTCCAGCTGTGATATCTGTGGCTTGTGAAGAGAGAAATGTTTTGAGAAAATACAGATTTGGACACTGTTTAGTAAGGAAAAATTAAAAATCATTTTATTTTTTTTAACTATTGAATTGCTAATTGGAAAAACTAATCACTTGTCCATTGATTTGCAGTGATTCTTCTTCGCAACTAAGCAAAGCCAGTAATATTTAAGTTCTCAGAGAATAATAACAAAATGAATTTTAAAAGAACATTTAATGAACTCTTAATAAAGAAAACGCCTGACTTTTCCATTATGCCTTTCTTCAGAGAATCAGTAGACATGGAGTCACATTTACTATTTGGTGGGCCAATACACCTTCAGATACTGAACATTTATTTATTAGTATCTTTCTATATCCAAAGAAATTGTATAAAGAATTCAAAGATAAGAGAACTCAGATGAGGCTCATAAACTTTGCATACTGCCCTGTCAAGTTTAAAGGTAAAACACTAAACATGAAATAGTAATTAATCACAAGGGCAGACTAAGCTTTCCACAGAAACAGCAACAGTAAATGTACTTCTCATATAGCAGATGGACAAGGATGAGTTAAAAGTAATATCAAACATCAGTAACGGATTTACTATTTTTAAATTCCACATTTTGAAAGTGTTTATTACTCATATTTTATAAGTGAACAGATTGTGACCTAGAGATTTTAAATGACTAGGCAAATTCATAGAGTTTGAGGGTAGTAGGCAACCTGAAACAAATTTTCACATTTCTACTGCTTTAAGCCCCTATCGATGACCATTGTATTTACTTTAGAGTAGACAAGGTTGCTTCCATTCTGAAGGCTTTCCACCATGACATGCCACATCCCCAAAACAAGATATTCTTGTCTATTCTGAGACACTCAGTTTTTTTCAAAGATAATAATTTATATCAAAAGTATCTTGGTTGATGGAAAGCATTTCTTCTTTGTTCATTATATGGAAAAATACATAGCATATTATTATCTTTTCTTATATAATACATTAAGACTACTCTCAATTTATCACCATCAGTCTAATTACTAATTATTGATACATACACTGAGGCTTATCAAATGTTATCCTTTAATGATTAGCTACAAAAAGAAAACAAAGAGAATGAGGGGGAAAAAATCTTTCAAGTTCTTTTGTTGGTACTTGGTTCATTTATTTTGACAAGTGCAGTTTAATTTTAACAACTGGCTTAATCAGTCTTAATGCTGACTCACTCCAGGGAGCACTGAAGAGAACACATCAGCTTGAGGGCAGAAAAGGTCTTTGCTGCCTTGTGATAGAAGACAGAATGTTTACTGTTTCTGTGTCTTTGCTGATAGACTTTTCAAGACTAACAATCAAAACATTCACTGAGCACCTTCTATGTCTGTAGAGCTACGGGAATTGATGCTAGAAATATTTTCGTGATCTTTATTTTCCATGACCCAAATAAAATGTTAGATAATGAAAATTTATTTTTTCCCCTTTTTTCCAAGTTTGGACAATTCCCTAGTCCATTTCTGAAATTTACCTTATTATTCTGAGTTTGACAAGGGCTCCAAGTCCTTACTGATTTGAAGATATTTGCTCACTGTCTTCTATGGATGACAAAATAGAGTGTAATGCAATACTAAGGGGGCCATCACTCGAGATATACAGAAAACAAGATGGTCTGCATTATTTCAAACTACAGAATGTCAACTAATATTGAAGATTAAATTTAGAGGTAACACTATTATAAAATGACACTAGTTGAGCATCCAACTTCGGCGCAGGTCATGATCTCATGGCTTGTGGGTTCGAGCCCTGTGTTGGGCTCTGTGTTGATAGCTCAGAGCCTAGAGCCTGCTTCAGATTCTTTGTCTCCCTCTCTCTCTGCCCCTCCCCTGCTCATGCTCTGTTGCTCTCTCTCTCTCTCTCACTCTCTCTCAAAAATAAATAAACATTAAAAACATTTATAAAATGACTCCAAATGTCAAAAACTTTGTTACTTAGTGTCAAGTCATGTCTCTAGAAACAAAAGGACAGACAGAAAAGCAGGCTGAGGGTAATGTGTAAACAAATAATAAATAACTAAATGAAGTTAAAGAGAATTTTTTTTCTCTCAGGTTGGGGATAGAAAATGCCCACAAGATGATTTATCAATACAACGTGAAATACCGCAAGGCATAGAACTATTCTTAAACTTAAGGGAACCAATAAACTCATGTCTCAGTGCCTGGGGGAGGTGTGAGGGTGGATGTAGCAATATGGTCACATGATCACATGTTTACGGAACATCTGTTCTTTAATGATAAGATCATCCCCCTACCACTTCCCCTCTGGCATACTTGCCACTGTGTTAGTGCCCTCAGAGTGACTGGAAATTATTGAAATCTGTCTAAGGGAAGTTGAGTTGGAAATACTCTCAGTTTGGCTTTAAAAAGGTATTCGTGTGGTTCACCGTTGTTTTCTTATAGCTAAGTTATTGCCAGCTGCCCTAACGTGTGACAGTTTTCCAGGAAATCTTCTACTTCCCACTGCATCACTTTATGTGACATGCTATCAACTCAGATTTCTGGTACAAGCCAGAAGTCATAGAATCAGGTGGGCATATTTTATGTCCCCAGTATCACATAGAGAGCTATGTGGGAAGTGAAATAAAAACAAGGTTTGTCATGTATGGAGCAATAGGCTAGTCTGTGGAAAATTCTTCCAATAATCAGGCCCACAAATGTATAAGCCGACAGTTTTAATACTTAGTCAAAACAGAAATTCTCTCTTGTCATAAATATGCTCAATAATGTGGCATATACAATTATAAATGTATTACACAATAAAATTATTTTCATTTTCTTCTGTCTGAAATTATTGTGTAGGAATTATTCTGACACCAAGAAGCAGATTGTAACAGAGAGTTTCAAAGCATAACAAGATCGTTAATTCAAATATTTTGAATAGAAATAATGACTAAGCTCTTGAATTATTTGAAAATACAATTAATAAAGACTGTAGCATTTAAACATATTTAAAAAAAGTTTTTAAGTTTACATATTTCAGGAGTGCCTGGGTGGCTCAGTCGGTTGAGCATCCGACTCATAATTTTGGCTCAGGTCATGATCTCATGGTCATGGGATCAAGCCAATGTTGGGTTCTGCACTGAGTGTGGAGCCTGCTTAAGATTCTCTCTCTCTCTCTCTCTCTCTCTCTCTCTATTTCTCTGTCCCTCTGTCCCTCTCCCTCACTCATGCTCTCTCTCTAAAAAAACAAATAAATAAAAATTTAAAAATAATTTAAAAAATTAAATTAAATTAAATTTACATATTCATTTTCTTTCTAAATAATAAAATAAATGAATATACCCTAAAGCTCATTATATGCCACTAAATACAAATAACAACAAACTGATTAATGAGTTATATCAATTAAAAGTGTATTCATTTTTTTCATTGCACAAGACAATGTTAAGTATTGAAATTTTACACAGAAACTTGATATATATTTAAACATACTATTAAACACCAGTGGCCCTCAAGGTAATAACAATAACAAAAACTAGAGATTTATGGAAGATAAAGTTGGCTTCTAGCTCTTATGTTTAGGATTAAAATTTGAGCTAGGATTTCATGGAAGTGTAGAATTTGTGTCAGAAGAAAAAATGTCACCAAGAAGTGAAAAAGTCATACTGAGAAAGACAAATACCATATGATTTAATTTAATGTGGAATCTAAAAAACAAAACTAATGGATAAACAAACTAAAAGCAGAATCAGACCTATAAATACAGAGAACAAGCTGATGGTTGTCAGAGGGAGGGTGTAGGAAGATGGGCAAAATGAGTGACGGGGAGTGGGAGATACAGGTTTTCAGTTATGGAATGAATGAGTCATGGGAATAAGAGGCACAGCATGGGGAACATCATCAATGATACTGTAATAGCATTGTATGTTTGAGCACAGCATAATGTATAGAGATGTTGAATCACTATACTCTACACCTGAAACTAATGCAACATAGTGTGTTCATTATACTCAAATAAAAAATTAAATGCTAGCAAAGAAAATGTAGACAAAGGTAAAAATGTTAATAAAGGTTAAAGTTGCTTCTGAAATGGAGGTAATTTGTCTAGAGGAGATGATTTGTTGATAAGGTATATTGTATTAAATAGTTAGATCTTAAATAATTTATATTATATTGTTTAGATGGTTTGGAGCCATTGAATATTGTTGAGAAAGATAATCACATAACTGGTGTTAATTTTATGCTTTTTTTATACTAATGAGAGTACACATGACTGAATGACAAGCTGATATGAATATGAAGGAAAAGATTCATGTATTGGATGACTGAGTACAAAGGATTAATTTCAAAGTCACTTTCCTCCATTACATTGTATGATTAAAATTCACTTATGCAAATGACTTATGAAACTATATACGATATTTTAATTTTTGCCATCATTATTTAAAGACAAAATGTAGCTTCAATAATTTATTTATAAAAACTGAAATTTCTCTTTTGGTAGCTTGAACATCACTTATCTTACAAATAATAGTAGAAATGTGTTAAGAACTATAGTTAAACTATATATGCTATAAAACAGCAAAACCATCATTTGCATGTTCACTGATAAATTTTTAGATTGAAAAGGAACTCCAAACTATTTTTCTTGTATTTATAAATAAATAAATAAATAAACCAGCATTGGAACATATCAGATGTGCTCCAGCCATTATTGATTCTTTATGATGCTCCCTCTGCAAGGAATGATAAAAGGAAGGAAAAGATGGGAGTTTCAGAAAAAAGACTCTACGTTGATCCATTTAAAGATGTAATTTATAATTAATTATTAAAATAAAACTTGAGCAAATGATTCAATAATTGACTAATTGAATTTCTATTCCTATAATGATTCATGTGTCCAATAAAACAAAGCACCATTTTATGAGCAAGATTTATTCTTACCCCTTTTAAAGTTTGAAAAATTTTCATCAGTCTTTTTCTTTCTAATTTCTATGACTTTTGTTGCTACAATTACCTAATAATTCTTATGAGAATTAAATATTAAATATTTTGCTTTCTTAATATATAGTTAAGATTGTTTGCATGACTAACATGTATTCAAAATACACATTTAAAGACATCTACTAGGTCTGGTGAAGCAGACTGATTTTCTCATAGCCTCCCATTATGTACACCTCTATGTATTTGTTATTTGTTTTGTTTCTTTACTTCTTTTCACATTTACTCAAAGTCAGGGATCACCATCTCTTCTTACACAAAGCAAAAACATTTTGTTCACCTCTTAGTTCTTTGTCATAGCTATTTTTATTCTCTTGCTTTATATAATATAGAATTCACACAATACTCTCCTAATAGGTGCTATTATTCTAGTTATTTATATATAACACTAACTTAACAAGTATATTTAAAAGTTAAAATATCAGTTGGGGTGTCTGAGTGGCTCAGTTGGTTAAGTGTCCAACTTCAGCTCAGGTCATGATCTCACGGTTCATGGGTTCCAGTCCCGCATCGGGCTCTGTGCTGACAGCTTGGAGCTTGGAGCCCGCTTAGGATTCTGCATCTCCCTCTCTCTCTGCCCCTTCCCTGCACACACTCTGTCTCTCTCTCTCTCTCTCAAAAATAAATAAACACTAAATTAAAAAAAAGTTAAAATATCAGTAATTTTGTAAGATTGATATTTTGACCCTTTCTTTTTATTACAATATTTTCTGAATGACAAAACCTAAACAAACGCCAAAATCATACACACTGGATGTGTGTTTATTTAGACTATGTATCATAAAAAAAATGACAGCCACAGATGAATACAACAAAAATCCACCTACTAGGTAAAAAGAAACAGCCTGATTTCTTCTAGTGGGCATGTAGCTTGTTTTTAGACACCATACTAAAGAGAAGTGATTATCATCACATGAATGTAATTTTAAAAAAATCCCCAAATGCTCAATGTGATCATTTACACAATCTAACTCATGGCTATAAAGATACAGTGGAATTTCTATAATTCAATTGTCTCATTTCTAAGTGGTAAAACATTTTTATTTTAATGATCAATATTTTGAGGTAATTAATAGCAAATGATCTATTCCCCATTTTGTCTCTCTTCTTAAGAAATATTAATAAACATAATATCTGATGTATTTTAAGTTCCTGGTTCTTCTATAGGTAAAGTTTAATATCAATTACAGTTTTTAATTCATATACAATAAATAGTACTGATTTTCCTTTTGTGATTCTACAATACCTATAAGTCTTTCATCCTTGTTTAAATTTTCTGCATTCTTCTAACCTCTAATTACATGAACTCAAGAAGTCAGGTATAAAGCAATGCAGTAATATGAGAACTATCTTCTGTGACACATCTTTGCAAACTATGTCCACTGTGTACTCATCCAGATTTCAATATTATGAGGAATTCACACATATCATTAAATGAAATTCCTGACTTCAAGGAACATGAAATCCTGAGTTAGCATGGAGATAGGAGAGCTGTTGCTTCTGAAGGCCATAGTGTGAATGGCTAGACAAGAGACAGAGCCTTGAATCCAGCTTTGTGCTGAGCACAGAGCCTGCTTAAGATTCTATTTCCTTCTCCCCTCCTCTTCCTCTCTTCCTCTCTCACTCTCTCTATCTTAAAACACACACACACACACACACACACACACACACACACACACGCACGCACACACACGCACATACACGCACATACACGCACATACACACACATACACACTAAATCTGTCTGAGTAGGATTTCTAATCTGTATCTCATTTACTATCGACACATTTTAAGTGTTAGTGTTCATGTATTTAATATAAAACTCCCATGGATCATCAATAAATTTTAGTTTCCTGTCTATGACAGAATTTGCATGTTGATTTCCCTAACAGGAAGACAGGAACATTCAGATAATGCAAAATACTGGAAGTGAGACATATTAAATTCATGCCAAAAATGCTATTGGAGTTAATTTGTTATACCTGATTCGATATATTGGGATTGTTTGAAGTAAACTCACAGTAAGTCAAATCATTTGGAAAAAAATATAAAATAAATTAGATCATACATATGGAAAGTATGATCTTGTAAACAATTCATATTTACAACAGTGTGCACTGCCTGATTGCCTAGCTGCAGGTGAGATTTATGTATCCTCTTTGCACTTATCTGTTGTTTGTGAGTATATAGATTTTGAAAGTAATCTTTCTTCCCTTTGTTTTCATAAAATAAAGAGAACCATGATGGTTCTGTATCACATCAATAAATATCACTTTCCTAATGATTAATCAAGATTCTTAGTTCTGAGTCTAGGAAATAAATGAAAAGTGAGGGAATATATTTTATAATCCACTCCACATATGGTTCTGTGGCACTTTTATTTTAAAACCTCTAATATTGAGTTAAATTAATAGTGTAACTAGGATATAAATGTATACAGAGCTGTGACTATTTTATTTAAAAAGGTGGTTTTACTGACTATTTTCTTGCAAAATTTGCTTATTTAGGTATAAATCAAATGGCAAATTTCTATAACTGTCTATTCATGTACAAGTAAGGAACATTATTGTCCCATGGTGTAATAAGGAATTTGGCTTTGCCCAAAGAGAGATCTGGCCTTTGTCCCTGGCTAACCTAGAAATCCTTGAAATTTCCCAATGGATAGGAATGTCTTTGTTATTCGTGGTAGGCATCTGGAACTATACCTGATGGCTTATGGTAACAGGGTGATTGAGGCCCCTGAAGCCACATGCTATCAGTCAGACTTGTGGATAGGATGGGGAGGGCATTGGAGATTGAGTTCAACCAAAGATGCAATGACTCAATCAGTCATGCCTGTGTAATAAAGCCTCACTAAAACTCTGGTCACCAACGTTCAGGTGAGCTTGCCTGGGTGGCAATGCTTTGTGTGTTTACTCATATAATGTAGATGGGAGAAAGTAACATAGTCTGTGAGTACACAGGAAGAAAGTGAGCAGAAACTCCATGTTTGCTCTTCTAGACTTTGTCTTTTCCTTTGTTTGCTTCTAACTTGTATCCTTTTCCTGAGTATAATAGGTTTCAATGACTTCTGTGAGTCTTCCCAGTGAGTTATCAAACCTGAAGGTGGTTTGGGGGAAAACCCAAAACTTAATAGTTATTATTAGAAGTCTTGAACAGACTTGGCCTCTTAGTCTTGTAGTTTGGTTAACTCGGGGTACCCGCAAAGCTAAACTGTGTAGCGGGCAATTCTTTTTCTTTTTCTTTTAAATATATTATAATTGAATGAGTAATCAAGGTATGAATATAATTCTATATTTACATTTGTGTAGAACCAATTGGTAGCTCCTATAATGTAATAATTCAATATCTTCAACTGATTGATTTCTAAAATAATGTACTTGATTTTCTTTTATGAAAGTATTTTCACACATTAAAAAATCCAACTGTTAAATATTATGTGTAAGGACATCATTTATAATATCATTGTTTAAAAATAGTATGGGTGTAATAATTTTAATTAGGAAAACATCTAAATTTTTAGTCTTGTCTGTATAGCCAATGCATGTTTGTTTGATCCACTAGTTTATTTTTCATGATGATGCACTGTTATTTTTACTAATACTCTCATGAGACTGCCTGACTTATTCTTAGAAGGGTTCTGAGGGTGACTTAGGGCTAACAAATTCTGCTAATTGTATTTACCTCAAACAGATGACACATTAATAAGATAATTAAAATAAGGAATTTTTAGATGAAATGTGAAGTATTTCATAAGCATTGAGTGATATCCTGACATTAATGACATAGTGAAATACAGACCCTGGCATGAAGATAGTGTTTCTAAAAGCTGCTTGGAAAAATAACACCATACATTTAGGTGCTATTGGCTACCAATTTAAGAAATTTGAGAGCATTAGACTTAGATAACACCAGAAAGTAAGAAAATCTTTCATTCTTTGTTATTTTACTTTTGAACTCAAAGCTGGTATACTTTTTCAGTAGTCAAAGCAAAATATTTTTATTTTTAAATGATCAAAATTTCCATCCCATAGTGGTTTTTATCAGTTGAGATGGTGATCTTCAAATCCTCATAGTGAGAAAAAGACAAAATTGCTTAGATGGGAAGAGTTCCAGAAAATGAGCTACAATACTTGACCCAGTGTCAAGCTGGAGTCTGGCTGCTTTTTTCCCCACTTTAATGATGCTAACGTTCAGTTATGATGGAGACAGAGAATATACTTCTTTACAGAGACCTGTTCTTCAGTATCACAAATTCTAGATGTTATGCAAGAGGATTAATGACCTAGCAGGAAAAAAAATTTAACCCTGCTGGCGTCTAGCCAAAAAGCGGCCTAGTCCATTAATATCAACAACTTGTAAGTTTCTGATTTCTGAAATGAGAATACAAAAGGCTCGAGAGACATATTTTGATAACAAACAAACACCTTTTCTTCAACGTTTTTATTTATTTTTGGGACAGAGAGAGACAGAGCATGAACAGGGGAGGGGCAGAGAGAAAGGGAGACACAGAATCAGAAACAGGCTCCAGGCTCTGAGCCATCAGCCCAGAGCCCGACGCAGGGCTCGAACTCACAGACGGTGAGTTCGTGACCTGGCTGAAGTCGGACGCTTAACCGACTGCGCCACCCAGGCGCCCCACAAACACCTTTTCTAAAGTGAGAAGAAATTACTAGAAGGCAAAAATAAGTTGGCTGTATAATATGTGAAATAAAATGTTTCCTTTTGAAATAAAATTTTCCAAATATCAATGGTATGGTGAAGGATCAGTGATTTTCTGTTAGTTAAAATTAGTATTTAAAAAATCTTGCCAAACATGGCAAGAACTATAGCAGATGGAGGTAAGATGATGCAGAAACTTCTGCCTAAGCTCTTGGATACATTAGCAAATAATCAAACATTTCAGAAAAATTGAAATATGTTCTGGTAAGAGATGTGGAAGAATGCCAGTTTCTAAAGAACAGCTAGGTTCTTTTCAGAGAAGGAAAACATATGAAAGAATTATTATGGTATTTTCCCTGGCACATGTGGTTTTAAAAATGGACTTCCATCTACTATGATAAAACAGACCATATAAAATAGAAAAAGAGTGGGCTAATAAAAATAGAAAATATATCATAACACTTGTGGAGACAGGTTTTAAAAATTATCTTTAAGTTATACTTTTGCTATTACCAACTCTGTTTTTCTTATTACATATACCAATTTTCTGCTCACTAATGAAGGTAGCATATTTTTGAGTAATGATTTCTGTGTATAGTTTTTATTCTGTTTTCTGGTTATTTTTAATTTTGTGTTTTGCTTTGCTGTTACTGTTTTAAGTTGGTGACATGCCATCAATTATTTCTTGTTTTGCTTTCCAGACAAACAATGCACTTATTTCCCAGTCCCCAAAACTTTTTCTCGTAACACAGAACGAAGATCTTTATTCCATGAGTTTTTACAGAAGAATAACATGATAAATGAGTATTCCTGTAAACGCTAATAACAGATACACTTTTCTTGCAATGCACTATATAATATATGAAGCAATTACTGTATTTAACAGTGAAGTATTTTATTTTATTTATTTTTTTTCAACGTTTATTTATTTTTGGGACAGAGAGAGACAGAGCATGAACAGGGGAGGGGCAGAGAGAGGGAGACATAGAATCGGAAACAGGCTCCAGGCTCTGAGCCATCAGCCCAGAGCCTGACGCGGGGCTCGAACTCACGGACCGCGAGATCGTGACCTGGCTGAAGCGGACGCTTAACCGACTGCGCCACCCAGGCGCCCCAACAGTGAAGTATTTTAAAAGCATGTTGAATTTTTCTATAAGACCAGACTAAAAATGGTATGAATGAAATCCTTTTCTAATTAACACATTAATATTTCATATTATAAATTCTCTTCAACAGCCTAGGAATCTGCTGGCAGAATTTGGAAAAAAAAATAGCAACCGTACTTCATAAACACATTACTTGAAGAACCAAATACTCTTCTGGTCGTTAAAAGATTTGAAAAGCAGCCCTAAGAACAGATTTGAAAACAGGAAGCCAAAGCAGGAAGGGAGGGAGTTGTTTTTTCCATATTCTCATAATGTTTGCAAAATGGCACTAACAACTTCCAAAAGAGATTTTTGGATCTTGTTTTTCATTGGGAAATGGCTTGTAGTTTGGAGAAAACCAAAGTCATCTGATGAAATCAATAATTGTCATTATTACTAAATTTGAAAATGTGTAATGTTTGGGCTTTGAAGCCCTTCTAAATCACACTATGCCTCATCTATCTGGACGTGGATTGACACAGAAAATTTTAATTCCAGAAGGTCCACTTTAACCCCCCCACTGATATCTTACATTTGCCCTGGACACACTGTCACAGCTAATGTTTTACTTAATGAAAAATTTTGACAATAACTACATTTTCAGTTTATATAATAATCAGTGTTAGTGTAATAAAAAATAACAGTCTTTCTTGTTATTTAATAAATAAATCTTGAAAATAACAAGATTTTTCAATCATTATTGACTAATGTTGTTTCTCTCTGCATCTCTTACCTAACAAAAAAGGAAAGTGGTCAATATTTACTTTCAGAAATCTGGTTACTGAATTGTCTAAAGAAATGGTAAAAGTTAAAAAAAAAAAAAAAACACCTGAATATATTGAGAAGTTAATAATCTCATTAAAAAAAGAGGAAATAGTGCAAATGATTTCAAAAACAATTAGAGAATATTTGGCGTGATTAGTTTTTCAGTAAATAGAACACAGGTACTAATATAGAATTCTTTAGAAATTAAAATAAATTTCCAAACTTTCTTGCACATTTTCCACAAAAATACTTTTAGCTGATAAGCACTGGGAAAGCTATTCATCTCTTAGATGAGAAAATGTTTCGTTTATTCTCAATAGTGAATTATGGTAGCTTGGACGGGGAAGAACCAACCATACACAGAGTAAATGAACCTCCAAGTCATCATATAGCTATACAATAGTGACATAGATTTCTTATTAATGATTCTTAAGCTTACAACTTTCCCTTAAATAGAAATTTTTTTCCCACATGCAAGCCGGAGAAAATAGGGACTGTCTAAAAAGGACTTTCATTAGCCTTGGGCTTCCTGGGTTGTAATCTTCCTTTCTAATATTATCCTATTATCCTTAAAGGAAATTGCCTCTCTTTTGCTGTCTGTAATCTTGATGGAAGGGTATTTTCTAGCTCCCTACTATCACTGCCCGCCTTTCACCTTTGAAGCCAGGTGGACTTGTCCTTTCTCCACTCAACCACTTGAGATAGCCCCCGCCAGGTATGTGACCAGCTGACAATGGAGTTCTTATCAGTGGGGACTACTGCATGGGAGGAGGTAGTGACAATGGCAGAGACTAACCAGTCAAGGTAAGCTGACCAGTCATTCGTCTCCGAGATGGCTATTTTCTCCGTGTTCTTTGCATCTTAGCTCTCAGGCACTTTCTTAATTTCAACAGTCCACAAGATTGGATTTCCAGACTCTAATCCTACCACCTTCCCAAATATTTTTTTTCCATTTCTTATCAAAATACCTTTTTTGCTTATGTCATCTAGAGTTGATTCCTGTGTATAGGAACGCTAATTATTGACACTAGAGTTGACTTATCTTTAGGCACTTTTTTTTTTATTGAGATTTTTTTGAAAGTGATCCATATTATTTTGTTTAATGAGACCTGTACTATTTGTCCTATAATTTTACCTCTTTGATTTTTGTTCCAAGATACCAGTGACTGTACATAATATTAATAATATTTCATTACATTTGAACATAATTTTTGAATTTTAAATATATTTATATGGAACAGCCATAAAAAAGGATGAGATCTTGCCATTTGTGACATGGATGGACTTAGAGGGTATTATGATAAGTAAAATAAGGCAAACAGAGAAAGTTAATTACAACATGATTTCACTTCCATGTAGAATCTAAAAAAAAAAAGAACAAAACAAATAGATAAACAAACAAAAAGCAGAATCAGACCTATAAATACAGAGGACAAACTGACGGTTGCCAGAAGGAAGGGGGCTGGGAAGATGGTTCAAGTGGGTGAACAGGAGTGGGAGATATAGGCTTGCAGTTATGAAATGAATAAGTCACATGAATGTAAGGTACAGCACAGGGAAAATAATAAATGATATTGGTAATAGTGTTGGATGGTGACAGATGGTCACTACACCTGTTGTGAGCATAGTATAGTGTATAGAGAAGTTGATCACTATGTTGTAGTCCTGAAACTAATGTAACATTGTGTGTAAACTACATGCAAATAAAAATAAATAAATAAACAAACAAAATTATAGGTAAATTGTTTTATCTGATGATCATAAAAGCCAAATTTTCAACACTTCTATTTTACAGATGGCCTACCACTTACTGAGGATAAGCAGATTTCTAAATGTAAACAATAAATGCTAGAACTGTAAACTTCATATTTGTTGTTATTTACCATATAACACACTGCCTCCCATCATTGTATGGGCTAATTAAAGAGCAAGAGGGTAGAACATGTTACTATGTATTAGTGGTTGCAGTCACCAATTCCAACATGTGTATATGTGTGGGAGCGTTCCCCCCACACCACCAAGCATAGGATACCCGTTGGATGTCCTTCAATTCAACTCAGTTCTGACACTATTTACCAGGATATAGCATCAGAGTCCACCAATCTCAAGCCTCGGTTATTACCTGTGTTTCTGTAAGCACAAAGAGTTAGGGGTCCCCAGAAAAAGAAAGAGACATAGCTTTATTGCCATGAGAAAAGTGTTTTTGCCCCCTGGCCATCTTGTGACAGAATGTAAGAACAAACAGCCACTATCAGGCAGGAGATAGTAAATCATATTCAAAAGTGAAGACTGACCTCATGCATATTGTTTTTTTTTTTTTTTTTAAGTTCATTTATTTATTTTGAGAGAGAGATCAGGAGAGGGGCAGAGAGAGAGAGGGAGAGAGAGAATCCCAAGCAGACTCGATGCTGTCAGCACAGAGCCCGATGTGGGGCTTGAACTCACCAACTACGAGACCATGACCTGAGCTGAAATCAAGACTTGAAGGCTTAACTGTCCGAGCCACCCAGGTGCCCTGACCTCACTGATATTCTTAAGTTATCTTTGCAGGACTTAAACCCTTTAAGTACGCAGATACCAGACTAATTGGAGCCAGGGAATTGAGGATGCTAACCCTTGCAGGTCCTCATGACTTTGACCTGGACTCAGTCACCTTAAGATGACTTTTGCCCCAATTACATGTTGCATTCCCCATTGTGCAAGCCACTTCATGAATATGCATACACACTTAGCTTAAAATTTCCCCAGTGTTGTTGGAGAGACACTACTTCAGGAAATATCCCCGGTATTTTCCTTTGCTTGTTGAAGATAAAACCTTTTTTTTTCCTATTCTTTGGCTTGGTTGTGTCTTTTGGCTTGACACCCACTTTTGACCCACTGGAGGTTCCAACAACCCTCTACAACTCAAGATGCCAACCAGACATGCAGGTTGTTACCTATACTTCTGACCAACTGGTAATACACCAGAGGTTTCCACAAACCCCTCCTTGGTTTCAATTAATTTGCTAGAGCAGCCCACAGAACTCAGAAAACCCATTTACTCACTAGATTGCAGATTTATAATAGATATTAAAGGATACAAATCAACAGCAGATGAAAATGATGAAGTCTCGAACTTCTGTCCTTGTGGAATTTGGGGCCTGGCACAGTGGCACATGGAAGTGGTCTGATTCCCCTATCTGGAAGCTCTCAGAACCTTCCCTGTTTGGGTTTTTATGGAGGCTTCATAACATATACATGAGTGATGAAATCACTGGCCATTTGTGATTGATTCAATCTCTAGCCTCTTTCTCATCTTGGGAAATCAAGGCATGAAACTGAAAGTTCCAACCGTCTATTTTTGGTTTGTTCCCCTGGCAACCAGCCCCCATCTTGAGGTACTTTCTGAAAGTCACCACATTAACATAAACCCAGTTGTGGAAAGGGTCTTGTTATGAATAAAAAATTCCCATTTCAACTTTATGGCTCTGAAGTGATTTTAGGTACGGAGGACAAGAGACCAAATAAGACAAAGATATTCTTATTGCTCTTATTGGTCAGGAAGTCCCAAGGGTTTTGAGAGCTGTGAATAAGGAACCATACAAAAAAAAAATCTAAATGACCAAATATTATTTCTTATAATATTTAATATTGTACTATGAAACAACGAAATAGGAAAAAATAGGGGGAAAGTCCATAGGGATTGTTTTTGGGTCACGGGTTTAAAATTGTGTAGAATGGAATTGTATCAAGGATTAATCAAGATTAAGTATCAATAAGAAATGTACGATGGTATCTATTTCACATTTTAAGGGACCTAACAGAAATATCACTGCAGTCTGGGAATCTCCTGATATCAGTGTCTTTTGCTGGGACACCCCCTCTGGATAAATGTGGGAGGTGTTTTAAGGATTCTGGCTACTTGAGTCTCAAACTCCCTTTCTATTGTTGACCTCCTGGCTAGACCCTATTCACTGTGTCAAGGGTAGTATAGCTGAGTGAATATTAATGGACAGTGGCTAACACAAAGTAGTATTTTAACTGAATTTGTTTATTTTAACAACTGACTCATCTTTGTAAGCTCTCAAATAATATTCAAATAAAAAGCACATAACCTATGTCTTCAAGGAGCCTCCTTTCTAAACAATTGCCGAGACATAAGGAGAAATGAAAGGTGTGACAATATCTCTGTGAATCAGAATTATATTTGGATTTATGAGGTCAATTATGCACCTGCTATTTCTATTTGAATGAGCTTACACAGGAAAATGTACGAATAAGCTGAACTTATGGTGATGAGCAGAGGGGCAGATAGGGTCAGAAGGAGCACAGTGATCCATGGTGGCGAAGAGTCAACAGGTCTGAAAGGCTAATGGATATAAAGAAGCTCAGAACATTATGTACCCAGCACCACGCTCTAAAGACCTTGTGCATTGTGTGAAAGGTGACTGCATCGCTGGACCAAATTCCAAGTGGAGCAGTGCCCACCGACTCTCCTAAGGGAACATTGGAACTTTTGGTCAAAGGACAGGCCAGTGAATTCTGGAGGAAGAGAGCATTAAAGCCTTAGAATATTTTTTGTTCTAAAGGGTATACAGTCTAGTCATATTGTATTGTGCCTAGTGATATTGTATTTCTCATATTTATTCTAGTATGATCTGCTATTTGAGTGATGTTTTTCTCTCTGAATTATGGAAAACTTGGAGCCTTCTTGACCAAATTACTGTAAATAATGACAAACTTTTGGGACCTTACCTAATGATACTCAAATACGACAAAACTCAGCTCTGAGTGAGGAAGAGGAACACCTACAGCAGCCAAAACTTATATTAATTTTTTCCTCCTGCCTGAATTGTACCTGCTCACTATCTTCACACTAGTTATCTTTTCTCTCCAGGGCTGAACTTAGTCTCTCACTCTGTGCTTGCTTATCGCTATCATGATGTTCAAAGAGCAGGCCACCGGAGGCAGGAATATGGTCAAACAGTAACCACACCACGTCAACTTATAGTAGTGCTAGAGTAACATAAAACAGTTCCACAGAGCTGTGCAATTTTTGACCTGGATTTTTTTAAATAGTACATGATACTGATTTCTTTGCTTTTACTCTGTGGTGAGCTCTAGTGTCTGGAAAGAACCTTTCTCTGTTTCTCTTTGGTCTTAGCCTCTGTTTATCTAAACAGCAATAGATTATTAGAGGTGAGGTTTTGAGCATTTGTTGTTCATGTTCTCACAGCCATGTCTATGGGGAATTAAGGCAAAACAATGCCTTTAAAGTGTTTAATTTTGTTTTTGTTTGTTTAATTTTGTAATTTTGTTTATATGACCCAGACTATAGGTTCGATCTTGATTAATAATTACAATTGTGGATATTGTTTGTCATAAGAAAACATAGTAGGTAGGATAGCTATGCTAGTTTAGGACACTTTTGCTCATTACTTGTAGGTGTTAATTTTACTTCAATCCAAGAATCCAGCTGTCAGATTTTACCACTGCAATATGGATATATTGTGTTCTTTCAGTTTGTGACACTATTACATGGTATTTTCATCAGTGGACCAAGAGATAATTGAATAATTCTTTGGTCCAGCCACTCCTTGACATATTGAAATTATGAAGGAAACATACATTCAATGGACCATAGGCTAAAAAAAAAAAAAAAAAAGATGTAAATCCCACTTGATTAGTAGCTATACTTGTGTTCCAAATCCTAGCTGATCGGTCTTTGTTCATAGCAGTAAGTGTCCTAACCCCCACGATGCTAAATGACTGACCTTTTCTTCACCCTGAACTCAAACCAGATATTAAGATCTTGCCACCTTGCAATCAGCTCCAGGATGAAAGGGACCATAGTGCTGAGAAAACAAATTGACGTGAAAGATAGTGAAAAACTGAGTTACATTATGTTTGTACATATATACATATATATATATACATTTGTACATATATACATATGTACAATATATTTTATAATCATTAAATTTGAAGAGCATATCATATATAACTTATAATGCTTTACATGTATGTGGTGAAAGAATGAGGGAGATGAAGGGCAGAGGAGAAACACCTTAAAAATACAATGACCATCACTACAAAAGCATAGTCAAATCAAGGTCAAAGAATGAGATCGATACTATTAGTGATTCCTTCTCCCAGGACTTAGTCAATTAAGCAGATACTGCATTAGAGTTTCATTTATTGAGCTAGGATTTATTTTTAAATCTAATATTTCTAGCCCTAAATTTTTCTTATGTTATTTTTTATTTTTTTTTAATTGAAGGGCAACAATGATGAAGAAAAGTGTAAAACCTGTGAGTGCACATTCTAGTAACTTTATAAAGTTACTACATTCATATGACCACCACCAAGATTAAGAAAATAAGATAATATATGACCTCAGGAATCCTTCTTTGTGCCTCTGTACTCTCAAAACCCCTCCTACCATAAGTAACCGCTATTCTGCTTTTAAATGCAATAAATTAAGTTGGTCTGTTGTTGATCTTTATAAATTGAATTGCACTTACACTGTTTGTTTTTTTTTTTTTTTGCCTGATATATGTGATATTCTTGCATGTTCTTACAAAACAATGTTTCACTCATTTACATTGCCACATAGTATTTCATTTTCTAAACACACCACAATTGCTTTGTTTACTTCACAGGTGATGGACACAGATAGAATACAATTTAGAACTATTATAAATACCGCTATTAGGAACACACTTGTACATGTCTTTGGAGGCTCAGGTGTACTCATTTCTATTATGTGAATATAGAGAAGTTAAATTCATAGGTCAAACATTACATACATGTTTAGCTTTAATATTTGTAACCAAATAGTCGTCCAAACTGACTTTTCCAGTTTACATACTCACCACCAGAGTATGGGAGTTCCAGTTGCTCTACATTAACAGTATTTGTCATCATCTTTTTTTTAATGTTAGTTTTTCTGGCAGGTGTGCATTGGTAATTTGCAATTTTAATACAAAGAAACTTTAACCAATGCCTAAGTCAAAAATATCCTTCCGTATTATCTTCTAAAAGAGTTACTGTTTTACATTTCAACTTTCATTCCTTAATCCATGTGAAATTTGTATTTATATAGTTGGAGAGGTAAAGGTCAAGATTATTTTTTTCTTAACGTTGATATCAACTTGGCCCAGCACCTTTAATTTGAAAGACCATCATTTTGTCACTGCATTTGAAGTATTAAATGTTATAAATCTAGTTACAAATGTATTGAAAATTTCTTGTTTGAATCTTTATTTTGTTATATCACTCTATTTTTCTTAATTACTACCTTATTGTTTTTCTTACATTAGCAATATAATAAGTCATGATACATGATACAACAAATTTTCCAAATTTGTTACTCTATTGGCATTTGCAATTCCATATAAATTTAAGAGTTACTTTGCCAATAGAAAACACTGCACTATTTAAATTATTTTTGCATTGAAAATCTATATGGATTTAAAAGGATTTAACAACTTAATGATATTGTGGATATGGATAAATAGAGGTCTGGAAATCTGTTATCACATTAGTTCTTAGGTTTTTGATATCTGTTAGATTAATTACTAGATATTTGATGCATAATTATTTATTAAATATACTGTTTGTTGCTCACATGTAGAAATAAAATTGGTATTACTATATTGGTCTTATATACAATAAATTCTCATGTTCAGTTATTTATTCTAATAGTATATCTACAGATTATTTTGAATTTTCTTCTTAAACAATCATATAGTACCCAAACAATGATTTTTAAAACATTATCATATCCTTATGCTGTTTATTTTATACTCTCCTTAATGCATTAGCAAGGTCTGACTAGTATAGTGATGAATAAAACTATTAATAGTGGTCACCCTGTTTCATTTCTAAAGGTGGGAGGGGGGAAGCTGTCATCACTTCACTATTAAAGTATGCATTTCATATTTTTCTTGCAGGTTTTTACTCTTATCAAATTAAGACAATTATCTTAACTTTGTTGTAACATTGATTAATTATCATAGATCAAACCAGCTTATTCCTCAAGTTAATCTAAGACATTGTGATATTGTGATATAGTAATATTGCTATATTATTTGCTAATATTTTATTTAGATTTTTTTCATCTTTACGTTTCATGCATCTTTGTTTCATCTTTCTTCATATTGTTTTTGTTTAGGCCTGAATTCTGTCTTTATTTTAATGTTAGGGATTGAGATTATGTCTATTTTATAACTTAGTTTATGGATCACTCCCTTTTTGTATTTTCTGGATGAATTGTATATGATTGATATTATTGCTCCCTAATATTGAGAAGAATCTTCTGGTGATACTAGATGGAAAACAAGTGGGACTTTTTTTGTGAGATTATTAAGTTATTGACTATATCTCTTTAAGGGATAGAGGACAATTCAAATTTTCTATTTCTTCTTGAGGCAATTTTAGGGAGAAATATTTTATAAGAAATTTGTTCATTTCCTTTAACTTTCAATTCTATTAGGCAAAGAGGTATTCACATCCTTACAGGTGTCCCATATCTGTCATCTTCATAGCAATGTTCCTTTTTTCATTCCCACTACTAACATTGCATTTTTTCTTTTTTTTTTTTTTTTAACTTTTTCTAAGGCTTATCCAACCAACTTTTGTCTCTGCAATTTAGTTTGATGTGTTTGTTTTCTATCTTATTAAATTTTGATACTGATTTTAACAATCATATTGGGTGGCACAAAAACAGACACTCAGATCAATGGGACAGAATAGAGAATCCTGAAATGTATCCACAAACATATGGGCAACTAATCTTTGAGAAAGCAGGAAAGAATACCCAATGGAATAAAGACAGTCTCTTCAGCAAGTGGTGCTGGGAAAACTGGACAGTGACATGCAGAAGAATAAACCTGCGCCACTTCCTTACACCATATAGAAAAATAAACTCAAAATGGATGAAAGACCTAAATGTAATACAGGATACCATCAAACTCCTCGAGGAGAAAGCAGGCAAAAACCTCTTTGATCTTGGCTGCAGAACTTCTTACTCAACACATCTCTGAAGGCAAAGGAAACAAAAGCAAAAATGAACTATTGGGACATCATCAAAGTAAAAAGTTTCTGCACAGTAAAGGAAACAATCAGCAAAACTAAAAGGCAACCAACAGAATGGGAGAAGATATTTGCAAATGACATATCAGATAAAGGGTTAGTATCCAAAATCTACAAAGAACTTATCAAACTCAACACCCAAAAAACAAATAATCCAGTGAAGAAATGGGCAAAAGACATGAATAGATACTTCTCCAAGGAAGACATCCAGATGGCCAACCGACATATGAAAAAATGCTAATCGCTCATCATTAGGGAAATACAAATCAAAACCACAATGAGATATCACCTCACACCTGCCAGAATGGCTAACATTGACAACTCAGGCAACAACAGATATCGGTGAGGATGTGGAGAAAGAGGATCTCTTTTGCATTGCTGGTGGGAATGCAAGCTGATGCAGCCACTCTGGAAAACAGCACGGAGATTCCTCAAAAAATTAAAAATGGAACTACCCTACAACCCAGCAACTGCACTACTAGCTATTTATCCAAGGGATACAGGTATGCTGTTTCAAAGGGACACATGCACCCCAATGTTTAGCAGCACTATCAACAATAGCCAAAGTACAGAAAGAGCCCAAATGTCCATCGATGGATGAATGGATAAAGAAGATGTAGTGTATATATATACACGATGGAGTATTACTCAGCAATCAAAAAGAATGAAATCTTGCCATTTGCAACTAGGTGGATGGAACTAGAGGGGATTATGCTAAGTGAAATTAGTCAGAGAAAGAGAAATATCATATGACTTCACTCATAGGAGGACTTTAAGACACAGAACAGATGAACATAAGGGAAGGGAAGCAAAAATAATATAAAAACAGGGAGGGGGACAAAACATAAGAGACTCTCAAATATGGAGACAAACAGAGGGTTACTGGAGGGGTTGTGGGAGGGGCGATGGGCTAAATGGGTAAGTGGCAATAAGGAACCTACTCCTGAAATCATTGTTGCACTATATGCTAACTAATTTGGATGTAAATTAAAAAATAAAATTAATTTATTGAGGAGGGCACCTGTTGGGATGAGCACTGGGTGTTTTATGGAAACCAATTTGACAATAAATTTCATATTTAAAATAAATAAAAATAAATAAATAAATTAAAGAAAAAAAATCATAATGGGTAAGGCCAAATGGAAGCCATCAACGTTGAATAAACTATGTTCTGTGATGAATTGTGGAGATCAATGCCATTCTTAAGGATTTATCATCATGCCTTAGTTTAATTTATCTCCTGACCCCTATAGAACCAGATGGATACTGGAGGCTGGCTATAGACTATCTCAAACTCATTAGTAGGACTTTAACCACAGTCACTGCAACAGATATGATATGTTTTCTAGAGCAGTTTAGTAAGGTCTCAGACATGCTATATGCAAACACCAATTTGAGGAATGTGTTCTTTTCTATCCTAATAAGAAGTATTCTAGTGGTTTTCATTAATCAAAAATGGACAACAGTATATACTTACAATTTTGCCTCACGATTATGTAAATTCTCCCACCCTTTCATACTACAGTTTAAAGAAATCTGGACTATCTTGACAGTCTCAGAATATCACATTGATTCACTGCATCAACTAAGTTGATATAATTATATCAGTTAAGTTGAATGAAAAATGGGTGACTAGGAGCCCTGAGAACTTGCTAAGACACATGCATTCCTA
Source organism: Puma concolor (assembly GCF_028749965.1). NCBI lineage: Eukaryota > Metazoa > Chordata > Mammalia > Carnivora > Felidae > Puma > Puma concolor. The sequence continues at coordinate 207,841,990 of NC_141667.1, read as the reverse complement.
AGGGCAAGAAATAAACCTGGTGTAGATTCAGGAGACTGTCACATGCACACAAATTTAAGCGTCTGATGATCTTGAGAATGCCAAGACATCTCCTGCAAAGTGAAATGTAAACTATTAAATCTTGCAATTCCTAAACCAAAGAATGAAACACAACAGCAGGTATGCTTCATTAGTTTTTTGGAACCAGTATGTTCTATATATAGAGAAACTTATTGGCCTGATATGCTGGGGGATACAAAAGTCATCCAGAGGCGGCTGGGGTGGGGTGGGGGGTGGGGTGGGAGGTGGGGGGGGGGGTGGAAAGAAAGGTGCTGCAGGAGGTCTAAAATATGGTCCAAGCTGCTTTGTAACTTCTGCAATATAATCCTGCAGACCCTAAGATTACTGAGTATCACTGGTGAGAAAAGATGCTGTTTAGAGCTTGTGCCAAGCTTTAATGGGAGAATCATAATGCAGGGGCTCTTGAGGAAGGCCATGTCATCTGTAGTGGAAAATCAGACACCTTTTGAAAAATAATACCTTCGTGCTACCAAACGCTGGAAGAGAAAAAGTCCTTAACTATGGAATACCAAGTAACCATGCAGCAAGAATTATCTATCATGAGTGGGGACCTGTCAAAGTGACAAAGACATAAGCTTGAGCAGATCCACATGCAATTCATTGTACAACAGAAATGGTATATATAGAATCAAGTACTACCTGGATCAGGGGTCATAAGCAAGCTGTGTAGGCAACTAGCCTAGACCCACTGTTACAATAGCACTCTTCCATCTATTCAGGCCTATGACCAGATGACAGAGGATGAAAATGCCCAATCTTGGTTTATCTGACAGTGCAATATATAGGTTTAGATCAATAATGTATGCCCATTTACTAAAGAGTACCATTTTTAGATAGTTATGAGGGAAAATCCTATGAATAATCAGAACTTTAGGTAGTACATCAGCATTTACTTTTTTTTTTTTTTTTTTTTTTTTTTTTTTTTTTTTTTTTTAGAAATAAGAGGTCTGAAATTAAAATATATTGATATATTGAGATTCCTGAGCAGTGGCAAAATGACTTGGCTGGCTGGTCACAGATGCAAAAGATTGGAAAGTAAGTACAAGGAGATCTAAAGTAGTGGTTTATGGAGGTACCCATGAAATTGGACAAGAAATGTGAAGATCTTTGGCTCCAGAGAGCATCCATTTAAGAAAACGCACTAAACGAAGAGTGTACAGCAAATGACCCAGCCAGTTGGTATCAGCTGGTTTTTAACTTTGCCACAATTTGTGGCATGATGGGCATATAAATGAGGTAGCCATGGTGGCAGAAATGGAGGCTAAACACAGACTTCAACAGATCTAGCTGCTGTCATCACAGAATTTCAAACTTGCCAGCAATACAGAATTATGTTGAATTTTCAGTAATGCGCTCTTCCTTAAGCCATTTATCAGAAAGTTTGCTATTTACCAGGAAGTTGGCTACTTTGGGACTCTTACATCCTGGAAAGACCAGTGGTTCCTTTCCACAGGGATAGATATATTTCCCATATATAGGTTTGCTTTTCCTGATATCAGGGCCTCAATCAGCACCGCTATCTAATGTTTTATTAAGGGTTTGATCTACTAGCAAGAGATCCCACATAATGTCCCAATAGACTAGGTGATCTACTTCTCAGTAAAAGGAGATGAAACCATAGGCCCATGAACTTAGGATCCACTGTTTGGATCATCTACCATACCACAAAAAATTGCTGGCTTGATAAAATGCTGGGTAGTTTGTTAAAGGCACAGCTGAAGTGCCAAATTGGAGGTAATACTTTCTAAGGATATGGTACCACTCTCTAGATATGGTATATGTGTTGAATCAAAGGCCTTTATTTGGCTCGGTGTCTCCAATAAGAATGCGTGATCTGGGAACAGACAGTATGAGGAGGAATGATCACACTTCTTATTCCTGATAACCCATTTTGAGCTCTGCAATGTTGGTGGTCTTGTTCCAGGAGATACAACAAGAATAGCATTGAATCATAAACTGCAGCTGCCACCTGGGTACTTTGAGCTCCTTGCTGTTCATGGACCAGCAGTCAATAAATGAAGTTGCTTTCTTGGTAGTGCTATTAACCCTGATGAATCAGAGGAGGAAAGGACCAAAAAGGAATACATGTGCAACACAGATGATCCAGTTGGGTGTCTCTTGGTACCTCCTCACTCAGTTGTGCTACAAATGGATGGGTAAGCCACTGTATCCTGAAAAGGACATTGTGATTAGGAGGTCAGACCTCTCCAAGTGGCCAGTCTGGGTCACACTATCAGTTAAGCTACTACAAAGAAACCGAAAATAGATAGTGGAGTACAAATATAATGAGCTTCAATTGAGGATCCTAGCCTGAAGTAGTAGGAAATTTGGTTCTTCTGACTAAACTCCTATTTCTAAATGTCCCCTAAGGAGTACAGGCCTACAGGAGGCTTGCTCTGTGTTTATGAAAAGGTAGATCTAAACTGAATATAAGCTAAACTATGGAAGAGAAGGAGATGTACTTCCCAGACACTCTTCAATGAAGGACTTGTTCAACAACCATGGGAGTATTGTCATCAGCTATTTCCTACTGTCAGCTCTGTCAGTGTTTGCCTTACCTTCAGAGAATTAGCAAACCTAAAGTTACACCCGTCCCAGAACAGCCCATTATCCAGTGACTAACAAACACAGGGATAGAGATCTAATCATTTTGGCTTCAGAGGGAGCACTAGTCACAGTCATTTCTTATCCTAGAACTTCCTACTGGTTTAACCAATCATTTTTCTAGATGGCATTGCATTATGACTATTTCTTTTGACTTACTCTTCTCTTACCACTTCATTTTCACAGCTAATACCTTTGTAAGTATCTTGTACCCCAAACTCTGTCACAATGTCTGTCTCTGAAGGACTCAAAATACAATGCTCTGAACTCATGAGATTACCAAAATCTCTAAACATCTTCTCTCAAATTTCTCAAAATCTCTCCCTCGTGTTTTCTCTTTTCCTCCTACAGATTAGCAAATACTTTGAAGGGAAATAAGGCATAAAATGTCAGCCTTGTAAAATAAATTTTACTTCTAAGACATTGATCTCCCAAGTTTTGATTGCCTTGACTGCTTTTCAAAGACTTCAGATACCAATTTTTGTATTTTATCAAGACTTTTTAGATGTTCTTGGTGAGAAGTTCAATGAAACATAAGCTACTACATTGTCTCAGTCAGCTTGGGATACCATTAAACAATGCCATGGACTGGGTGGCTTAAACAATATCAATTTATTTTCTTACAGTTCTGGAGGCTGAAAGTCAGATCATGGTGACAACATAGTAGGGTTCTGGTGAGAACACTCTTTCTGGCCAAGGGACAGAAAAGTTTTCCCTTTTCTTCCCTTCTAGGTTCTTTGGCTAGCCTAATAATTAAATCAATGCAACACAGATTAACAGGAGAAAAACAAATTTCATACATATGGAAGACCCATAAAAATATGAAACTCCCTGACAGTCAGGTAATTGAGGGTTATATACCATTCTGAGCTAAGGAGAAGGAGATAGGGATCTTGGGCTTCAAAGGTGAGGAAAACAATTCACATGGGAAGAGCAAATGTTTGGTAAACAAATGTCTGCCATGCCATGCAGATAAGTCTTTCTAATATTATCTCTGGTGATACCCTTTTTCTGTGTAGGCTCCCTCTCTAAATTATTTTAGGCAGTTCAGGGGAAGTAAAAATCTCCTCCTGAGTCTGCTTGGTCCAGATTATCTTCTATTCCAAATAATCCACATGCTTAAATGGCACATTCTGGGATGGCATATTCTGTTTCCTGTCAATGGCTTACTGACAATTGCCTTCTTTCTGTGTCTTCACGTGGCAGAGAGAGATAGAAATCTCTATGGTGTCTTTTCTTATAGGGGCAATATTCTCATCATGAGGACCCCATCCTTCTGACCTCATCTAATCCTAATTTCCTCCCCAAGGACCTATCTCCAAATACTATCTAATCAGGAGCTAAATATAAATTTGGTGGAGGTGGTGGAGGGGGTGGAGGGGGTGTGGAATATGATTTAGTTTATATCATGTGTCACAACCGGAAGTAAATTATGACTATTTATTTAACAATCATATGCAAATACTTTTTTTTAAAAAAAGGAAATAGTGTTTAAAAGTTCCAAAAGTCCTTCTACCTTAACTCATTTCTAAGAGGAAGTTTGTTCATTGTTTCATCTGTTATTTCTATACTCCTACACTAAATGCCAAGCTATTATAACCTGTTATGAGCTCTTCTATGTACATTTATCAATTTGATGTTGTTTATTGACTCTCTGATGGTAAATAAGAATACTAGTTCACTCATATGTAGAATCTTTCATCCTGCCAGTGTAATTATCTCTCAAATTGTATTAAATTTATATTTAATATTTTAATTACTATGTTTATGTAAATATTGTTTATGGTTGAGCCAAGCGCTAAACTATCAGCTTGTTTATCATTTCTTATGTAACTTTTTAATTTTAATTTAATATCATCTTCCTCATGTTTGTTCATGATTATTTCACATCTGAATATTCTTCCAACATTCTCCAAGAGCTTCAAAAATTCACTTCCATCTCAATAGACATATGATGAATGCTAATTTGATAATTTATCAGTTCTATTTATTTTTTCCTCGAGACAGCACTCCATGAGCCCTCTGACTTCCTACTTTATTTTACCTCTTTGCTCACCAGTCCTTTCACACTCACCCTGGGCTTGCTTTCCTATTATCTTAGTATTGGATCTCTTGTTTCATGCCTTCACTTATATCTTCCCCACAATTTTTCTAGTTTTTGCCTGTCACAAGACCAATGGTATATATTTTAGGTTTTTGTTATGGGACTACCCCATTTCTGGTTACCATTACTATACCAGTTAGCTTTTACCTAACAAATTGCTACAAAATTCAGTGACTTAGCTCAGGTTCTGTAGAGGATTTTAAGGGTGGGAGGTTCTGGTCTGGGCTAGCTTCATAATAAATATCCGCTTGGCTATTTTATACATTTTTGGTTAGCTGGTTCATTGGCTAGTGGCTGGTGTTCTTAGATACCATTAATCCCTTGTCTGTAGGATGGCAAGCTGTCAATCAGGTCACTTTAGTTCTACTTGTGTGGTTTCTCATGTTCTAGCAGGCTAGCTCAGCTTTGTTCAGCTGGTAGGTCCAGAGTGACAAGTGCAGCACATGAGCACCTGCCAGTGAACATAAACTTCTGAGACCTCTGTTTGCCTCATGGTTGCCAAAATCAAGTTGGTCAAAATAAACTGTCATCCCAGAATCAAGGAGTCATGGAAAGGGAAGAATTTGGAGTCCTGTTTGCAATCTCTCACTCTATCTTCCATAACAACACAGTTTCCTACTTAATCTAAATTCCGGGCTCAAAACTTATAAATCACCTCTGATACTATCCAACCTCCTATTTATTTCTCTATTATTTATTTATGTATTTATACGCAATTTTAAATAGCTTATAATTTGGCAGGCACTGTTCTAAGTCTTCTATAGTTATTTACCCTTTAATTGTAATATGTCTAGGAGGTGGTTATATTACTATTTTCAAAAGACAGATGAGCCTGTGTCCAAAGAAATGAAGCCGCATGCCCAATATCAAAAGCGGAATTTGAAGCCAGGCTACCTGGGTCTCAAGTCCATGTTGTTCACTGTGGCCCCAGAGTTTATGCTTTTGGCCACCTCACCGTGCTGCCTGCCAAAACTACATTTGGTTTCTCACTGATGTTTCATTTGAGAATTCTTTTACCTTTGAAATATATTTATCACCCCTTTATTTTCCGTATCACTTTTCTAATTTTCCTTTAAAAAATAGTTGTGAACTCATGATTAACTACAATAACTATCCCCTGATAATCTAGTATTTTCCCTTCCTCCAAAACGACATGACTTTTCACAGTTTCTTCACATTGGGTGCTAAATCATAATGCTGAGATTTTTCTCAGGGACTTAACAACTGAAATACATCACATGGTATTCATTACCCCTCTCTAAATCTTTTCCATATTTCAAGCCTCAAATACTTTTTTTTTACATGATTACCTTGGATAGTTCAGTCTTTGTATATTTCCATCTCTCTTGAAGATTCTCCTGAATCTCTATTAATCAATACCCCTCTTGATATAAATTATTGACAAATAATTTATAGTCTTGAAATTACTTTCTTACCTTAAGGATGTAATATTTTTTCTAAATAAAATGTAACTTTATAGTACCATAAAAATTATTGCTTTGTTAGTTGAGTATTTCTTCTTTGCTGAATATTACAAAAGAGAAATTATATGTGAGTACCATGGCAAGCTAAAGGCATAAACATTATGAAGAAAAAAATACCATTAGTACTTGACATGGAAAGAGTTGATTTTCAAGTCTGGGTCTTGTAGAGAGTTACTAAAAATAATTTAAGAAAGTTGTTAAGATTTCTAATATTTCTTTATCTGAAGATAAAGAAAAATGTGTGATTTATTTAAGGGAACAATATTCTAAGAGTAGGGTCACATGGTAAGAAAAGTTTCAACATTGTGGTTAGGCAAATTTTAAGCACAGTGGTGAACAGGGAAATAGTAAAAGAGTAGGAAGAGGTCATGTGCAGGCATTTGTGGGAAGTAGCCCCAGGTGAAACAGCCGTTGAAATGAAAAAGTGTAGTTACCACTATTTGTTAATCTATAATTATTTCTGGCTCCCCAACTGAATCCTTTCTGTTACAAGTAGGAGAGAGAGAAACAGAACTGATATATTTAATTTAAAAAGACTACAAAGTGATCTAATAGAACAAGTTTCACTTAAACTTCATAGGAAATGTGTTGCCTTAACGTTCAGGTTTATTTCCATGAGAAAGAAATGCTCTCTCCATTTAAGACACGTCTCTTTTATTGTGAATCTGTCCTAGAAAATTCTATTTAACCTCTAATTTGCCAATTTTATAACCCCATAGCGTTCTCTCTTCGTGTAGGATTTATTGTTGGACCATCACAAAATGTACTGCAGGAGCAGTAGCCATCACCTAGCCCCAATTATACAGCAACAAGACTCACCAGCCAGGCAACATGACTGAATGAACTCTGCTGTTACAACATAGCCTTCCTAATGAAGAGACCCAGAAACCCTACAAATATATTCCAGCAGATTTAGACTATATTGGACTTCATAATAAGGAAGAAAAAATATTGGGGAGGTAGTTATAGTCTTGGATTACCCAAATGTATATTCTATTCTTCCTTTGATTCTGGTATGAAAGCTCAAATAAAATAAGCTTTAATTTTCTAATCTTGAATGATCTTCTGTGAAAAATTTAGAGGTGATGACACGGACACAGAGGGATAGTGCAATTGTTAAGAGCTATAAAACATGAAACTAGCTATTGAGTATTAAGCATGGAGACACTGTGTTATGTGCCCAGATTCTCCCATTGGAATTAGAGATACACACAACCCCAGCTACAGTCCTCAGCTGTCATCCTTTTCCAGGAATTTCCTAAGCTAAAGAGAGTCACCTGAGCCTTGTCTAAGGTCGCACCCTTCCTAGGGCACCTGTTGACTGGCAAAAAGGAGTTTAAACTCCAAACCAATGGCAATTGTTAGGTAGTGGCAAAATATTTGGTTAACATGTCTCTCAGAGTATTGGGGGAAGTATATGATTTACCACATAAATCTGAATCTCTAGAGGAAGAAGATATAAAATAGAATGTTCGTAACATCCATTGATTGTTGTTGGCAAGATACTACAGAAAGCTTTATTCCTGGAGTCCTGTGGATACAGATTTTTTCAGGTCTACTTCTGCCATAGTTCCATCCATTCTTTCTAGGCCAACATGAAGATTTTAAGTCCATTTAACTTCAAATATTTGATTCCTTCCACCTAATCCATTGCCATATTCTGCTTTTCATCTTTTAAAAATTTGTAACTGTTCCTTTTCCACTGAGAAATCAGTCATCGGTTGAGAAAGCAGCAGAGTATGATGGGAAGATGTGGATTTGAAGTCCAGGAAAATTGGATTAAAATCCCAGGTCTGCCTTACGTGGCCTTGGGAAAATCCTAAAATGTTTCTAACCCTCAGTTTATATTTTAAATGGGGATAATTATCCCTACTTTTCTGTATTTTAGAAAATATGAAAAATAATAATATATGTACATGTGCTCAATCACTGCATAATACTGTCAAAGATAGGTATAAATAATGACACAACAGATTTATTCATTTCTGTTGTCCTGTTCAAACTCTTGTCAGAAGCTCCTACCTGGCCACCCTGTCTCCATTCCCTTTCCCTCCATTTCATTTTATCATTTTATATCAAATAACACTGTTTTATTCAAAATTCATAGCGATTTATACAAATATCTGTTGATTTTTGCTTTGTTTTTATTTTTCATATTAAAACAACAAAGATCTTTATTTATAATTAGAGACAAAATTGTCCTGTTTAAGACACTTTCAATTTAGTTTATTAAAAAATTATGTATTGATACCTATAGACTACTTGGGTAAAAGATAATATGATAATATAATCTTTTTAAACCCATATAAATTTAATATGTAAGATTTATGATGAGAGAAATTAGAAGTTTTTTTTTTTTTTTAGCTTAAATCTGCATCTATTGTTTTTTTCCCATCTTCTAAAACTCAACAATTTGGAGGAGGAAAAAAGTTGATTATTTAAATAATTAGGATACAAAGCTACAGTGATTTTCTTTCAGATAAATTATTCTGTCATTTGTAGAAATTATTCTTTTTCTATGAGGAAAAATATACAATTCTATAGAACTTTGCTTATGGAACTAATTTTGATTTCTGTTAGCATGCTTCCTTCCCTTGACAGATGAAATGAAAAATAAAAGAGAGAGAATAAAATGTGTTTTATTCAGTGTTAAGGGAAACTCTTCCAAATAAGAGAAATATTTGAGATTTCCATTTAGCTTCAGATGTATCAAAATGTTCCATTTATTTTTTCCATTCTTTAACATACAATTTTAACTGAAATGGAATAGTCATAATGATTTCTTATGCTGGTAAGTGCTTTGCAGTTTACAATGTGTCTTCACATCCATTGCATTTTTTCAAGTCTTTATAATAATGAGAAGTCTATAAAAAAAATTGTGAGCACAAAAGGGTTAAACTATTAGCAGCGATCACACAATTAGTGTGGAACCTCAAAATTAAAATCAAATAATCCAACTCTTCATCAGTGCTGTATACAATAAGCAGCTGTCTCCATTCAGTGATGTTGTCTTATATGGAAAATTTACTCTTTTCTATTTTATATTTAAAGTTACTAACAAGAAATTAGGCTAACTGACTCACTCTACCTACACATGGGTGAGAACTGACTTGCCTTTTTTTCTAAGCTGCTTTAAAAGAGTAGATGTTGGATATTGTAAATCTGGATAGATCTATTTGGCAGCTATATCATCATCTTAATTTTGATCTTTTAGAATTCTGTGATTTATTTATTTATTTATTTATTTATTTATTTAATTTTTGAGAGAAAGAGAGAGTGTGTGAGTTGTAGAGGGGCAGAAAGAAAGGGGGACAGAGGATCCAAAGTGGGCTCTGTGCTGACAGCAGAGAGCCCGATGTGGGGCATGACCTGAGCCAAAATTGGACACTTAACCAACTGAGCCATGTAGGCATCCCAATTTAATTTTTAAAAATGTTTGTTTATTTATTTTGAGAGAGAGAAAGAGAGAGAGAGACAGCGTGCACGCATGTGCTACGGGGGGGGGGGGGGGGGGGGCGGGGGTTGAGAGAGAAGAGAGAGAGAATCCCAAGCAGACTCAGAGCTATCAGCACAGAGCCCCAGGTGGGGCTTGATCTCAAGAACTGTGAGATCATGAACTGAGCCGAGATCAAAACCTGAGCTGAGATGCTTAACCAACTTAAGCCACCCAGGCGCCCCTAGAATTCTGTTTTAATATGCAAAAAGATAATTTCATATCTAAAACATTAAAAATAATTAATGAATGGAAATAATCATGGCAAAATTTCTACTTCTCTGAGATTCTCCTATGGTTCTTAAGTTTTATTCAGTTTGTTTAATTTACTCCTAGTTCAGTAAGAGTTGCTGATAATTCTTTTGCATGCTGTATCATTGTTAACGAGCTATCTACTCTTTTTGACCAAAACGTTGAAAAGGAGCCTTGCCACATCAGCTTCTTGCTTATTGTTTTTGCTGTACTTATGGCTTATCTTTACCCTCTGCAAACTGTGAAAAACTAATGGAATGGCATCACTGTTACTGTTTCAATATCCATGCAAATCTTTCTCAAAAAAGATAATTTTGAAAACTAGATTTAATAAAGGAAACAACCAGAATTATTTTACTAGTAGCATGCAAGAATAATTTGGGGAGTCAGAGGTTGATAAGTGTAAATTTATTTGGTGATATACCAAATCAATTCCTGTTTCATTTTTTATAGTGAATATTTCCATATCTATGCTGCTTTTCTTGGTAATGCCATAACAACAGTATGGTAATTTACTACTAGTCTTAAATTTAGAAAACATAATTGGACAAAAAGAGACACCAGGACAAGACTCTATTATGTGATACCTTTAGATGAACACATTTGATTCATACCTATTACTTTCTGACACAGAGTCAGTAAATACACAATATGTATGACTCCCTATTTTGTACCAATGATAAATATGACCAATTAGTCATTATCCTTTTCCTCACTGATGTCAAAAGTGGTTTCTTAATCCTTTCCAATAAAGAAATCTTGGCAGACATGACCAGTAGTCTGGTGCTTGCATGTAGGTTGGAAACTACTTATCATTTCTGTATCTGGGGTTTTATTTTTCTTTCTTTCCTTCTTTCTTTCTTTCTTTCTTTCTTTCTTTCTTTCTTTCTTTCTCTCTCTCTCTCTCCCTTTCTTTCTTTCTTTCTTTCTTTCTTTCTTTCTTTCTTTCTTTTTCTTTCTCTCTTTCTCTCTCCCTTTCTTTCTTTCTTTCTTTCTTTCTTTCTTTCTTTCTTTCTTTCTTTCTTTCTTTCTTTCTTTCTTTCTTTCTTCAGTGAGTTCATATTAAATGACCTGACCACATTGGGTGTATACAATTAAAAATTTTTTTGAGTAACAGATATAGTTGCTGAATAAAATATATGTAACTCCTGAAAAAAAAAAAGAGAGAGAAAATTTGGAGTTCCCCACTCTGCCTTTTTTATAATGTCCTTTTGATTACCATACACCCCCAATCTGCTTATAATATTCAGACACCTAGATGCTACCGAGTAAAGAAAAAGTTCTCTATTTTTATATTTTATGTTTATTTTTAAACCTACAATTCTTGCACTCACATCACCATCTTATTGAGTTTGTTGATAATTTTTTGCCATTTTAAATGTTTTTGTATGACCTGGGTTTAAGATTCTGCATGTCGGGGCGCCTGGGTGGCGCAGTCGGTTAAGCGTCCGACTTCAGCCAGGTCACGATCTCGCGGTCCGGGAGTTCGAGCCCCGCGTCGGGCTCTGGGCTGATGGCTCAGAGCCTGGAGCCTGTTTCTGATTCTGTGTCTCCCTCTCTCTCTGCCCCTCCCCCGTTCATGCTCTGTCTCTCTCTGTCCCAAAAATAAATAAATGTTGAAAAAAAAATTAAAAAAAAAAAAAAGATTCTGCATGTCAATGTAATATGTAAAGATAATGAAAGATTTTTACAAAATTCTGAGGGAGAAAAGTATGATCCCCAGATTATATATACTGTTTAGATACTTTATGTAAAAGCAGTGGGCAGATATTTTCAAAGACATAAATAAACAATAAAAAAAATTGAGCTGTTTTTTGAAAATAAAATAATCGTAAAATCCAGCCAAGTAATGCATGCTATATGCTATTAAATATGCTAAATTATTATTTGGAATTATTTGTAGAAACAATTATAAGTTCAGATAAAAATTGGAAGGAAAATTTGTCCTTAACAGCTATTGGGGAAGAAAGTGTTATGGTTTATTAGGAGTTTCAGTTTTCAACTCGTATGTTGGATTAAATTTCTACATGTGGAAGATTTTTGGAGGGCATTCTAATAGAGAGAAGAATGATGAAGAGAATTACTAAAAGAAAAATGAGTGACACTTGTGTGATATTACGCAGTAAAGAGACTCCTTTCTGTATAGAATGAGTTGTGAAGTTGCAAGACAAAAGTTAAGGAGATCATTCTATTCATTATTCATTCATCCATCCATTCATTCCTTTGACAGATATGTATTTAGACTGTATTACGATCCAGGCATTATTTTAGTACTTTGGTATCAGTGAACAAACAGATGAAAATCCTCGTTGTCTCAGATCTCGCTTCTGGGGACAGTGGAGACTGTCATTGTTAGATATGGAATGCTGAGTAGGTACCGACTATGGTAGTGATGTTAGCAATGGAAAAAAATAAATTATAAAAAAGACAAATCAGATGTACAAGCAGCATTGCATATCAACTAACGAGATATTCAGGAAGATATATTCTTAATAAGAGTGTCTTGTAGGCTTATGCTATCATTTATATATGAATTACCATGGCTTCCATCTGAATGTAATAATGCCACATTCCTGATCCTGTCTTTATTGTTTACCACAGAGTTCAAAAAGGATTTAAAGCACCTTACAGAAATATATATAGTAAAATGGGATAAATCTCTGTACTCTTTGTTTCCAAACTCTCTGGAGATTGAGTTTTTCTAACAAAAATAATCCCCTTATCAAGATCACACAACTATTCATAAAACGGGGGGGGGGGGGCGGGGGCTTAGAAAATTGTCTTTCTTGGATCACTAAATAATTATTTTGAGGATTACGTGCTTCTATAATGCTTACTTCACTGGAATTTAAGGACTGATGAGCTCAGAATCTGCTAAGGATTTAAGAGCTTTTCAAGGAAATGATCTATATAAATACAGGGTTTTACATTACAATATTCTCCTTTTTCACTGCCATGTCAAGGTGGGGCTCACTCAGAGAGCAGCTTATGTGGCATTTACTCCATAAGCTGCCGATTATATTCTTTAGTGTCTGTGAGCCACAGCTTCTCACAGATGGTACCTGCTACACTCACAACTTCTTAGCGTGGTGTGTCAGTCATCACAGACTCTCTACATGGCCATAATTCTTTTCAGATTCTTGGGTGACATTTGAAGTACATCATATTTGACAGCTGTTCTACTTACTTGATAAACAGTGTTGATGACAAAGTTTTTTTGTAATTTTTGTTTCACTGACTCCATTTACAACTTAAAGTAGAGTTAATTTGTGTTTACCCAAAAAAAGTGAATTTGCAAATGAATTGGCAAATTACAATAATTTTCTAATTAACTAAAAGAAAATTAAAAACAAAAATTACCCTCAATTACCTGCAAATTTCAGGAAAGAAAAACCCTGCAAATTCCTTAATTTACTTGATTATAACTATTTTTCCATTTTCTTCTTTTTTTTCCATATGCCTTTGAGTAGCCTATATTAAAAAAATAATAAGCTATTATTTATATATTTTTTTCTTCTCCCCCTATAATGTTATGGTCTGAAGTTCCTTGGAGTTCTCACCAATGTCCTTTAGTGGTAATAAAAAACATTACTATGAAACTACAACATTGGCACTATATGTTTTATCCATGCTGTGTGCTATATGCTATATGTGTATTCTGTCTGACATCTAGGGAGCACACTCCTAAGTAGAGAGCTTACAGTGAAGAGTCTAATGAAGAAAACAGTGTACTGAAATTGTGTGTGGGCATGTGAGGCGGGGTGGGGGGTTAGGAATTAAAAATATATATATTAAAAATCCATTTGTATGGGAAGTTTGCCATTTACTTTTTGATATACAATTTATCTTAACCTTTTCAGAGTATTGCCTATGCTATGATTAGAACTATTTACTTCTGCAAAGCAGCAATGCTACCTTTCAATATGTACTGAAAATCCTTTATAATTTTGATTTAGACTCAGCCAAAGTGTACTTCCTGAGACAGTTATCTTATGAACACATCCCATGACCAAAAATGCCTTAACTTCCCTTTGCTTGACTAAACTTTAGGTAGGTTTCTTCTTGACTGTCTGCCCTTGACATTCTTTTTGATAGAGCTTTTACTCTAGAACACTTTGAATTGTAAATTCTCAGCTCTTTTAGATGTAAATTTTCTCCCAGCTTCTTGCTAGTTTTACAACCCAGGAATGTCTTTCTCAAGGACCTGGGAGCCCTGGCTTGAAATACATTGATCAGGATCTGTCTCTGTGGGAGGGTAGGAGCCTAACTTTAAGAAGTTCCAATTAGCAAACACAGATGACCTCATAACAGGGACCAGCTTCTCTCCTAACATCTTTCAATATTTTTCTACTAACATACCCCAGGCCTTAAAGTCTCTTTTGTCTTTTTTTTTTTTTTTTCCTGAGAAGTTAAATTCAATCTCTCTTCCCTGTTGCCATAGTCTTGATCCTTATTGCAATAGTTCTGAATAAAGTCTTCCTTGTCAGTGAATTTTTTCTTTAACATCAATTTTGAGAGAAATGATGTGACTCCTACAGCATTCTAATTTCTATAATTATAAGCTATATTTGAATTGAACGTGACCATTGTTGACAGTTACTAATGTGATGAATTATCTTTAATGGTGAAATAATAATGATCACAATTAGAAATGATGAAGAAAGCTCACCTTCTCTAATCACACATTTTCATGACAAATTCAATTCCCCTTGTTTGCGGGAGAAGAAGCCTGTCACAGTTACAGAGGGGGTGGCCCATGATTTTATGTGGATTGGTAGAGTTCCTCTACCTTTTTGTTGTAGGTGGCTACGGTGTTGCATCATTGTACTTTGGCACAGGCCTGCCTAGAAAGATCTTTAGAAAAAGAGGTACATTTAAGGGGACAGGAACATTAAATAAGGGTGATCATTCTGGTGCCATCTTCAGAGGTCACCTATTGTATTATCTTGGCAACTCAAATTTGCTCTAATGATCTCATTCCAATAGCATATGATAGCCCACCCCCCCCCCCAATAGTTTGCTCTGCTCAAAGAAATTATTGGCTTAGAAGCAGAAAATAGGTATTTTTTTTTTCTTTTGGCTATTGTCTACTTTTTCTTTATTTTTTTTTCTCAAAAATTGAAGGGGCTTTTTTTACTTTTCTTAGAAATTTAAATGGAGAAAATGTATTCTTCATATTTTCCCACATTAGTTCAAGTGAAATGAAATACTCTGAAAAATAGTCAAATCATGTTTAGATTTCCTTTAACACTTAGATTTTGTGTATATGTGTGTACATATGTACATATATTCCTTAGGGTTTGCACAGATATTTTGTGAAAGTAATAATTAACATTAATATTTGTCTATAGTACTAACATTAATGTATGTTATATTGAGAGCTAGAATCAATGCTATGTAATATATTTGAATTTTTATCTCTGAAAGGTAGTCTTATCTCTGAAAAGTAAAGTGAAGAGACTAATGATTATGATTTTATATATACATACACCCACACACACACATACATTTATGTGTGTGGGTGTATATATATACATATATATCTATCTATATATGTATATATACATACACATATATTTTTATATGCACTATACATCAATATACATTCATGGTAGCCAAAGTTTGTCAAAAGAATGTTTTGTGCATACTACAGTATCACACTGACTTGAAAAAAAATACTTGAATGCATATTGCACGAAGTTTATTTGAAAGAAATTTATGCATCTATTTAAATTTCATTAAATATAAGACAAAGCTTTAAAAATTTTTGTTTTGCCCTTAATTGCATTTTGATTCTTCTCTGATAGGGTCAAAACAACCTACTGGGAACTCTGATGGTCTTTAAGCTTCCAAACCCATTCTAAAATCAATGGGAACACTGGAAAGATTTCCTTTATTTGACTCTCAGTTTGTCATTGATTTTTTTAGGATGTCTGTTTGAGTGTTATCTAAAGAAAGATTGTAGAACTGCTTAATCAATATGCCATTATTCTTCATGAATTTGGTTGATTATCCACTTGCTTTATTGGATATTGGGTAATAGTTCAACAGTGCAGTTCCTGACTGGTAACATTTTGTTAAAGCCAAAAATCTGGCTAATCTTGTGTCTGAGCAAACGTTCAGTTTACTAGTGACCTTCTTTCACATAACTCCTGTTCTCTCACAGATTCTAATGTTGCAATTCAGGTTCAATTAACATGAAAATAGTTGGCCTTAGAAAAACTGAGCCTTCCTCCTTGAGTAAATATGATTCAAATAACCATCAAGTGAAGTGGCATCTAGATTTAATAAGGATTAAATTTTCTCTGTGTAATGAAAGGTAACTCAAATAACATTTCACTACTACAGACACACTGAGTTTTAAAGAGATTAAGAGCACATTAATTTGAGAGTCAATGTCTGAAGTAATAAAGGGCACCTCAATACAAGAATAGTTTTTGAAATCATCTTGTAAAAGATAGTATTAGCTTGGTTTTTCCTGCATGGGTATAAGAATTTGACTACAGTGGTTGTTAGTGTTCACCCAGCTAAAATACTTCCTTAATTTCACCTGATAAGAGCTCTATTCACTTAAAAACTTATAAAATAACAAAAGTAAATAGTTGCAAATATTCAAATTGACCCATGGAATGAATTATAAATATACATTAATATACAGGTAGTTTACAATATTAAAAACAAGACAACAGACCCAAAATGGAATCACTTAGGCTAAGTAAGTACTCACATCACCAAACTGAGACTTAATTACAGTTTCAGCCACTCCAGAAACTGAATCTTAACCCAGTCAATCAGGAATTACCTGGTGAGGTTATTTGCCTGTAGAAATCCTACCATCCCCTAAAAGAAAGTGACCTTGCCACAACCAATCAATTTTTTACTAGTATTAAATTTCCTCATTATTCTCTTTTCTGCATATAAAAGTTTTCACTTTGTTTAACTCCTTGGAGGTTATCCTTTCTATCCACTAGATGGGATGCTGCCTGATTCATGAATAGTTGGATTAAGCCAATAAGACCTGTAAAATTTACTCAGTAGAATTTTGTTTTTTAACAACATTTAACAAGTAGTAATTGTACTAGTACAATTTCTATAAGAGGAAACAGAGGCATGGAATGTTTAGATATCTTGATAAAGTTTACAGAGCAAACACAGTATTCAAAAGCGGGTAGAGCTGACCTTATGGGCTATGCTCTCACCACTATTCTGTATACTTAATGTACCTTTAGACTGCAAACTTTCAGAGAATTGTTAAATTGGTCAAAATCCTCTTTTCTGGAAGTTGCTTTCTTGTTCCTCTGTTAACCCAGGGAAGACAGGCCATTTCCTTTCACTATATATGCTATGACCCTGCAAAGTTCTTAGTTTCCATTTATCAATCATTGCAAATATATCAATCATTGAAAAATCACAATAGAGAGAAATGGACCATTCTCTCTTTGTTCATCCACAATGATGCCTATTTTTGCAACCTGGTCAACTGCTCCTTGTTCTAATATTCCTTGATTCTCAAACCCTCCACTGGCTTTGCATTTTGGGTCTCAAAACTTGCTGCCGGTTTGGTGCCTTTGGGATCCCATTGGCATGCTGCTTGAAATAATACTTCAGTTCTTGCTGTCAGGTAGTCTTCTAGAATTCACATTTCTTGACCTATAAAACTTCACTAACAGACCCAACTACATCTCTGACCCCTTGAGGAAGAAAAAAAAGTGACCTCCTTGGTGAACCCCATAACTGAGACATAAATCAAATACTGTATGTATGCACTCAGTTAATTTAGGGTTTCTGAGGCATAGTCTTCACTAAATGTTAGCCTGTGGTTCCTGTTACTTCCTTTATAGATTTGCTGTTTCATACAGCTGCAGACTTCCTGGAGTTGAGGCTCTTATCCAGATTTTACAATATGTCTGTCAATATTTCCTGTGTCTGTCCATAAATGTCATCTGTGGATTCAGTGGAATAGGACTTAAAAACCTTGCTGGATTTTGACAAAAAATAATCTATCCCATCTAAATGACTCTCTCCTAACTATAACTTTAAAACCTAGCATACTTCGGTTACTTTCTATTTTCATTTTTGAAAAATAAGTTTTATTTATTTATTTATTTATTTATTTATTTATTTATTTATTTATATAAGAGAGGGAGAGAGAGAACATGAGCAGGGTAGGGGCAGAGAGAGAGGAGACAGATAATGCCAAGCAGGCTCTGTACTATCAGCACAGAGCCCGATGTAGGCCTCAAACTCACCAACCATGGGATCATGACTTGAGTCAAAGTCAAGGGTTGGGTACTTAACTGACTGAGCCATTCAAGTGCCCCAGTTACTTTATATTTTCAAAACAAACAATGTTCCTACTCCCTAACGCTTATAATATTCCAGCCATTTAAATAAACTGGAATTAGAAATTTATTGTGATTGAAGCATCTTTTTCAATTCTTTAATTCCTAATTCTATGTAATATATTAAACTACCTAAATATGGTAGAATAATAATAAGAAACATAGATAATAAATAAATAAATAATAAATAAAATCATTTAAAACTTACCAACAAAGTTAGAAATCGTGTCCTTTCAGGGACCCATAGACAGAGAATATGTGTTGGGCAGGAGATATTCAGAGACAACAAAGCTAATAAAGCATAATCTTTTTTTCTCTCAAGAAATTTGAAATTTAACATAGGAAAAGAAATTTAAACAAGTAATGACAGCACTAGATGGATAGATGCCATATGGGTGTGTGCAAACAACAAAGAGAACATCAGAGAATAAAGCACTCTCTAGGAAAGCTTTGCAAAAGAAGTTTTTATTTGCTTTAAGAGTGAGAACATATTTTCCATATGGTAAAGAGATATACTGTGCCAGTTAAAATATTACATGCTAAAGCTTGAGCCATGAAAGAATATTGCGTCTTTGGAAAAGTTCAGTAGTTAAACCATAGGAAGTAGGTGAAGGCAGAATTGAATTTGGAGATGAAGAGATGAGGTTAATGTAAGAAATATTATCCACATTAGGCATTTAAAAAAGAAGATCTAATACAGGAAAGTAGCAGTTCACAAATTCATTGAAATGGCTGGAGAGTTAAAAGTCATGGGGCTGCCTCAGGAGGTGCTGATGTCTAGAGCAAACTATGTTATTCAAACTGTGCTTCAGAGGTGAAGAAGCTACCGCTCTGGCCATGGCTGTTCAATACCCACAAAGCACTTCCCAGATACAGGAATGCCTAACCCAACCACTGATGTTTTGTCTCAACAGAAACCTCCCTGTGACTTGTACTGCCAGCTAGAAGAGTAGCAGGAAGATAGGCTTTATTATCTACCATATATCCCTGGAATTTGTTTAATTTGTGGAATCTGATTTATGGATGATGTCTTTTCAGTATGGGAAGGCAATCTGGAGAGAAAACTAAAAATACTAATAGATAGTACTCTTCACCGACCATCTCTTTGAAAACTCAATATCCACATATATGCTTCTACATATACTTCTAAAATATACCAGTAGTAACAAGATATCTGCATCATTATAAGACCATCCGCTTTGTAAGGAAAGATTTACTCACCCCCCCCCCCAACAATAGGAAAGACTCAAAGTTCTATCAATCACCATGTAAACTCTATTTAATAGTCATTTATCCTCCAGCTCAAATTCCTATTTGATACCCTATAATATAAAAAAATATATAAAGCCAATATTCAAAGTACATCATGTATTAAATAATGAACAGTAGTGTAAAATGACTAAGCTTTGTATATATCTCAAAATAATTAAATATGTACATATATGTATACACACACACACACACACACACACTATATTCATTGGTTCTACAAATGTTTATTATTATTGATAACTTTCTGGTTCTTCTAAATAGAAGCCACTTCAAACATTGTTCTGTAGCCTAGATGAAATGGCTTCTCTTGTTTTGGTAACTTATGAGTCACTCAGTGAATGAGTCAGAGCAAAATGTGATACCAAAATGGGACGTAATATCTCCAATATCCAGAATCTTAGAAATCACTTTATCTCTAAGTGGTAAGAAGATCAAGGGACTCAAATTTTTGTTTTTCCTTGGTGAGATTATTTGAGCCTGAATCAGATTACAATATACCTAGAAAATTCACTGAAGTGCAAGGTTGCTAAATATTTATTTATACTTTTTATTCTCCAATGTGCCTATATCTTCTCATGGCATTTAGGACACCCCATTCTTCTTACTCAAAGAGTAAATGGGCATGAGATAAACTAGGTGATATAACCCTAAAACAACATAGTTAAGATGTACTTTATTTGCTACCTGGTGGAAACAAACCATTCTGGTTTTATCTTTTTGATATAGGGGGATAGTAACTGATCATTAGGTAGATAAGCATACCCTGGGTACCACTGGCAATATCGAACTGCCCCAGTTTAAAACCATAGCTGGAAGATCATCTGTAATAAGAATTATCATTTGAATAATTTCAGCATATTCCATTGTCATTTCCCAAGCATTATCTCTCTTTGGCACAAACCAAATAAGAAAGTCATTTAGAGATCTACAGAATTTTTACTCTGAATCTTTCAAATCTTTGGCATTGATCTCTGTGATTATTTATTTTATGCTACCATTTTGACAGAGAGATATAGCCTAAGAGATTCCTATATTATCCTTTGCATCATCATAACTCCCTGGGCCCAGAATTAATGTGTAAATATTCTAATTCTTCACTCAGAGACTGGGACATAACTACTGAATGGACTCTTTTCCTGTAGTAAGACAAAGTCTGGCTCCAACCACATTGAGACTTTATTCCCAGGGGTGGACCCCAGTGATGTTTGGTTCCCCCAATGGTTGGAATTTGCTTAGAGAATGCATCTAAAATTCCTTCTAAAGTTTGTTCTCATTATTTAGTATACAGCTATCCTAGTAAGTACTTGTGCACCATTTTGGAAAAAGCTACCAGATAGTCATAGCAGTGTCACAGAGCCCTTCTTCAGAAGTCCTCAGTGTCTCTTCATTGGTGAGATACTGATCTATGGTCCAGACCATATCTGGGAATTAAGTGTAATTGAGTGTAGAGCCGTAACTCTATATAATGTTAAACTGGGGTCAGCTTCTTGCTCACCACACAGAGATTTTCCAGATAGATGAATCAGGAAAGATCAATATTTTTCAGAGCTAGAATATCATGATCAATTCGATTATCATCAAAGTTCCACACAGATACAGTCTGTTCTGGTCCTGTTGTCAGGTAATTCTGCCAATAGCTTAGGGATTGCTTCTGCTACTAGAGATTACTTTTTGAGAGTCCTTCATCCATTTTCACTGAGGGAATTCATTTCAATGCCACACCTCTCACCTACATCACTCACCTTTAAGAAGAACCAGTTACAGGTCCTTAAAAAGACACCCATCCTCCTTTTATCTATTATTCTTCAGTGCTTGAGAAACTGTCTTCTTAGCCTTTTTGGAAAATGTGGTAGTAGGAGAGTAATACATTCAACATGATAAATATACACAAACATTCTTCTCTCCCTAAGATTTAGGATTACTTTTTCTATAGTATAGCATTTATTTTTGACAGTTTAGCTTCATTCAATATGGGCCAAATTTAATCTAGTTTTAGTTAACCAACTGAGGTAAACTTTAGTGCCTTCTTTGTTTACTTATGCTCAGATGTGAAGTCCTTAATTTTTGAGTCACTGTTATATATAAATTTGGAGTTATGTTTCTTCCTCCTGCAGAAGCTTTAGAGTTCATTGCCAGATTTATGTCAATGTAAGTTGATACAATCTTGATTTTGATTGGTTGGTTTTTTTGATTGGTTGGTTTAAAATCCCAGTGTAGTTAACACTGTTATAGTATCAGGTGTACAATATATTATATTAGTATCAGGTGTACAATACAGTGATTTGACAAATCTATACATTATACTATGTTCACTACAAGTACAGCTATCATCTGTCAGCACACAATGCTATTACAATATCATTGACTATATTCTCTATACTATATCTTTCATTCTTATGACATATTTATTCCATAACTGGAAGCCTGTATCTCCCCACTCTATCAGATGCTCTAGTTGTCTCCCTGGGTAATGATTTCGCTTTTAACTCTAACTATATTTGGATATATGAATGGAGGTTCAGGTGGAATGTGGGAAGAATTTGTAGCCTTTGTAGAGAAAGCTACCGCAAACTAGTTCAGGATTTCTATAAGGCAGATCTGGTCACATCACAAAGAGATATAGGGACTGTCTTTTCTGGCAAGGAAACTCAGGGGTACTTGGGGTTCAGAACTTCACCTAAAATAAAATTCTTAAAGATTATCTTTTCAACACACGACTAAATTTTACACACACACACAAAGAAAGAAAGAAAGAAAGAAAGAAAGAAAGATAGAAAGAAAGGAAGAAAGAAAGAAAGAAAGAAAGAAAGAAAGAAAGAAAGAAAGAAAAGAAAAGAAAAGAAAAGAAAAGAAAAGAAAAGAAAAGAAAAGAAAAGAAAAGAAAAGAAAAGAAAAGAAAAGAAAAGAAAAAGACAAACCCAGCAAGATTTCCGCTAACTTGGGAATTCAGCAATTTGTACATTCAGATTTCACACCTGATTTTTAGACATATAAAGACTATGGCAAAGTGAGAAGTTATTCTGGGGCAGTCACAGAAACTACTTTCACCTTGTCTTGAGTCAAAATTGTAAAACCCTGAGCTTGCCATTTTTCTTCAAATTCTCCTGTGTAGTCAGAAACACAAGACTTAAGAGTATTTGTATTCCTTATTCCTCATGATGATCTGTTGAAGCAGTTACTAGGTATGCCAAATTTTGTCTTTAACAGGAATTTTATTCCAGGTGGCTACAGTTGATTAATTTCATAATGTTCTGCCACTATGTGCCATAGACTACCAGTATCTCATTTTCCAGTAGTATCAGGATTGTTCTTCACTGCCCACACATTCAATCAGGAAAGATAATCAGAGTCTGCCCCTACTTTTGATACAATGCAGCTATAGGAAATAAAGGTTTTCTGAGGTGTTTTAAAGAAAAAAGAATTTATTATACAGAATTAGGTCCAAGCAAAACGTTGGAGAAATGAGGAAAGTGAGTTGAATCTACTTTTAAAGGGCTCAAGTACAAAAGCAACCATTGTAATGTAGCCTCAATGCTGATATTTAAGAAACTGGCAGTGTCCTCTGTTAAATGAGCACCCATCATCACCTAAACAATGCTTGATAGTCCACATGAAAATGACCTCTGGCTAAAACAATAACTGCAACTGTCCTAGTCATAAGGCTAGCGGTTAGATCCTACAAGGTTGAGTCCAGGCATTAATACAACTGCCTCTTGACCATCACTTCTTTACTTGTAATGCCAGCATAAGCAGCAGCAAGGGAATGGGATCACCACACTGCTACCTTCCAAATAGCAAATGGTTGCACATAGATGGAAAATCTGAACTACAATCTACAATCCAGATTCCTGGGATTTTTAAAATTTTTTTAGTATGTATTATTTTTGATAGAGACAGAGACAGAGTGAGAGCAGTAGAGGGGCAGAGAGACAGGGAGACACAGAATCTGAAGTAGGATCCAGACTCTGAGCTGTCAGCACAGAGCCCGATGCGGGGCTAAAACTCACGAACCATGAGATCATGACTTGAGCTGACCTTAGATGCTTCACTGACTAAGCCACCCAGGCTTTCTTCAGGAGGTTTTTTGTTTGTCTGTTTTTCGTTTTTTATTTTTTGTTTTAACAGTTCAGACTTTTCAATAAAGAAAATTATTCTAGAAGTATGGAATGCATGCGAAATGTGTCAATCCCCAATATCCTCTTCTAGAAAGAAATGCAGCTTGCCAAAGGTTTTGTATTTAATACTTGAAGGTTCAGCTTTAGATTTTAAGCAATCTGGTTGGAGGAGGGGAGAAAGGTAGAGGGGTTATACCAAATTTGATGTAAGCAAGGTATTTTTATTGGAAAGTTGGAGTTTGGTTTGGTAAGATTTGAGGTTTGCTTGGTTAAAGTCATGATAGGGGAAAAACAAGATACCAGTTAAGAAAAGAACGGTAGTGGAATGGCTAGGAAACTCTAATGAGATTAAGGAGGTTGAATCACAGAGGAGCTATATAAAAATGGAAGTTTTTACTATGGATGCATTTACCCGTGGAAAATTAAAGCTCAGAGGAAAAAACAGATGGCAAACTTTTAGAGATTTCACCACTAACTATCATGTAACTGAAGATAAGAAACCAAAAACGAAAACCTTAAAAATAAATGAATAAGTAGGGCTTCATCAAAATTAAGAGCTATTATTTTCTGTAAGGTTTTATCAAAATAATTGATATTTTGATAAATAAGGTTTATCAAAATTCTCTGAGGCTACCGACTTAGAGAAATGATTTGTAAATTGCATACTTGATAAAGGATTTTTACCCCAAATAAAGAAATCTCAAAACTCAATAACAATGAAAGCAAAACTTAATTTGAAAATGACAAAAGACAATATCCAGGGAAGATGGCGGCGTAGGAGGACGCTGGGCTCACCGCGCGTCCTGCTGATCACTTAGATTCCACCTACACCTGCCTAAATAACCCAGAAAACCGCCAGAGGATTAGCAGAACGGAGTCACCGGAGCCAAGCGCAGACGAGAGGCCCACGGAAGAGGGTAGGAAGGGCGGCGAGGCGGTGCGCGCTCCACGGACTGGCGGGAGGGAGCCGGGGCGGAGGGGCGGCTCGCCGGCCAAGCAGAGCCCCCGAGTCTGGCTTGCAAAAAGCGGAGGGGCCTGACGGACTGTGTTCCCACAGCAAGCGGGACTTAGCGTCTGGGAGGTCATAAGTTAACAGCTCTGCTCGGAAAGCGGGAAGGCTGGAGGACAAAGGGAAGGAAAGCTGCTGAGCCCCCGGACGACAGAGCTCAGTTTGGTGGGGAACAAAGGCGCTCGCCAGCGCCATCTCCCCCGCCCATCCCCCAGCCAAAATCCCAAAGAGCACCAGTTCCTGCCAGGGAACTTGCTCGCTCCGCACAAACACCCAACTCTGCACTTCTGCGGAGCCAAACCTCCGGCAGCGGATCTGACTCCCTCCTGCTGCCACAGGGCCCCTCCTGAAGTGGAACACCTAAGGAGAAGCAAGCTAAGCCTGCCCCTCCTGCCCCCGTGCACCTTGCCTACCCACCCCAGCTAAGACGCCAGATCCCCAGCATCATAAGCCTGGCAGTGTGCAAGTAGCCCAGACAGGCCACCCCACCCCACAGTGAATCCCGCCCCTAGGAGAGGGGAAGAGAAGGCACACACCAGTCTGACTGTGGCCCCAGCGGTGGGCTGGGGGCAGACATCAGGTCTGACTGCGGCTCTGCCCACCAACTCCAGTTATACACCACAGCTCAGGGGAAATGCCCTGCAGGTCCTCACCACGCCAGGGACTATCCAAAATGACCAAGCAGAAGAATTCCCCTCAGAAGAATCTCCAGGAAATAACAACAGCTAATGAGCTGATCAAAAAGGATTTAAATAATAAAACAGAAAGCGAATTTAGAATAATAGTCATAAAACTAATCGCTGGGCTTGAAAACAGTATAGCTGACAGCAGAGAATCTCTTGCTACAGAGATCAAGGGACTAAGGAACAGTCACGAGGAGCTGAAAAACGCTTCAAACGAAATGCATAACAAAATGGAAACCACCACGGCTCGGATTGAAGAGGCAGAGGAGAGAATAGGTGAACTAGAAGATAAAGTTATGGAAAAAGAGGAAGCTGAGAAAAAGAGAGATAAAAAAATCCAGGAGTATGAGGGGAAAATTAGAGAACTAAGTGATACACTAAAAAGAAATAATCTACGCATAATTGGTATCCCAGAGGAGGAAGAGAGAGGGAAAGGTGCTGAAGGGGTACTTGAAGAAATAATAGTTGAGAACTTCCCTGAACTGGGGAAGGAAAAAGGCATTGAAATCCAAGAGGCACAGAGAACTCCCTTCAGACATAACTTGAATCGATCTTCTGCACGACATATCATAGTGAAACTGGCAAAATACAAGGATAGAGAGAAAATTCTGAAAGCAGCAAGGGGTAAACGTGCCCTCACATATAAAGGGAGACCTATAAGACTCGTGACTGATCTCTCTTTTGAAACTTGGCAGGCCAGAAAGAATTGGCACGAGATTTTCAGTGTGCTAGACAGAAAAAATATGCAGCCGAGAATCCTTTATCCAGCAAGTCTGTCATTTAGAATAGAAGGAGAGATAAAGGTCTTCCCAAACAAACAAAAACTGAAGGAATTTGTCACCACTAAACCAGCCCTACAAGAGATCCTAAGGGGGACCCTGTGAGACAAAGTACCAGAGACATCACTACAAGCATAAAACATACAGACATCACAATGACTCTAAACCCATATCTTTCTATAATAACACTGAATGTAAATGGATTAAATGCGCCAACCAAAAGACATAGGGTATCAGAATGGATAAAAAAACAAGACCCATCTATTTGCTGTCTACAAGAGACTCATTTTAGACCTGAGGACACCTTTAGATTGAGAGTGAGGGGATGGAGAACTATTTATCATGCGACTGGAAGCCAAAAGAAAGCTGGAGTAGCCATACTTATATCAGACAAACTAGACTTTAAATTAAAGGCTGTAACAAGAGATGAAGAAGGACATTATATAATAGTGACAGGGTCTATCCATCAGGAAGAGCTAACAATTATAAATGTCTATGCGCCGAACACCGGAGCGCCCAAATATATAAAACAATTACTCATAAACATAAGCAACCTTATTGAGAAGATGTGGTAATTGCAGGGGACTTTAACACCCCACTTACAGAAATGGATAGATCATCTAGACACACGGTCAATAAAGAAACAAGGGCCCTGAATGAGACATTGGATCAGATGGACTTGACAGATATATTTAGAACTGTGCATCCCAAAGCAACAGAATAGACTTTCTTCTCGAGTGCACATGGAACATTCTCCAAGATAGATCATATACTGGGTCACAAAACAGCCCTTCATAAGTTTACAAGAATTGAAATCATACCATGCATACTTTCAGACCACAATGCTATGAAGCTTGAAATCAACCACAGAAAAAAGTCTGGAAAACCTCCAAAAGCATGGAGGTTAAAGAACACCCTACTAACGAATGAGTGGGTCAACCAGGCAATTAGAGAAGAAATTAAAAAATATATGGAAACAAACGAAAATGAAAATACAACAATCCAAACGCTTTGGGACGCAGCGAAGGCAGTCCTGAGAGGAAAATACATTGCAATCCAGGCCTATCTCAAAAAACAAGAAAAATCCCAAATACAAAATCTAACAGCACACCTAAAGGAAATAGAAGCAGAACAACAAAGGCAGCCTAAACCCAGCAGAAGAAGAGAAATAATAAAGATCAGAGCAGAAATAAACAATATAGAATCTAAAAAAACTGTAGAGCAGATCAACGAAACCAAGAGTTGGTTTTTTGAAAAAATAAACAAAATTGACAAACCTCTAGCCAGGCTTCTCAAAAAGAAAAGGGAGATGACCCAAATAGATAAAATCATGAATGAAAATGGAATGATTACAACCAATCCCTCAGAGATACAAACAATTATCAGGGAATACTATGAAAAATTATATGCCAACAAATTGGACAACCTGGAAGAAATGGACAAATTCCTGAACACCCACACTCTTCCAAAACTCAATCAGGAGGAAATAGAAAGCTTGAACAGACCCATAACCAGCGAAGAAATTGAGTCGGTTATCAAAAATCTCCCAACAAATAAGAGTCCAGGACCAGATGGCTTCCCAGGGGAGTTCTACCAGACGTTTAAAGCAGAGATAATACCTATCCTTCTCAAGCTATTCCAAGAAATAGAAAGGGAAGGAAAACTTCCAGACTCATTCTATGAAGCCAGTATTACTTTGATTCCTAAACCAGACAGAGACCCAGTAAAAAAAGAGAACTACAGGCCAATATCCCTGATGAATATGGATGCAAAAATTCTCAATAAGATACTAGCAAATCGAATTCAACGGCATATAAAAAGAATTATTCACCATGATCAAGTGGGATTCATTCCTGGGATGCAGGGCTGGTTCAACATTCGCAAAACAATCAACGTGATACATCACATTAACAAAAAAAAAGAGAAAAACCATATGATCCTGTCAATCGATGCAGAAAAGGCCTTTGACAAAATCCAGCACCCTTTCTTAATAAAAACCCTTGAGAAGGTCGGGATAGAAGGAACATACTTAAAGATCATAAAAGCCATTTATGAAAAGCCCACAGCTAACATCATCCTCAACGGGGAAAAACTGAGAGCTTTTTCCCTGAGATCAGGAACACGACAGGGATGCCCACTCTCACCGCTGTTGTTTAACATAGTGCTGGAAGTTCTAGCATCAGCAATCAGACAACAAAAGGAAATCAAAGGCATCAAAATTGGCAAAGATGAAGTCAAGCTTTCGCTTTTTGCAGATGACATGATATCATACATGGAAAATCCGATAGACTCCACCAAAAGTCTGCTAGAACTGATACATGAATTCAGCAAAGTTGCAGGACACAAAATCAATGTACAGAAATCAGTTGCATTCTTATACACTAACAATGACGCAACAGAAAGACAAATAAAGAAACTGATCCCATTCACAATTGCACCAAGAAGCATCAAATACCTAGGAATAAATCTAACCAAAGATGTAAAGAATCTGTATGCTGAAAACTATAGAAAGCTTATGAAGGTAATTGAAGAAGATTTAAAGAAATGGAAAGACATTCCCTGCTCATGGATTGGAAGAATAAATATTGTCAAAATGTCAATACTACCCAAAGCTATCTACACATTCAATGCAATCCCAATCAAAATTGCACCAGCATTCTTCTCGAAACTAGAACAAGCAATCCTAAAATTCATATGGAACCACAAAAGGCACCGAATAGCCAAAGCAATTTTGAAGAAGAAGACCAAAGCAGGAGGCATCACAATCCCAGACTTTAGCCTCTACTACAAAGCTGTCATCATCAAGACAGCATGGTATTGGCACAAAAACAGACACATAAACCAATGGAATAGAATAGAAACCCCAGAACTAGACCCACAAACGTATGGCCAACTCATCTTTGACAAAGCAGGAAAGAACATCCAATGGAAAAAAGACAGTCTCTTTAACAAGTGGTGCTGGGAGAACTGGACAGCAACATGCAGAAGGTTGAAACTAGACCATTTTCTCACACCATTCACAAAAATAAACTCAAAATGGATAAAGGACCTGAATGTGAGACAGGAAACCATCAAAACCTTAGAGGAGAAAGCAGGAAAAGACCTCTCTGACCTCAGCCGTAGCAATCTCTTACTCGACACATCCCCAAAGGCAAGGGAATTAAAAGCAAAAGTGAATTCCTGGGACCTTATGAATATAAAAAGCTTCTGCACAGCAAAGGAAACAACCAACAAAACTAAAAGGCAACCAACGGAATGGGAAAAGATATTTGCAAATGACATATCGGACAAAGGGCTAGTATCCAAAATCTATAAAGAACTCACCAAACTCCACACCCGAAAAGCAAATAACCCAGTGAAGAAATGGGCAGAAAACATGAATAGACACTTCTCTAAAGAAGACATCCGGATGGCCAACAGGCACATGAAAAGATGTTCAGCGTCGCTCCTTCTCAGGGAAATACAAATCAAAACCACACTCAGGTATCACCTCACGCCAGTCAGAGTGGCCAAAATGAACACATCAGGAGACTATAGATGCTGGAGAGGATGTGGAGAAACGGGAACCCTCTTGCACTGTTGGTGGGAATGCAAATTGGTGCAGCCGCTCTGGAAAGCAGTGTGGAGGTTCCTCAGAAAATTAAAAATAGACCTACCCTATGACCCAGCAATAGCACTGCTAGGAATTTATCCAAGGGACACAGGAGTACTGATGCATAGGGGCACTTGTACCCCAATGTTCATAGCAGCACTCTCAACAATAGCCAAATTATGGAAAGAGCCTAAATGTCCATCAACTGATGAATGGATAAAGAAATTGTGGTTTATATACACAATGGAATACTACGTGGCATTGAGAAAAAATGAAATATGGCCTTTTGTAGCAACGTGGATGGAACTGGAGAGTGTGATGCTAAGTGAAATAAGCCATACAGAGAAAGACAGATACCATATGGTTTCACTCTTATGTGGATCCTGAGAAACTTAACAGGAACCCATGGGGGAGGGGAAGGAAAAAAAAAAAAAAAAAAGAGGTTAGAGTGGGAGAGAGCCAAAGCATAAGAGACTGTTGAGAACTGAGAGCAAACTGAGGGTTGATGGGGGGTGGGAGGGAGGAGAGGGTGGGTGATGGGTATTGAGGAGGGCACCTTTTGGGATGAGCACTGGGTGTTGTATGGAAACCAATTTGACAATAAATTTCATATATAAATAAAAAAAAATAAATAAAATAAAAAATTAAAAAAAAGTAAATAAAATAAAATGTAAAAAAAAAAAAAAAGAAAATGACAAAAGATTAGAATAGACTTGTCACCATAAAAATATGTTGACGGCAAGTTAGCACATGCAAATAGGAGAGAAGGGGACACTACCCACATTGTGGGTAGTCATTAGGAAAGCATAAAGTAAGTCAAACCTTATACTATTTTACCTCAATTAGAATGTTAAAAACCAATAACACCGGGCATAAAATGTTGGTGAAAATGTGGAGTGACTGAAACTTTCATACACTGCTGGTAGGAATGAACAATGGTAAATTGCTTTGGAAAACATTTTGGAAATTATTTAAAAAATCAAACATGCTTCTAAGCATATGACCCAGTAATTTCTCTCCTAGTATTTACCCAAGATAAATAAATGCATACATACCAATTTACATGGATATTTGTAGTAGTTCATTAGTAATAGTTAAAAGCTGGCACAAGCTTACTGTCCATCTACAGGTGCATTCAAATTATGTTACATACATACACTGGGACACTACTCAACAAGGAAGACGAAGTAAAACACAACAATATGAACACACCTCCAAATAGCTATTGTCGAGGGGAAGAAGTCAGAACAAAAACAAACAAAAAAGGGAGCACACACAGTAGGAGTTCATTCATATAAAAGTCTGGATAATGCAAATCAATCTATAGTGTCAGAAAGGGGATGAGTGATTTCTTGGAGATACAGATGAGTGAGAGCTGGACGGGCTAGGAGTGAGGGCTTACCACAGGGCACAAAACACACCAGAATGGATGGGTATGCTCATTATTTTGATTGTGGTGAAGGCTTCACAGGTGCATACATATGCTTTGGCATATGTAATTATATGTTAATCATGTGCAGTTTATTGTATATCAATTATCCCTCAATAAAGCTGTTTTTTAAAAAATGAGCTTTCAATTTTATTAATTTTCTCCATTGTTTTTCTGCTTCAATTCATTGAGTTCTGCTCTTACCTTATTTCCTTCCTTCCACTTGCTTTGGGTATACACTGCTCTTTTTTTCCTAGCTTCTAAGGGTAGAAAATCATGTCATTGATTAAGACCTCTCTTTTAGGGGGGCACCTGGGTGGCTCAGTCAGTTAAGCGGCCAACTTCAGCTCAGGTCATGATCTCAAAGTTTGTGGGTTCGAGCCCCATGTTGGGCTCTGTGCTGACAGCTCAGAGCCTGGAGTCTGCCTGGGATTCTGTGTCTCCCTTTCTTTCTGCCCCTGCCCGCTTGTGCTCTGTATCTCTCTCAAAATAATAAATATTAAAAAAATTGTAAAAAAAAAAAAAAGACCTCTCTTTTTTATACATATTTAATGCCATAAATTTTGCCTTCAGTACTGTTTCAGCTGTACACCACAAATTTTGATATATTGTATTTAATTTTATTTCAAGTCCAAAATATTTCTCATTTACTGTGTGACTTTTTTGGCCTTTAATTTTTACCACTATATTATTTCATTTCCAAATACTTGGAGATAGTTCAAGAATCTGTTACTGTTCTCAGTAGAATTTCTTTAACTGTCATGCCTACCCATACATTAGCCATTCATTTAAAAAGCTTATTTAATTATTATTATTTTTTTGCTCATTTATATATTTCCCAGGGTCTCTTCCTCTTATGGCAACACTGGTAAGTCAGTGCTCACATTATATCTCTACTTGAAGATATCTATTACTCCTTATATTTGAGACTATTTGTCTTGCAGACTCAGTTCTTTTTTGGTTCCAAGAAAAGTTATGATTTTGTGTTCTACCTGGCTTTGTTTGCTTCCAGAGTAGGAGTGATACTCTTTGCTGCTTTCTACATCCTAGGCAAAAACCAATAGATAATAGATTTTAATGAATGAAAATGTAGGGTTAGAAATTGGATAAAAGGCTATGCAATTCAAAGAATTCTAATTGTCCAATTAAAAAACGAATTTTGTCTGTAACAACAAAAGAGCTGTCTGTCACTCTCCCTGGCAATATTAGGAGAAGCTGTGAGTGACAGAAAACCTAAAATAAATTGACTTAGAAAAAAAAGCAATTTATTTCTATGTCTAGATAGGAGTTGGTCCACAGCTGATATGGGGTACAGCATCAGGGACCTAGGATATTATTTCTTGCTGATCCTTCACAGTCAGCATGCGTCCGTGAGGTACGCCCCAACTCCAGCTCTCAATTCTACACAGCAGGAGAGAGGAAAAAGAGGAGGGAAATGCACCATCCTTCTCATTATTAAAACACTTCTTTGATTTCTCTTCAACATATCTGCTCAAATCAAATCCCATAGTCGTTTGTCCATACCTAGCTACAAAGGAGACTGGGACATATTGTCTTCACATAAAGGGTTTGTGAGCCCAGGTTAAAAAAAAATCATGTGGGGTTCTAGAGACAATTGAAACTTGGAGAGATTTGGTTTCTGTCAATCACAATTAGTTCACCTATGTATTTGAAATGGGACATTCAGAGTGTGTGTGTGTGTGTGTGTGTGTGTGTGTGTGTGTGTGTGTGTGTGTATTTGTTTTTTAAGATGTTAATGTTTATTTATTTTTGAGAGAGAGAAAGACAGAGAACAAGCAGGCAAGGGGCAGAGAGAGAAACACAGAATCCAAAGTGGGCTCCAGGCTCCAAGCTGCCAGCACAGAGCCTGACGCAGGGCTCAAACTCACAAACCTTGAGATCATAACCTGAGCCAAAGTCAAACGCTTAACTGACTGAGCCACCCAAGAGCCCCCTCAGAATATATATTTTAAGATAATAATCTCTGCAGAGCATGAAGACATTCTAAAACTATAAAGATCCTTACTCTTACTTATTTATGTGAATGTTTTAGCTAGTGTATATGTTTTGTGCTTTTATTTATGTATGTAACACATTTTGCCATGGGTATAGAGTTACATACATACATTATGTATGGGTATATGGGTATACATTTATGCCATGGGTATAGAGTTACATACATACATTTATGTATGTAACACATTTTGCCATGGGTATAGAGTTAGTCTGGTAATATGAGCAAATATTATCCCAATCAGGTGATTTAACTTCTCACAGACCTTTTTAAAACTGAAGCCATTACTCATGGTTTTTTTTATGGAAAGGTGTCATTATTTCTTTAAGGAGTACTAAAAAAAGTTAATAATTACAGTAGAAGTTAACTTTTATCATAGTAGGTATAAAGATATTTTTGTTGTATATACAGAAATCATACTAATGCATGTACGTATAATTCTGCAGACTTTTTTTTCCAATATACAATTTGTTTGTTCACTTTCTACAGTTAGAAGAGACAGAGGTAAAAAGTAAAAATAGAAGGAGATGATCAAGAATTGACCAGTGGCATGAAAGTGTCTGAGCAAATGTAAAATGTAGAACCAGTAAAAGTAAAACCAGATATTATTTCTGGCAACTAAGGGTATTCTTGTTGCCCATGTAAAGAAACTAGAGATCTATCTTATTTTATTGCTAATTCAATAAATGTTATGTTTAGACATTTCGTATATTACAAAAAAAGATTTGTAAAACAAAAGTAATTTATTGTAATGTAGGTAGGTCTTTCAGTCTATGCTGTTACAATGAGTTAAAACCTATTTGATTTATGAAACTAGACAGCTACAATAATAAACACTTCACAAAATTATATATAGTGAGTTGTTTTATTTAGATGCTGAATTATTTTCAAAAATGCATTTATCTAGAAAATATACATATGATCATCAGAGTAGGACTGTGTCCCACAATTGAATCTTGAAAGCATTTGACAAATATGATACATGCCAGAAATATAAATGACAAGCAAGAATCAAGAGTATAAGCATGGATGATCTATTTAAACATGCAAGCATGTTTCAACATAATGAATAAACTTATACATCAAACTAAGCCAGACACTTCTGGATTGCAAGCCTATTTAGAGAATGTTTCACTTTAGTCATTTTTTACTTTCCTTTATTGTTAAGTCAAAAGCACTACATTTGAATTTTGAAACCAAATGAAATGAATTTGGAAGCACAAAAGAAAGTAAATGATCAAAACCAAAAATGATTATACCAGTGCCTGCTACACCCAGTTATAAAGAAAACCTTTGAAAATACATGATATAGAACAACAACAACAAAAAATCACTTAAGTGTGTTGTACTATGATTCCCAGTTACTTTAAAGATAGTATAAATTTCCATACTTTTGTATTGCTAATATAATTGAGCTCTGATATCTCTGGCTTGTGTTAAGCATTGTGCATTATCTTATTTAATTTTCACAAAAGCCCATTCTACCTTATCAATTTTAACTCAATTAATTATTTTTTTCTTTATTTTTTATTTTAGCCACTCTGAAATCAGGATTCATGTTACCATTCTACTCATAAAATGCCGTAAGGTAACTGTTGAGTTTTTTCTTTTTCCTTTGTTAATGGTACATAAAATAAAGGTATGTCTTAGACTGCTCAAAATAGACGGTGCCAATTTTCCATATGAAAAAAAAAAATGATGGGGGCGCCTGGGTGGCGCAGTCGGTTAAGCGTCCGACTTCAGCCAGGTCACGATCTCGCGGTCCGTGAGTTCGAGCCCCGCGTCAGGCTCGCGTCAGGCTCTGGGCTGATGGCTCAGAGCCTGGAGCCTGTTTCTGATTCTGTGTCTCCCTCTCTCTCTGCCCCTCCCCTGTTCATGCTCTGTCTCTCTCTGTCCCAAAAATAAATAAACGTTGAAAAAAAAAATTTAAAAAAAAAAATAAAAAAAAGAAAAAAAAATGATGATTAGAAAAGCTTAAACAAGCCTGATCAAAGTGAAATAACTAACAGGTTGTAGAACTACAGTACCAACTAAGACTCTGATATCTGTAGATATACACATCAGAAATACCCCATAATACTTTCCCCCACATTATTTGTATGTATTTCCAACATCAGTATTCATTTAATGATTACAAGGACTATTTTACCATTGTTTAAGCTACAGTTAAGTAATTAATTCTAATAATGGTTACTACTAAAATGAAAATAAATTAATATTTTTATTCTTTTGTTATGATGAGATGAAATAGATTATGCTACTTCTATTCTCTGAACTTGATAGAGTACCAGCAATGACCTTTCACAAAAGATTACAAAACAAAATTATTTTTCCTGCTAGAATGTCCATCTGATAGTTTTGGATGCTTGTGTGGAAACGGTTTTTTGTTTTTGTTTTTGTTTCTATAATATAACAAAAAGCACTATGTATTGTCAGAATTTACCTGCAAATAATGGATCTGTTCAGCTATGCCTTCATTCTATGGCAAATTGTCCTAAAAGTTTACATTCAGTGAACACACTCAATTTATCTTACATAAATGTGCTTTATACCTGTCTTTTCTCTTCTTTATGGAGAATTGAAGTAAAAGTTAGGTCATTGTAAAAATACGTCACTTATTAATTTAACAAATATTCATTAAAGGTACCTATTAAATTCTATATATAGTTTTTAGCATGGAGGATATATTATTATTAAAGAAAAATTATCTCTATCCTCAAGAATAATCAAGTTAGAAAAGGAAATTAATATTAAATATTTTTACAAATGCACATATTAATACAAATTCTGATATGTGCTCAGTAGAAGAGAGGACATAATGCTCTGATAAGCTATTACAGCAGAGAAAGAGGGGAGAGTCATGAAGGCTTCTGTAAGAAAGCAACATTTAAGATGAATCCAAAGGCATGAGTAGAAATTGGCAAGACGTAAGGGAAGTGTATTTCACATAAAATGAACAGCTGTATGAAATCACCATGACAAAGGGGTATCTCTCATGCACCACTGCAACTTCCATTAGATTCTTTTGTTTCTTATTCCACCAACTCCTGTGTGGATCAGAGCTAGTGGGTTTTGACTGACCTCATGCAGACACAACCTGATTGTGCCTCAACTCAGTCTCCTGTCCTGTGTTTTCCTTCCAACCTGTGGCTTCTCTTTTGATGCCACTGGACCCTCCCTACTCAAGGCTCACTATGCACAACTTGTAAGTGCAGGGAATTTAACACTTTCCGGGTCAAACTTTCATCAGAGCTTCTTTGGATATAAGAAGCTCACAATTAAATTTCTCTCCACTTTTTCTCTCGTTATGTATTGTACTAAACCTCAGTTTAAATTCCTTTTTGAAGGTTTTCTCGTGAGATCAATAATTCAGTTACACTTACTACAGACTAGCTAATAACAAAACTTTATAACTTCTCCCTCCTCATCTCCTTCACTCTCTTTGTCCTGCTCCTGAGGCCTGGACTTCCTAAGAAAACAATACCACAAAATCCTCTGACTTAGTTTCTGGAGAAGCCAAATTGTAACAGGGATGTTCCAGGAAAGTCTATGGTGTTAAGGCCTGACCAGATGAAAAAAAAAAAAAAAATTCCATTCTAACTAGTTTCAGCAGAAAGGGATTTATTACATTTAATTAAGTGGCTTACATCAGGTCTTCATAGAGATCACAAATTTTTGTATCATATGGACTACTCAGACTTCTTATGCCCAAGCAAGCCTGTCCTACAGACTCTGATCTGCTTTCCTCAGGCCCAAACCAGTTGCCCAATGAATGAGAGTAGTCAATATTAAGGCATCCATAACCCATTTGTAGCACACTAGCATGCCATAGCTCATCACCTCGGAAGCTCTAGCTAACAGATGCATTGGAAGGGCTGAGAAAACAAATGTTAAGATGAACATTCAAGATGACCCCCAGACTCCTGCATGGAATGGTCCACCATGGGAGCTGCTATTTCTACCATGATCAGAAACTGCTGCTGGTTGTAGGCCAATGTCAACAATGGAAGTTAAAGGAGCCACTTTGCTCAGTCAGGAAATTGCTGCTACAGTAACCAGTTACAGAACCACTTTACCTATGACA
This sequence comes from Puma concolor, assembly GCF_028749965.1. Classification (NCBI taxonomy): domain Eukaryota; kingdom Metazoa; phylum Chordata; class Mammalia; order Carnivora; family Felidae; genus Puma; species Puma concolor. The sequence continues at coordinate 207,804,674 of NC_141667.1, read as the reverse complement.
ATTTGTAGGAGAATAAAATGTGACTTTCAGTCTTTCTCTTCCCTAGGAACAAGTTTTAATATATACATTTAAATTTTATAACTTTATGCGCACACACACACACACACACACACACACACGTATTACCTCCAATACATATGTACTAGAAGATCCAAAATATACTGAACATAGTATCTAACATAGTCCACCCTCATATTTAGCCAACATTTATATAAAAGCCTCATTCAAAGAAAGTTATAAGCCACTCTGTCTAGGCACATACTCCAGTGAATGCCACAGTATCTTCTGGGGAAGGGCAGGAGGTAGATAGAAGACTATGGTTCTTGTGGTGTCCGCATGGTCCTTCCTCAAAAGCTTATGGCCTCTCCTTCCTTCAAGGGGCTCTGAGCTTGTGAATAGACTCAACCTTGGGATTTGGGGAAAGGTTATGAATTATCATTTGACTCCATTTGGCATAAACTGTTTCCTTCATTTCTTCCTTTTTTATCTACAGATCTGAGAAGACTTTACATTTTCCAACGTCAGTCTTACATACTCTTAAGAGAAATTGGACCATGCAGAGTATTCCTCCTTATTAAAATGTATTAAACCATAGTGCTCCCAGGTGACCCAGTATGTTAAGCACTGGACTCTTGTTTTTGGCTCAGGTCACGATCTCAGGGTTTCATGAGTTTAAGCCCTGCATTGGGCTCTATGCTGACAGTGCAGAGCCTCCTTGGGATTCTCTGTCTCTCTCATTCTCTGTCCCTCCCCCACTCACACTATCTCTGTTTTCTCAAAATAAATAAATAAACTCAAAAAAAAAAACCTTATTAAACCATAAAATGATCCAGAGAAATGGCCCTGCCTAACATCTCTCTCATTAGAAAACCAATCATTCTCATTAAAACTATTCTTTCAAATAACAGCATCTTCCTTGCCTATAAAAACCAACAATAACACCTCTTTTCAGAGATAAGGGTGCTTTCTCATCACGTATTTTACAATGTCTGGGTGAATGCAATTACTCTAAATCTTTTGAAGGACCTATTTATGGGTTGAATGAGGAAGTTGTACATTGTAAATATATTTTATATTCTAGTCCATGAAAAATTGTAGAGGAATTTTTCTGTATTTACAAGGAATTTTGAATGTCTTAAAAAAAACTTAATGTTTATTCATTTTTGAGAGACAGAGAGTGCAAAAAGGCGTGGGGCAGAAGGAGGGAGACACAGAATCCAAAGCAGGCTCCAGGCTCTGAGTTGTCAGCATAGAGTCTGACATGGGGCTCAAACTCACAAACTGTGAGATCATGACCTGAGCCAAAGTCAGAGCTTAATTGACTGAGCCACCCAGGTGCCCCAGGAATTTCTAATGTCTTAAAGTCATTTAGCAAAGTAATTATTTGGTCTTTGCTTCAGTTAACTAAACTTAGCAAACAATTAAATCCACTGAAGATAGAGTCTTTGTCAAGAGTACCAATATCTGTGGCTCAATCTGAATTATATTTCTCCCTCCTTGGTTTAGCAACCTCAGAATATATTTTAGTGCCTTTAAAACCATTTTTTCTCATATCTTTTATATGAGTTTTTCTTTTTGGGGGTGGTGGAATGTTTTTCCAAGTAGAAGGGGTAAAGCCATTTCGTGTTTCTCCATTTTAGAGGGAGTGGAAGACCTCATGAACTGATTTTTAACTTCTAAAGGATCAAACTACATGGTTCATAAAGAGTGGGTTGATGTACTATAGGAATGAAAGCAGAAAGATCAGTTTGGAGCCTATTCTAGAAGAAAAGGAAGTATCAAATGCTGGGTTGGACTAGACTGGTGGCTGAGTAAATGGGAGACAGATATGATATATATTTTACAGGTAGGTCACGTTGATAGTCATGCAAAGTAGTTTTCATCTATTAAATTTTCTCACACTATAGAAAGTAGTATAAATAGCATATTAAAAAATTACAGGCCAATCTTTGTATGCTGTAACTAGTAATGATAATGTATTAAATATTAATGGATTAAAGGTTTTTTACATTAGTAAGATTTAGCATAATTAAACTTGAAAACTTTAGCATTTACTATAATGGAAGATGCACTCTGTTTTCAAGAACATTAAATGGAAAAGATAGAAATAATGGATTTCTATAAAATTCTCTTAAGTCTGTTAAATTGATTTACTAAAATTAGAGACATATTTAAATGAGTTATAAGTCACATCGTTACTCTCAGATAATAATGTATATATTTGTAATTTATTGGGATCTCAGTTTTGTAAATTTAATCATCAGAATTTTTATTCACTTTAGCATGAAACAACTTGGAGTTAGACCAAGATGACTGTGATAGCAATTTATTTGATCGAATGTCTTCCAAGCCACACCATCAAGCAATAGATGAGAATATCTGAAAAATTTTATAACACAACTTTATATAAATTATATAAAATATTTTAATTCAAGAAAGTAAAATTCTACATAACTGGGAAAATCCTATATTTTGAAGAAACTTAATAGGTAGGTAGATAGATGTATTTGTAGATAAAAGAATGCATGCTTTCTAATAAACTATCCAGTTGCCTTTTGATATTATTGGTTTAAACTTAATCATTGATTTTTCTTTAACCACACCTGAATAGCCATTCTCTCAAAAGCCCTCATGATAATTTTTGTCAGAACTTTTCTTAGGCTGAGCAATAACCATTCTATCATTCCTTCTAATTTTTGCTACGATTGCTTATAAAAAGTTCTTTGTCCTTCTTTAGACAGTTTCTTAAGCAAATATTGTTTCTGCCTTATAGCTATTTCTGCTCCTATGTTTGATCTAGCACAAAAAAAGATATACTCACACTGCTTTAAGCATCCCCTTAAGTTCTTGCTTTATTTTAAAGAAAACGATGTAACATAAGGTTATTTTTTATGTTTTTTTCCTGTAATTATTTGTACTCACTAAAATGTTAGTGAATATATTTTAAGTTGATATATAATGTTTAAAAATAATTATTTTTTAATTCCATTCTTTAGCCCATTTTTCTTCCTTATTTTATTATTAACTGACAGTTCCATATTTATTTGAGAAGTAAATTTCTATTGACTGGGAAGGAGATGGGATATAAAATAAAAATTTAAGATACATATGATCCAGAATATGAATATTAAGCACTATTTCCAATGTGATGCACTCAATTATAAATGGCTTAAACGTGGCACAGAGAATTTACAGCCTCTTTTCACTTTCACTTCCACTAATGTCTTAAGATATTAAGAAGTCAATTACTTGAATAACCCTTGATTATTTGAAATGATAAATTGAAAGTTTAATATATATTTTTAAATGTGCATGTTCTCCTTTATAATGATAACTTATAATAATTATTTCTGAACATTAAAGATATTAAATATTCTCCCTTTTAAATTGAATTAATATGAATTGGATTTAGATTCTGCAGAAAAAAAATGTCCAAAAAGAATCAACATACATAAAATTTAAATGTCCTTAACAGCATACAATCTATCAGGTCCTTCATTTGGATCTCAGCAGTTAACTTGGCTCGTCCCAATTTGTTCTGCATGAATATGTACATCTCAATCCATGCAATAAGAACAACCAAATGTATTGCAATACACGATAGGCCCACTCAACCAAAATTATGTCCTTCATCCTCCACAACTTCTAAATAACAACTTCTAAATAACCCATTAAGCATTGATGACAGTGAGAATATGTGTCTGTGATCTGAATTTATAATCTGACTTCATTTAATGTGTAAATATCTATGTTTGTACAATTAAAAACATTTTTTTAATGTTTATTTAATTTTGAGAGAGACAGAGTGAGTGGCACAGGGGCAGAGAGAGAGGGAGACACAGAATCCGAAGCAGGCTCCAGGCTCTGACCTGTCAGCACAGAGCCTGATGTGGGGCTCGAACTCACGAGACATGAGATCATGACCTGAGTCGAAGTGGACACTTAACCAACTGAGCCACCCAGGTGTCCCTAGGTTTATATACTTCTAATGCTTACTGACATTTACCAGAGGTAACTACTGTATACATTTGAGGAAACACTGTTTAATTGGAAACTTTACCAAATGTTCTTTGTGGAGACATGTTCCAATCATAAGTTTAACCTGAAATTTGTTCTTGTTCCATCTTTCCCCATTTCATTGTCAACTACATTCAGTGGGAAGAAAACAAAATTGTAACAATATTGCACCATACATGAATGAAAGAAAGACATAGATATTTGATCATATTTTTAGAAGACAGATAACAGATTGCTATTTGTGGATGAAGCAGAGTGGTAAGAGCTGCAGGCCTCTGACTAGAAGAATCATGCTTCCAACCCTGTCACAAATGATGATAAAAAGACAGGAGTGCAACTCTAACAAGGAATGTTGTTTTTGTTTGTTTTAATATTTTGTTTTATTTTTTAAGATTTTTTTAATGTTTATTTTTGAGAGAGAGAGAGAGAGAGAGAGAGAAACAGTAAGCGGGGGAGGGGCAGAGAGAAAGGGAGACACAGAGTCCAAAGCAGGCTCCAGGCTCTGATCTGTCAGCACAGAGTCCGACAAGGGGCTCAAACCCATGAACCGTGAGATCATGACCTGAACTGAAGTGGGACGCTCAATCAACTGAGCCACCCAGGTTTCCCAAATGAGGAATATTTGAAGATAGGCATACTTGACTAAGAAAATGTGAGCATGACAAAGCCAAACAAACAAATAAAAAATAAGCCCCAGTATGAACAGAATACACGGATAGGCAATAAATTATATAAAAAAATGTTTGCAATACTGCAGATAGAGATATTATCTCTAATTTATAATAGTACTTGATAAATGACAAGAGTGTTCAATATTAGAAAATCTACAAAATATCTGAAGAGGCAATTCATAGAAGAACAAATCCTAATGAAAAGATGCTTAAACTCATTAGTTTTCAGGGCAATGCAAAGTAACCATGAGCTACCACATAGGAATCAGACTAGCAAAAACAAAAAACTCTTTTAACATTTTTTTGGTGGAAGAGTATGAATGTACAAAGGTGTTATCATATGTTGTTCACGGAAATGTAAATTTCTATGGCTTTTAAGAAATCTTTTGGGAAATATAGATATAGATACATCTAGTCTAACCTATAAACTTCTTTTTTGGTAACCTATCCCACAGATACAATGGCACCAGTCTATAAGGACACGGGAGCAATTATGTTACGGTGACATTGTTTGTAGTTATAGACAATCCTGAAATGAAGTAGATTTCTATTGACAAGAGAATAATTGTATAACTAAAATAACATGGTATAATCACATATTAGAATACCATGCATCAGTCAAAATAGTGACTTAGAAATATACCAAGTGATTTGAAATAATGGCACAAGTTTTAACTGAATAGAAAATGAAGACAAATGTGCTGACTATAATCCCATTTTTATATAATTATAATAAATCTTTAGTGTACTGTATGTGTTATAATAATGATATTATATATATGTTGTACAATGTATAATTATACTGGTATAGAGAACAAACAGAATAAAATATCCCTACACAGATTGTGGTTTTTTGTATGTGTTGAGTATGGGTGTGAATGATCTGTGGACAGGATAAAAAAAAAGTGAGAAAAAAGCCATGGAAAATTAAAATGGTAAAAATCATAAAAAATAACAATATGTATGATATGAGGACGTGCATGCATTTACTCAAGTAAATAATTGTGTAAGTAAGATGTTTTAAGAGGAAATGGGAGAGAATGAGCACTCCAAGCTGAGGAGTTGAAGAAAGTGAACTAAACACAACTACCTTCTGATAATCCATTAAATATCATTCATAATGTCACAACTACAAGAAGAAAGACGTAAACAGACTAGAGATGTGATCACATCTCCAGAAGACAGGTAACAGGTTGCTATTTGTGTATGAAGCAGAGTTGTGGAAGCCACGAGCCTCTGAAGCAATGAATTAGGCTTCCAACCTGCCACATGAGGGCGAGAAGGCCTGAATGCAACTCTTCCAGGCATGTTTAAAGGAACCGAAGGTGCTTAGGAAAATAGCTCTTGGGAAACCACAATGAGTCTTTGTCTATTTGAACTCCTGCTCTATGGATTAATTATTTGACTTTTAACTTCCACATACTGATTCAACAAAAATAGCATGTTAACTAAAGAAAATAAGTCTAATCCAAAAATTGTGTGTCAGAGACAATGATTCTACAGAAGCTTATAATTAAGTGAGCATTTGTCCTTGGAACTCAGATCATTTGATTTCCCATCATATTGCCTTCTGTATCCAATAACTATTATAATTCACACCTTTTTCTTCACTTAGTCAAACTTAAATATGAAATCAACTGCCTGTATATTCTTAAAATATTCACATAATATTTTGAAGATGCTAAATAAAACTTTTTATTGTAAAGATACTTGAAAAATAACTATTATATCAACATATTCAAGATTGTATATATATAAATTATGATAAATATTTTAAAATCATGAATGGTCAGTCTTGTATAGCTGAGGCACCAAAAGTTAATGAAGGGGTTAATAGATGCCACTGCCACCAAGAAGAACACGAAAATTAAGATAGTTCTTCCACAGGGCTGCCTGGATAGCTCAGTTGGTTAAGTGTCTGACTTTTGACTTTAGCTCAGGTTATGATCTCATGGTTCTTGTGTTCAAGCCCTGCGTCAGGCTCTGAGCTGACAGGAAGGAGCTTGCTGGAGATTCTCTCTGCACCTCCCTTGCTCTCTCTCTCTCAAAAATAAATAAATAAACATTCATAAAAAAGGTAGTTCTTCCACATATGTCTTAGGCTTTTTACGATCTGATTGAGAACCTTACTATGATTAAAAGGAGAATTTTTTTTTCAGTAAGAAGAGGGGAGGGGATGCAAAACAGAATAAGAAAAATGGAAGTTAACATGCATGTATTCATTCTTGTATCTTAATTATTATTAATAAATAATATACTTAAGATTGCATAAATCATAACACTTAATATAGACGAGTTTAAATTACTACATCATTGCAAATCCCACTTAACATATGTGTTTTCATATTCCCCAAAATATTAAACTATAGGTCTGGTTAATTCAGGAAAGGGTATTTTTTTCTCTGGTACACTGAAAAAGAATTTTGAAAAGATAGATCAATCTTTTTTTTTTAATTTTTTAAATGTTTTTTTTTTTTTTTTTTTTTTTTTTTTTGAGACAGAGAGAGACAGAGCATTAGCAGGGGAGGGTCAGCTAGAGAAGGAGACACAGAATTCGAAGCAAGCTCCAGGATCTGAGCCATCAGAACAGAGCCTGACGTGGGGCTCAAACTCACAAACCGTGAGATCATGACCTGAGCCAAAGTCGGATGCTCAACCAACTGAGCCACCCAGGTGCCCCAAGATAGATCAATCTTTAAAATTTAATACAGATTATCCAGTTATCTGCAAAGTGATTACTGAAAAATAAGGACTTCACGAGGAGCATTTTCTCAGGATGTACAATGGTTAAGGAAATGTACTAGAAAGAGAAGAATTTGTGACTCTGCTTAGCAGATTCAGTTGAGACCATACTTACAAGTATGCATTTATTTGATTTCACTTTTAGATTGACTTTCATCTCCTCTACTAATCTGTGAGCTCCATGAGGATAATCTGTTCAGCATTTTATTCCCCCTATCTAGCACATAGCCTAACCCTTACCTGAGACCCAATTCTTAAATAGTAGAAGAATTAATAAAGAAACTCTAATATAACTGGTTGCCCATTGTAAGGTGTGAATCATCATTGAAATAAATGGCCAGCATTGTGTAATATGTACCATTATTATTAGATGCCTAATAAGTGGACATTTAAATGTGGTTACATGGTTATTCCTAGAAATAATGCAAATAGCCACATAAAGAGTAAAAGATCATATATCCAAACTAAATTAAAGTTATTGTTAAGTTGAATATAGATGTATACAGAAGGCTAAAGAGACATCTTAAGGATGGAGGGAGTCTCTAAAGATAATAAAGATAACTTTTGAGGTTTGCAAAAATGTGGTATTATAATAGCAAGCAGAAAGCTAAGGCAAAAAGTTTGAGATAGATAAGTAGTAATATTTCCAGCCATAATAAAATGATTTGGCTACATGATTATAAGAAGTTTATTAGAATTTAAGCTATGTAAATTTAGGGACATCATCCATACTGATTTTCATTTCTGCAGAAACTGGAAGGAAATCTGGCAGGCATTAGGTGCAGAATAAATATTTGTTGAGTCAATTAATTAAATTGCTCTGCCTTGCACATTCCTTTAGTTGGATTTCCTCAATTTAGAAAAAGAAGCTTAACTATAATATATATGTTTTATAAGTATATATTACATATTTAAGTGTATATAGTTTTATATATAAATATACATAGCTTAAGTTATAGCATATGACTAATATTTAATAATATTAAAATTAATACACTTACATTTTATTTCTCTATCTCATTCTTGTTACACTAATTTCAACTTTTTAAAGTTGTTGATTTTGTTTATTACTCTATGGATAAACCTTATGAATCAATTAATCCCTTTTCCTACATATATTTTTACTCCCTTGGGCAATGAAAGGGGTTAATGATATGAAGATTTCAAGATATGAATTCCAATACGCATCACACATTAGGAAAACAAATATTAAAATGTAAATATCATGCAATACCAAATTGTATCCCCTGAATATTCCCATAAATATGTATTTAAAACACATTTCTCCAAGTAAGTCAATAATTATAAACTTCTTTATAGACACAGTGGTCCTGTAGTAGACTCATCTCACAGTCTGTAACACTATTCAATCTCTATTCTCCACAGGTAAAGGATTCCATCTTAATAAGTTTGGAAAGTAAGCAAAGGATGTTTTAAAAAAAGAATTGGGTTTTTAAAGAAAATAGTACAACTTCTAATTTTAAATTTAGACTTTATAAACATTTGGGAAATTAGGTAAAAGTCATCCTTATCTAAATAAATTTATATCTTCTGGACCAAAATAGATGATGACCCTAAACTTATTCTAAAAGTATGGATTATTTTCTCTTGTTATCCTTTTTTATTTATTTTAGGCATACTTGCTGCAGGTAATTTTCTGGGGGAGGACTGAGCAGTGAGATTATATTCTTAGGAGAGTCCAGAAACCCTCAATAGCTGCTGGATGTGCAAAAACTTTTGCTGAGGTGCCTGCAGTGATGACTAAAGCTGACAACAGGTGCCATTAAGCACTAATCCCTAGATCCCTTACACTGAGTCCTGGCTCCTAAATTCAAATCAGTGGATGTTCCTTGCTTGTTTAATTTTGTTTTAGAAACTTCTTCAGCCCTAGATATTTTTATTCATTAAATAAATTTTGCTGGCTACCTCTAGATATATCAGGCACTACATTCACTGGTAACTCACCAACATGAACAAAACAGTCCTTAAAGATAAGGAGTTAATAGATTTGTAGGAGGTAGATAGGAAAATAGACAACTATAAAACAATGTATCAGTTAGTATAGAGTTGGTTACAGGGGAAATTAACGGAAATTAATGGAAAGTGACACATTTCAGGTTCATCGGTAGTGGGAGAACCTAGGAAGACAAGGGCAAGTAAGACATTTTAAAACCTAAACTGAGTCTGATACCTAAGAAATGAACAGTAATGAACCTGGATAAGGGGAAGTAGGAAAGATTTCTAGAAAGAGTGGATAGCATGAAAAAAAAGGACAGAAGAGAAAGAGATAAACTTTATCTTCTGTCATTTTGAAAGAAAGAGATTTTTCTTTTCAATTCAAGATAAATGTCAAATAATTTGGTAGGCTTTATAAATTACCAACTAATCCAATGACTATTTACAGATTCACACAATGAATGCATTCATCTTAAACACATTTATGGAGTGCCTACTCTGACTCAGATATTGTACTAGCGGTGTGATTAGAGTCCTAAACAAGACTGACAAGTCCCTGCCATCCTGGGGCTTGCATTTGAGAGAGAGTGACAGATAATACAATAAACAAGCAATTCAATCATATTTAATGGTAGTGGAGGGTTCTTTAGATTCAGCAGCACGCACTGGACCTTAAGACACATGCCAAGCTAAGAGCCACAGAAGGAATATTCCAGTCATGGAAAAGGACAACCAAAACCCCTGAGACATAAATAATCATGTTGTATTAGCAGTAATGCTCAGATTTTAGCATACATCAAATCACATGTGTTGTATAATTGAAATTTGCTAAGAGAGTAGAATTAAGTGCTTTCTCTCTCTTATACACACACAGATATATGAGGTGATGAAGTATAGATTAAATCAATGTGTGTCTTGTGGGGGGGGGTCCTTTCACCATGCATATGCATATCAGATCATCACATTGTACACTTTAATTATTGTGTATTTTTTTAAGTTTATTTATTTATTTTAAGAGAGAGAGAGAGAGAGAGCAAGTGCACACGCAGGTGAGGGGCAGAGAGACAGAATCCCAAGCAGGCTCCATGCTGACAGTGCAGAGCCCAACACAGGGCTCAAACCCATAACCTGAGATGAAATCAAGAGTCAGACAACTTAACTGTCTGAGTCACCCAGGCGCCCCCTATTTTGTAATTTTATTTGTTAATTATACCTTAGTAAAACTGGGGAAAAGATCATATGGAAGTCTGGCTAAAACCCAGTTGCTAGGTCTGTCACTTAGAGTTTCTGAGTCAGTAGACTTGGGAGAGACTAGAGAATTTGTATTTCTGTAATAGTCCAGGGACTGACTATACTGGGAGAACCACTGGATTAGAGACCCTGAAAGAGGTCTATGTGGCTACTGTGTTGGAGGAGAGTTTTATAAGCTGAAAAGGATCAGAGTAAGTCTATAAACTGAAAGTGTACAGAGGAGTCAGATCACATACACTCCCACTAACCACAATAGTTTGAGTTTAATCTAAATGCTATGAGAAGACACTGAAGGGTTTTCAGCAGGGTAGTATTATGACCTGATTTAAATTTTAAAAGTATCACTCTGGTTTCTACTAATAAAATGTATTGCAGTGTTGAAAGAGATCAAATAGAGAGACTTATAGAAAATCCCTATAGTAGTCTACATGAGAGACAATAGCTTTTTGTACAAGGAACACGTCAGCAGAAATGAATTTGCTAAAAGAACTAATGTGGGGATTGACCAAAAGGGAGAATTCAAGAATGACTCTTAAGTTTGGGGGCTGAGCACCTAGTGGCTCTATTAATGGAGAAAGAATAATAATAGAAAAGTTTAATGAAAGGTTCTCTTACATTGTTAATATTGTGGGACTATGACCGCATTTTGAGTAGCCCTGGTTTAGATGTTGTGTAGAGAAATATAAAGATGATTGATTACCTGACAGGAGGAGATTTAGTTCATAGATGTTGATAGGATCCTGGTTTTAGTTGTCCAAAGAAGAAATGAGGAAAGTAAGTAACTGAAGAAAATACATGTTGGTAAAAGTTTCAAGATGATTTTTAGGGGAAAAAAGAACTTGGACTAGTAACTAGAGGAAATTGTGGATTCATTGCAGAGTTTTTAGTTGAGAGATACCAGAATTAATTTATGTATTTGTGGAAATGGTCAGCAGAGTAGGAATGAATGGCGTATGGTGTGAAAGAAAGAACAAAATCACTGGAGATTGTTTTAGAGAATGGAATCCAAACACAAGTGGAGACTTTTCTTTGATAGAATGAATGTCATTAGTTTTCTCGAAACTGGAATCCATATGGAGAATATGCTGCAGGATGATATTAGGCTTTTTAGGAGAATTAAAAGTTTATCCATTTGTTCTCCATTTTCTCAGTAGTATAGAATGCAAGGCTATCAGTTGAGAAAAGATGAAAGAGATAAAGTTTGAAATAATTATCTTGGATATTAGGTAAAATTCTTTTGGAATTTTCAAAGGATTTCATGGCAGTATTGAGCATGTGAACATGGAGTCATGAATTTAGGTTGGACACGTAGCCAGTATTCATTTACCCCAAAATTTCAATTACTGAAATGAAGGCCCAGAGAGGAAGAGAATTGATTTATATCAGAGGAAAGGTTTTGCTTGCAGTAGAACAGAGGAAATGAAAGGAAAAGGAATTGAAATCTATGTAAGGGTAGGATTATAGTATTATACCATGGAATATAAGCTGGCAAAGTGAGAAACGATGACTAGAATAAAAAGTTAGTAGTAGTTGATAAGTCAATGGATCAGGAGTTGTATGAGCAGTTGAACAATTGTCTTAGTATCAGATAGAGTCAGAAGCCTGAAATATCAAATACACCTTTGATAAATATGTTGTCCATGTAATAAATGGTTTGTTTTGAAATACATTTTACCTTCTTCCAAAGTTCTAAGATAGGCCTTACCACATTTCAAATGTAGCATATAAAACCATGATGTGGGGACATAGATTTTGGGGATTGGTACAGAAGAGAAAAACAGAGAAGAAAACAAACAAACAAACAGAGAAATAGGGAAAGGAACAAAAGACTAATTTCTTTTTTAACATTATTTAGTTATAAAAGTTTATTTTATACATTTTGTGTTCACCATATTTAATATTTTAACTATCCTCAGATAAATATTTTATCAGTCCCCTTAGTGGAGCAGGACAGCAAATAAATGCAGAGTATAGATATATCTGTACCTTATTTACCATTTAATATGTATATAATTAAGCATAAAATTTAACTGTGCTTGTTCATTAGTGCAAATTATAATCAATTTGATGAACTCTTCTTGTCTCTCTTAATTTCTAAGATAGAAGGTCCTCTTGGGTTTTATTATCTGTAGTTTCTGAAAAGTCTTAAATACCAATAATACAAGATTGGTGAGTAAATGCTGTTAAACCTTTATTGTTAAGCGATTTGAACGATGACAAATGAATTTGTTGAAGTACAATTATTTACATGGAAATATTGTCATGATTCATTATTGAGAGACAAAAATATCAGCTTGAAAAACACTACCTTAAGTATAAATTCAATTTTTTAAATGTTTGACTACATTCTGTGTATGAATATACATATGCACTCAGGGAATAATTTGGATACACACATATAATTAACAGTCATTATCTCTAGGTAATGTAATATTGATTTAGTACTCTCTTTTTATGCTGTATTTTCTATTTTCTCAAATAAACATGTGTTACTTAAAAAAATTTTGCAGGTTTATTTCTAAATCTTAAAAATAAGGAATTTGGAAAGCAGTTCTTCTCAAAAGATGTTATATTCCAGCAATAGCTCTATTTGGTATTCACCTAAAGGATACAAAAACACTAATTCAAAAGGATACACGAACCCTGATGTTTATAGCAGTATTATCAACAATAGTCAAATTACGGAAATGGCCCAAATGTCCATTGACTAATGAAAGGATAAGGAAGATGTGGTGTGCATATATATATATATATATATATATATATATATATATATATATATATATAGTATGTATGTGTATGTATATATATATATATATATATATATATATATATATATATATATATATATAATGGAATATTACTCAGCCATAAAAAAGAATTAAATCTTGCCATTTGCAATAACATGGACAAAGCTAGACAGTATTATGCTAATAAGTCAGTCAGAGAAAGATCAAATCCATATGATCTCACTCATATGTGGAATTTAAGAAATAAAACAAATGATCATGGGGGGAAAGATAGGCAAACCAAGAAACAGATTCTTAACAACAGAGAACAAATTGATGGTTATCAGAGGGGAGGTAGTGGGGGAATGGGTAGGTAAAATAGGTGATGAGGATTAAGGAGTGCACTTGTGATGAGCACCAAGTGATTTATGGAAGTGTTGAATCACTAAATTGTACACCTGAAACTAATATTGCACTATATGTTAACTAACTGGAATTTAAATAAAAACGAAAAAAAAAGACTATATTCCTCACCTCACTTTGATCTTCATATATTACATGGGGTGCTTTGCTCCCCAAGCCATGCTAATCAACACAAATTTTATATCCACATTGAAAATTACTATTCAATTAGAAACTACTAAATATATGTGAATATCTCTTTTAAGGACAGCAATGATTTCTCATGGGAAAAACTCTTATTTATGAATACTTTCCATTCCATATTTCTTGTTCAGCTTCTAGAATTATCTTTTTGTTACCTTTTCTAAAATATTTAAGGAAATGACAATCACGGAGACAAAAATAATGAGCTGCCTGAAAGGATTTTCTTATCTATGAAAAAAGAAATATTAACATACAGCATCCCAATAAATTCTACTGTATAAATGAGATGTTCTTTTATTTGTTTTTTTTTTCACTTTACTGAATATTTTGTTTGTTTCCTTCCCTTTTTCTGGTTGTATCCTGTTGTCATTCCATTTTATCAGTAGACCTTAGAATTATTCCAAAAAATCTATGATCATCCTGTATCTTAATTTCTTAGTACCAAATTAATCTTATATGATTCATTTTAGTCATAATGCTTCAAAACCCACTTTTAGTCATTGGGACTTCTACTTTGGTTCACAGAATGAGCCAAAAATCTTTGATTCCCCAAAACTACCCTAGTATAGCTTGTGATAATATTTTTAATTAAAAGTTGCAGCTCTTGATCATAGAGATTTTATTTTTAAAGTAATTCAATCCTTTTTTTTCCAATCAATTCTATAGGATTTGGAAACATACATAAAAGCACCAAGTTATTCATAAAAAAATTATTTTATAAATTCATATTCTCTGTACATTATTTCAGCCCAGATTTGCCTTGCGTAGCATAACTTTGACCTAAAACATCTGTCCTTCCCCACAAAAGTTGTCTACTACCCGTAATTTTATCACTCCAAGAAGCTTATCAATATATTAACCCACAAAATGATCTCTTCCTTAAGAGGAAATTTCAATGATAATAAAACACAATACTACTTATAATTATTTATCAATCAATGGAAACAAGAGTAAATGAGCTTGCTGCCTTTAATGTTTTAAAAGTTGATGTATCAGACCATTCTCACACACGCGCGCGTGCACACACACACAGATGTTCCTAACAACAATAGATAGCCCTGAAAATTAGCTTCTGTCCCTGAAAGAGGTATCCAGAAAGGTTTGAGCAGGAGCCCCTGTAGCAAAGAAGAATGAAGCAGGACAGAACAGTATTGCAAGAGCTCTGAAAATTAGTCATTGGAAATATAGCCTATCACAATATTTCTGCTAACTTCGCATAGAATAGAATCAAATATTTTGTAACATAATAATCAAAATATTCAGGATGAAATAAAAAGTCACTTATATCAAGAAACAGGAAAACCACAATTTGAATGAGGACAGAGAATCAACTGATGCCAATACTGAGATGTACCAGATGTTGCAATCACCTGATCATAATTTAAATAGTATCACAAAGATATACTTGTATAAATGTTTGAAACAAATGAAATAATAGAAAACCTCAGCAATGATGTAGAAGTTTAAAAATGACTAAAAGAAAATCATAGCAATAAAAAATATAATGGAAATAAAATCTCAACAGGTGGATATTGAGATGATAACAACCTACAGATTGGAAGGTAACATTTAAAAATTACACATCTAATAGAGATTTCGTACCTGAAATATTTTTTAAAAATGTTTAATGTTTATTTATTTTGAGAGAGAGAGTAAGGCAGCAGCAGAAAGAGAGGGAGAGAGATAGAGAATCCCAAGAAGGCTCTGCACTGACAGCTCAGAGCCTGACATGGAGCTCAAACTCATGAACCATGAGATCATGACCTGATCTGTAATCAAGAGTCGAATGCTTAGCTGACTGAGCCACCCAGGTGCCCCAGTATCTAAAATAATTTTTCTAAAAACTCTCAAAATTCAACAGTAGGAAAGAAAAAAATCCGTTAGAAAATGTGCCAACGATGTCAGCAGACATTTCACCAAAGAGGATGTATAGAGGCCGAATAAGTACATGAAAATGTGTAACATCATTAGTGATTAAGCAAATGTACACTAAAACCACAATATACCTATAGGAGTAGCTGAAATAAGAAATAGCTACAACACCAAAGGCGGTTGAGGATGCAGAAAAAGTCACTCACTCACTCACTCACTCATTGCTGGTGGGAATGTAAAATGGTACAGCTGCAATTGAAAACAGCTTGGGAGTTTCTCAGGGAACTATCCTGCAACCTGACGTTCACACTCTTGGGTATTTATCTCACAGAAACAAAATTTATGTTCACACAAAAACCTGTGCATGAATGTTCATAGCATTTTTTTTTAAGTTTCATTTAAATTCTAGTTAGTTACCATACAGGGTAATAGTAATTTCAGGTGTACAATATAGTGGTTCAACACTTCCATACACATACCTGGTATACGTTTATTGCAGCTTTATTTTCTTATAAAAAATACTTATTTTCAGTATTACCATATGTGATTCTGTCACTACTTATAAGAAATAAGGGACGTGTTTCTATCAAAATCGCATAGTTGACCATGTTTAGCAATGGAGGCTAGAAAAATTTCAGTGCTCTTTGCATTATATCTCACACCCTTCCTTCTCCCAAAGAGGCTATCATGATAAAAACAAGAGAAATAGCAAATTTTGAGCCTCTTCTTTCTGGACTCAACTTCAATAGTTAATATGTTAAAAACAATTGGCAAAGTTTGGAAGTTCAAAGGCATTTTTGTTTGTTTGTTTACTGGAGTTGAATATGGATATAAAAGACTGAATGACTGGGGCACCTGGGTGGCCCAGGTGGTTAAGCAACTGATCTCAGACTCAAGTTATAATCTCATGGTTTGTGAGTTCAAGCCCCTCATTCATCACAGAGCCTGCTTTAGATCCTTTGTCTCCTCCTCTCTCTGCCCCTCGCCCCGCATGTGCATGTGCTCCCACTTTCTCTCAAAAATAAGTAAACATTAAAAAAAAAGACTGAATCACCACGTGACTGAAAATATTCAGTAAAAATCTAGTTGCCCTGTCAAAGTAAGGAAATATGGTATGGCAAGAAAAAGCAGAAGGGAATCATCAAAAACCATCCCAAAATATTATATAGGTGATCTCATCACAACCTGTTTAATATAGCCCTGAACTGACTCATATGTATTTCCCAGAGTTGCTGATGACTATCTTGTGTTTATATAGTTCTTTTTCAAAGGAGGTCAGAGCTCTGAAGACTTTAGTTGAGTCAGTCATGAGGGTCAGCACATATTTACACGTTGGTATAATAGAACCAGGTGACTTCCATAAAATAATGTTATTAAAACCATCACTCTTCTACTATTTTTTTTAAATATATGAAATTTATTGTCAAATTGGTTTCCATACAACACCCAGTGCTCATCCCAACAGGTGCCCTCCTCAATACCCATCACCCACCCTCCCTTCCCTCCCACCCCCCATCAGCCCTCAGTTTGTTCTCAGTTTTTAAGAGTCTCTTATGCTTTGGCTCTCTCCCACTCTAACCTCTTTTTTTTTCCTTCCTCCCCCCGCCCCCATGGGTTCCTGTTAAGTTTCTCAGGATCCACATAAGAGTGAAAACGTATGGTATTTGTCTTTCTCTGTATGGCTTACTTCACTTAGCACAACACTCTCCAGTTCCATCCACGTTGCTACAAAAGGCCATATTTCATTCTTTCTCATTGCCACGTAGTATTCCATTGTGTATATAAACCACAATTTCTTTATCCATTCATCAGTTGATGGACATTTAGGCTCTTTCCATAATTTGGCTGTTGCTGAGAGTGCTGCTATAAACATTGGGGTATAAGTGCCCCTATGCATTTTTGATAAATCTTATAGTCACTGTGATTCACGGGAAAAAAATGGATAGGGTTTCCTTGCCAGGTACTGCTTTCTTTTTTACAAGTTGGGGCAAAATCATTCTAGTCGATATGTTTTTTAAAAAAATGGAAAAAAATTGTCAAAGATGTATTTATTAATCTTTATAAGGCACCTATCATTTAGCCTCAGAAATTTTGCAGCTGATTAATGGAACTTGGCCAGAGAAACCAGTAAATAAGTCCAATTTTTCATTCTTTTCCAGAATCACAAAACCTTTATGGATGTTTATATATGTACAGTATTCCACAGGTGATTTTTTTTAAAGAATACATTCAGTGTGGTCACACAGTATACTATGAACTCCTAGGAAGAACTGTGGTAAAAATTTAATAGCAACACATTATTGTGGTGATTATTATGCTTATTCTGAAGTTCTTAAGTAGAGGATTGAAGAAAGCACATCTGATGGAACTTTTATTGCTCTAGCAATTTTGCTGGAACACTGAGGTCTTTTTTTAAAGGCCCTTAAAAACAGAATTTATGAAAAGATGAGTTCAAGGAAATGTCATTCTTTCGAAATACATTTCCTCAAGTTGCCATTTCATAAGTAAATTAGTTTTACTCACTTGCTCTTTCCCCTTTTATTGTACAGGAAGTACTGTAAACCTGTATGCTAATGATCACCAGTTACATAAATGATAAAATGAGAAACCATTATGTGACAAACAAATAGCGGGACTAGTAGCTAGTAAATAACATTAGCCATTATACTCTATTTGCTGTTCCCAAAGTGTGACCTCCTAAGACAACCTTTGGAAATATGTTATCATTTGGGAGGCTAATCATGTGCTAACAGCAATCCTTGGCAGAAAACATGATTTTGACACTACAGCTTTTGATGCTGCAACAATCTTGAAAGTATTGTAAATTCAACTTGAAATCACACAGGGCTAGTACTTATCTTTCTCATTGGATCTGTTGAATTCTAAAAGCTGGTCTGTTTTCAAAATGGCAGAGACAACAATTCTTACATTTTCTGAGATGTTTTTCTGTGTATCAATTTGCCATTAATGGCTAATACTTAAATACAGTGATTGGCCCAAGAAACACTGCTTCATTTTTCCTGACTGTGCATTCATAAACTTCCTTTACGATGAGTATATTTACATTCTCATATACATCACAAGTCTGCTGTGCTATTACAAAGGGATATTAAGCTTAGCATGCTATAATATGTGAAACAAAAGAACACATTCATTATCTGTAATGTTAATAGGTTCAATGATTAATAGGAAAGAAAGAGAAGAATTTTAAGTTTTGATGCAGAAAAAGAAGCAGATGACCTAAACAAGGTATTTTTATTCCTACTAGGAGATGTTAAACATTCTAAAAGACTGAAAACAAGGGATCAAGATGAGGACATGGTGACTTAAAAATCATGAACCTAAGTTTCTGCTCTGCTGTCAGGTCAAGATTAGTAGAACTAAATAGCTCTATCAATATTGGATACAAAATTGGATATGATTATTCAATATAGTTTTGGAAGAGACTGGTGTTTATCTTTGAAAAAAAATACTTGGGGGGGCACGTGGGTGGCTCAGTCAGTTGAGCCTCGAACTTCAGCTCAGGTCATGATCTCACACTCTGGGAGTTCGAGCCCCACATCGGGCTCTGTGCTGACAGCTCAGAGCCTGGAGCCTGCTTCAGATTCTGTGTCTCCCTCTCTCTCTGTCCCTCCCCTGCTCATGCTCTGTCTCTCTCCGTCTCAAAAATAAGTAAAAACACTTAAAAAAATTAAAAAATGTATGGGGCGCCTGGGTGGCTCAGTTGGTTAAGCGGCCAACTTCAGCTCAGGTCATGATCTCGCGGTGCGTGAGTTCGAGCCCCGCGTCGGGCTCTGTGCTGACAGCTCAGAGCCTGGAGCCTGTTTCAGATTCTGTGTCTCCCTCTCTCTGGTCCTCCCCCATTCATGCTCTGTCTCTCTCTGTCTCAAAAATAAATAAACGTTAAAAAAAAAATTAAAAACAAAATAAATAAAAATAAAAAAATTTAAAAATTAAAAAAAATTAAAAAATACTTGGGTCCTTCTTTTGTGAATTGAGAATAAGCTAAATCCAAGATCTTGGCAAGTTTCAAAATTTGTCATTTCAAATGTGCATGCTTTAGGCATAAAAACTAAAACATCAAAGTTTGAAGGATAAATATTTCACAGATTTACAAACAGAGAAAACAGAATTAAGGAAACTAAAGCAGCAATAATTTTTTTATTTGTTATGGAGCTATCATGTTGTTACAGTTTGATTTAAAAACAGAGACAACAGAATCAGAATTCCAACCTTTCTAAATGTTCAGGTCCCTATCTGCCAGGAATTACATTCATATGTCATCATGCCAGGAGAGAATTTACATGGCTCATAAAGTCTGTAAACATTACATGTAATATTATGTGCATAGATTATTACATACAATAGTATAATGTAGTGCAGGTCTCTTTTACATAGATTACAAAGGCAAATATTAATTTAGTCATATTTAGTAATCTCAAAACAGAAGTTCAACCACTTTTAGAAGAGGAAATGAAAGGAAAAATCCACACCTAGGAAGAAATTCTAGACAGTGAATTTGCCTGTACCTGTTTATACCCTAAAAAGTTAAAATAAAGATACCAAGATTAAATTGACCCAGAAAGTCTCAGCTGATAAACAGATTTCCACATTACATATATTTTGTCAATCTCATGGATTTATTAAAATGAACTATCAAAGATATTATTATTATTAGGTAAGTTGAGAATTCTGAGAAGCCAGCTTGGATTAGAAATGAAAAAGCCCTGACAATGTGGCTTATTAAGTTATTTCATCCAAAATGTTACTAATGTAAAAATGAGTTTTCTTGCCTTTTGTTTCTTTCTTGCAATAAACTTATTTAGTACCTTTCCTGTGTAAAACACTGCACTAAACACTGGTTATAAAGTTTCTTCACTATTTGATTTTACAGTATAATAAGTGACACAGAAAAGTTAGCAAGAGATTAAACACAATATGATAGGTGTTATAACAAGGGCAGTGAAGATTTTGGGGGTCATGGATGGACACGTAAGATGACATCTAAGCTCTAATCTGAAAGATGAGTAGGTGTCACACAGTGATAGTGGTTTTGTTTTTTAGTGAGAGGAAAGAAAATGTGTAATGGGATGTTGGAAACAGGAAAAGGTCATAAATAAACAAGTTCTTAAAGGGAAGGGACATAGACAATTGGGCCAATCTGAGAAGATAAGGATGCAAGGCCTTTGAATCTATAACATAGTTTAGATATTTTCCCAAAAGCAATGAGGGATCCACTAAAATTTTTAAACATTGGAATAATATGAAGAGATTTTATTGTTGTTGTTGAAGATAATTCCTAAAGTTGTGTGATAAGTGGATAGGAAAGTAAAAAACAAAAAAAAAAAAAAAAACAAAAAACAAAAAAACAAAGAATATATATTAGTAATATTAAAGTAGTATGGGAGAGAGGTAAAGATGTGTGTCTTTGGGAAAAGATGGTGGGGAATAAGGAAAAAAGAGTGGATTTAAGTCATACTTTAAAGGACAACTTGGAATGAGTATGTTATTAATTGGATGCAAAGTAGAGAGTGAAATAATTCAAGAGTAATGTCTAGGTTTACGGTCTAAGAAATATTACAGACATAAGATAGCTACTGTGAGTTAATGTTAGTAACTATAAATACATTGTGAAGATATGATAAATTTGATGAGTATTAGAATTTATAATTTTATAGTAATTAGATTTAGAATATGCTTCACAAATATCCAATTATAAAAATAAGGGACATTTTTATTTAATATCTAACATAAATTGGCTATAACACACACACATACCTACACTCCACATGCATTAACACTCACACACACACACACACACACACACACACTCACAGAGTTATTGCTAAAAGGACAACAGGAAATTATCCTTCTCAATTTCTATAACAGAAAAAAATATTTTTTCTCCAAATAAATTTCAAAGTCAACCAATTTGTTCAGATGAGATAAACTTGCATGTGTAAGTATACCAGAGTTTGATTTTAACTTTGAATTCATTCTTGGAAATTTTTTTCTGAGATTTTTTCCAAGAACAAATAAATAAAAGATATACATTTTAACAATAAATTCAATATCAGCCTCCCTTCTTTTTTTCCAATAGACTTTAATTTTTACAGCAGTTTTGGATATTCTACATTGAGGGTGATGTTACCTGAGAACAAAGAGTTTTATTTCTTCCCTCTTAATCAATGTATA
Source organism: Puma concolor (assembly GCF_028749965.1). Taxonomy (NCBI): domain Eukaryota; kingdom Metazoa; phylum Chordata; class Mammalia; order Carnivora; family Felidae; genus Puma; species Puma concolor. Next base: position 207,782,635 of record NC_141667.1, on the reverse strand, counting down.
TTTTATTTATTTTTCCTGTCTTATAGCATTAGTTAGGGCTTCAAGTTCGATGTTAAAGAGTAGTGCCAAGAGGTGGCATCTTTGCTATGTGCCTGATATTAGTGGCTTGAAGCTTCTCACTGTGATGTTAGCATAGGGGTTTTTATAGATTTTTTTTATTCTTTATCAATTTAAGAAAGCTCCCCTCTATTTCTAGTGTATCATGAATGGATATTGGATTTCCTCAAGTGTTTTTTCTGTTACTATTTATATGATCATATAATTGATTTTCTTTAGGTTTTTGATGTGATGGATTACATTTATTTTTGAATGTTGAACCAGCTTTCCATAACTGGAATAAAACCCACTTGGTCATGGTATATTATTCTTTTTATGCATTGTTGGATTTAATTTGCTATTTTGTTGAGGGCTTTGCATCCATATTTATGAGACATATTGATACACAGTTATCTTTTCTTGTAATGTCTTTGGGTATGGTGTTGGGACAATGCTGGTCTCAGAAAATAACTTAGGAAGTATTTCCTCTAATATCTTCTGAAGGAGATTGTAAAGAATTAGTGTAATTCCTTCCCTAAATGTTAGATAAAATTCACTGTTGAACCCATCTGAACCTGGTGCTACCTGTTTTAGAAGTTCATTGATTATTGATCAATTTATTTAATAGACATATGCCTATTCATATTATCTATTTTCTCTTGTGTGAGTTTTGGCAGATTATATATTTTAAATAATAGGTCTATTTCATCTAGGTTATCAAATTTGTGGACAGACTTGTTTATAATATTTCCTATTTATCCTTTTCAAAGTCTATGAGACCTATAATGATATCTATTTTTTTTTAATTATTGATGTTAGTAATTTGTGGTCATCTCTTTTATTCTTAGTTAGCCTGGTGGAGGCTTAATGATTTATTGATCCTTTGATTTGGTTGATTTTCTCTCTATAGTTCCTATTTTCAATTTCATTGATTTCTGCCCTAAATTTTATTATTTGTTTTCTTCTACTTACTTTGAATTTATTTTTCTTTTTGTAGTTTCCTAAGACAGAAGTTTAGGCAATGGAGGTTAGAATTTCCTTTATTTTTTTTTTTCTAGGATATACATTTACTACTTTAAATTTCCCTCTAAGCCCTGCTTTCATGGCACCCTCTTTTGTTTCTGCATGACCTCCACTGCATTTACCATATCATGTAGTACATATAATGGTCAGATCATGTGTTTGTGTTCTGCATTTTATATATATATATATGTACATATATGTATATGTACATATATGTATATGTATATATACATATATATATGATATATATATGTATGTATATATATATATATATATATATATATATATATATATATGAACTGAAGGAGGCAGAGCTTGCCTCATTCAGTACCATTTTCAGTATCAAACAAAGCTTCTGGTACTAACTGGTGTTCAACATACAAATATTGTATTAAATGTAATTGGATAAAACATGGTATACTTTTATACTTATCACAGATTCATATGTATACTTAGAAATTCCAGGTAATACAGAAACAACTTTTAGATCCTAGTTATAAATCAGTAGAAAATATCATAATAGAATCTTAGAATATGAACAAAATTTAGAAATCATCTATTCCACCCAGTACTCACTACAGAAATCTTAGTATCTTGATCTATGACCTTTGAGTATTCCACCTTCTCTATTGTTCTTCTAGCAATGCACACAACAATGTAGCTACCTTTATACACTGCTGGAAAAGTTGCACTACTTGAACTTCTTTTTTAATATTGTGCCCAAATGTCCCTCATGTAAATTCTACCCAGAAGTATGATTTAATTTTTACTTTCACACTAGAGCCCCTTTTGCCCTCAACTCATCACATTTTAAGGGATTACTGACATTTAATTAACTAAGAGTCCCATTTTCTTTTTTGTTTAAATTTGCTAGAGTGAATACAAGTACACTATATTCCAAATATAAACAAGTGTGTGTATGTGTCTATATGTATCTGTATGTGTGTGCTTTCAATGAATTCACATATATGCCTATTAAACATTTTACTATCTTACAACGTTAACTACGCCTCTCTCTTTTGTAGAATTTTAAAATTTACTAACTCTTGGTTTCCTTGGTTCTGCATTTTCCTTCATTCTAGTTATAGATAAAAGTGATAAACAAAACAGGACCAACTCAGAGTTCTTCTAGGTTAAAAGTAAACTACTGTGTTTAGTATAACTTACACATCCAACTGTTTTGTTCCAGTTCATAATCCTTTCTTTGTCTTTAAGAAGAGTAAAATAGTAAGAGTAGATATTGTCTCTCTTGTCAATTAAAAGAAAATCTATTTGTCTTGCCCATTTTAAGGATTTAAGAATTTCCCCAACTATTGGCACAATCTAAGTAGTCTGTTCCTAAATCAGTATTAGAGTGTACCTATTTCGTTTGTTACTCATTACTTTTCTAGAACCTTGCAATATAAGACTAAAGGACAAATTTGCTACGACAACATGTATAATATAATGTTGTAAAGTATAGTACGGCTTTAGTATCAACAGGTACATTCTTTCAGTATGTCCATCATCTGTTTTTTTAAGGGGAAAATAAAAAATGTCTTTGGTGGAAATGTCAGAGAGTACTGGAAAAACTATTATATTTTCTGTATATGGGCAAAAGCCTTCAGGAAAAGGAACAATAAAATAAGACACTTGAGGTATCGTTCTCAAAGAACGTGAAAGAGAAGCACAAACAACTTCATAGCACTATAAATGTAAGTTCTAGTGGGGCTAAGAGATCAAAATTCCAGTTTTCACATTTCATAAGAGAAACTGATGATAAAAGAGATCCATTATCACAGAAATTATTAGTGGCAATCTCTTCAAACTAGTTTTATTATATAACAGGATTCTTTATGTTATTTTTGTGGGTAGTCAACTATATAAATGTGCAATAAGAGCGTGGTGAAAAGGATATAAACAAATAAGTACCAGTGCTTAACTAGTGATTGAGAAAACCCTATTGCCTCTGGGTTTATACATAGATGAATTTCCTTTTTTTGTAACTGTTAAGTGGGAACATTGCCTTGAAAAAGATTTATCCTAGGTCATCAGCAATAAAACAGGCTTGATAGAGCATAAGTAAACCTGGATAAATATTGTACATATTATTGTTAATACTGTTATGTTTCACAGTGTAAGCAAAAGCTTTCTTCTACATTTTAAGTGTCTATATTTAATCTCTTTATTATTTAATTTTACATTTATATTCTTTCAAACCCAATTTTATGCTTTAAAATGTTTTATAACTTTATATTCTACTTGTCATTATGAAGAACAGTAAAGAGCCAGTTGAATTAATGGTAAAAAAAAAAAAAAAAAAAAAAAAAAAAACTATTAAAAAGAATGCAAAAGTCCCACCTTCTAAAGAAAATTGTTATCTTTATGTGAGTTCAGATGTTTGGCAGGTTTACATATGTAAAGGAATTACATAGTATAGAAATTATGTGCCAAATTTTTATCCCATGGGATTTGCTTGCAACTGCATATGAGAAGAATCTAGTTTAGATAGAAAACATGTTATTTAAGAAATAAGAGAGGCAGACAGTTCATGAATTATTATTATACTTGTTCATTAGCAATTATAGATTCTGCATATTAGCTGCAGATAGCTAGAAAATGATGATTATAAACATTCTGAGAAAATCAAGGTGATGCATAAATGCTGAATAACAATGAGCACAAAGGTTATGATAATAACAAAATGATGGCTGGTGACTTCAGCATTTTTAGTTTGCTATTGTAATCTGTTTAAAAGCTTTTATTAGATAATTGATGTGCTTCTGAGATGAAAAATTAAGGTCTGTAGGCGACAGAGAAGCCATTAAGAGAAAATTCTCCAGAGAGGAAGGAACATTGACAACCTTTGAAGAACCAGAAAATACCATCTTAAAAAAATAGTTGATGACATTAGAATTACTTAGCCTTGAATGAAAACACTAAAGATGACAATAACTTTCTTTAGATATGGGAGAGGTTTCTATAAAGAGGACTTTTATAAGCACTTCAAATAAATCTAAATCTCTTGCTTGGATAAATTTTTGATGGTCAGAGATGTGATAAAATGACAGTAGCAAAGGCATTATCAAGAATATCACAGAATAATTGTAGAGATGGAGGAATATGGGGATCCCAATCTTGTCTTGTCCCTGAAACACAGATCAGCATCAAACCATTTTGAACACCTAGGATATTGATCTGAGGATTAACACCATACTCTGTGTAATTTGAACAAGAGAACTTGGCAAGTGCACAGTGTGGAGAGGTGAACTGGTGGAGAGAGAAGCTGTGGTGTCATGGAGGGGAGGGAGCGAGCCATTTTTGTGGAAAGAGGCCAGGAAGAGAGAGAGAAAGGGGGAGAGAGTGCAGAGCATATGGATCATGCAAGGAAAGCATTCCCCTTGAAAATAGCAGGAGAGAAATAGAGAAAGAGTGAAAACACTCACAAGGACCTGGCAAGAAATCTGTGCCCCCAAACCATTCCCCGGGGAAAAGGACAGGGTTTCAATACTGCCAGTTTTCTAGAAATAGCGTAACACAGAGTCTGAAATTTCAGCCATCAGTGTGCCTGGTGGGGCTTCGGCGAGGAAGCAGTGTGAATCCCCAGGAACAGGCAATGTGGTCTGAGGGGACTCTGTGCCCCTCAGGAGTTATCCTGATTGGAATGCATTTGGTAAAGGTGATACAGTCTCCTCATGGGCAAAAGTCCTGTTGTATACCAGAGACCTGCCACATTTATTGATAGTGCAGCAAAACCTGGTACCACTGTGTGTTGTGATTTCTGAACCTCTGCTGTTGCAGTCATGCAAACATTTTCTGGAACAAGTCAGTACTGGCTTGCTAGGCAAGACCCTTCCCCAGATAATCAGTCTGGGCCCAAGCCACAGGTGTCTCTGAAACACAGCCGCATCTAAGATAAAACTCTGGAGGGGGGTGCTGCCTGGCAGACAGACAGCTTGGACACAGACAGGGCGGAGATGAAGAACCGACAGAAGCCCGAGACAAAGAGGGGTAATTCATCACATGTCTGTAAGGGCATGGAATTCCTGCACTAGAGACTAAAGAGTGGGGTGAAGCCATTTTCATCTCCAGCACACCCACACTGATGGACCCCAGTGAGCAAAGTAGATCCACCAAGTGGAGAATGAAGTCCCACCTATCTGTGCTCTCCAGGTGCATCCTCTGGAAGACTAGCACAAATCCCTTCCACCCACTTAGTCTAAGGACCATAGTGTGCTGCAAAATTTCAGTTCTAGGGAAACTGGATATAGTTTCATTCAGGTTTCATTTTGTTTGCTGGTTCATGTGTTTGTTCATTTTCTTTGCTTCTGTTTGTGTTTATGTTGTTTTCTTTTTTCTTTCTTTTATTTTTCTTTCTTGGATACAGAAAGAACATTTTTTAAATTCTATTTTCTATTCTTTTTTATCTTATTATATTATTTTTAAATATTATATCAAGTTTAAAAAATTTTTTTCAAGTTTTATTCTTTTCTCTTTTTTTTCTTTTCTCTCAAGCTTCTCTCAATAAGCAGACCAAAATACATCTAGGATCTAGGTTCCTTTATTTGATTTTTTGTTTGATTTTGTTATTAATTTTTTAATTTTAACTTTTAATGTAATTTTATTAATTTTTTTCCTCAAAAATGGCAAGACAGAGGAATTCACACCCAAAAAGGAACAGAGAAAAATGACAGCCAGGGATTTAATCAGCACAGATATAAGTAAGATGTATGAACTAGAATTTAAAACCACAATTATAAGAATACTAGCTGAGGTTGAAAAAAGCATAGAAGACACCATAGAATAGCTTTATGCAGAGATAATAGCACTAAAATCTAGTCAGTCTGAAATTAAAAATACTATAACTGAGACCCAATCTCAAATGGAGGCCATGATGGCAAGGATGTACAAAGTAGAGCAGTGAATCAGTGATATAGAAGATAAAATTATGGAAAATAATGAAGCTGAATAAAAAAGGGAAGCAAAGGCGAAAGATTACAATACAATACTCTGAGAACTCAGCAATGTATTAAAGAGGAATAACATTCATATCATCAGTGTCCCAGAAGATGAAAAGAGAGAAAAAAGGGCAGGTTTATGTGAGCAAATTACAGCTGAAAACTTCCCTAATCTGGGGGAAGGACACAGACATCAAAATCCAAGAAGCAATGAGAATTCCCATAAGATTAAACAAGAAGCTACCATCATGAAGGCATATCATAGTCAAATTCACAAAATACATAGACAAGGAAAGAATCATTAAGGCAGAAAGGAAAAAAACAACAACAACAACAAAAAACTTAACCTACAAGGGAAGACAGACCAGGTTCACAGCAGATCTATCCACAGAAACTTGGCTGGCCGGAAAGGAGTGGCAGGATATATTCAACATGCTGAATTAGAAAAACGTGCAGCCAGGAGAGAAGGAAGATGGCGGCGTAGGAGGACGCTGGGCTCACCGCGCGTCCTGCTGATCACTTAGATTCCACCTACACCTGCCTAAATAACCCAGAAAACCGCCAGAGGATTAACAGAACGGAGTCGCCGGAGCCAAGAGCAGACGAGAGGCCCACGGAAGAGGGTAGGAAGGGCGGCGAGGCGGTGCGCGCTCCACGGACTGGCGGGAGGGAGCCGGGGCGGAGGGGCGGCTCGCCGGCCAAGCAGAGCCCCCGAGTCTGGCTTGCAAAAAGCGGAGGGGCCTGAGGGACTGTGTTCCTACAGCAAGCGCAACTTAGCGTCTGGGAGGTCATAAGTTAACAGCTCTGCTCAGAAAGCGGGAAGGCTGGAGGACAAAGGGAAGGAGAGCTGCTGAGCCCCCGGACGACAGAGCTCAGTTTGGTGGGGAACAAAGGCGCTCGCCAGCGCCATCTCCCCCGCCCATCCCCCAGCCAAAATCCCAAAGAGAACCAGTTCCTGCCAGGGAACTTGCTCGCTCAGCACAAACACCCAACTCTGCGCTTCTGCAGAGCCAAACCTCCGGCAGCGGATCTGACTCCCTCCTGCTGCCACAGGGCCCCTCCTGAAGTGGATCACCTAAGAAGCAAGCTAAGCCTGCCCCTCCTGCCCCCGTGCACCTTGCCTACCCACCCCAGCTAAGACACCAGATCCCCAGCATCACAAGCCTGGCAGTGTGAAAGTAGCCCAGACAGGCCACCCCACCCCACAGTGAATCCCGCCCCTAGGAGAGGGGAAGAGAAGGCACGCACCAGTCTGACTGTGGCCCCAGTGGTGGGCTGGGGGCAGACATCAGGTCTGACTGCGGCTCCACCCACCAATTCCAGTTATACACCACAGCACAGGGGAAGTGCCCTGCAGGTCCTCACCACGCCAGGGACTATCCAAAATGACCAAGCAGAAGAATTCCCCTCAGAAGAATCTCCAGGAAATAACAACAGCTAATGAGCTGATCAAAAAGGATTTAAATAATAAAACAGAAAGTGAATTTAGAATAATAGTCATAAAATTAATCGCTGGGCTTGAAAACAGTATAGCGGACAGCAGAGAATCTCTTGCTACAGAGATCAAGGGACTAAGGAACAGTCACGAGGAGCTGAAAAACGCTTCAAACGAAATGCATAACAAAATGGAAACCACCACGGCTCGGATTGAAGAGGCAGAGGAGAGAATAGGTGAACTAGAAGATAAAGTTATGGAAAAAGAGGAAGCTGAGAAAAAGAGAGATAAAAAAAATCCAGGAGTATGAGGGGAAAATTAGAGAACTAAGTGATACACTAAAAAGAAATAATCTACGCATAATTGGTATCCCAGAGGAGGAAGAGAGAGGGAAAGGTGCTGAAGGGGTACTTGAAGAAATAATAGCTGAGAACTTCCCTGAAGTGGGGAAGGAAAAAGGCATTGAAATCCAAGAGGCACAGAGAACTCCCTTCAGACGTAACTTGAATCGATCTTCTGCACGACATATCATAGTGAAACTGGCAAAATACAAGGATAAAGAGAAAATTCTGAAAGCAGCAAGGGGTAAACGTGCCCTCACATATAAAGGGAGACCTATAAGACTCGTGACTGATCTCTCTTTTGAAACTTGGCAGGCCAGAAAGAATTGGCACGAGATTTTCAGTGTGCTAGACAGAAAAAATATGCAGCCGAGAATCCTTTATCCAGCAAGTCTGTCATTTAGAATAGAAGGAGAGATAAAGGTCTTCCCAAACAAACAAAAGCTGAAGGAATTTGTCACCACTAAACCAGCCCTCCAAGAGATCCTAAGGGGGACCCTAGAGACAAAGTACCAGAGACATCACTACAAGCATAAAACATACAGACATCACAATGACTCTAAACCCATATCTTTCTATAATAACACTGAATGTAAATGGACTAAATGCACCAACCAAAAGACATAGGGTATCAGAATGGATAAAAAAACAAGACCCATCTATTTGCTGACTACAAGAGACTCATTTTAGATCTGAGGACACCTTTAGATTGAGAGTGAGGGGATGGAGAACTATTTATCATGCGACTGGAAGCCAAAAGAAAGCTGGAGTAGCCATACTTATATCAGACAAACTAGACTTTAAATTAAAGGCTGTAACAAGAGATGAAGAAGGACATTATATAATAGTGACAGGGTCTATCCATCAGGAAGAGCTAACAATTATAAATGTCTATGCGCCGAATACCGGAGAGCCCAAATATATAAAACAATTACTCATAAACATAAGCAACCTTATTGAGAAGAATGTGGTAATTGCAGGGGACTTTAACACCCCACTTACAGAAATGGATAGATCATCTAGACACACGGTCAATAAAGAAACAAGGGCCCTGAATGAGACATTGGGTCAGATGGACTTGACAGATATATTTAGAACTCTGCATCCCAAAGCAACAGAATAGACTTTCTTCTCGAGTGCACATGGAACATTCTCCAAGATAGATCATATACTGGGTCACAAAACAGCCCTTCATAAGTTTACAAGAATTGAAATCATACCATGCATACTTTCAGACCACAATGCTATGAAGCTTGAAATCAACCACAGAAAAACGTCTGGAAAACCTCCAAAAGCGTGGAGGTTAAAGAACACCCTACTAACGAATGAGTGGGTCAACCAGGCAATTAGAGAAGAAATTAAAAAATATATGGAAACAAACGAAAATGAAAATACAACAATCCAAACGCTTTGGGACGCAGCGAAGGCAGTCCTGAGAGGAAAATACATTGCAATCCAGGCCTATCTCAAGAAACAAGAAAAATCCCAAATACAAAATCTAACAGCACACCTAAAGGAACTAGAAGCAGAACAGCAAAGGCAGCCTAAACCCAGCAGAAGAAGAGAAATAATAAAGATCAGAGCAGAAATAAACAATATAGAATCTAAAAAAACTGTAGAGCAGATCAACGAAACCAAGAGTTGGTTTTTTGAAAAAATAAACAAAATTGACAAACCTCTAGCCAGGCTTCTCAAAAAGAAAAGGGAGATGACCCAAATAGATAAAATCAGGAATGAAAATGGAATGATTACAACCAATCCCTCAGAGATACAAACAATTATCAGGGAATACCATGAAAAATTATATGCCAACAAATTGGACAACCTGGAAGAAATGGACAAATTCCTGAACACCCACACTCTTCCAAAACTCAATCAGGAGGAAATAGAAAGCTTGAACAGACCCATCACCAGCGAATAAATTGAATCGGTTATCAAAAATCTCCCAACAAATAAGAGTCCAGGACCAGATGGCTTCCCAGGGGAGTTCTACCAGACGTTTAAAGCAGAGATAATACCTATCCTTCTCAAGCTATTCCAAGAAATAGAAAGGGAAGGAAAACTTCCAGACTCATTCTATGAAGCCAGTATTACTTTGATTCCTAAACCAGACAGAGACCCAGTAAAAAAAAGAGAACTACAGGCCAATATCCCTGATGAATATGGATGCAAAAATTCTCAATAAGATACTAGCAAATCGAATTCAACGGCATATAAAAGGAATTATTCACCATGATCAAGTGGGATTCATTCCTGGGATGCAGGGCTGGTTCAACATTCGCAAATCAATCAACGTGATACATCACATTAACAAAAAAAAAAAAGAGAAGAACCATATGATCCTGTCAATCGATGCAGAAAAGGCCTTTGACAAAATCCAGCACCCTTTCTTAATAAAAACCCTTGAGAAAGTCGGGATAGAAGGAACATACTTAAAGATCATAAAAGCCATTTATGAAAAGCCCACATCTAACATCATCCTCAACGGGGAAAAACTGAGAGCTTTTTCCCTGAGATCAGGAACACGACAGGGATGCCCACTCTCACCGCTGTTGTTTAACATAGTGCTGGAAGTTCTAGCATCAGCAATCAGACAACAAAAGGAAATCAAAGGCATCAAAATTGGCAAAGATGAAGTCAAGCTTTCGCTCTTTGCAGATGACATGATATTATACATGGAAAATCCGATAGACTCCACCAAAAGTCTACTAGAACTGATACATGAATTCAGCAAAGTTGCAGGATACAAAATCAATGTACAGAAATCAGTTGCATTCTTATACACTAACAATGAAGCAACAGAAAGACAAGTAAAGAAACTGATCCCATTCACAATTGCACCAAGAAGCATAAAATACCTAGGAATAAATCTAACCAAAGATGTAAAGGATCTGTATGCTGAAAAGTATAGAAAGCTTATGAAGATAATTGAAGAAGATTTAAAGAAATGGAAAGACATTCCCTGCTCATGGATTGGAAGAATAAATATTGTCAAAATGTCAATACTACCCAAAGCTATCTACACATTCAATGCAATCCCAATCAAAATTGCACCAGCATTCTTCTCGAAACTAGAACAAGCAATCCTAAAATTCATATGGAACCACAAAAGGTCCCGAATAGCCAAAGTCATTTTGAAGAAGAAGACCAAAGCAGGAGGCATCACAATCCCAGACTTTAGCCTCTACTACAAAGCTGTCATCATCAAGACAGCATGGTATTGGCACAAAAACAGACACATAGACCAATGGAATAGAATAGAAACCCCAGAACTAGACCCACAAACGTATGGCCAACTCATCTTTGACAAAGCAGGAAAGAACATCCAATGGAAAAAAGACAGTCTCTTTAACAAATGGTGCTGGGAGAACTGGACAGCAACATGCAGAAGGTTGAAACTAGACCACTTTGTCACACCATTCACAAAAATAAACTCAAAATGGATAAAGGACCTGAATGTGAGACAGGAAACCATCAAAACCTTAGAGGAGAAAGCAGGGAAAGACCTCTCTGACCTCAGCCGTAGCAATCTCATACTCAACACATCCCCAAAGGCAAGGGAATTTAAAGCAAAAGTGAATTCCTGGGACCTTATGAAGATAAAAAGCTTCTGCACAGCAAAGGAAACAACCAACAAAACTAAAAGGCAACCAACGGAATGGGAAAAGATATTTGCAAATGACATATCGGACAAAGGGCTAGTATCCAAAATCTATAAAGAGCTCACCAAACTCCACACCCGAAAAGCAAATAACCCAGTGAAGAAATGGGCAGAAAACATGAATAGACACTTCTCTAAAGAAGACATCCGGATGGCCAACAGGCACATGAAAAGATGTTCAACGTCGCTCCTTATCAGGGAAATACAAATCAAAACCACACTCAGGTATCACCTCACGCCAGTCAGAGTGGCCAAAATGAACACATCAGGAGACTATAGATGCTGGAGAGGATGTGGAGAAACGGGAACCCTCTTGCACTGTTGGTGGGAATGCAAATTGGTGCAGCCGTTCTGGAAAGCAGTGTGGAGGTTCCTCAGAAAATTAAAAATAGACCTACCCTATGACCCAGCAATAGCACTGCTAGGAATTTATCCAAGGGATACAGGAGTACTGATGCATAGGGGCACTTGTACCCCAATGTTCATAGCAGCACTCTCAACAATAGCCAAATTATGGAAAGAGCCTAAATGTCCATCAACTGATGAATGGATAAAGAAATTGTGGTTTATATACACTATGGAATACTACGTGGCAATGAGAAAAAATGAAATATGGCCTTTTGTAGCAACGTGGATGGAACTGGAGAGTGTGATGCTAAGTGAAATAAGCCATACAGAGAAAGACAGATACCATATGGTTTCACTCTTATGTGGATCCTGAGAAACTTAACAGGAACCCATGGGGGAGGGGAAGGAAAAAAAAAAAAAAAAAGAGGTTAGAGTGGGAGAGAGCCAAAGCATAAGAGACTGTTGAGAACTGAGAGCAAACTGAGGGTTGATGGGGGGTGGGAGGGAGGAGAGGGTGGGTGATGGGTATTGAGGAGGGCACCTTTTGGGATGAGCACTGGGTGTTGTATGGAAACCAATTTGACAATAAATTTCATATATAAATTAAAAAAAAAAAGAAAAAAAAGAAAAACGTGCAGCCAAGAATTCTTTATCCAACGAGACTGTTATTCTGAATAGAAGGAGAGATAAAGAGTTCCCCAGACAAATAAAAACTAAAGGAATTCATGACCACTAAACCAGCCCTGCAAGAGATTTTAAGGGGACCTTTTTCAGTGGAGAAAAAAACAAAACAAAACAAAATAAAACTAACAGCAACAAAGACTAGAAAGGACTAGAGAATGTCACCAGAAATATCAATTTTGCACGTGACACAATGGCACAAAATTCATATCTTTCAATAATTACTCTGAATGTAAATGAACTAAATGCTCCAATCAAAATACATAGGGTATCAGAATATATAAAAAAGATCCTTCTATATGCTGCCTACAAGAGACTTATTTTAGATGTAAAAACACTTGCAGATTGAAAGCGAGGGAATGGAGAACCAATGTGTCATGCTAATGGACAGCAGAGGAAAGCCAGACCAGCCATACTTATATCAGGTAAACTAGATTTTAAAACATAGACTGTAACAAGATATGAAACAGAGCATTATATCATAATTAAGCATTATATCCACCAAGAAGATCTAACAATTGTAAATATTTATGCCAACTTGGAATTCCCAAATATATAAATCAATTAATCACAAGCATAAAGAAACTCATTGATAATAATACAATTATAGTAGGGGATTTCAATTCTCCATTTACAACAATGGATAGATCACCTAAGCAGAAAATCAACAAAGAAACAATGACTTTAAATGACATGCTGGATTAGATGGACTTAACAGATATATATTCAGAACTTTTCATCCTAAAGTAGCAGAATACACATTTGTCTCTAGTGCACATGGAACATTCTCCAGAATAGATCACATACCGGGTCACGAATCAGCCCTCACCAAGTGCAAAAAGATCTAGATTATACCATGTGTATTTTTAGACCACAACACTATGAAACTTGAAATGAAACAAGAAAGAAATGTATAAAGATCACAAATACTTGGACATTAAAGAACATCTTACTAAAGAATGAATGGGTGGGGTGACTGGGTGGCTCAGTCGGTTGAGCATCCGACTTCAGCTCAGGTCATGATCTCGTTCGTGGGTCCGAGCCCTGTGTTCGGGCTCCGTGCTGACAGCTCAGAGCCAGGAGCCTGCTTCGGATTCTGTGTCTCCCTCTCTCTCTGCTCCTCCCCCATTCTCTCTATCTCTCTCTCTGTCTCAAAAATAAATAAAACATTAAAAAAAAAGAATGAATGGGTTAACCAAGAAATTAAAGAGGAAATAAAATTGTACATGGAAGTCAATGTAAATGAAAACACAGCAGTCCAAACCCTTAAGGAGGCAGCAAAGGTGATCATAAGAGGGGAGTATATAGCAATCAGGCCTTCCTAAAGAAGGAAGGAATGTCTCAAATACACACAACCTCACCTCACACCTAAAGGAGCTGGAAAAATAACAGCAAATAAAGCCAAAAGCCTATAGAAGAAGGGAAATAATAAAGATTGGAGCAGAAATCAATGATATTGAAATGAAAACAACGGAACAGATCAATAAAACTAGGAGCCAGTTCTTTGAAAGAATTAACAAAATTGATAAACCTCTAGGCAGACTTATCAAAAAGAAAAAGATCCAAATAAATGCAATCATGAATGAAAGAGGAGAGATCACAACCAACCCCACAGAAATACAAACAATAATAAGAGAATATTATGAGCAAGTATATGCCAACATATTGGGTAATCAGGAAGAAATGGATAAATTCCTAGAAATATATAAACTGCTAAAACTGAAAAAGGAAGAAATAGAAAATTTAAACAGACCCCTAACCAGTAAGGAAATTGAATTAGTAATCAAAAATATCCCAAAAAACAAGAGTCCAGATGAGAGTTGATTGGCTTCCTAGAGGAATTCTACCAAACATTTAAATAAGAGTTAATACCTATCCTTTTGAAGCTGTTCCAAAAAATAGAAAAGGAAGGAAAACTTCCAAACTCACTCTATGAGGCCAGGATTACCTTGACTCTAAAATCACATGAAGACCCCACTAAAAAGGAGAATAACAGACCAATATCCCTGATGAACATAGACACAAAGATTCTTAGCAAGATACTAGCAAATTGAATCCAACAATACATTAAAAGAATTATTCACCACGATCAAGTGGAATTTATTCCTGGGCTGCAGGGGTGATTTAATATCTGCAAATCAATCAACATGATATACCACATTAATAAAAGAAAAGGTAGGAACCACAGGATCTTCTCAATAAATGTAAGAAAACAAAACAAAACAAAACACCATTTGATTGGGTGCCTGGGTGGTTCAGTAGGTTAAGTGTCTGACTCTTGATTTCAGCTTAGGTCGTGATCTCAAAGTTCATGGGATTGAGCCCTGCATAGGGCTCTGTACTGACAGTACAGAGCCTGCTTGGGATTCTCTCTCTCCCCCTCTTTCTGCCCTCTCCTGTTTCTGCTCGCATGCACTCTCTCTCTCTGCCTCTCTCTTTCTACAGCATACTTTCTTGATAAAAACCCTCAAGAAAGTATGAATAGAAGGAATATACCTCAACAACACAAAGGCCACATAACGAAACACCCACAGCTAATATCATCCTCAATGGGGAAAAACTGAGAGATTTCCCCTAAGGTAAGGAACACGACAGGGATATCCACTCCCATCGCTGTTGTTCAATATAGTACTGGAAGTCCTAGCATCAGCAATCAGACACAAAAAGAAATAAAAGGTCTACAAATTGGCAAGGAAAAAGTCAAACTCTTCACAGAAAATGTGTTACTTTCTAAAAGGCTTTTACTTATCTGAAAACAGAACTTAGAAATCTTAGGGAGTTGAAATACTTAGCAAACGTACTAAAATATGCCAAATTATCAATATTTTAAACCTTTTATGTAAAATATTGAAAAATGTCAAAAATAAGTCTTTACTTTGGAAGTTTTCCATTACAGAGCTCTACTCACAATAGTATTTTAAAAAAAGAAAAGTCATCTAGTTGAATGAACTGCATTTCTTATCTAAATGACTTGTATAGCTAATATTACTATAACTAAACTTTCAGATTAATCAGCCTTATTCCATAGAAAATTGCATTATTTTAAAATTGGGATTTGGGTCCAATTTTGTCTTCTCTTGATCCACTGCCTCTTTATTTTGCCTTTTACTGTGTTTTATTTTAAGGTCCAGATTACATAATACAATATTGACATCATTGTTATTTCCCTAGAAAACACAGGAAGTGTTTTCTATCCTATTTTTTCTTAAATTTTTAATTACAGGTAACAACTTTATTGGATAAACTGCACTGAAGAATTGAGGTAGAAAGATTTTATTATTTCTTACTAATAGCCCATTAAATTTATTCTGTGGACTCAACTTTACCATGGTGGAATAAAATCTTAGACAAATTTCACAGCTGTTTTCATCACAGATAATAAAATCATTGTTTATATGTGGCACATGTAAAAATTTTAAGCTACTATACCAAAGTTCTAAAGTTTCACATAGTTTATTTTTGTCCTCCTTCAGATTAAGCTGAGAAACCCGCCCTGGGAAAGTAGCATATGTTTGATTTCTTCTCTAATTCTCACTCCATTACCTCCTTGATGCTGTTTTAAGCACCCACACATTTGAAACACGGGGAATCTGAAGAGGTAAATAAAAGGAAGAGTTTACCACATTAATATGGATTTAATCTGGCCATATTGCCCGTCGTGGGTAGATTCCTCCACATACTGATTCTTCTTCTCATGGGTGCTTCTCTATGTTCTTAGGAGATCCTAATTTCTTGAGATCTCTCAAGAATGTGAAAATTCTTGAGATTAAAGAATTCTTTCTCAGCCCTAGTTTCTGATATCTGAATCTTTGTCACAGAAAGCATCTCAGATATTGTTCCTTTCAAAGCATTTCTCTTCCATGAGATCCAAAACTGGTTTAGGTAACCTCACACATCGTTCGGCCATCAAATCCTGGGCTTACTGGCCATTCCAACAGCAGCCAGTTCCCATTGTGCCATCTGAACTGGCCAGTCATAACTTCAGAACTTCATAAACATTTAGCCTTTTCAGGAATTAATCAGGCCACTTCTGTGTGCCTCAAAAGTAGGAGCTTAGGGGTGCCTGGAAGGCTCAGTCTGTTGGGCATCCAACTTTGGCTCAGGTCATGATCACACAGTTCATGGATTTGAGCCCCACGTTAGGCTCTGTGCTGACAGCCCAGAGCCTGGAACCTGCTTCAGATTCTTGGTCTCCCCCTGTCTTTGCCCCCTGCTCACATTCTGTCTTCTCTCTCTCTCTTAAAAACAAATAAAACATTTAAAATAAATTTTTAAAAAGTGGGAGCTTAAAGCTAAGATCTTGTATATTTATTTCCAAGTCTTCCTCATGTGATTGAAGTTGAGCATCTTGTGGTAGGAGATACAGAATACACAGTACATTAAGCAACTCTCTTTTAAGGGAGAGGTAGGTGATGGGACAATACTGACAGAATTTGGTTAACTACTGTGCAAATTCCACAGAATTGGTCTGGCATCTTGCTTTGGGAAATGGATTACCTAACATTCAGTCAAATTAAGATCCTGTTCTTATACAAGTAACAAATTATGTATTTTTCTGTTTTATATATTTTCTATGTATTTACATACATAAAATTAGGCCACAAATAAAATCTCACTTGCCTACTCAGCTCAGTAACATCTACAAAGACTGGTGTCAATTACCAGTAGATATTCATCTTTCTAAATGATTCATTATATATTTATATGTATATGTGTGTTCTTCAAAGGCACATGTCTATACATATTGCTTAGAAAAGTTATTATATTATAAATTACCATATTAGAAAAAGTGCCATATATTATTATTGACATTCTACAAGGTTTGCACATGTATTTTATGTAATAGTAGTATACATATACAAGGGTAGTACTAAATTAGAAATTAGAAAATGTTTCAGCAGAAAATAATTTTATATATATTTTTAACCAAAACAACTTTATAAACTAATTAACTCTAGGGATCAAAGCAATAGACTTCCCTAAGGACAAGTTTATACTGTAGGTCAGTAACAGAGGGGTAGTGATGTTTTAGTTGGCCATCTTCAAGGTTTATGGGAATCACTACAACTTACTGATGACTTATCTTCTAATTGATGATATCTTAAGTACATGCACATATGTTTCTGTGTATGTGAGCTTGGATAGGAAAATATTAACAGGGGATTTTCACAAAATCTCTTCCTCTGCCTGTTAAAAGAAATCTGGGTTTTGATAATTAAATTCCTAGGTCTTTGTCATACATAATCAGGATAACTAAAATAAGTGTAAAGGTTGAGAAGCACAGACCACTTTGAACTTCAATGGCATAAAGAGCTATTGGCAAAAAAATAAATAAATAAATAAAATAAAGTTAGAGACAAAGAGGAAAAACAAAATGTCAGCACTGAGCACCAGAAGAGTGGAGAGTTTAGACTGACATTAAAAATCTTAGAGCATCTATTGTGGGAGTGAGATTTGCAAGAAAGAAACAAGAAATAAATGGGAGTTAACTTCTGTTTGTTTTGAGGAGGGAATCACACCATGCATTTTTATAAGTCTGAAATAAAGATTTACATTGATTTCACATTACATAAATATTTTTATGTTATTTTAGAGATGTCAGACTTTTTTAATGTCACATCTGCACCCAGACTAGCCACATAGAAACTAAATTTAATATGGGTTATACTTTATATATACCTCCTTCCTTCCTTTTTTTTGCATTTCTATAACTTTTCTATTTATGAAAAACATCAAATGCTTAGAACATCAAATGCATCAAATCCTTATAAAATAGACAGGCAGGTAGGTAGGTGGACATATAGAAACATAGAGTTTCTGTCTCTGTAAACATTTGGTATTTATTCTGTAAAATCTTATGTTTACCAGTATATTAGAAGTATTATAAACTTGAAGACTACTCTATCCAAAATATATAAAGAACTTATAAAATTCAACACCCCAAAAATGGATAATCCAATTTTAAAAAATGGGCAGAAGACATGAATAAACACTCTTCCAAAGAAGACCTCCACATGGCTAACCGACACATGAAAAGATGCTCAACTCACTCATCATCAAGGAAATGCACATCAAAACTACAATGAGATACCACCTCATACCTGTCAGAATGGCTACAATTAACAACTCAGGAAACAACAGGTGTTGGTGAGGATGTGGAGGAAGGGGAACCCGCTCACACTCTCAGTGAGATTGCAAACTGGTACAGTCACTGTGGAAAACAGTATGAAGATGACTCAAAAGGTTAAAAATAGAACTACCCTATTATCCATTGATTGCACTAGTAGGAATTTGCCCAAGGAATACAAAAATACTATTCCAAAGGGATATATGCACTCTGATGGGTAAAGCAGCATTATCTACAATAGCCAAATTATGGAAACAGCCCTGGTGCCCATTGACTGATAAATACATAAGGAAGATGTGAAGATGTGCTATATATACACAATGGAATATTACTCAGCCATCAAAAAGGATGAAATCTTGCCATGTGCAACAATACGGATGGAGCTGGAGTGTGTTATGTTAAACAAAATAAGTCAGTCAGAGAAAGACAAATAATATATGACTTCACTCACATGTGGAATTTGAGAAACCAAACAAACAAAGGGAAAAAAAGAGAGAAGAAAGTCTTTTTTTTTTTTTTTTTTTTCACTTAAATTCCAGTTGGTTAACATACAGTGTAGTATCAGGTTCAGGTATACGATATAGAGACTCAACACTTTCATACAACACCGAGTGCTCATCACAGCATCCTCCTACCCACCCCCCCTGTGGTAACCATCAGTTTGTCCTCTAAGTACACAGTCTATTTCTTGGTTGGCCTCTCTCTTTTTTCCCCCTTTTGTCATTTGTTTGGTTTCTCAGATTCCACACATGAGTGAAATTGTATGGTATTTGTCCTTTTCTGACTGACATTATTTCGCTTGGCCTAATACTCTAGCTCCATCTCTGCCATTGCAAATGGCAAGATTTCATTCTTTTTGATGGTTGAGTAACATTCCATTGTGTATTAGAGAGAGAGAGACTCTTAACTATAGAGCACAAACTGATGGTTACCAGAACTGAGGCAGGTGGGAGGATGGGTTAAACAGGTGATGGGGATTAAGGAATGCACTTGCTATCACGAGCACTGAGTGTTGTAAAGAAATGTTGAATCTCTATATTGTATACCTGAAACTAATATTACATTATATGTTAAATAACTGGAATTAAAAAAAAAATTTAAAACAAAGAAAATAAAATTAAAGACTAATTTTTTTTTTTCCTTTTCCCTTGTCAGTGGGTGGCAATTTTATTTTATTTTTTTTTAATTTTTTTTTCAACGTTTATTTATTTTTGGGACAGAGAGAGACAGAGCATGAATGGGGGAGGGGCAGAGAGAGAGGGAGACACAGAATCGGAAACAGGCTCCAGGCTCCGAGCCATCAGCCCAGAGCCTGACGCGGGGCTCGAACTCACGGACCGCGAGATCGTGACCTGGCTGAAGTCGGACGCTTAACCGACTGCGCCACCCAGGCGCCCCATTGGGTGGCAATTTTAAAAGAAAACCTTGTGAAATCAACTGTCACTTAATGGTAGTTTTCTGAGCCCATGACAAGCTTCTACAAATCAGATTTTGGATTGCTTTAGCTATTTCCCAATGTAATCAATTGAAGAGGACTGATTCAACCTGCTTTTTGAAGAGAGGGTAAAAAAATAGCTAAGGCTCTCACTCTCTGGATTTTGAAAGGTAAATGGTGAGAGCTATAAAAGTTTCCTTTTTTTTTTTTTTTTTTTTTTTTGCCTAAATGTGCAGTTTCAGACCCCTCTTAAATTGATTACACAGCAGAGCTCTGGAAAAGGTGTACCAATTGTAAAGGCATTTTTTGCCCCTTAAAAGATGTTCTTTAAGCCAGTCTGCTCCTTATCTTCAAACCACAATCAACAGTTAAGTAAGCTATTATCTCAACCTGATTCTTGTTACATTATTTCTTCACTCCTCACACTTAATTGCACCTTTTTGGCTTAGTGTTTATCCAGAACACCAAGATGATCACACTGTTTACAATATATAATATACATAATAAATATGTTACAATAAATAGGGTAATTCCTTATGTGTATCTAAATATAAATAAATGCATTTGCAGAATATCATCCCAGGTAATTAAGTGTTATATTTAAATTCATATATCATATTTAAATTACATGACATTATTAGGTTGCATATATCAGTAACAATTTTTCCATGTTTCTGAATGCACACTGGTGTTAATCATTTGCATTTCTATGATAAGATCTATGCTTTATTATAAGGGACTAAAGATATTTTATTTGTTAGCCTTGAAAAATATAGAGAGAAACTCCATATTTGTATGTGTATTATATTTGTATACTATTTGTACAATAGTATGATACAAATCTAACTAGACATATCTTAAAATGTAGGTGTCTTCCTTGGATTCCTAAATTTAGTTAGTGTAAGATGATGCAAATACTTTGGCTAGAAGGATTCATTAGCTAAGTCAAGCTTTACAAAAGCAATTTTAATGTAAAAATTTTTTAAAAATGCTCTAAGATCATCCACGGAAGGTCTTATGGAAGAAGGCAAAACAAACAATATACATAATTTGGGTTTTCCAGTGATATATCACAACAGATGATTCAATTGCAAAGATTGGATTCCATAGAAAGTTGCTTGTCAGACTTGTGACCCACTGAAAGATTAATTCAGTAACTAGTAGTTGATTTGATTTGGTTAGTGGCAATCTATGCGGCAATAATGTTTTGAATGTTGGTGCCTTGTGGCTTTCTACTAGCTAAGAATAAATTAGAGTGAATAAATTTTCATTATATATATTTAAGCTCCACTTGCAAGGTAGAATGTTGTATTTTGCATTCGGCAATAATTCCTGGTGTTGACAATGTTTCACTGGTGTCATCTTTATGCTCTTCTGACTTTAATTTAATTTTATACTCTGAGAGTCATTATAAATTAAATCAAACTCTCACCTCATTGAAATATGGCATACTAGAATGAACTTTTAGTAGTCCAATTTGTATATGGAGAAATGATTATGGTTTCCATAGGTGGATGTTGAGATGCCAGACTTAAGAATCCACAACGTTATCATGAGTTAAAAAGTACCCTCTCATCCATGGATGGGCTATTTCACATAAGTATGAGGTCAATTTAATAAACTGTTGGAGAAAGTTGTGTTGTCTGGAAAACATTCAGAATTGGTGTTGGGGAAAGAAAGGAAAAGGTGTTCTAATATCATAATTGGAAGCAATACTCATATTCCTGTCTTGTTTTGGGGAGAACTTGGATCAATTCCCTCCAAGAAAAATCCTTAATAAAACCAAATTAGTAAAGACCTTTCCTTGGACTCACAGTAGACATTTCAAAGTTGGTAGAGGGACCAGCCATTTCTTCACCTTAGTTGCTACAAAAATGTGAGGTGGACGCT
This sequence comes from Puma concolor, assembly GCF_028749965.1. NCBI lineage: Eukaryota > Metazoa > Chordata > Mammalia > Carnivora > Felidae > Puma > Puma concolor. Next base: position 207,760,721 of record NC_141667.1, on the reverse strand, counting down.
GGTGACAGATGCTGTTGACTAAAGCTAAGTTTAGAATTCAGAAAGCTTGGACTGGCCTGAATAGCAATTATAGTATTAAATAAGAAGGGGAAAATATGATAAAAAGGATTCCATTTTTCAAGGGAGGAAAAATATGATTTTAGATATGATGAGGCATCAGCACCATGAGACTGCCATGTGAAAATTCGAAGCATGGTTAGCATTGGCGATGATGGTTTCAGAAGACAAGTGCAAGTAGAACACAGTTGAAGACACTGGAGTAAATGAAAGTGAAAAAGCGATGACAGAAACAAGAAGCCATAAATGCTCACCAGCACTTGCCAACAACATACGGTCCTTTCTGATAAAGGAGGGACAGAGAGGCATTAGGAGTGAACTGACTCCTCAGGATAGAGACTCAATAAAAAACTATGTTTCTTAGTGAACTGTTTTTTTTCCTTCATTTCCCTTCCTTTAACTTGAAATTCGAGGTTATCAAGGGTTGTATATAAAGACATTTATTTGGCACTAAGTGACACAGAAGAGTAAGGATAAATATATAAAATAAATGTATTTTAAAAATAAAATGAAGTAGAATTCCCAGGTTTGGGGAAACTCCGAAATACACACAACAAATGAAATGTGTATGCACAACATGCTTGGATAAGCACAACATTAGAGTTTAAATATTAGAGGACTACAGAAAAAAATATTCTAAGGGAAATGACCATAACAGATGATACAGGAGGTGAAATTTGAATGAGGCTATGGTGTATAGTAGTGTGTAATAAAAATTACAAATATCTATCAGTGCTTTCTCTGTGCCAGGTATTCTTCTAAAAGCTTCGCATATATTAACTTATGAAACCTTCATAACTATCCCACAAAAATGTGCAAATGAAAACCATACAAGGTTTTAAAAAATTCAGAAACATTTGGAGAAAGAGCTCTGGATCTGAAGTAAAATTCTCTACCAGCATAACTTACCTAATATGGTTGCTGTAAATATTAAAGGACATTTTATATGGAGGAATTGACAAGGAGTCCTGGTCTGGGGTAAAAAATTCATAAATATTAGGTATTTTATAATGATTACAATTATTTTTATGTTCTTGATTCTTCGTTTTGTTTGGCCTTGAATAGGGATAGTTCTCAGTCAGGAAGAACAGTAAGGAGTGCATGAAAAGGCATGGAATGAGGAAAGAGAAAGTATGAGGGAGGATAGAAAGAATGGTAGAAATGAACATTGGTGAAAATGTGTGAAGTGTCTGAAAAGCTGTGCAAACATTTGTACGTATTTCAGTAGGATATAGGGAGCCAGTCAAAAGATTTAAATAAAAATCTCATGATTATATCTCTGTTTTATTTTTTTTTTTAATTTTTTTTTCCAACGTTTTTTATTTATTTTTGGGACAGAGAGAGACAGAGCATGAACGGGGGAGGGGCAGAGAGAGAGGGAGACACAGAATCTGAAACAGGCTCCAGGCTCCCAGCCATCAGCCCAGAGCCCGACGCGGGGCTCGAACTCACGGACCGTGAGATCGTGACCTGGCTGAAATCGGACGCTTAACCGACTGCGCCACCCAGGCGCCCCTATATCTCTGTTTTAAAATATAACTCCAATGCCATGGTGAAGAGTGAATGTAAGGGAGATAGAAATTACAGAAAGATAAATTATTTAAGGAATTATTGAAATATTTCATATGAAAATAGAGTGCCTGAACTAGAATAAGCTCATGAATGTACAACAGTAACAGCAAATATTTCAAAGATAACTTCCAAGTTTCTAGCTTGAATAATTGGCTTGACGGTAATGTCACTATTGAATGAGAGAAGAAACAAAATAATGGAAACCATTTTTCAAGGGAGGACAAGTTTGTTGTTATGTTGACGCATCATCACCATGAAATCACCATGTGAAAATTCTAAGCAAGGTTAGCATTGGTGATAATAGTTTTGGAAAATATGCACAAATGGGACGTTGTTGAAGACTGTATAGTAAATGAAAGTGAAAAAAAAAAGAAGCAAAAAAATAGCACGAATCAAGAAGCTTAAGAATAGGGGAAGTAGAAAAATACAAACCATTTAAGATTACAGTAAAGGCATTTACATACGCATAAGACATTTGAGTAAAACAGACAGCTCCTAATGAGCTGGAAAATGTTTTCCAAACATAAGATTCGGTTATTGTAAATGGCCATTAAATTTTCTCTGAGTTTCTTGACAGCTAAAAGAAAAAGGGTCAGGTGATGAGGCAGTATTGATTTCATGATCTGATAAAAAGAAATCTTTCTTGGGGCGCCTGGGTGGCGCAGTCGGTTAAGCGTCCGGCTTCAGCCAGGTCACGATCTCGCGGTCCGCGAGTTCGAGCCCCGCGTCGGGTTCTGGGCTGATGGCTCAGAGCCTGGAGCCTGTTTCCAGTTCTGTGTCTCCCTCTCTCTCTGCCCCTCCCCCGTTCATGCTCTATCTCTCTCTGTCCCAAAAGTGGATAAACGTTGAAAAAAAAAAAAAAAAAAATTTAAAAAAAAAAAAAAAAAAAAAAAAAAAAAAGAAATCTTTCTTCTGAAAAGATAAATGACTTCCTGGCAGTTAATTCGAGGAGCAACACTATCACGTGAGTGCTTATGCAAACATAATTTAATATTATACTAGACAATGCATTCAATGGAATTGTTTTAGAAGAACAAGGGGTGACCATATCTTATAAAGACACTTGATAAAAGCAAAACTGATATGTTTACAACAACAATGGACATGTTCCAGGTCCAATATTATGCTTAAATAGAGACAATTTGGAAAAAGAAAAGAGCAAAAAAGAGCAAGAAAAGCAAAATACTCAAGGGAAATGAGAAATTAGTAAATATGCAAACAGTTGTAAGGCATTGACATTTTTGATAGGATTAAATCTCAGAAAAATAATATTTTGATATAAATGTTCTTTATAAATAAAATACCATAACTTGCATAAATTTTAGGCACATGCTCTTTTTAATATCGATTGCTCTTTCTGAAGCAACATATTTGTGCTTTGCCCAAAGCATCATTCCTTCTATAATTTGGATTATTGAGATTTTTGAATGATTATTAGTTTCACGTATCCTATAAAACAAAACAGTATTTATATTCCTAAAGAAAATTTAATGCTAATAATTTTAAACAAACCAGTTAACAAACAGTACCACACATAATCATTAAACTGTATGATTTTTTAATATTCCTTTTCAAATTGTTTATTTTATTAAAAATAAAAGTTGAACTCTTAAATATATTACTAAGCATTTTTTTTACTTCCTCAAAAACCATAAAAGATTTGTCAGTAAATCGTTTTGACTCTCAAAATTAAAGTTTTCTGCAGTTAGAAGGCTTTTCTAGGGGCACCTGGGTGGCTCAGTCGGTTGAGCCTCTGACTTCAGTTCAGGTCATGAACTCACTTGGTGAGTTCAAGCCCCACGTGGGGCTCTGTGCTGACAGCTCAGAGCCTGAAGCCTACTTCTGATTCTGTGTCTCCCTCTCTCTGTTACCCCCCTGATCCCACTCTGTCTTTCTATGTCAAAAATAAATGAAGATTTAAAAAAAAAATTAAAAAGAAAAGAAGGTTTTTTGGCTACATAGTATAAAGAGGTAAAATTATGACTATTTGAGGAGTTTTAAATAGCACATTGATCAAAGGATGAATTTTCACTTGTCAGAGTGTTTTTACATTAATAATGCTTTGTCTCAAACATTATCTAAACATGTGAAGCAAGATGGTCATAGAGAGGTAGTTTGAAGTGGTATCTTCAGAAATTGGTATACATACATACCATAAAGCTTCTCTGTTTTGAATTTGGTTTATTCAAACCATGCATAATCCTTTAAAAGTTTCATTTTCTCTAGGCATTTCATTTTTTATTTACCATCTATAAAATAATATGTGATCATTTTAGCTAATGAGAACGCAAATATGTTATTATGATAATCTCTATTATATCTTCAAATAGAGACTAAAAGTTCTGACATATCACCATGTAGAAATGTTTTATTTTCATGTGTAACTAATAGATAATGCCATTTTATCAAAAAATGGAGCGCCAGGATCCCTTCAACATTTTGTAAAAGATGGGCTCTAAGTACTGTTGGAAATAAAAAAAATATATAACCAATCACTTAGCAAAAACTCTTTTAGGTATAGATATCATTTTGGTTAGTACTGCTGACTTTTAAGTTTTTGTATATAGATTATGGAGAAGTTTATTATTTTTTTTAATCTCAACTAAAGCCAAAAGTAATTATAAATTTTCAAAGCCTGTTATTTTTATGCAATAAATACCTTTCTTTCTTTCTTTCTTTCCCTTTTTCTTCCTTCTTTCCTTCCTTCCTTCCTTCCTTGTTGATTTTCTTCTCTCCTCTCCTTTCCTCCCCCCTCCCCTCCCTCTTCTGTCTCTCACTCTTTCTTTTCTTTCTTTCTTTTCTTTCTTTCTCTCTTTCTTTCTTTCTTTCTTTCTTTCTTTCTTTCTTTCTTTCTTTCTTTCTTTCTTTCTTTCTTTCTTTCTTTCTTTCTTTCTTTCTTTCTTTCTTTCTTTCTTTCTTCTTCTTCTGTCTTCTCCTCTCTCTCTCTCTCTCTCTTTCTCTCCCATTCTCTCTTCCCTTCTTTTCCTGAAATGCAAAGCTGGTAGAGCTTGTAAGAATCTCAGCCCTACGTCCCAATCACTGATAGAATATATCAAGTCTGTTGTCTAACACAACTGGGATGACTGAAACACCTACTTTGAGGGAAAAGTTGAATATTGTCTGGCAGTTGCACTTGACAGGAAGTGAACAGCATATTAATCTCTATGTCTAGTGTTCAAAGAATGAAAGAAAAGTCTGACTCAGAGAGGAAATATATCTAACGGTCTCTGTAAACCCCTGATCACACATGTAAAAGAAAAATGATCAATTTCCTTTTAGCATCTTTCCTTCCATTCCCTGTGGTAGTTAATAGTATGGTCAACAGTAATAGCTAGGTCTATATATTTTTCCAACATAATAAAATGTGCGCATGTATGTATATAATAAATATCATACATTCACAATACTCTGGTTCACTTTAGCAAAAAGGATGGCACTATAAAGATTATGCTGCAACTTGCATTTTTAAAAATAACCTTATTCTGGTACATTTTTAGATTCATAGCATTATTGTGAAGAAAGTGCACAGAGTTCCCAAATATTTCACGCCCAGTTTCCTCTATTATTAACAATTTACATCAGTATGTTACATTTGTCAAACTGATGAACCATGATTGACACATTATTATTAACTAAAGTCCACAGTTCATTCAGATTTTTGGGGGTGCTTCCCCTAATGCTTTTTGTCTGTTCCACGATCCCATGTAGCATACTTCATTACATTTAGTTCTCACGCCTCCTTAACTTTCTCTAGGCTGTGTAAGTTTCTCAGATGCTTCTTGTTTTCAATGGTTTGAGAAGTTTTGAGAACTACTGGTGAGGCATTTTATAGAATGCCCCTCAATTAGAATTTTATGATTTTTTTTCTCATGATTAGACATCCGTGCTATGTTATGATCAGTGTTATAGAGCAGAGTGTCTAAGATAAGGCAATCTGAGTTGGTAGTCCTGGGTCTGCCACTAAATAATTATTCAATCATTAGGAAGTTTCTATTTTTCACTGTTAACATATAAGTATTTTATAACCTGAAAAATATAGGCATATTTGCATATGTGCATATATGTCCATATGTGTGCACATTTGTGTATATGTGTATGTACATATATAGACACACATATAAAATGAAAATACAACATTATCATTTTATTTGCTGTGAACTCTTCAGACTTGAGATAACTCTTTGTTCTTTCTTGAAATCCTGATCATTTACTAACTTGGTTCCTGACCCATGGGATTTTGAAAATTCTTTTTTGTTTTAAAGATTTTATTTTTCGGTAATCTCTGGACCCAATGTGGGGGTTGAATTTATAACCCCAACAGTCACATGTTTCACATGTTCTATCTAGCCATGCACCCCAGGAATATTCTAAATTCTTACTAAAGAAATAAATTTTGAACAAAACAATAAAACTTCTGGCAAACAGATAAATATTATGAAGAATTTCTAACAACATTACCTTTATCCATTGCAGAAAAGATAGCCTAAAACTTTGTGTAAAGTCATGAATGCAGGTGTCCAAATATAATCGGCATCAACGATTTGGTGAGGACTTTATGGTGGGCCAACGAAATGGGACTATACTCAGTGAACTAAGATGTTTTCCAGCAGCGTGCTTCTGATGAAATAGAGGGCTCGAACTAAGACTAAAGAAATTATTTTCAAAGCTGTATTCCCTATAAATTATAAACTAGTAGGAAATATTACAATTAATTTCAATTGAATTTAGCTAATATATGTTCTCTATGATGTGCTCAGAAATGCCCTAAGTGCCATGGAGGGATAAAATGAACAAAGATAAAAGATATTTCCTCAAGTTTATTGAAAAAATGGAGACATATTAGAGAGATAACAACCTAAAATAGTGTAAGATTTGAGCTCTAATGAGTAGCACAGAAATAAAGCTACCTGGAGGGTGGGACCCTCAGAGCCAGGATTCTTCCTTAGCTGAGTCATCTGAGGATCCGAGGTTCCAATTACTCATCTAATGAGTACCCACTCACAGGCAATCTTAAGATGTTCAGATGCTGACAACTGAAAATTTATAGATAATTCAATAAATTATAGTAGTTACATATTTGATATTCTACTTAAAAATTCCTTTTGTGTATGTAATCGAAAACTAAAATGAGATAGATGTATTTTATCGTTGCAATATATTTTTTTCAAATTGTTGTTAAGCTCTCACTTATTTTCTCATAAAAACTGTAGTGTAATTAATAAGTAAATATGATTAAAAAATGAATTTAAGTAATCGCAAGAAACTTTAATTTTTAATTATGAAATGACAAAGTCGTGATGGTTAGGCAGTATTTCTGATTTCTCATCCTGTGAAACTGCCATTTGTTAACAAGTTGCTCAAAGTATGTTGTTTACATTGAGATGATTCTGTGTTTTATATTTTTTTATGAATTCTGCTTAAAAATTAGTACTGATGCAGCATCAATTTAAGGAAGTTACTTAAAAAAATGGAAAATTCATATGCGTACCTTTAAGCATCTCTTTCAACCACTTAATGAAATAAAGTTTGACTATGCAAAAGTTTGGAATGCATTTTCACACAAATAAATTGACATACTTCAACTGCATTTCCAAAGTGTGATTCATTAAGTTCCTTTGTTCAGAATCTACACTAATCCCTCAAGGACAATATTTAGAAGCAGTGTGTTATTCTCTCACCAGCAGTGAGTGTCGCTAAGGCAGCGCTTTTGTTGTCATGGCAGTGATGGATCATCAATGTTCAGTGGAAGACCTGTAATTTGCGAAGTGAATGACAGCAGCATCGAAAATGCACTGCAGTGGCCTTTTCTAGGTGAGTTGGAAGCTTGCGGTAGGAGAGTTTTCTCTCTTTAAGTCATGTTTTATTTTAGGCTTCACACCAGGTTTGACATTTAGATTCAGAGGGTATAAATGAGATCTTCAGGTTTTGAACTTAAAATAAATCCTCATGTAATAGAGCAGTAAATGTTTTACTTTTTCAAAGGATGCTAAGATTCATTTAATCAGGATACAAGTGCTGAGCAAGCCTTGGTATCTCCCAATTGAAATCTAGATCATTATCTTTTTCTGTTTGATGTATCTGGAGGGTTGAACAAAAGAAGAAGATGAAGAAGAGGGAAAAAGTACCCAGAATTTCTTAAGAAGCAGAATTTATTTTTGTCATTATTTTTCTTCCATAGACAAAGTCAATTATTCTTTAGCCTAGAGTTGAGCTTCCCTCTATTCCATGACTGTTCAATTTTCAAGATGCAGCACAGGTTCAAAGTCCTTATGAACCTTCCACTGACCAAAGAACTTAACCAAATTTCTCCTCTTTGAACTTCTACAATGTATCCGCTATTGAGTTGTAAATTGGTAGAGTGAAGAATCCATAACCGTTTTCCTTACTGGGGTAATTTCTTAAGTAGTACATAGTAGCTATTTAATAAGTATGTGTCGCATCATTAATTGCTTAAAAATCAAAATACCATTATTATTACATTACAAAACTACTGGTTAAACTTAATCATGTCCCTATTTGGCTATTAATTTTCTCACGCTTATGTCTTCACCAAATAGATGGTGAGCTCCCAAGAGAGAAGAGATATGTTCAATACATCTATGAGTTTTTAGATATTAATATATATTTAGATATTAATATATATTTAGATATTAATATATATATAATTAAATATATTATATTTAATGCCTCTTATAGAGTGTGCACAATGCTCTGCATACATAGACTATCTACTGCATAGCTGATATACAATAAATATTTAATGATAAAAATAGTTGCATACACTATTATTAAATATTTGCAAACAAAAGAAAGCATGTAACACAAAACATTAATTCCAAACTGCTACGTTAATGCAAAACATGATATACCCCCAAGCAGCAACTGTGATTTGACAGATGTGTCCCTGATTTGAGTGGAACATTTCTATAAAGTAGGACGTGTGAGTACTATTTTAAATTGCTTTGTCATAGACCCTGGAGCAGTCATAATTTTTAGTTACTCTGGTTTCTCTACACTAAATGCAAGTAGCAATTCCTGTCATCTGTACAACTTACAGTCATGCTATGATCTTAATATACTGAATCCTATTAGCTAAGACCTTAAGTGTTGCCAAAAGTCATTCACTATGTACAGGACAATAATCCTGTGTCATTTTCTGTTCGGATCCTTGACTAAGAAGTTAACACAAACTTACCTGCCACTCATTTACTCACTCGACTAATAAATATTGAGCACCCCTGAATGACCTGCTGTGCAAACAAATGATTTTACTATAATTCGAGCAGGTATTATATCGTAGGTACATAAAAAGTGCAATAAGTTCACAGAGAAAGGAGCTACACAATTCTTCTGGGGGAAATTAGCGGGCATACTTTAACTATTGTGTACTCCAGTTTCAGAAAAGCATTGTAAACACATTCATGACTGCTTGATTGTAAACTTGTGGAATATAAATTGGGTGATAGCAGAGAAAGGGAAATTCACACCTGGCTTAACATCCTCATGCAAACAATTAGGCAATGGCTGTCTCCAGCAGGGTGCCACAGGGATCAATGCTTGTCTCAGGTTTATCATTTTTAGTTTTGAATTAATCGGCAAGAAACAGAGTCTGATTATTAAATTTGGAGGTGCCACAAAACTGGGCAATATTACAAATACTGTTGGCACAGAATTAACAGTAAATGGTAAATCTTGAAAGACTAACACAATATGCTGAAATCAACAAGATGAAATATAACAGGGTAAATATGCTGCAAAGGATATAAAGTTGAGTGCTAAAACTCTCAACTCGAGTAAAGAAATAAAGGATTGAAAATATCTGAGTCTGCAACATTTTTTTAAGCTAACCCACTGTGGGTGAATGAGATCAAAAAAATCTTCACAGGCCCTAATCACTGATGTATTGTCTCTGAAAAAAAACTCTGAGCACAATTTTTGGCTGTACAGATGGACTGTTCTGGACAAAGGATAGGACATGTATTCTCTATTCTACATGTGCGTATTGTATATATATCAAATTTACTTTTGGTAAGCTACATTTTAAAAACATCTCTAACAAATTATAGGAAGGCACTAAAGGAGGATGTAAAGAACGATGAGGAAGTAATCTAGAAATCATGGTACCTCTTGAAGTCGATGGTTGCTGATGGGTTTCAAAACAATGTCAAACAAAATACAATTAAAGGACTTGGGTATTTCTTACAGGAAGAAAACAGTAAAGGGAAACATGACAGTTGCTTTCAAATATTTGAAAGCTATTATGTTGCAGAGGTGATTTGTTAAGTATGGCTGCAACAGGCAGAGTGGACAGATGATACAGAGAATTAGTTAAGATGTCGACTGAATATCTGAAACGTGTGAGAAGGGAGATTTTTATGCATTTTTATTCATTGCTCTACCCCAGCTTTTACAAATAAGTCTAGTTCGTGGAAGGGACCCAACAAATATTTTTGAATATATTAATGAATGAATAGGTAATAAAGTATAAAAGCCTGATCTGCTGAAAAAGAGAATGAGGGTTCTCAGTGGGTAGCAGATGAGATTCCTGCTATCTAAGTAGAACTAGTGTCAGAAAAAGGCAACTGAAATGATTCCACTCTAAACATGGAAATAAAATTTCATAGTGAAGACTGAAAAAATACCATATTGGGATTTTTTTTAAAAACTAAAATTGCCAAAGTTTTATCTGATAGCCAACAAATTTTAAGTTGTAGAAATGACAAGTTAAATTAGACTGAATCAGTTAACTTAGACTGGTATATTTTGGGTGTGTATGTAATTTTGTAATGCAATTTTATAATGTATTTTTCAATTCATGTTAGACTTTGGCAATATAAAGAGGATCATTCTTGAGACTATCTAGTTCACTCCATGAATTACTCCAGTCTCCTTTCTTAATTCTTTGGTATTCAAGTTGCCCTCTTTGGGAATGTTCAGAATGTTATAAATTTTTTCAATGTCACTGCTTCAAAAATTGATTAAACTTTCTGATCCTCATTTGTAAAGGCTTTGCATGCAATCCAAAGCATTCCAAAGCATTCTCATTCATCCTTATCATCTTTTTTTTGGTATGAACTCCTACAACTTTTGAAATATTTACACTTAATTTTATCATTAATTTTTAATATATTTCAATATGGAATCAATTTGTACAATATTTGACTGTCAGCAAGAATCTTCATAGTTACTGTTATGCTGGAAATGGTTGCGGACAATTTTGTAAGTGATGCTACAAATGATTACTCACTTATAAGTGATGAGTGCATTTTGTGTTGCTATACTATGATCAATTTTACTTCCCTAAACAACTTTAGATTGAAGTAATTTAATAATATTTGTAGAGGAAGGATCCTCTACTAAAATAAGAGCTAGTTAATCATTAATCAGGAGAAAACATCTATATTAAGTGGGAGATTTAACTTAATGATATGTAATATTCTATTAAGATTTAAGTTTGACTTTGCAACAGACACACATGTACCATGTTGAGTCAATTTTATCACTTAGCACCAGTACAGCTTAGTTTATGTCACTACATGTCTTAATTTAGAGTTACCCAATTATTTCTATTATGTTAGATTGAATCTATTGTGCTTGGCTATTTATTTTTCACTCCGATTCTGACCTAGAATTTGTTAGTTAGAACTTTCAAATTTATATCATGCAAAAATTTGAGCAAGTAAGACTGAAGACATAAACTAAGTAGCTCTCCTTATAATTTCCCCAGTAACTTGTACATTTCAAACCATCTAGTTGTACACTCAGCACTTGGACCCATCTCTCCATCCTCCTCATTTATTTTTTTTTTATGAAGAGGTATAAACACTCCCAAAGTGTTTGTTTGCTTCCTATTTGCATGGCTTTCTGATTGTTCTTTTACCTCAGCTTTTATATTGAAGGAATGATTCCATTCCCCCCGAGAATGAGTATCTGAAAACCAGAAGAGAGAAGATGGCCCTGGTCTTTTCAACTTGGAGGGGATTTCCAGTGGGGTCCTATACTCTCTGATCCTTTTCCATGGACCATACTTCAGAATACTTACATCTTTTGCTATTATTCGTGCTGATACTTTCCATATGGCAATAATATTAATAGAAGTACCTATTACTTACAAAATGCCAATGTTTCAGACATTGTGACTATCTCCAAGAGCTATAACATGTATAAAAGGTGTTTAATATTATCTTCAATTTACAGATTAAGAAACTAAAGATTAAGAGAGTTAAATAATAAGACACTATCTCTCAGGAATGAAATGCCAAAATCAGGATTCTGATACAGTTCTTTCAGGTTTCAAATGTTTCTTCCCCTTTAGCACCTTCCCCTCTTCTCCTCAATACTAAGTCATAAATTAGATTTGAACTAATCTTGGGTAAATTTTGGAAGCAAAGACTAGTTTTCCTCTTACACATGTCTCTCCACATGCTTTTGAGGACTTGTTACCTGAGACCTGAATTCAATTAATCACACCTGTCAGGAAACTTGCAGATACTGTACAGGGGTTCACTGTATGTTAAATTAATATGTCTTTTTTTTTTTTTTTTGTGGACTACCATGACATTCCCACTTGAAAAAGACAGACCATTAAACATTTTATTTATTACTTTTGGCAGTCAGATTTCAGCCAACTGCCTGTGCTTTTTGTTTCATTTATAGCATGACAGAAAGGACAATGGGGCTGCCGGGCAGGCTCCCACATTTTGGGATTCTGCTCTGTGCACAGCTTTTCTGTTGCCATTTTGGAGGAAGAAAGGGACCTATGACAATAGTTACGACAGCAGATGTGATTTTTATGTGGTACCAGCTCTTTCCCACTGCAAAGGTAAGTACTATCTAAAGTTGACACTAAAAATGCAGAGAGCACCATGCCAAAATTCATCTGGTCTATTGCAAAGAGAGCTTTATAGAATTACAATGAGAATAATAAACACTTTATCTAGAAAGCTATAGTTTCATTTATAGGTGAAAAGTCCACACTAGAAACAGGTAGAGAATATAGTAAACCAAATAACTTCATTCTCAGTGTATCCTTTTCCTGTTGGTACAAATGGAAATTAGGCTTCCATTTCTATCCACTCTAATCATTTATGGGACATTCTGTACAGTAGTCACTGGGCTGGCAGCTGTGAGAATGAAGAATCTGATGGTGATACAGCCTCCTTTCAAGGAAGGACATGGTTTGTATTCGAGACTGGAACTTGGACACCAACTGTTGTGTAAGAGCTTGTGCTGTGCATATAACAAAAGTGCATGTATCATGGGAGAACTTTGGAAAGAGAATGGAGAGGAATGTAAGTTTTTTATTTTTAATTTGTTCTTTGAAGGATGGATGGAATTTGATTAATAGAAGAATATATAGTGGAGAAAAGTGAGAAGTGGAATTGAGATATAGGAGTGGGATGGCTAGTTGACTATTTGAGGAGCTGAGGAAAATGGGAATGACTCGAATTAACAGACGATGAAGTCAGAAGTTAAATTTGTCCTACTGTAGATGACTTAGAATGTCAGGTTACTGTATTTCTTACTTAATAATTAAGAGACAGTAAAGGTTTTAAGCAGGTGAGCTAGTGCTAAAAAATTTGGGGAAAAATTACGGTAATAAAGAGCTCAGTAGTCTAGCATTCTGATTAGGAAGGTGGGCCGTGAGGTCATTCTGCCTTGGGTCATACATTCACTTCTCCCCCTGGTAGCTATGTTGTCCATGGGACTTGCTATTCCTTTTCCATTCTTTTTCTGTGTTTTGTTAAACCAAGAGAATATTGATTATATGCCTATCTAACAGCAGTGTTGCAAGAACTAAATATGATAATACAGAAAAAGAATGAATGCAGGATGATCCACAGAGTAAGTACTCTAAAAAAGTTGGCTGCAAATAATATAAGTTGTTATTTAAATGCCAGTTAGTTAACAAACAGTGTAATATTAGTTTTAGGTGTACAATTTAGTGATTCAACACTTCCATAAATCACTCGGCGCTCATCACAAGAAATATACTCCTTAATCCTCATCACCAACCCCCCCCCCACCTACCTCCCTCTGGTTACCATCAGTTTATACTCGATAGTTAAGAGTCTGTTTCTTGGTTTACCTCTCTCTCTCTCTCTCTCTCTTTTCTTCCTTTGTTTATTTGTTTTCTTTCTTCAGTTCCTCAATGAAGAAATCATATGGTATTTGTCTTTCTCTGACTTATTTCGGTTAGCATAATACTCTCTAGCTCCATCCATGCCATGGCAAATGGTAAGATTTCATTATTTTTGATGGCCGAGTAATATTCCATAGCATATATATACCACAGCTTCTTTTTCCATTCATCAGTCAATAGACAGTTGGGCTGTTGGCATATTGTAGATAATGCTGCTATAAACATCTGGTACATATATATCTTTGAATTAGTATTTTCATATTCATTGGGTAAATAACTAGTTATGCAATTGCTGGAGCATACAGTAGTTCTATTTTTAACTTTTGGAGGAATCTCCATACTGTTTTCCAGAGTGGATGAGCCAGTTTGCATTCCCAGAAATAGTGCAAGAGGGTCCCTCTTTCTCCACATCCTCACCAACACCTGTTATTTCTTGTGTTGTTGGTTTTAGCCATTCTGACTGGTGTGAGGTCACCACATTAATGAAAGAAAGGATAAGAACCATATGATCATTTCAAAAGATTTAGAAAAAGCATTTGACAAAGTACAACATCCATTCATGATAAAAGCCCTCAACAAAGTAGGTTTAGAGGGAACATATCTCAATATAATAAAGTTCACATATGAAAAACCTGCAGCTAATATCATCCTCAATGGAGAAAACCTGAGAACTTTTCTTCTATGGTCAGGAAAAAGAGATGTCCACTCTCACCACTGTTATTTAATATAGTACTAGAAGTCCGAGCCTCAGCAATCAGACAATAAAAGGCATTCAAATCAGCAAGGAAGAAGTAAAACTTTCACTATTTACAGATAACACGATACTCTATATAGAAAACCCGACAGAGGGATGCCTGGGTGGTTCAGTCAGTTAAGTGTCCAACTCTTAATTTTGGCTCAGGTCATGATCTTGCAGTTTTGTGTGTTTGAGCCCCATGTTGAGCTCTGCACTGATGGCGTGGAGCCTGCTAGGGCTTCTTCCTTTCTTTCTTCCCCTCCCCTTTGTGCACTCCTTCTGTCTCTTAAAATAAATAAATAAACTTAAAAAACAAAAAGACTCCACCAAAAGACTGCTAGAACTACTAAATGAAGTCAGTAAAGTCACAGGATACAAAATCAACGTACAGAAATCTGCTGCATTTGTATATGTCAAGAATGAAGCAGCAGAAAGAGAAAATAAATCAATCTCATTTACAATTGCACAAAAAAACATAAGATATCTAGGAATAAACCTAATAAAAGAGGTGCAATTGATATTTTCTTATGTAACATTTTAGTAGCATTTCTAGATATATTTAGATAATGTGAGTGGGAAATGTTTTTGCAAGAAATGTGTCATGGGAGGTAACTGAAAGGTGTTAGGTTTCTGAAAAGGAAGTCATGGACAATGAGAGTAAGTAAGAGAGCTCATGGTCTAGGTAGTGTAGACTGCCCAGAATGCCCACCCAGGTGAAAAAGTGTCCAGCATCAAGTCTAACTGCAATGAGGTTGATGTGATATCTCTCAGAAAGAATAAGTGACCAGTAGGTAGTGTATTTTGAGTGTAGACAGTGATGTCATTTTGACTATCAGCGACTAATTTACATTTTCCACATTACCCTATAGCCACTGCCTTCAAAATTTTCGTACAACAAAATATTCTATATATGTTGTTCTAGAAAATAATTCACAATTAGAATCTCACCTATTTTTCTTCATTTAGTATTGCCACTATTTTCTTTTACAGGTAATAATAAATGAAGAAGAAAAGTTAGGGTAGCAGGGAAAAAGATGAAGGACAAAAATGAGTATCCTTTAAGCTAGACAGTGTGAATTAAAAGCTTTAGTTAATATGAAAACAAAGGAAGTAAGTTCTGGTGATGTAATGTACAACATGGTGACTACAGTTAATAAACTGTACTACATATTTGGAAGTTGCTAAGAGAGTAAATCTTAATGTTTTCATCACAAGAAAAATATTTCATAGCTATGTGGTGTGGATGTTAACTAGACTTATTGTGGTGATCGTTTTTACAATACATACAAATACCGAAAAAACATAGGGAGGAGAGGGAAGATGGCGGCGTAGGAGGACGCTGGGCTCACGCGCGTCCTGCTGATCACTTAGATTCCACCTACACCTGCCTAAATAACCCAGAAAACCGCCAGAGGATTAGCAGAACGGAGTCTCCGGAGCCAAGCGCAGACGAGAGGCCCACGGAAGAGGGTAGGAAGGGCGGCGAGGCGGTGCGCGCTCCACAGACTGGCGGGAGGGAGCCGGGGCAGAGGGGTGGCTCACCCGCCAAGCAGAGCCCCCGAGTCTGGCTTGCAAAAAGCAGAGGGGCCTGACGGACTGTGTTCCCACAGCAAGCGCGACTTAGCGGCTGGGAGGTCATAAGTTAACAGCTCTGCTCAGAAAGCGGGAAGGCTGGAGGACAAAGGGAAGGAGAGCTGCTGAGCCCCCGGACGACAGAGCTCAGTTTGGTGGGGAACAAAGGCGCTCGCCAGCGCCATCTCCCCCACCCATCACCCAGCCAAAATCCCAAAGAGAACCAGTTCCTGCCAGGGAACTTGCTCGCTCAGCACAAACACCCAACTCTGCGCTTCTGCAGAGCCAAACCTCCGGCAGCGGATCTGACTCCCTCCTGCTGCCACAGGGCCCCTCCTGAAGTGGATCACCTAAGGAGAAGAAAGCTAAGCCTGCCCCTCCTGCCCCTGTGCACCTTGCCTACCCACCCCAGCTAAGACGCCAGATCCCCAGCATCACAAGCCTGGCAGTGTGCAAGTAGCCCAGACAGGCCACCCCACCCCACAGTGAATCCCGCCCCTAGGAGAGGGGAAGAGAAGGCACACACCAGTCTGACTGTGGCCCCAGCGGTGGGCTGGGGGCAGACATCAGGTCTGACTGCGGCTCCGCCCACCAACTCCAGTTATACACCACAGCACAGGGGAAGTGCCCTGCAGGTCCTCACCACGCCAGGGACTATCCAAAATGACCAAGCGGAAGAATTCCCCTCAGAAGAATCTCCAGGAAATAACAACAGCTAATGAGCTGATCAAAAAGGATTTAAATAATAAAACAGAGGGGCGCCTGGGTGGCGCAGTCGGTTAAGCGTCCGACTTCAGCCAGGTCACGATCTCGCGGTCCGTGAGTTCGAGCCCCACGTCGGGCTCTGGGCTGACGGCTCAGAGCCTGGAGCCTGTTTCCGATTCTGTGTCTCCCTCTCTCTCTGCCCCTCCCCCGTTCATGCTGTCTCTCTCTGTCTTAAAAATAAATAAACGTTGAAAAAAATGTTTAAAATGCTTCTTAAAAAAAAAAAAAAAAAAAAAAAACAGAAAGTGAATTTAGAATAATAGTCATAAAATTAATCGCTGGGCTTGAAAACAGTATAGCTGACAGCAGAGAATCTCTTGCTACAGAGATCAAGGGACTAAGGAACAGTCACGAGGAGCTGAAAAATGCTTCAAACGAAATGCATAACAAAATGGAAACCACCACGGCTCGGATTGAAGAGGCAGAGGAGAGAATAGGTGAACTAGAAGATAAAGTTATGGAAAAAGAGGAAGCTGAGAAAAAGAGAGATAAAAAAATCCAGGAGTATGAGGGGAAAATTAGAGAACTAAGTGATACACTAAAAAGAAATAATATACGCATAATTGGTATCCCAGAGAAGGAAGAGAGAGGGAAAGGTGCTGAAGGGGTACTTGAAGAAATCATAGCTGAGAACTTCCCTGAGCTGGGGAAGGAAAAAGGCATTGAAATCCAAGAGGCACAGAGAACTCCCTTCAGACGTAACTTGAATCGATCTTCTGCACGACATATCATAGTGAAACTGGCAAAATACAAGGATAAAGAGAAAATTCTGAAAGCAGCAAGGGGGAAACGTGCCCTCACATATAAAGGGAGACCTATAAAGACTGATCTCTCTTTTGAAACTTGGCAGGCCAGAAAGAATTGGCACGAGATTTTCAGTGTGCTAGACAGAAAAAATATGCAGCCGAGAATCCTTTATCCAGCAAGTCTGTCATTTAGAATAGAAGGAGAGATAAAGGTCTTCCCAAACAAACAAAAGCTGAAGGAATTTGTCACCACTAAACCAGCCCTCCAAGAGATCCTAAGGGGGACCCTAGAGACAAAGTACCAGAGACATCACTACAAGCATAAAACATACAGACATCACAATGACTCTAAACCCATATCTTTCTATAATAACACTGAATGTAAATGGATTAAATGCGCCAACCAAAAGACATAGGGTATCAGAATGGATAAAAAAACAAGACCCATCTATTTGCTGTCTACAAGAGACTCATTTTAGACCTGAGGACACCTTTAGATTGAGAGTGAGGGGATGGAGAACTATTTATCATGCTACTGGAAGCCAAAAGAAAGCTGGAGTAGCCATCCTTATATCAGACAAACTAGACTTTAAATTAAAGGCTGTAACAAGAGATGAAGAAGGACATTATATAATAGTGATAGGGTCTACCCATCAGGAAGAGCTAACAATTATAAATGTCTATGCGCCGAATACCGGAGCGCCCAAATATATAAAACAATTACTCATAAACGTAAGCAACCTTATTGAGAAGAATGTGGTAATTGCAGGGGACTTTAACACCCCACTTACAGAAATGGATAGATCATCTAGACACACGGTCAATAAAGAAACAAGGGCCCTGAATGAGACATTGGATCAGATGGACTTGACAGATATATTTAGAACTCTGCATCCCAAAGCAACAGAATAGACTTTCTTCTCGAGTGCACATGGAACATTCTCCAAGATAGATCATATACTGGGTCACAAAACAGCCCTTCATAAGTTTACAAGAATTGAAATCATACCATGCATACTTTCAGACCACAATGCTATGAAGCTTGAAATCAACCACAGGAAAAAGTCTGGAAAACCTCCAAAAGCATGGAGGTTAAAGAACACCCTACTAACAAATGAGTGGGTCAACCAGGCAATTAGAGAAGAAATTAAAAAATATATGGAAACAAACAAAAATGAAAATACAACAATCCAAACACTTTGGGACGCAGCGAAGGAAGTCCTGAGAGGAAAATACATTGCAATCCAGGCCTATCTCAAGAAACAAGAAAAATCCCAAATACAAAATCTAACAGCACACCTAAAGGAAATAGAAGCAGAACAGCAAAGGCAGCCTAAACCCAGCAGAAGAAGAGAAATAATAAAGATCAGAGCAGAAATAAACAATATAGAATCTAAAAAAAACTGTAGAGCAGATCAACGAAACCAAGAGTTGGTTTTTTGAAAAAATAAACAAAATTGACAAACCTCTAGACAAGCTTCTCAAAAAGAAAAGGGAGATGACCCAAAGATAAAATCATGAATGAAAATGGAATTATTACAACCAATCCCTCAGAGATACAAACAATTATCAGGGAATACTATGAAAAATCATATGCCAACAAATTGGACAACCTGGAAGAAACGGACAAATTCCTGAACACCCACACTCTTCCAAAACTCAATCAGGAGGAAATAGAAAGCTTGAACAGACCCATAACCAGCGAAGAAATTGAATCGGTTATCAAAAATCTCCCAACAAATAAGAGTCCAGGACCAGACGGCTTCCCAGGGGAGTTCTACCAGACGTTTAAAGCAGAGATAATACCTATCCTTCTCAAGCTATTCCAAGAAATACAAAGGGAAGGAAAACTTCCAGACTCATTCTATGAAGCCAGTATTACTTTGATTCCTAAACCAGACAGAGACCCAGTAAAAAAAGAGAACTATAGGCCAATATCCCTGATGAATATGGATGCAAAAATTCTCAATAAGATACTAGCAAATCGAATTCAATGGCATATAAAAAGAATTATTCACCATGATCAAGTGGGATTCATTCCTGGGATGCAGGGCTGGTTCAACATTCGCAAATCAATCAACGTGATACATCACATTAACAAAAAAAAAGAGAGAAACCATATGATCCTGTCAATCGATGCAGAAAAGGCCTTTGATAAAATCCAGCACCCTTTCTTAATAAAAACCCTTGAGAAAGTCGGGATAGAAGGAACATACTTAAAGATCATAAAAGCCATTATGAAAAGCCCACAGCTAACATCATCCTCAACGGGGAAAAACTGAGAGCTTTTTCCCTGAGATCAGGAACACGACAGGGATGCCCACTCTCACCGCTGTTGTTTAATATAGTGCTGGAAGTTCTAGCATCAGCAATCAGACAACAACAGGAAATCAAAGGCATCAAAATTGGCAAAGATGAAGTCAAGCTTTTGCTTTTTGCAGATGACATGATATTATACATGGAAAATCCGATAGACTCCACCAAAAGTCTGCTAGAACTGATACATGAATTCAGCAAAGTTGCAGGATACAAAATCAATGTACAGAAATCAGTTGCATTCTTATACACTAACAATGAAGCAACAGAAAGACAAATAAAGAAACTGATCCCATTCACAATGGCACCAAGAAGCATAAAATACCTAGGAATAAATCTAACCAAAGATGTAAAGGATCTGTATGCTGAAAAGTATAGAAAGCTTATGAAGGTAATTGAAGAAGATTTAAAGAAATGGAAAGACATTCCCTGCTCATGGATTGGAAGAATAAATATTGTCAAAATGTCAATACTACCCAAAGCTATCTACACATTCAATGCAATCCCAATCAAAATTGCACCAGCATTCTTCTCGAAACTAGAACAAGCAATCCTAAAATTCATATGGAACCACAAAAGGCCCCGAATAGCCAAAGTAATTTTGAAGAAGAAGACCAAAGCAGGAGGCATCACAATCCCAGACTTTAGCCTCTACTACAAAGCTGTCATCATCAAGACAGCATGGTATTGGCACAAAAACAGACACATAGACCAATGGAATAGAATAGAAACCCCAGAACTAGACCCACAAACGTATGGCCAACTCATCTTTGACAAAGCAGGAAAGAACATCCAATGGAAAAAAGACAGTCTCTTTAACAAATGGTGCTGGGAGAACTGGACAGCAACATGCAGAAGGTTGAAACTAGACCACTTTCTCACACCATTCACAAAAATAAACTCAAAATGGATAAAGGACCTGAATGTGAGACAGGAAACCATCAAAACCTTAGAGGAGAAAGCAGGAAAAGACCTCTCTGACCTCAGCCGTAGCAATCTCATACTCGACACATCCCCAAAGGCAAAGGGAATTAAAAGCAAAAGTGAATTACTGGGACCTTATGAAGATAAAAAGCTTCTGCACAGCAAAGGAAACAACCAACAAAACTAAAAGGCAACCAACGGAATGGGAAAAGATATTTGCAAATGACATATCGGACAAAGGGCTAGTATCCAAAATCTATCAAGAGCTCACCAAACTCCACACCCGAAAAGCAAATAACCCAGTGAAGAAATGGGCAGAAAACATGAATAGACACTTCTCTAAAGAAGACATCCGGATGGCCAACAGGCACATGAAAAGATGTTCAGCGTCGCTCCTTCTCAGGGAAATACAAATCAAAACCACACTCAGGTATCACCTCACGCCAGTCAGAGTGGCCAAAATGAACAAATCAGGAGACTATAGATGCTGGAGAGGATGTGGAGAAACGGGAACCCTCTTGCACTGTTAGTGGGAATGCAAATTGGTGCAGCCGCTCTGGAAAGCAGTGTGGAGGTTCCTCAGAAAATTAAAAATAGACCTACCCTATGACCCAGCAATAGCACTGCTAGGAATTTATCCAAGGGACACAGGAGTACTGATGCATAGGGGCACTTGTACCCCAATGTTCATAGCAGCACTCTCAACAATAGCCAAATTATGGAAAGAGCCTAAATGTCCATCAACTGATGAATGGATAAAGAAATTGTGGTTTATATACACAATGGAATACTACGTGGCAATGAGAAAAAATGAAATATGGCCTCTTGTAGCAACGTGGATGGAACTGGAGAGTGTGATGCTAAGTGAAATAAGCCATACAGAGAAAGACAGATACCATATGGTTTCACTCTTATGTGGATCCTGAGAAACTTAACAGGAACCCATGGGGGAGGGGAAGAAAAAAAAAAAAAAAGAGGTTAGAGTGGGAGAGAGCCAAAGCATAAGAGACTGTTGAGAACTGAGAACAAACTAAGGGTTGATGGGGGGTGGGAGGGAGGAGAGGGTGGGTGATGGGTATTGAGGAGGGCACCTTTTGGGATGAGCACTGGGTGTTGTATGGAAACCAATTTGACAATAAATTTCATATATAAATAAAAAAAAATTAAAAAAAATTACTGAACCATTGCATTGTATACAAACTAATGCAACGTTACATGTCAATTGTATCTCAACAAAAAAAAAATAAAAATAAAAAGGAAAGGCAGAAGTAGTACATTAAAACAGCAATAAAGTTAAATAGTATTTGTATTGGACATTTGTGCAATGCTTTGAAATTTTTAATATAAAACTATATACTTTTGAAAATATTATCCTTCCAGGATCACTAAGAAATACAGCAAGCATGGGGTAGAATTAGAGAGGATCCAGTAAATTACATCCCTTCTCCCTGGCAATATTTGGAGCAAAATGAGAGATGGACATAGATATCAGAAAAACAATTATTCATTAATTCCACAAATAGTTTCTTAATGCTTACTCCTACTTGTAACTCTTAAGGACACTGGTGGTAAAGTGGTGAATGAAACAAAAATATCTGTGATCATGGGACTTAATGGTCTGCAGAAGGGGACTAATGTCAGATGGGTTGGAGACACACTACTCAAAACAGGACATGACGCACACTGCCCAGCTATCACAACTGTGACTAGATGCCAGTCCCAAGTCATTGGCTGATTCAAGCCTGGGTATGCTTCAGCTTTGGAACCAAGTTCACACTCTGCAGAGCAGACACCGGCCACGCTCAAGAAAGTTCTCCTATTTCTGGTCAATGCGTGACTCCCTTAGGGATTCACCTGAGATTTGCAGAGATGGTTTCAGGTCTTCATCATGGTAAGAGTATTCCAAACACCCATTCCATGTGCCCTACCTGGCAATTTCACTTATTTCAGAAGTAATATCCTCTCCTGTTGTGTTTCTGTTGTGTTTCTAATTCAGTGACAATATCCTTTCCTGAATAGCTACCACAGATGCTGGTAAAAGACAAAAGATTTTACTGTTACAAGAAAGAAAGCCTATTGTTGAATGTGGCTTTAGACCTGGTGCCAAAAGGGCTTGCTTAGTCTTTACCTGTGAGGCACACAGTCTTATCTTCACAACCTCAAATAGTATGAACAGTTGCAAGGAGGTGTCTTACTGAAGTGTGGAGAATACAAACTTGGCAGCAGGAAAGTTAGCAAAATAAATATAACCCAGATTCAGCACCCAGATAAGTCATTTTTTCCACAGGGATGAGCTTGTGAGGGGTGGGGAGAAATGTGCTGGGCTACTACAGCTGAAATCTATCCACATGGAAACATGATATCATGGAAAAGGAGACTGCTTATTTATAGACCCAGCAGGCATTATTTTTCCCATTTCGAAGGTAACGAAAATAAAGTTCAGAAATACTGAGTCACTTGCCAGTGATTATATAAGAAGTAAATTTTGAAGCCTGGACTTACAGCTTTTTTAATCCAAGTAAGTTCATTTGAATACCTTCTATATATCTGAATGTTATCCATGCATCAACCTAGAGTATAGGTATAGAGAATTAAGTCAGTACCTTTGTACTTAAGATATTTCAATTAATTCAAAGAGTCAGAAAATTTTGGATGATTTCAATACAGTCTTATCGATATGACATTTGATTGAGAATACCAAAAAGACACTGAGACACCCTTGTCAGCAACGTGTTCATGAAAGGCTAAGGGTGGTTTCCCAAAGGCAGTCTTGGTGAGTTGAATTTTGAAGGATAGTAAGAACTACCCAGACGAGTGGGTAGAAGTTAAAGACAGAAGACAATTCTGGATAAAAGGAGCTAAGGCCTAGAGATCTGAAGAGTCCAGAAACTTAAGGGATGACAACAGGTTACAAATGGCTACAGAATGTAGCACAAAGGTGGGAGTGATAAAATATGAGACTATAAATGTATACAGTGGCACTTAGTCACAAACTTACTCTGTGCTAAACAGAATATTGTGTGCTGAGAATACAACAGGAATGAGTAAAATAAATGGTGTTCAGGTCCTAAAACGACACTGTCTGAACGTGTTCTCACTGGGCAGGATATGTTGCCCTGTACGCATAGGAGGCCACACTTACTCTGCCCTGGAGTGGGCATGCATATGGCTTTCCTAGCAAAAGGAATTCCAACGTGGAAATGACTTCTGATTAGGGTTTTACCATAAGAAAAGTGAAGGAAGAAAATTCCAAAGAGAGGAAATAGAATGTGCAAAAAACAAAGGGCAAAAAATCAGGGCATACCTTACAAACTGAAGAACACTGGAGGATAGAATGTGAAGCAAGGACATATATTCAGTTGACAAATGATGTTCTAAGAGAAAACATATGTAATCTATCATCACTTTAGTAAGTGTTAAATTCTATATCCATCACTTCTAAAATCTGTGAGAAATCTCCCTTACCAGGCCAAAGGAACACAAGAACGGCCAATCATGTGACTACACATATAGTTGTTGGGAAGCTGCTGAATTACCCCAAATTTGACAGTGATCTTATAAACTCCTCAAGTTTCACAACTTTGCTTTCATCACACTGACTGTAGGCTGTTTTAAAATTGTCAAAATGCAAATGCCTCTAGGATTCGAGTATTTCAACTTTACTGATATTTATAGCAGGGTAGGAATAAACTATCCATTTTTAATGGCGTTAGAGTAGAACACATAAAACTTGACATGGAACACCCGTTCTAATTTGTCAGAGCTGACTAAGTTTAATTTTTCTTCAGAAAAGAGCACCAGTAACAGGGCTATGTACCTGGGTATTGCAAATCACATCATAAGCAAGAGGACCTCCAAAAAAAAAAAAACCTCTGTGAGAGAAACTTTTTCAGGTTTTTCAATATGCTCTCTTACAGATCTACATGGAAAACCAGTTTCAACATTTAAGGTACATCTTCTATGATTTTCTTGATTTCTCAGAATCTAATTAGAAGTTTTGTGCATTTAATATATACCTAAGCACTTTAAGACATTTGTAACTCCTAAGAGATATTTTTAAAAGAAATAATGTGGAGTGCCTGGGTGGCTCAGTCGGTTAAGCATCAGACTCTTGATTTTGGCTCAGGTTATGATCTCGTGGTTTGTGGGATCGAGCCTGGTGTCAGACTCTATGCTGACAGTGTGGAGCCTGCTCGGGATTCTCTCTCTCTCTCCCTCACTCTCTGCTTCTCCCCTGCTCTCGCTTTCTCAAAATAAATAAATAAACATTTAAAAAAAAATTTTTTTTAACGTTTTATCTTTTTTGAGACAGAGACAGAGCATGAACGGGGGAGAGGCAGAGAGAGAGGAAGACACAGAATCGGAAGCAGGCTCCAGGCTCTGAGCCATCAGCCCAGAGCCCGATGCAGGGCTCGAACTCACAGACCGCGAGATCATGATCTGAGCTGAAGTCAGACGCTTAACCGACTGAGCCACCCAGGCGCCCCTAAACATTTTAAAAATATAAAAAAATAAAAGAGAAATTATATTAACTTTTGTATTTTATAAGAGATTATATGTTGTTGTGCTCTAATGTAAGGTCAAACAAAAATATGACAAAAGGACCAAGGAAATAAAATACGCTTTATCAAAGGACAGATCTTACCACTTGCAAAATATTTTTAAAAACAACTCTACATGGTACAGGAAAACCATTGCACATAACGGAATCGTCAGCATTAAGTATTTGCTCCAAATCAGCCATACTTAATTTTTAATGATGCTAACAATAGCAGCAAACCAGCCTCTTGTTTTGCTTTGTTTACGTGATGTTATTTCACCATTACTTTGACAAGTGGAGTTCAGAGGGAGTTCACTCAGAGATACCACATCTTTTGGAAGATGCAAGGCTGGCACTGGAAGCCACTGGGGACATTCTGTTTCACAGTCTATATACGAACACACTTGGAACAATTTGGAATTTTCTATTTCATGTCCTGCCCCTAGCTAGCCTATTTGTTGGAACCTGTGATCAGATTATAGGAAGGTTACACTTTAACCTACATTTAATCTAAACTAAATAGATATCGGAAGCCAAGTTAAGAAATTCAATTTTGTTGCTTTTAAGAGTCAGGTGAAGGGTGGGGTTTTATTTTGGTATATCAAATGTTGCTGAGCAACATAAAATTGTTTTCAATATAGTTTATATCAGTGAAGGGCAAAATTAAGTTGTTCCTTCATTTCAAGGGGATACTTTCTATGAAATTTCCTCTGCAGATACCAGCATCTCGATGAGCAAAAGGTCAGGAAGAATTATAACAAAATGTATGTTGGAGAAAATCTTGGGGGAAAAGATATTACTCCTAAAAGGCATTTCAAAGTCTTAGGCATTGCAACCCTGTCCTTTTTAATACAGTGGTTACATTTTTTATTTTTTGGTAATAGTAAAGTGCAGCTTGTCATTCTATCCTTTTCAATTATTATTCTTTCTATTGCTATTTGAGGCCAGTAACTTTACAATCCATTCTAAACTCATATGCAATCATCATTTACAGTTGAAAGACCTACCTTATAATCTGTTTATCACTTCTAGGCTTCATAAGGTCCTACGTAGTTTCCTTTGTACTTCCCTTATGCACCATAATGATGAAGTAACACATAAGTCGTTGTGATCTTTGCAGTGTCTTTTGTTCAATCACGTGCATGAACCACTTTTGTTGTACAGATGACAATGCCACCTTTAACTTGATTTACATATCATTTAAGAATTACTTAGGGCAATATAACCTTTATTAAAAACCTTAGAGTATTTTACAGAGTTCTTGAGATTCAACTTTTTCACTTATGGTGAGGTGTTTCAGGTTCTAGGCAAGCACTGAGGTTGCGGGGATTTGTTTTATTTTTTACACATTGCTTTAAGGAAAATCAAATCATCCATGTTACAAATAAAAACTAAGAAAAAAACTAGAAAAAAACCTATTTGCACAAAGACGGCCATGACTATAAGATGAAATCTTTTCCATTTTGACCATGGGCATTTTTTTTTTCCTTAGGGCAAATTACTGAAGTGAAATGTTAATAAAAATGTAATTGGCTATATGATAAACTGTTTTCGCTGTCTACTCTTGAATAATTTTCTTTTTTACATGGTATATCTTCACCTTGTTTCAAACAAGGGAGAGCTATTAAAAAAAAAAAAGGAGCGGTATACAAAAGGTTTAAAATACCGTATGGTATAGGGTTTGAGTGATTGCTAGTTTTTTTTGTTTGTTTGTTTGTTTGTTTGTTTGTTTGTTTGTTTTTTAGGTTAAGGGGAGCAACCCTCTTCTAAACTGATGCTTGCAAGATTCTCCTTCTGTTTGGACTATTGGAAGCCAATTCATGGATGCATTTCTGGAGAGTATATAAAACTAACATTGTTATGTAGTTTCGCTGACAGAGGCGCACTCATGCAAAGCAAGATGGATGGGATGTCGGTTTTCTCTATCATGGGATCTCCATTTAGTGACCCAGATGAGGGCTGAGAGAACTTGTCACACAAGCATGACAGGGCCAGATATGGCTCTAAATGGAGCTCCAAATCTCATATAGATTTGAAGTTGCTGCTAGAGCACAAAATTTGTCATAAAAGACTTGTCAGTACAGAGTTCATTAAGGTAAAGGATGATAGTACTTTATCTGGACACAATTGAGCTCTCCTTTGGCGGCCAGATCTTCAGTCACAGGAGAGTCGTGTTTTGTTTTGTTTCTTTCCCTAATGGCCTTTCAAATAATTTCATTAAGACTTTCCTTGTTCTTTAATCTTAACTTAAAAGATTTTTATAGCCTTCTCTTTGTCCCTCATTTTACTGCTTTTTTTTTTCCTTTGTTAAATTTGGAGGTGTGTTTGTGGTGTCTATTCACAGGCACTCGGGACTTGACTGAGTCTTGAGGTGAGGTGTTAAACCTCTCAGGGCAGAACTGTAACACTTAAGGTGAAAGACAAGGCTCTTAATCACTTGCACTGCGACTGCCACACTGAAAATTTCATGGCTGTCCCTGAATTTTCTTTTATTCAAGGTCCAGGGATCAATAAAGGTATTCAGAAACACAAGACTGTCCAGGGTTTTGCTGAAATCCCAATGTTACAAAGTCACAAAGGATTTAATTCCTAATTGCAAGTAGGTTTCTAAGAAGTTAAGCCCGCTGTTTTAAAATATATTATTTTGGGGCGCCTGGGTGGCGCAGTCGGTTAAGCGTCCGACTTCAGCCAGGTCACGATCTCGCGGTCTGTGAGTTCGAGCCCCGCGTCAGGCTCTGGGCTGATGGCTCGGAGCCTGGAGCCTGTTTCCGATTCTGTGTCTCCCTCCCTCTCTGCCCCTCCCCCGTTCATGCTCTGTCTCTCTCTGTCCCAAAAATAAATAAACGTTGAAAAAAAAATTAAAAAAAATATATATATATATATTATTTTGATAGCAATTTGTAACTATTAATTTCAGCATAATTTGTAGTTACTGTATCTTTTTCAAAGACTGGTAGAGTCTTCTGGTTTGTCAGCATTTTTCTTTTTTTTTTTTCTTTTTTACTTTTTTTTTAATTTTTTTTTTCTTTTTTAAATACAAGGAACATACCCAGTTTGTTTTCAGGGTCATATTGCTCCTATTATCTTCATTTTATTGATGGGAAAAATGAAGGAAAAGATGAACAGAAAAAAAAAGCGATTTTGTTCTTGCTTTAGAAAGTAAGAAAATGACACCTGATTTACTTTGTGCTCCTGATTCCCAGCTTAATGTAGCTAGCCTCAACTATGATCAAATGTTAAATGATATATCACAAATGTGGTCACGGTCCTTCCTGTCCCCTTTAGGACTGATGGTCATTTCTGTCAACTACTGTATTTGCTGCCAGATGTCAGCCCTCAGCGGATAGCTTTTGCTGGGAATTGCCCCTTCCCTGTGCAGCCATCATCCCATGAATGGTCTCTGTAGGGGTGGGACCCTTGGCCCCAGCTCAGGATGTCTCTAAAGAGTTGCCTCAACTTCAGAGCTACCACGGGGACCAGCTGAGGTTTCTGTGGAGATTGCATTGAGTACAACTTCCCATTATGCTCTGTCCAGCTTGATTTCCTTCCTTCTCCCCCAAGTGTTGGTCCCAAGAATACTCTCCCCCAAGTGTTGGTCCCAGTAAAATGCATCCACTTTATCCATTTAATCTCAGAATCTGCTTCCTAGGAAATCTAACCAGGGATATGATATTTCAAGTTTATGAGGTGGGGGAAACACACCAATATTTAACCTTTCAAATTTTTCCTCTCAATATTTCTGATGTACATGAAAATAATTTTTTATTGCATTGTATTCAAATAGCTTTTGGCATAAAGCAATACATAGATTTACTCATAGTGTTATGAGTCAGGATCACAGCCTGGCCAGGTCCTCTGCTCAGGCCCTTGGCAAGTCTGCATTGAAGGTGTCAGGCAGGCTGGGTTCTCATCTGGAAGCAGAGTGAGGGCAGAATCTCTGTCCAAGTGCCCTCATGTTGTTGGCAGAATTTATTTAATTGCAGAGGTAGGACCTCATTACATATTGCTTCCTCAAAGCCAGCAACAACACACACACACACACACACACACACACACACACACACACACACAAGGAAAGAGAGAGGAAGACACTAGAGAGAGAGAGAAACACTATCTGGTGCTTTGCTTTAACTCTGAGCTTTAGACCCTCTATAAAAAGAGTTCATCTGGGGTGCCTGTGTGGCTCAGTCATTAAGCGTCCAACTTCGGCTCGGGTCATGATCTCACAATTCAGGAGTTTGAGCCCCACCTCAGGCTCTCTGCTGTCAGCACAGAGACCACTTCAGATTCTCTGTCCCTCTCCCTTTCTGTATCCTCCTCCCCACTGCTAGTTCTCACTCTCTCAAAACAGATAAACTTAAAAAAAAAAAAAAAAAAAAAACTCATCTGGTTATGACAGGCCCACCCAGAATAATCTCCCTTTTGATTAAACTGTTTAGTTTGATTTTAATTACATCATCAATCCCTTCATATTTGCCATGTTCTATTGGTTAGATGCAAGTTACAGTTTCCACCACATGCAAAGAGAGAATATTATAAATAGGTGTTGGCCATCTTAGAATTTTACCAACTGCATGAAATAAAATTACATGTATTACAAAGCAAGAAGCAATGATGTTTGTTGTTACAAACTATGTTCAGGTAGATAAGTATAATTTAATAGAAGGCATGCACATTTCAGTTTAGGGAGACTCAAGGTCTGAATTTTGTTTGCTGGCTCCTGACTTTGGAACCTATTTGTTAGTCCAGGTTTTCTTTGCTTGACTCTGAATTCTTGTTTCAATTCTTCTGTGTTTCCACTCCAAGAGCAGGCAGGGCCCCAAATGTGCTTTCTATAGTCACACCTTCCCCCTACTTCTCAGTCTCAAATTTTTCTATACCCTCTATATTCTCTTACCCAAATGTCTACCTGTTTTGCTTATTACTGACTCAGAGTCTATCATTGTTTTCTAAGGAAGACTGACAAAGTTTGTTTCTATTTCCTTCTTCAAATTGACAATATAGGCACGCTTACGGTTCCTTGCATGGAAGTGCATTCCTGCTGTGGTGCACTGGGGTGAGTGAGGACATTTTGATACACCACTGTAGGCGACTTGCTTTGGCCAAAGGAAAGTTCTTGGATATGACAGAAGTAGAGGCCTTCAGATTGGCCTCTTGACTTCCTGCCACTCACTGTAAGAAGAATTTGCCTCACTGGGCTAGGGTGGATGTGAGAAAATCAGAGTGGGTCTGAACCCAACCCATACCATGGGGTTAAACCTAGTTTACTCACACCATGAAGTAGAGACACCCGACAGAATGTATCTTAGATTGGCTGAACCATAACTGGCCTACAGTCAGGCGAGCATAAGAATAAAAGTGTGTTGTTTAAGCCGCTGAATTTTGCAATGGTTTGCTAGGCAGCATTATTGCAGCAATGGGTGAGCAAAACTATCAGATACATATGAATTTATATAAATCTACATGAAATATACATAATATACTGCATAGGTCATAATGTAGGAAAAGTATATTTAATAATTACTCCCCATACCAATCCTAACACTAGGAGGTAATGTTTTCATTTGTTATACATGTGGTTTAATGAGTGGGGTGCCTTTTCCCCCAGTAAATAAATTCTATTAAGCTGTCAGATCTTAAGTCTTAACTTCTCTGTGACTCTTCCATTATTTTTTCCTAGGGATTTCTTTGGATCCCTGCAAGATTTATGGCATTACTAAGTGTTTTAGATTTAAGTATATTGTGTTTGTTCAGTTGGGCTGAGTTTCCTTCTGTGCTCGTGGTTAACCGTGGTATTAGAGCTAACATTGCCATTTCCTCTGTTTGTTCTCTAGTAAGGCACTATTGGAATAAGTGCTATTTATTCATTAGTTTATCAAATATTTATTGAGAGCCTACTATGGACAAGGCACCGTGCCAAATTCTGTTACCACGTAGTGTTCTGCGATGATAGAACTCCTCTACTCAAAACCTTTTTGTTAATGACCATAGATCCCTTTACATTGTGAAATAGAGATTGTTAATGGCTGTAAGACACTTTCAAATATTGTGTATCTCTACAAAATATTTTAATATATATATAGTAAAGATATAAAATTTTTAAAGGTTGCTATCAGCATAGTCAGTAATAAAGATGGATTGATATGATAATAAAATCATTAAGTAATAATGAAAATATAACACAGATAACATGTATTAAGTCCTTTCTCTGTCCCCAGTACTTTTCAAAACAGTACTTGTTTTGTACTTGTACAGTACTTGAATCTGGCCACTTAATCCTTACAATACCCTATGTTGTTGTTATCATTATCCCCATGGAGGCCAATAAAATTGCTTAAGGACATAAAATTAATAAGTTGTGGAACCAGGTTAAAATCCAATTCTAGAACAAGAAACAAACACACAGCAAATGCATATATAGAATGTATATATTACAAAGGTGACGCCATAATACGGTGATGAAGAATTCAGATTTTAGAATCAGGTGACTTAGTTTCAAACTGCAGTTTTTACTTATTTGCTGTGTGACCACCAGCAAGTGAAATCAGTTAACCTCAGTTACCTCATTTGTAAAGTGAGAATAGCAGTACTTACCTAATTTTTATGTACAAATTAAGCAATATGCACAACTCTTACAACAGTGCCTGGCAAACAAAAAAGTACTGAATACATTCTAGTAATTACTATGTCTTCACGATCTTCCCTAAACTGATGAATGAGGCAATAGTCTTTATAGGCATCACATAGACAACATAAAATAGATATGTCCATGTGAGAAATTAACCAATTATAGAGCAATGCTTGCCAAAAATTGCTCTTGTGACTTTCAATGTGGGACCTCGTTCTGAGACCACGATTGTACCTTCTGGCCATAGGATTCATATTAGGACATGTTTCCTCTAAAAGTCACACTACCCTCTTGTTCTACTTCGGTTTCCATCGATCTCATGGATGACGATTGTACAGAAAATAATGAACTATGCACCAGCACTGTCGGAATCCTCAACAGGTTTATGTGGTAGGTATTATTATTTCCCCATTTTGCATGTAGAAAGCTAAGGAAAAAGTGATGAAATGACTTACCCAAGGGTAGAAGAAAGGGATGTGGACCATAGAATCCGTTGTGCTTATCTTCCTAAGAGGTTCATCTCTCACTCAGGTTCCTCAAAATGAATTATAAAAATCAGTTCATTTTTTAAAGCATTTTTAGGTTTGTAGAAAAATTAAGCAGAAACTGCAGCATTCATAAATACCCCATGTTTCCATCCCCTCGCCCCACCTCTGGCACACTTTCCCCTATTTTTGGCATCTTTTATTAGTGTGGTACATGTGTTACAATTTATGAACCAATATTGATACATTATTATTCCCCAAAATCCATAGTTTGCAACAGGGTTTGCTTTTTCTGTGGTACATTTTATGGATTTTGACAACGGTACCACGGAATCTACTGAGCACTACATATCATGAAGACTATTTTCATCACCATAAAAATCCCCTGAGCTTTACCTATTTATCCCTCTCTCTCTTCTCTAACTCCTGGCAAGCCCTGTTCTTTTTACTGTCTCCGAAGCATTTTCTTTTCCAGAAGTCATATAGTTGGATTCATACAGCATGTAGCCTTTTCAGATTTAATTTTCTTCACTTAGCAAGATACATTTAAAGTTCCTCAATTGTGGTTTATATACACAATGGAGTACTACAGGGCAATGAGAAAGAACGAAATATGGCCCTTTGTAGCAACGTGGATGGAACTGGAGAGTGTGATGCTAAGTGAAATAAGCCATACAGAGAAAGACAGATACCATATGTTTTCACTCTTATGTGGATCCTGAGAAACTTAACAGAAACCCATGTGGGAGGGGAAGGAAAAAAAAAAGAGGTTAGAGTGGGAGAGAGCCAAAGCATAAGAGACTCTTAAAAACTGAGAACAAACTGAGGGTTGATGGGGGGTGGGAGGGAGGGGAGGGTGGGTGATGGGTATTGAGGAGGGCACCTTTTGGGATGAGCACTGGGTGTTGTATGGAAACCGGTTTGACAATAAATTTCATATATTAAAAAAAAATAAATAAAAATAAAGTTCCTCTATGTCTTTCTATGGCTTATTTCTTTTTATCACTGAATAATATCCCATTGTATGGCTATGCCACAAATTATTTACCCATTCACCTATTGAAGAAGATCTTGGTTGTTTCCAAGTTTGGGCAGTTATGAATACAGCAGCTATAACATTTGCATGCAGGTTTTCGAGTGAACATAAGGTTTCAGATCAATTGAGTAAGTATGTAGGAGTGTGAACTGCTGGATTGTATGGTAAGAGTATGTTTAGCTTTGTAAAATAAGTGAGAACTGCCTTCTAATGTGGCCATACCACTATGCACACCTCCCAGCAATGAATGACAGTTCCTGTTTTTTCACAGCCTCCCCAGCATTTGGTGTTGTCAGTGTTTTGGGTTTTCGCCTCTCTAATAGGTGTGTAGTTGTATGTCATTGCGTTAATTTGCAATCCCCTGATGATATATGATGCTAAGAATTCTTTCATATGCTTATTTGCCATCTGTATATCTTCTTTGGCAAATTATGTGTTCAAACCTTTGTCCATCTTTAGCTGAGTTATTTGTTGTGTTATTGTTGAGTTTTAAAAGCTCTTTTTATATTTTGGATAGCAATCCTTTATCAGATGTGTCTTTTGCAAAAATTTTCTCTCAGTTTGTCATCTGGATTTTCACTCTCAGTGTCTTGTGCAGAGCAGAAATTTTTAATCCTGATGAAATCCAACTTATCATTGTTTTCTTTCATGACTCATACTTTAGATGCTATATTTAAAAAACCATCACCCAATCCAAGGTCTTATAGATTTTCTCCTGTGCTATCTTCTATATCCAGTTTTGCAGTTTACATTTAGATCTGTGAACCATCTGAGTTAACATTTTTGAAAAATCTAATATCTAATTCATTTTTTGCATGCAGATGTTCAGCTATTCTAGCACCTTTTGCTGAAAACACTATTCTTTCTCCATTAAATTTCTTTTGATTCTTTCAAACTGAATTTTTAATCATAAATATAGACCATAATTTAAGCTAAACCATATCCAAAATACTCTTTAAATTTAATGAATGTCCATCTAGCTGTTTTGTATGATGCATAACAGATATAATTTAATTTCTATAGATTTTTATTAATGTGGGGAAAATATAGATGCTTCAATATTGGTATTGTAGCAGTTACATATGGAAAAAAGTAAATGTACATCTCTATCCCAAAGACCAGAATAAATCCTGGAAATATTAATTAGGTGTGATTTTTAAAATAATTAGGATGAAGCCCAATAAACCTACTTTAAGTATGAAAAATATAGTAACAGTTTCAAATAATTATTGCCCCATATTTATGGCATATTTGTTTAACATTTATTAAGATCCTATGGTATGCAAGTTGCTCTGCTAAAAAGGCAGGTGAGAGGTGATGACTTTTTTTTTTTTTTTAAGAAAATAGATTCTCTTTTCCCATAAAGTTTTACAAGCTAGTGAGGGAAACACACTGACTTAAAATTGTACAAATATGTCTTGGAGGTATATAAAGTTTAGACAGTATCGATGGGGAATGCAGAAATGCAACTTTCTTCATTTTTCTATGATCAAACTTATTTTTCTATCAAATCTCCATTCCAATGCAGAAAAGTGAAGTACTTATATCTGGGTAAATTATTTACTTAGCGTTTTTCTTTTTACCTTGAATTAATTTCAAGGTTTTTAGTCCTACTTTCTTCTTTCCATGGAGTTGATTCTTAGATAGGGGCATGGGAAATCATTACCTATGATCTTATATAATCCCATCAGTCCTGGTACCCTCTGAGCTCTAGTCATGTCCCTCCTTGATCCCCAGTTTAGTGTTCTCTTTACTACCCTCTGCTAACATCCGTGAAGTCCATCAGCTAACTTAGGAGCTCCAAGGAACACTGAGATAAATTGAAGGAGGCTAGCAAAAAGAATATATATATTACCAACTTGCTCACTTCTCTGTATATTGCTCTGTTAACATCGCTCTGTTAAGAGCCCAGAAAGGTAAGAGAGGCTAGACACATGTAACAGAGGAACCTGTTTTCCAATAAGGAATCAAGAAAGGCTTCCTTGGGAAATTTTTGCTTCAACGAGCATCTGAAGAATAAGTGTTATCTAGTCCAAAAACAAGAGGAGAGGGAGATATACAAAATTCTAAGAGAGAGAAAGTATGGCACATGCAAAGGAAAAAAGAAAAGTCCTTGGGTTTAGAATATAAAATTTGCTGTGTGACCTTGGGGTTTTATGTGAGCAAGCTGAGAATACAAAAGTCTCCATATTTCCTTTAGAGAGCTTTGAACAACACAGACACTTTTAGATCACATTAGTCTGTTGGCCTCCTTACCTTTTCATCAATAACTAGTCTGCTGTATACAATTAATCAGGACTTGGTTCCAACTCTCACATGTTAACAAACATATTTGGGAAGTGCTCTCTTATGGTAGGTTAATACAGGTCTCTCAAAGCACAACATTTAATCTTCAAATTATAGAAGGTCTTTCTGAAAGTGTTATTCAAAGTATCAGTTTATGAGCTTCTCGATTGTATACCTGTAAACCAAAAAAAGCAACACTTGAACAATCACTCAAGGATGCTTTTCTACATTATCAGTGTACAGCTAGCCAAAACAGGACCCTTAAGTATAACACAACCAAGTTATCAACATCAGAGCACATTAGCTGGGCTGGTAAATAAAATAATATCTTTGACTACTATTGCATAATAGCAACCCAACATATAGCCTCATCAATGAGAGTTCAGACTTTTCCTAACATTAGTGAAATATTTTGACATAGAGAACTAATTTTAACCTAAAAAAAACATGTTAATTATACTGTCTTTAATTCAAAAGCCAACTACTTAAAAAAAAAAAAAAAAAGAAAACTTTCTTTTTAAGCACTCTATTGAATGGATCTTAGGAAATTGATGCTTTGCTATGCTGTATTAGCAATCATGACTAGAAAGAGTTAAGAAAACTTACAGAAAATATAATGTTTTATTCCAAGAGGAATCTGGGCACTGAAAGACCGTAGCTTTTAAAAAACATATAAAAATAAATAATCCTTTGTAATTTTTAATTACCTTCATTTGAATTTAACACTTTCCTTGGTGTTCTCATTCCTGCTACAGTCTCTCTGAAGCTGAAATATAATTAATGGTCTTATTCATGCATTTCATATGTTTTCATTGTGCAAATACAGCCCTAAAGTTCCTAATTAGATGAATATGGTCTTTCCAAGTGGTGAATTTGGAATGGCTCTTCTGTTTGCGATGGCATTATAATTCCTAATAATAATAGTAGCCATAATCACCACATTATTCAATACTGCCATGTAACTCTTTTTCGTGACATCAAATAGTCTCACTTTTCCAAATTCCTTTCTACACAAAAACATTTATATTTTTACTGCCAACCATATTAGACCATGTATTTGAAACACTGCTTTTCTAGGACTGATGCCTGCATGTCATTATCATCTTGTGTCCTTGTCCCTAATAAATGTTTCCCTGTGGGGACCACATGGCACTCAAAGCTGCCTGCAGTCTTTCCAGGAGGCAAATAATTAGCCACAAAATAATTCATTTCCAGAGGGAATTCAAATTAGCTACATTCTCATTCATCTATGAATTTCATGTAAGCCAAGTCAACCTACTTCAGTTTGGACTTAATTCTGAGCTTTCTGTTGCTGGTAGATAGGAGAGCTTTAGGCAAGAAGGATGATCTTACCGTGGAATCAGATAGATCCATCCATGTTTACTGATTTTGTCTTAAAAACTGTTAAAGTGCAAACTGATAGTTACCAGAGGAGAGGTGTGTGTGTGTGTGTGTGTGTGTGTGTGTGTGTGTGTGTGTGAGAAATGGGTGAAGGGGATTAAGGAGGGGACTTGTGATGAGCACTGGGTGTTAGATAGGAGTGTTGAATCACTCTGTTGTATACCTGAAACAAATATTACACTGTATGATAACTGGAATTTAAATAAAAACCTTAAAAAATTAAGCTACTTACATTAACTTTTAAAGACAAAGAGCCCATCAGATTAACTTATGGACCCATTATGTACACAATTATACTCACAAGTAGTCAAATGAAATATATAAATATGAATTATAGATAGAAATAAACTCTCATGTGAGTTGATGTCTGCCTCTCTTATCAGTGGGCTAATTTGGTATCTAAATCTGTTTCTTCTGCCCTCTTCATAAAGCTCCATGTTTTTCATGTCAATTCTACTGGCTAAATTGATCTTCTCTTTTCTCCAGAAACTGCCTATGGTAGGATGTACCGTAGCACCTCTTCTATGCTCCCTCTGAAGTTGATGGATTGATATTTATTACAATTATTACTAGGTTTGTACTCTTCAAGAACCCATTCGTCTCTCTTTTTCTTTTTCCCCTTTAAACTGTTCTTTGTAGACTAAATTTCCCTACCCTTGGCCATGCGCACACCACACACTCTTTACCACCTTGCATTCTACTCCTGCTATCGAGCTCTTATATACCCCTCAGGTGCTTTGGATCTTATATCGTGAACTTTTTCCTTACATCCCCAGCTTCTTTGCTGAGGAAATACTCCCTTTATGATGTATTCTGATGCCTTGTGTCTTTCTGAAGCTTTCTCTCTCTCCCTCCGTGTTGTGAGAGAAATTATTTATCTAGCCCACAAGAAAATCTATTTTTTGGATAGGAAACAGCTAACTTGTGTGTAGTTCCACAGAGAAGACAGTTCTCATCAAGAAACTAAGAAAATCCTTTATTTATATGTTCTCTGTTTCTTTAAATCAAAGTAGCCATATATCAAAGGCCGATGGCTGGCAGAGAACAGGAGAAACGCTCTCTCAGCACTTTTATCTTTAACTCACTACTGTCCATTAAATAGAAGTTATATAATTATAATGTAAGCTATAACACAATGGATAATCACAACTATATAAGAATAATGCAAATTAAGCTGCACTTGATAAAAATAAGGTAGTGGACCTTGAATCCTCGAATTCAATGTTTTCTGTTATACTTTCACTAACGTTCTTTTGGTTTTATTTTAATGAACTTCTCTTTCTCTCTCTCTCTCTCTCTCTCTCTCTCTCTCTCTCTCCTTCCCTTAGATAAACCTACAGGCAAAACAGCGCTGGAAGCTTCAATAACCACTGCATGAAGTTTAACTAATTAAAAGAAAATTTCAGGGAGAGCTGCAATTACCACACAAGGAATGAATTTCTGTCATTAAAAATGTCCCTGTGATCAAAATGTCTTGGGGCTTCTGGTTGGCTCAGTTGGTTAAGCATCCAACTTCAACTCAGGTCATGATCTCGCATGCTTATGAGTTTGAGTCCTGCATCAGACTCACTGCTGTCAGTGCAGAACCTGCTTTTTATCCTCTGTCTCCCTCTCTCTCTGCTCCTCCCCTGCTCACAGTCTCTTTCAAAAATAAACATTTAAAAATTATTAAAAAATAAAATGCCTTATTGTCTGCCTTCCTTCTCCTCTTTCCCTCTCTCTTCCTCTCCATCTTTTACTCCTTAAGTGTGGAAGTCATGAATGTTCTTCACAGTACCTCCAGTGTTCATTCTTACAGTCACATGCAGAGTAGAATGGCTTGTCTCTATGTTCTTTGAAGTTTGCAGTGGCTCTGAGACCTGCTTTGGCCGTTTCTATCTTCTGGATATACCTTCAAGAGCCACTGGGACAGTTTGCCACATAATCTTTCTCTCTGTTAATGCAATGGTGAATAAAACCACTCAAAATGGTAGCTTGTCCATGTGCTCTGGCTGTGGAATGATGCTTTGAGCAAAGGTTTCAATTTGTCTTTAATGAGTAAAAATCAAGACGACACTGAAAGAAGGAAATTAAAACAACTCATAATGCAAAAAACAGAGATAATCATTATTGATAATACATTTTGTAAGTTTTGTAAGTCACACAATCTGTGTGTGTGTGTATGGACATATTTTGTGTGTGTGTGTTTATATATATATATATATATATATATATATATATATATATATATATATCTTATATAACCCATACAAAGAATAATAACATAATATCATAAAGGCTTGCTTTTCTATGTATGAAGAGCATCCTTTCAAGGAAGTAAATGTTCTTCTATTATATAACACAAATAAAGTGAGGTTTTGCATCATATGAATATATTTTGATATATTTTAATGGTTATTCTTGTTTTTTTTTTAAACGTATTCAGTTATCGTCAAACAATTTGGGATAATAAACACCTTGTGATAAGTATCCTAGCTTCAAAATATTTGCACAAAACATAATTATTATCTCTGAGGAAAAATATCTACCTGTAGAATTTCCGAGTCAATGCATATACAAAATGGTGTTTTCTTAATATGTAAACACAACATTTTTGAAAATCTAAAATTTTACCCTTATACCAACTACATGAGGTTTTAAGATTTCCTACAATCTTACTAAAAACAGAAATCTTTATCTTTTTTAATATTTATTTTTGATATATATATACACATATATATGTATACATATACATACACACACACACACATATATATATACACATATATATGTATATATATACATACACACACACACATATATATACATATATATATATGTATATATATATATATATATAGGGAGAGGGAGGGAGACAGAGAGAGAGAGAGAGAGAGAGCACGAGTGGGGGAAGGGTGGAGAGAGAGGAAGATACAGAATCTGAAACAAGCTCCAGGCTCTGAGCTGTCAGCACAGAGCCTGACGTGGGGCTTGAACTCATGACCTGAGCTGAAGTTGGACGCTTAACCGACTAAGTCACCCAGGTGCCCCAAAACAGAAATCTTTCATAACTATTACCAATTTTACTAATGGAAAGTTTTAGAGTATGGAATTTATTTGGATTTATTTAGCATATGCATTTTTACATTTTTATTTTTCACTTGTCTACTAGGTTTAATGTAACTATAGACATCATTTTCAGGCCACAAGCCTATAAGAATAAAACTTTATTTCTCTGAGAAAGAAAATATTGAACTATTGTGGAAGTGAAGATACTTAGTCATACAATCTGTATGCTGATACAATACACACTGTCAACTTCTCCCTTTAGGCTATAAAATTAAGATACAATATAAATTGTGTTTTCACTAAGATACCTTTTAACTGTCTCCAAGAGATTTTCTGAAGACAAAATAGGCTTACATTTTTATGATTGCTGATAAAGTAGTATCACATTTTTATTTGATCAAAACTAGTATTGAATTTATCAAAGCAAACTGAATTTGTTTGAACTCTTCACGATAAATTTGATTTGTTTTAATTTTTTATAATTGAATTTTAGTAATGTCAAACTATTTTCTCTCTAGAGAATAGAACCATGACTACAAAACTCCGACAGTGTCCTTTCATAATCTGCAAAGCAGCTCATTTTCACTAAACAAGTAGGTATAGGACCAAGTCAGTTATCAAAACGACTGATTTTTGACAATGATTTTTCTGAGTTCTAGGTGATAATTGTCTGACTCCATTTCTACTTATGGATACGATTAGAAATAGAAAATGTGAGTTTGAGAAAAATTTAAAAGATGAAGTAAATTTAGGTAATTGCAAATCTATTTGCAAACCTCTTTTGGGCAAGATACATGAAATAAAGACACAGGTCATCAAAACCTTGGTTTGAGCCATGAGTAAAAGAAAAAGGGTAGGAGACCCTTTTAAATTATGAGATACAGCCAGGTTCTCAGATCTGTAGCCTGGTCAAAAGATAACAGTGCAGAAATAAAATTAATTTCAAGATTATTTACTTGAATTAATCAAATTTCAGGAATGGGATTTTCCTTCCCACTTTCTTTTCAGAACACAGCTATGATAATACATCTGTCACACTTTACAGCACTACCCTAGCTTTAGTCCAGCACATTTCTTTGGCGGTTTTCATCTCCTTTTCTGTTGACTCTGTGCTACAATGCAAGAAATGACATCTCTCAGGAAAGGATCTGCCTCAAAATTAAAGCAGAGGAAGAAATTGACTGGGCCAAGCCGAATTCTCTCTTGCAGATGCAGAGATGCAGAGATGCAGAGATGCAGGCCATGCAATGACTGTTCCAGATCAGCATATATGCCTTTAGTCAGGAAAGTGGGATTGCTATTTCATACCCAAGCAAATCTTCCAAAATTGTCACACAGAAAGGTGAAGTATTTTTTATTCTACCTGAGAGTCGAAAGTATACTTTCTACCAAGGGCAATGAATCAGAATCGACAATAGGAGAGCTATTGTCAACTTCTTTAGAGTAATAACAAACTCTTAACCAAACCCCTCCCCCCAAAAAAAATTAGGAGAGGAAGCTTCACATTTCTTTTCATTAACCTTGTTAAAATTTAGATGTTGAAGCATCCATGAGAGAATGATATGTGAG
Source organism: Puma concolor (assembly GCF_028749965.1). NCBI lineage: Eukaryota > Metazoa > Chordata > Mammalia > Carnivora > Felidae > Puma > Puma concolor. Next base: position 207,718,898 of record NC_141667.1, on the reverse strand, counting down.
AATTAAAATAATTATCTAAGAAAAATTACAACTAGGGAAAATGTCATCATGGGTGTATTAGTCCAGAAAGTAATAAACTATAGTGAAGTAATAAGCGACTTGCAGCTCTTAATAAACTAATGTAAGTTTATCTCTCACTTGCACAGAGTCTACCATAGTCCGGGCATCTGGTCTCCATGTGCTGAGATCCAGGATGCTTCAATTGTGGCTACATCCCTCCACAAAGCCCAGAGCAGGGGAATCTGAACAGCATTTCCTCTGTCCATCATGGACATGAAATATATTTTTACTGCTCACATTTCATTGGCTGAAGCTAATTACTTGGCCTCATCTAAACTCAAGAAGGTGATAGTATAGTTTTTTTATGTGTAAAAGATGAATAAATAGGAAACAATTTGTGATATCCAGCATAATGTCTGTCAAAGGGTGAATATCTTGTTTAATTATAATGAAGGTTTATGCATTTATAAAAATCTCAAGTTTTCATGTCTATATATATATATATATATATATATATATACACATATATAAGTATATATAAAACAAGTGGAATCATATGCTAAAATGTCAATAGTGATTCAATGATTTCTTGATGGAGTAATTGTTTTTTACTTCTTTTATTTTTGAGTTATTTTGGCACAGCATTTTATAATTTTTCAATCATAAACATGTGTAACTTTATTCACATACAGTTAGAATGTATATATTATTATACATGTGTGTCTATGTGTATATATAGAGTGAAATATTTTTTTTTATTTTCTTCTCTATGCTTTATTTACTAAATATGAATGTGAACAAATGCTTCTGAATACATGTTTCGGATTTATTCTGGAAAATTGCCCTTCAAATACATAGTGGTCTGAAAAAATTGTAATTTTTTGAATCAACGGCATACTTAATTCATTGATTTGTTCAGTTAATATTTATAAAGGTCTCCCTTGTACCAGGCACTATTCCAATACTGAGGACTTGAAATTGGGGGAAAAATTAGGAGTCCCTATAGAATTTACATTCTGGTGAGAGAAGGACATAAAATAGATGAGAAAAATCAGTAAAAATATATAGGATGCTAAAAGTGCTAAAGAAAGAAATAAAACAGGTAACAGAGAAGTGCAGAGGTGAAAGAGGGAGGGAATTCAATGTTAAATAGTATGATGAGAGAAGAAGACCTCTTCATTAAGTTGATTTCTGAGTAAAGAATTTAAGATTATGAGAAAGTCAGGCCATTTGGATGTCTGTGGAGAGAGCATTCCAGACAGAAAGACCAACAAGAAAAAAATGCCCTGAGGCAGAACATAAGTAAATGTTCTAGGAATAGGAATGAGGCCAATAAGGACAGAGAGGAAAAAGCCAGGGGAAAGTCATAGAATTAGAGGTCAGAGAGGTCAGGCATGCGGCCGTATATTCTCTGGGATCTTGTAAGCCATGACAATGAGTTCGGCTTTTTGAGTTGGAAAGTCATGGGAAAGTTGTAAACAGAACAAGAGATCATATATATTCTGGGTCACTCTGGCTGCTGTGTGCAAACATATGTTAAAGAGGGCCGAGGGCAGAAGCAGGGAGATCAAGAGCAAGAATCGAGATATGAGACCATGCTCTCTCCAACTAAAATGGTAGCAATGGAGGTGGAGAGAAAAGATTATTGATTTGTTTCGAAGGCAAAGTCAAAAAGATTTTGGGGACATATCACACTTGGAATGTGAGAGAAAGACTTGTTCACCTGAAAAATAGAATTCCTCACCACATAGAAGGGGAAGACCGCCAAGGCAGGTTTGAGGCATAAAGTCAAGAGGTATTATGTATATGTTAAGTTGGAGTCCTTAACAAAATAATCAAGTGAAGTTTTTAAAAAGCAGCTAAATACACTCGTCTGCAGTTTCAGGAGAGAATTTCCCTGAAACTATAATAATAGAATGAATTAATGCTTATAATGCACTTATTATATACCAGGAACTATTTTTTTTCTATTATATGTATGAATTATTTATTTCATACAAAATTCTCATTAGGTTAAGTACTATTACTGTCAACATTTTATAGTGAGGAAACTGAGTCATAAAGAAGTTAAGTATTTGTTTCAAGGACAAAGAGCTAGTGATACATAGTGAGAGTCTGTGTGTCTATTCAGCATGCTTCCTTCCTCTCTTGGCAACTAATCATCATATAACTAGTATTTAAAGGCATAAAACTGGGTGAGATCCCCAAGAGTCAGGAGAGAATGGAAGAGGTCCAAAGACTGAGCCCTAGAGCCTTCCAGAATTAAGAGTTCTTAACTCTTGAGTTGAGAAAAATATCAGCCCAGACAGTGGGAAAAGAGCATCTTATAATGAAGAAAACAAGAAGGTTGTGCTGCCTTGGAAATAAAGATGTGTTTCAAGGAGAAGGGTGTCATGAACTAAAAAAAAATGCTCTGCAAATAAGAAGGGCTTTAAACTGATTTTTGAATTTAGCAACATGGAGGACATTGGGAAGCTTGACAAGATTCATTCCAGTGAAGGGACAAGAGTGAACCTGAGAGGTAGAGGAAATGACAGGGAAATTAGTCAATTTTTAATTTTTTTTTTTCAACGTTTTTTATTTATTTTTGGGACAGAGATAGAGCATGAACGGGGGAGGGGCAGAGAGAGAGGGAGACACAGAATCGGAAACAGGCTGCAGGCTCTGAGCCATCAGCCCAGAGCCTGACGCGGGGCTCGAACTCACGGACCGCGAGATCGTGACCTGGCTGAAGTCGGACGCTCAACCGACTGCGCCACCCAGGCGCCCCATTTTTTTTAAAAGACTTCTGTAAAATAGAAAAGAAGGGAGGTAAGTAGATGGGATAGTGGGATCAACAAAGGGATGTCTGTTTGTTTGTTTGCTTTTAAAGTTAGAATAATAAGCCACTGTCTTGCACTCTCCTGAGGTAGAGTGCATAGAAACAGATACAAGGAGGTGTTAGGAATGAAGGAAATTATCATCCTATTTTGTATATTATCTCAGTGAATGAGAAGAACTTGTCTAAGTCAGAGGTGAAGATACAGGAAGACAAATAACATAGGCAAGAGAACAAACTGGGATATCTCCTGTCAGATCTGGGGAACATTGGGGTCAATGTCACTCATAGTAGGAGCAATACAAATTAACACTACTCAGAGCTGCCCTTAACATCTAACAGATGGGCCAAAACCCAAATGTTTGACCATACTCTGTGTTAGGGTAATGCCAGGAAAGAGACAAGCTCTCTGATACACTGGCAGTAGGAATAAAAAATGGTACAATCCTCGTAGCAAGGAATTTAGAAATACTATGAAAACATATATGCATTTAGCAAACCCACTTCTGGGAAAAATTGCCAAATCATGAAAAAGCTCATGGGTATGGTTATTTTGTTATGGTACAATTTGTAAGTACAAAAGTTTGGAAATAACCCACATGTCTATGAGTACAGGACTAGTTGACCAATCCACAATTCATCCACATACCAAAATGCTCTGCAGGCTTAAACATGGGTGAAGAACATTTTTCCACAGCCAGGTTTTAAAGTAATTAGCTTGTATTCCCTTCTAGTCTCTTTATGATTTCCCTCTCTCCCCTGCGCTCTCTCTCCCCACCTCCATTCTCTTTCCTTCCAACTGCCAAAGCAAAATTTGCACTTGTGAAAAGTTAAACAGGCGAGGTGGTCTTTATTTAAGGCTATTGTGATAGCAGAGAGATGTTGGCCTCCATGGAAACAAGCAGCTAGAGAGTATTTAAGAGCTGAGGTGGGAAGCTCATAGGCCATCTGTATTTGCCTATCAACCTTACCCAGAGGAAAAGTCAATTTTCTCTTACCTTCATGATGGGAGATAGTTTTACAACTTGAAGCAAGCAAGGTGTTCCTGCCCTCATATAGAAACCTGGAGGTAATGCCTCTTCTTTGATGGTTACATTTCAAAGGGATGGCTGCCAGGTCCTTAGAGAGACCCTCCTGAACTTTAGTAAAGCTGGCAAAGGTTTTTAAAAAGATTTACCTCTTAAAGGAGTGGAGGAAGAATTTACAATTAAAGTTTTCTAAAGTACCCTAAGAAAAGGAATTTTAGGTGCTTACAGTCAAGAAAAAGGCTCTCTAAAGTTTAGACAAGTTGATGGAAACATTCAGGCCTGCTTGGTCCCTCCTGCCTTCCCCACTCCTTCCCTTCCCTCCCTCCCTTCCTTCCTTCCTTCCTTCCTTCCTTCCTTCCTTCCTTCCTTCCTTCCTTCCTTCCTTCCTTCCTTTGAATATTTAGTATCCCATCCTTTTAAAATCTATCTTGATGTACACATAGATGACTTTCGGCTGCTATATCTGGTGCTCACCAACAATCTGAAGGCTGATGACTGAGGGTCTATATTAATGAAAGCTTTTTTACAACTTTCATTACAGGACCAGTCCTGATTTAAAATACTAATATTAGCAATAGAAGAAACCTTCCGTAAGAATAACAAGAAAGGAAAACTAAATTCCTCTTATTTTCATTTGAATTTTTGTTTATGTGAACAGATGTGTTTAATTTATTCAGAGAACTATGTAATCTTGAGATATATCCAGAGGGTTCAAGAATCATTTCACCCCTCCATTCTTTATAGATAGATATCCAAATAAGATGGGGGGGGGGGCAGAGAAAGATGAATGGTTGAATTTGTAAGTTTCTTTAATATTTATTAAAAATGTTGGCACTATACCAGGTATAATTGATCAATATTACCTTCTGCTTATACTTAGGCTAAGTGTTCAAAATTAATTGTGGAGATATCAGGATAAAATCATGTAACACAGAGAAGGAAGATGCATTATGTAAGCCTAACACATATGTCAGACTTTTAAAGAATAAAGTAATTGTATGAGCTTAATTTTCAAGTTTTACAATTTTCTTTTGTCTCCTAAAAATCATTTCTGGCCCTGCCTCTAATGGAAATCCTTAACAGATATATCAAAACATCATCTCTGCCATATTATTTTTTTCATAAAGGTCAATAAAAAAGATAAACAATTTAAGTGCAGAATTTATTTTTAAGTTGCTGAGAAATAAAATTGCTAAGAAGTCATGATATTATACTTTTCATCTGTCCAACCAACTTTTTAATTTTTTTAAGTGTCACTTAAGAACAGTAAGGAAAGTGGTGCCCAGGTGGCTCGGTTGGTTAAGCGTCTGACTTTGGCTCAGGTCATGATCTCGCAGTCCCTGAGTTCAAGCCCCATGTCGGGCTCTGTGCTGACAGCTCAGAGCCTGGAGCCTGTTTCAGGTTCTGTATCTCCCTCTGTCTCTGCCCCTCCCCTGTTCATGCTCTGTCTCTCTCTGTCTCAAAAATAAATAAAATGTTAAAAAAAATTAAAAAAAACAGTAAGGAAAGTGATAGCTTTTGTTTCATATTGAGTTAAATTTACCTGAATAAAAAGGGCAAGCCCTTACCTTTCTGCATAGCTAATTTGAAGAAAGGACTCAGAAAACAAAGTCAGATATATACTGAGTGTGGGTCTCTCAATATTTGCTGCCTTTATTTATTTATTTTATTTTTTATTTTTTTATGTTTATTTATTTTTCAGAGAGACAGAGTGTGAGCCGGGAAGGGTCAGAGAGAGAGGGAGACACAGAATCCGAAGCAGGCTACCGACTCTGAGCTGTCAGCACAGAGCCAGACGCAGGGCTCGAACTCACGAGCTGTGAGATCACAACCTGAGTTCAAGTTGGACGTTCAACAGAATGAGACACCCAGGCACCCCAATATTTGCTGCCTTTAAAATGTAATGAACCTATAGCAAGTAAATTACTGAAATGACATTAATTTATTCTATGGAATAAAATTAATATGTAGTTAACAAAATAGAAATAACATGAATGGGCAAACACAACCATACATTTTAAAACAATGGTATTGTCTTGTTTTTTTCTTGTGTCCAAATAAAAACAAGGTTTATTAATTTAATATGAAAAGCTGATGTGCGTGTGTGCACATGCACACACGTTAAATGCTTTAAAAAAGAAAAACGCCATGGGGCATGTGCAGAATATCTTTTTTAGTACTTAGAAATTACACATATTTAGCGAACACAGAAGTCACTGTTAGGGAGCACCTATTAGCCAATGATGAGATCATTAAGCATCAAAAAGAATAATGAATGCAACTGATTGAAACACATTGACTAAAAATGAAACAAATAAACCAACATTGCTGTTCTGGGTTAAAATTGGATAAAGAGAAGTGGCAACTTAATGCAATGTGCAATCCTTGATGTCATAGAATTTAAATGGCTGCAAAGTCTTTGCCCTTCCTTCCATCAAGAAGTGAAATGTATTTCTTTTCCCTTGAACTTAGGTTGGCCTTGTGAATTGCTTTGCACAACAGACCGCAGTAGAAGTGAGGTATCGGTGGTCAGGCAAGGCTTTTGGCTTGAATTTCAGTTTCTTCAGCCAAGAACCTTCTGCCTTTGCTCTTGGATCCCAGCTGCCATATTATAAGAAAATCCAGGCTAGACTCTCAAATGATTAATGACCACATAGAGAAATGAAGTGAGAGGCTATTTTAGATGTTCCAATCTCAGCTAAACTGCCAGGTGAATGCAGCCATATGAGTGAACTCAGTCCGTGTCAAGGAGAGCAAATGGACCAGTCACGAGCCTCACCCAAATCTCAGATCAATGGAATCATGTGAAATAATAAATCACTGTTGTTTTAAGCAACTAAAATATTTTAGTGTAGCAAGAGATAACAAAACATCTTTGATATCCTATTCCAACAAAGCAAAAATAGTTCTAAACAATATTGTTCTGACAGTGGGTTAATCTGAATATAGACTGGATATGGGGAAACAATATTTAAAATTTAAAATTTGGGTGCTTGTTATTGGTATGGATATGTAGGAGAATATCTTTATCCTTAAGAGATATTTGAAAATTTAGTATTTGAATTTAGTATTTAAGTATGCTACTGTATGGACTTATTTCCAAATAGTTCAGCCAAGAAGAGGGGAAATATATCTACATATATATATTGAGAAAAAGAAAATGTGCCAAAATTTCATAAATTGAAGATTCTAGGTGAAGATTGTGAGGATATTCAAATTTCTTTTTAGTTAATTTACTTATTTTGAGAGAGAGAGACAGAGAGAGAGAGAGAGAGAGAGAGAGAGAGAGAGAGAAAGTGTGAGTGGAGGAGAGGGGCAGAGGGAGAGAGAAAGAAAATCCCAAGCAGGCTCTGCACTGTCAGCACAGAGCCTGATGCAAGGGTTCCATCTCAGGAACCACAAGATCATGACCTGAGCTGAAATCAAGAGTCAGAAGTTTAATATACTAAGCCACCCAGGTTCCCTGAATATTCATTCTACTTCTCTTTATTCTAAAGAGAATAAATGTTTTCAAAATAAAAAAGTAGAAACATATGAATGAAAAATGAATAAATGAACATATATTAGCATATATGTAATGTTAGAGAACTTCTTTCTCAGTGAGTCCTTTTTTCACATCTCATTTAGAATTCTGTATAGTATTCTCACCAGACATTCCGTATTGCCCTTCCCTGGTTTATTTTTACCTGATAAAAGTTATGGCCACATGAAAATCTAGACATTTTTACATATTGTTATTATGAAAGTATTTATTTGCCATTCACTTATATATCGTCTGCATCCCTCACTCTGCAATTTAAGAAACAAATAATAGAATTAATTGATAGAAAGTGGGCTATCTTGAATTTTTTTGCAACCAGAAAGATTAGTCCTTGACAAAAACAAAGTACTGTATTTAAAAAAAAAAAAAATGTTTATTTACTCTTGAGAGAGAGAGAGAGAGTAGGAGAGGGGAGGGGGTGGGAGTAGGGGTTGGTTGCTGAGGATCCAAAGCAGGCTCTGCACTGACAGCTTAGAGACTGATACGGGGCTCGAACTCACAAACCATGAAACCATGACCTGAGCCAAGGTCCGATGCTCAACCGACTGAACCACCCAGCACCCCAAAATGTTGTATTTTGAAAAATCCTAATTATTGGAGCCAGGGCAATCACCTTAGACCAAATAATGTGAAGAACTGCTAAAAAGTCACCTAGCTAATCAAAAATTCAATCTTTCTTTTCAATCAACAGATGCTACTTTTTGAAAGCCTCCTCTCATAAAATTTATTTGGAAATTTCTAAAACAATCTACCAATTTACACATAAAATAATAAGTATTTTTCACTTATGATTTTTGCCTCATGGCAACACCTAAGACATACTTGTTCATATCTATGAAGAAAATGTAAGCGTGTTACAATAGTGCTAGACATTATTTATTTATCAGCATTACAGCAACAAGAAATTAAAACTAATCAAGCCAAGATGAAAGTACATAGCTACTAAAATAATGCAGGGGATCCCCTTGCTAGATGTGATGTGCTTGTCTGGACAAATAAATAATGTACTGGGATATACATACATACATACATACATACATACATATATATGTACATACACACATATACAGACAGTGATTCTGTACCTGATCGTGAAGAGAAATTCACACTTAGTATGCTGAGGTAGAAGGCAAAATTATCAAAGCAGTAGACATAAAAAGTAAACATGATACAATATCCCAGATTGAATACAAGAACAGAAGAAAAAAAGACATTAGATAAAAACTAATAAAAATGTATTTTAGTTGATAATTTATCAACGTAAGTTTATAAACTGTAACAAATATCCTAAGTCAAGATGTTAATAATAAGGAAACCGGGTATGAGGAATTTTCTACACAACATCACAGTATTTTAAAAATCCAAATATATTCTAAAATGAAATGTTTGTTAGAAAGAAAACAGAAACAAAAAAATGGCTGATACTTTCATCCCTAGTAGGGTGTGTATGTTTTTGCTAACTTTGGTGTGTTTTTATTTAACAAGAATTGAAGTTGAATGTAATTGCATTTTAAAACATAACTAATAGCTATAAAAGATTTTGATACTTGGGGAAAACACACAACTTCTTTGTTACCACACAAAAAAGAAAGCACTTTCTCTAGATCTAACTATACAATGGACCTAGCATTAACTATTGAAAAGAAATGGGGAAACATATTTTAACCCAGCCTTAAAAGGAGATGCATTCTTTGCCAGCTCACAAATCTTTTGGTCCCAGATCTGTGGAGGAGAAAATGCTATGTAGTTATAATATCCAATTTGGATTTTAAAGCGTAATTATGAAATATTACTGAAATTCAATTATATTAATCTGAATACTGTTTTTCTTTTTAAAAAATATTGCTGTTGTTGAAGAGGTATTAAAGCATGCAATATGACAATATTTTGGTGAAAACGGTTATAGCTAATATTTTTTTTGTAAATGCTTGAGAAAACTACACTTTTACATTTAGCTCAAAATATTTATGTCATTATACCTATGTAATTGCAGCAATGACAATGTTTATAGCAAAACAATAATTGAGGCCAAAGATGGTGTTCACACAATTCTAATACATTTTTAGTATTTTTGTATCTTTTCACTATTGAGTTAAATTTTCCAAAATATGGTTTTGTCATCTACTAATGTCAATAATTGTGTCTGCTCTCTGTATCTCATAGAATACTATAAGGTTAAATAAGCTCAAGTAAATGTATATAAATTATAAAAAAAAAAAAAAAAGCACTAAACTGATTCTTTTCCTGTTTCTGAAATTCAGATATGTCAACAATTAGTGTAATAACAACAAATGGTTCTCACATTTATATTATGGAATAAAAAATCAGTTTTGGGGGCGCCTGGGTGGCTCAGTCGGTTAAGCATCCGACTTCGGCTCAGGTCATGATCTCGCAGTCCATGAATTCGAGCCCCGCGTCGGGCTCTGTGCTGACAGCTCAGAGCCTGGAGCCTGTTTCAGATTCTGTGTCTCCCTCCCTCTCTACCCCTCCCCTGTTCATGCTTTGTCTCTCTCTGTCTCAAAAATAAAAAAAAACGTTAAAAAAATTTTTTTAAATCATTTTTGAAATAATCTTATTTCAACCTGTCACATTTGCTTCAGTGTTTGATTTAATTGAATAGCAGAACTTTTTGAATCAGTGAAACACCTATCTTTTCATAACCACGCAAAAATCATGTCTGGTTTATTGCAAATAATATATGGATTCTTGATCAAAATAAACACGTTTTACTTAAAAAAAAGCACACTAGTATTTACTATGTATTGCCATACACTATCTGCAATGTAATATGTATAGTAAAGGTAGAGATATAGGTAGACATAAGGTAGGAAGGAAGGAAGGGAGGGAGGAAGAAGGAAGAGAAAGAAAGGAATTCATATATCTGTACATTTTTATGCATGTGTACATTTCTGTGTATATAATTATGTACTAGGGATAAGTAAGCAAGTAACTCTCTATATTTATGAGCTTTATCCCTAATTGTATTATTGATGAAAGGAAGCCTTTGGGAAAAAATCATTTTGGCATTTTAGATTCCTGCTGAGAGAATGGGGATTAAAGAATATACTTACAGAAAAGAAGGAGGAGGTAAAAACTAATTAGTAATTATAGCTTATGAATATTTACAAATTAAAGTTACTTTGTAGACCTTAAAGTCTTATAAAAAATGCTCACTATGCAGAAGACGTTCTTTTGGGAAAAAAAAAAAATAGTACTAAATAAGAACCATTCTGTACCATGCTCAGAATTCAGCGATTTAAAAATTAATTTAAGACCAGTCATAAGATTTCCTTCTAGAGATTTTAGATAGGTAACCAAGTGATTTGGTATCCTTTATCTATTTTATAGAGTGTTGGGCCCAGTGTTGATAATCATTGAGATAGTTTCTCCTGGTGTATAAATGATTCATCTGAAGGAGGTTAAGTGCTTTGGGGAACCTTTATTAACTTTTCCAGGAGCCAAGTGTATCATTTAACAAATGGTTACTGCCTCTTCCCATCAAAAATGGCCATTACAACCAAGTTATGTATCGTATGTCAAGTAAATATAGTTCTTATTTTGTTGATTGAGCTAGAAAGATTAAAAACCTTTCCCAAAAAAGGATAAAATGAAGCAGTAAAGAACTGGGACCAAAACTTAAGTCTAAGGCCACCCCGCGGTGCTTAAGAAGTCTTTAGCTCACATTCCCTTCACATTAGCAGACTTCACTTCAGTATACTGCCGTATTTCACAGTATTTATCAATCCACAAAGAGAGTCAAAGCATTAAGAAATGTGGTCTTCATTGTCGATCAGAAGAGCGAATTACAACTTCTAGTAAATCCCTGTCTAAGTCAGTGAATTGCAAGGCAAGCAAAAAAGTCGCTTCTCCAGGGTATGCCTTTTCAGCAAGATTTGACAACTTACAGAGAATTATCTGAAATGGATGATCACGATCATTATGTGTCTATCATACAAGTGCTAAATGGATGTGTACTACATACATCCCATAAGAACAGGAAAGACATTTTAAGGATATTGGATTACAATGATTTCAGTGACTTTGTACACTCATAAGCAGATATTCAAGACAATCCTGTCTTTTACTCTAACCTAGGCAAACTAAAGTCCAGTTTAAGAATTATCGTTTTAACTTCTGTAGCATATTCATCTATATTGAACAAAAATTATCTTAAATACATACATTTGAAGCAGTTCAGAAACTTTAGAATTCCACAATTCCTGATACAAAAGATGACAAAAGAATAATTATTTCAAGTCTAATAATTATATTTATCATACAATTTATGTAACAAATTGAGTCACTAGAATTGAATATACACTAGTTAGTTTAATGTAACTTATTGTAAGAAAGGGAATGACTCTGGCTACTAATTTTATTATTGTTGCAGTATGTTTAAATAATGCACTTACTTCTGGGAAATAAAATTCAGATCATTTTAAATTATATTTTCTAGGGGCGCCTGGGTGGCTCAGTCAGTTAAGCGTCTGACTTTGGCTCAGGTCATGACCTTGTGGCTCACGAGTTTGAGCCTCTCATCAGGCTCTCTGTTGACAGCTCAGACCCTGGAGCCTGCTTCAGATTCTGTGTGTCCCTCTCTTTCTGCCCCTTCCCAGCTCACACTCTGTTTCTCTCTCTCTCTCAAAAATAAATAAATTTTTAAAAATCAAATCATATTTTCTTTTTTTATATATATATGAAATTTATTGTCAAATTGGTTTCCATACAACACCCAGTGCTCATCCCAAAAGATGCCCTCTTCAATGTCCATCACCTACCCTCCTCTCCCTCCCACCCCCCCATAAACCCTCAGTTTGTTCTCAGTTTTTAAGAGTCTCTTATGCTTTGGCTCTCTCCCACTCTAACCTCTTTTTTTTATTTTCTTCCCTTCCCCCATGGGTTTCTGTTAAGTTTCTCAGGATCCACATAAGAGTGAAAACATATGGTATCTGTCTTTCTCTGTATGGCTTATTTCACTTAGCATCACACTCTCCAGTTCCATCCACGTTGCTACAAAGGGCCATACTTCATTCTTTCTCATTGCCACATAGTACTCCATTGTGTATATAAACCACAATTTCTTTATCCATTCATCAAATCATATTTTCTATAGATGTCATCAGAAGTATAATTTTGATTATACATTTATGACTGTACCAGCTTTTTTACAATAGGTAGTAACTGACCAAGTAATAAGGGACTTAAATTAGAAATAACAGAAACCTTGATCTCTTAGGTTGCATTTAAATGTCATTTAAGATTTAAAATTCTAATTTTCTATGAAATTCATTACTTTTTTTGATTTTGGAAAAGACCTATTATGGTCAAGTCAAATTTTACTGTTTTGAGCAGTATCCATGGAACAAGAAGCAGATAATACTGATTATGGCAGTTATTTATAAAGCTAGAATGAGTATAACTTATGTCACTGCTCAAGTATGAGTTCAGAAAGATAGATGAGATCAACTTACTGTTCTCTTATACCAAAGGAGCATTTCAAAAATTAAGGTATGTTTGTGTCAATGGTAACCAAAATACATTTCTAGACCCAGTTAATTTTCTGAGAAATTTTAATCAGAAACATTTAATTGCCTTTCTCATAGATTTCCACAGTCAAAAAAAAAAAAAAAGGTATGTGTCATATTTTTATGTGTTCTGTTAGTTCAGAAGTCTTAAAGGAAGTGACAACCGAGGAGCAACAAGCATACCTAGCACCGGATCTTGGTTTTTAATTCTGTTCTCCAATAAAAGGAACAGGGACCCTTGCAGCAATGGTTGATTCTAAGCTGGGGCAAAAAATATACAAGAATGATGAGCACTAGGTGTTACATGTGAGTGATGCATCACTAAATTTTACTCCTGAAACCAATATTCCATTATGTGTTGACCAACTAGAATTTAAATAAAAATTGGGGGAAAAAAGCTTAAAAATGTGCATACATGCAGGAAACAATAACCGCTCACCCAGGAACTTATTCAAAGGAATCAGTCAAAGCGTTTTGCATGGACTTGGCCACAGAATCCTCATCTCTGGATTGTTTACAGTAGGGGAAACCAGAAATTACCTAAATATCCGATAGTAGTGAGTTGGTCAAATAAATTGTGCTATTTCCATACAGTGAAATCCTATGTAGCCACTGAAGATGTAGAAGAATAATGAACCTATTCATTATAGAATATATTAAGAATACATAGAATAGAATATATTAGTAAAAAAAGAAAAAAAACTTATGGAAGAGCATATAGAATACATAGAAAAGAAGACTGAACAGTTGTGATAAAAGGTTAACAGTGATTACCTCTGAGTGTTAAGAAAACAGGTGACTTTGGGGGAGCCTAGGTGGCTCAGTCAGGTGAGTCCCTGACTTTGGCTCAGGTCATTATCTCACGGTTCGTGAGTTTAAACCCCGCATCAGATGCTATGCTGACAGCTCAGAGCCTGGAGCCTGCTTCAGATTCTGTGTCTCCCTCTCTCTCTGTTCCTCCCCTGTTAATGCTCTGTCTCTCTCACAAAAACAAATAAACATTAACATTTTTTAAACACAAAAAAATAAAATAAAAAATAAAAATAAATAAAAATAAAAGAATACGGGTGACTTTTATGTTCTCCTTTTTGGATATCAGTGCTTTTTACATGGTCTATAATAAACATATTATTTTGTTAAAGAATAAAAAAAAAATAATAATATGAAGCAGTTTGTAGTGCCAGAAGGTAAGAAAGTGCTCAACAAAACAAATTTAACAACAAAACAAATCCATTGATGAGGGGATGGTGAATGAGCACAGGAGCCAATTGAAATAGTTAATAATGGTCAAAGCTGAAAATTTTGAGCAACCAAATAAAATAGTATTGGATTATAACATAAAATACAAAATATATATCCATGAGTCCATACTGATATACATTAAGCTTTAAATAAATTAAGAAATAAGAGGGAAGGGATAAATCTTCCATGCATTTTATGTTGCTATTCCATCCTCAAGGAGGAAAAACATGACACTTCAGTCTTAAGGTACAATCTGCACATAGGGACTCCAAAGAATATAGAATATAGAAAAAAACAAAAGGAAGACAAAAAAAGCTATGACTCTACATTGCATATAATCCTGACCCTGGATTGCTCAGTTATTTATCATATTTATGAACCCAAGGTAACCTCCTTGCTAGAGAATAAGTGGCTCATTAGTAATCTTTGACATATAGAATCACAATTACTCAAGTTATCATCAGTGGTGGGGAGAAATAGGGTCAAATCTAAAGGCCAAGCATTGGGTGGTCAAGTGGCATTTATTTGCTATAATATCAAAGATGCTACAAAGACTAGAGGGTGTGCTAACTCTGACTACTGGAAATCATAGTAAAAGAAATAATAATTTCAAAGTCATGAACTGCCAACTCAAGGCAAGGATAGAGAAGTAGGAAGCTTCCATGGGAGCATTAAAAAAGAAAATCTCTTGTCTTCTAGAAATAGGTGGGTAAAAACGGCTAAAGTCCCAAATCTGATTTTGAGTGTAGCAAAGTGTCAATGCCAGTTAAAAACATAACCTTACTGAAGTTTAGATGCTAACGTTAAGGTAACAATTTTGAAGAATTAGGACCTGAGACTTACAATTGGGACATTTTTGACACAGACTTAATTCACAACTCGTCTTGAAAATTCCATGCATGTGGAAACAATCTCTGTTCCTTTTTCTATGGAAACCAGCCTTCTCTGACATGAAGTGCTTTCAAGGACTTCATTAGGAGCAGGTGACTCTGACTCACAGTGTTTGCCCATTCCATTCAAGATCTATGTCTCACCACCCCTCAAGATTCCTATGAAAGTTAATCTCAGCATGGCACAGAGGGAAAACTGCAATGTCAGCTCTAGGAGGAAGTAGAATATTCCAAGAATTGTAGGGTCTTGATAGATCATTTCAACAGGATTCTAGTTTGGAAATGGGTTTCATAGCCATTAGAAGAAACAAGAAGATTAAATATAAGACTGGGTCAGACGTTCAACTGGGACTTGGGATTTAATGTGTAAGCAAATGAGACTAACTCTAACATTGCTTGGATTTTAATTGAAGCCTAGATTCAGAAGTGGCTCTCTAGAGCATGTGGAGTGAAAGGAAGTCTCACTCATTCTGGTGGGAATGCAAAATGGTATAGTCACTTTGGAAGACAGTTCAGCATCTTTCCTAAACTAAATATACTCTTACTATACAAACAATCACACTCCCTTGGTAATACCAAAGGGGAAAAAAGTATGTCCACACAAACACCTCAACATGGGTGTTCATATCAGCCCTATTCATAATTGCTAAAACTTGGAAGCAATCAAGACGCCCTTCACTAGGTGAATAAACTGTGGTACATTCAGACCATGGAATACTATTCATCACTAAAACAAATTAACAACTAAAAAAAAAAAAAAGAGAGAGCTATCAAGTCATAAAAAGACACAGAGGAAACTTAAATGCATTTTACTAAGTGAGAGAAGCCAATCTTAAAAGTTGCATACTACATATTTTGTGATTCCTTATCCAACATCCTGGAAAATGCAAAAGTATGGAAAAAAATAAAAGTTGCCAGAGGTTTGGGGGAGGGAGGAATGAATAGGTGGAGCATGGAAGATTTTTAGGACAGTGAAAATATTCTCTATAATGGTGGATACATGCCATTTGTCTATGCACATAGCATATACAACACTAAGAGTGAACCCTAATGTAAACTAGAGACGTGAATGAGAAGGATGTGTCAATGCAGGTTCCACAATTGTAACACATATACACCTCTGGTAAAGGTTGTTGATAATGGGGGAGGTTATGCAGATGCAGATGCAGGGAGTATATGGGAAATCCTCTGTACTTCCTTTTATATTGCTTATATACTGCTCCAAACTAGTCTTAAAAAAAAAAATGTGGCCCTCCAGTTAATGAATCTGAGATGCCAGAACCTCCTTGAAAATAAATATTAATGTCTTGATTAAGGAGCAGAAGAATCCTTGAAAAAATTTGAGGTGGCTATTTTCTTTAGACTGGGATGAAGGTGGGAAATGATGCTGTGGAATTGAGCTCTCTGATTTCCATGGGCTTCCATGGGACAGAAAACAGTAGGTGGAATTGCTTAGCTGTTCAAAATTATCAGTGGGGCTGGTGTTAGGTATAATAACATATACAGTAACAATCACAATGTCTTTCTTTAAAATCATCAGAAGTAAAGAATGAAAACAATATTTGGTTAATCTGGTCAGTGGTAAAATGATGTCTTTTGTGGTCTATGTTTACTTTTCTGTATCTAAGAATTTTTCAATTTCCTTTTTTATTGTAGAAAAAATACCCACGAGATCTACTCTCAACAACAACAAAGAGTGTAGAGCGTAGTAGTATTGTTAACTATAAGTTCAATATTGTGCAGTAAATCTCTAGAGCTTTTTCATCTTGATGACTGAAACTCATTTAATAGTGATTCCTTTTTCCTCCTAGACTTAACCCCTGGTAAGTCTTTCTACTCCAGGGAGTTTGCCTGCTTTAGATACATCATATTGGTGGAATTTGTGCTTCTATGACTTGATTATTCTACATAGCATGCCCTTAAGCTTTAGCCATGCAATAGCAGATGATAGGATTTCATTTTTTATTGTTGAATAACATTCCATTGTATGTGTCCATTATCTTAGAGGAAGAGCTTTCACCTTTTGACGTTGAGTATGATGTTACCTATGGGAATTTCACATGTGACCTCTACCATATTGAGGTAATTTCCTTCTATTTATAGTTTAAGTGCTGTTATCATAGAAGAGTTTTGAATTTTGTCAAAAGCCTTTTCTTTATTTATAATCCTGTCATTAAAAAATATCTATATATATCAGTATTTTATTTTATTGGCTATTAAAATATTTTTTTAATTTTTATTCAAATTCCAGTTAGTTAACATACAGCGTAATATTAGTTTCACATGGACAATCTAGTGACTCAATACTTCCATTCAACTTGAGTGCTCACCATAGGTAGTGCCCTCCTTAATCCCCATCACCTATTTACCCATCCCCTCTCCCTTCTGGTAACCATCAGTTCTCTACAGTTAAGAGCCTGTTTCTTGGTTTGCCTCTCTCTCTCTTTCTCTTTCCCTCTCTCTTTCCCCTTTGCTCATTTATTTTGTTTCTTAAATTTCACATATATGTGAAATCATACTGTATTTGTCTTTTTCTGATTGACTTATTTCACTTAGCCTAATACTCTCTAGCTCCATCGATGTCACTGCAAATGGCAAGATTTCATTCTTTTTTATGACTGAGTAACATATAGCACATTTTCCTTATCCATTCATCAGTCAATGGACACTTTGGCTGTTTTCATAATTTGGCTATTATAGATAATGCTACTATAAACCTTGGGTATATGTATTCCTTTGAATTAGCATTTTTGTACCCTTTGGGTAAATACCTAGTAGTGCAATTGCTGGATCTTAGTTCTATTTTTAACTTTATGAGGAACCTCCATACTGTTTTCCAGTGTGGATGCACCAGGTTGCAATCCCACAATTTGTTTCACCTTTCCTAGTTTCTTGATGTCTAGAATTAAATTGTTTATTTAAGAGCTTTCTTTTTTTATTGTATATTAATTTTGAGAGAGAGAGAGTGAGAGAGTGCACACATGTGCACATGAGCAGGGGAGGGGCAGAGAGAGAGGGAGAGAGAGAATCCGAAGCAGGCTCCATACCATCAGCACAGAGCCCTCCATGGGTCTCTATCTCACTAACTATGAATTCATGACCTGAGCCAAAATCAAGAGTCAGACCCCTAACTGTTTGAACCACCAAGGTGCCTCGAGCCTTCTTTTTTTAATATAGGCATTCATCACTAAAATCTTTAGTCTCAGCACTACTTTTGCCACATCCCATAAATTTTGGTGTTTTCATTTTCCTTTGTCTTACGATATTTTTCAATATCCCTTTTAGATCACTTCTTTTAGCCCTTGGTTTTCCAGTAGTGTGTTATTTAATTTCCAAATTTATGTAAATTTTTCCATTTTTCTTCTGCTACTGATTTCTAGTTTTATTCCTTTTCACTTCACTCTTTTCTCTGAGAGCCCTCTGAGTCCTATTCAATTTTGTTGTACCATGGTCTCCTTGAGCAACCGCATACTGCCCAGCTCTTCTATGTTCTCCATGGTCCTCAGGCATCTAGAATGCGCCATATCCTGTCAGCACTCTGACACAGGTGAGGTGGAAGCTAATATCTTGAGCTGCCCCAAGAAAATCAGAACATTGGACTTTTATTAAAATCTCCTCTTTCCCTTACCAGGGAAAAGCTGACAGTTGGGAGTTTCCTCCAAGTCACAAGCTGGGTCATGTGAAGAAACTATGATGAGATAATACTACCAATTTTCGTATCAGCTTTGATGTGGCTGGTTTCCTGCTTGCTTGGGGGTGCAGGAGCTTCTTAACTGGTTTATGGATTTCTTACAAAGGGAATTGGTTTATGTATTGTTGAATGGGTGTCTCCAGGGGATGAAGGAGTACCTGGAGCTCCCCATTCCTCCATCTTACTGATGTCACTCTAAATTTTTTTTATCATTAAAATATGTTGATGGTAATTATTTAACTAATGGATGTTGGGGGATAGAGAAGCAATATGAATAGCCACTCTTCCTTTCATGTTGATTACTGGGAAAACACAATTGGATATTTCTGAATCCCAACATAGCTAATTAAGTATATATATATTTTTTTAATTATGGAAGTAGTCAATAGATAAACTTAAATAATGATAAATTTAAATAATGACATAACTGACATGCCAGAAAAGAGAGAAAAAGGGAAGTAAATAGCAAGTGAACAAAATTCCTTATCTTTCAGTGGGGAGGGAAATAATTTTAACAAACTGATAATAAGACATAAGCACATTATTTAAAAGTGTGATGACAATTACAGAATAAATACAACCAGAAATAGTTAAAATAGCCAGTTTCAGGAAATAGGGCTGCTAGTAGTGATGGGAAATAAAGACTTACTTTTACATTTATTTCTCTTTGATATGATTTGACTTTTTTAATAATAGAGTATTACTTTTCAAATAATTTCAAGTCTGAATACATAAACAATTTGATAAGTATAAAATCTTAGAAATAAATTTTCAATTACCAATTGTTTAATAAAACTCAAATAAAAAGGTATCAGTACACAGTAAAAACATCAATTATATCAATACTCTTCACCTCTCCTCTATTTTTTTTAAAGTTTATTTATTTTGAGAGAGAGTGAGAGAGCATGAGCAGGGAAGAGGCAGAGAGAGAGGGGGGGAGAGAGAGAGAGAGAAAGAGAGAGAGAGAGAGAGAGAGAGAATCCCAAGCAGGCTCCAAGCTGTCAGCACAGACATGGGGCTTGATCCCACAAACCACAAAATCATGATCTGAGCTGAAATCAAGAGTTAAACTCTTAACTAACTGAGCCACGCAGGGGTCCCTTCTCCTATATCATTTAATGTAATTGCATATGTATGTGTGAGTGTTTGTATACGTACAATCTTATGAAATTTTGTCACATGTGAAGATTCATATGATCATTGTCACCATCAAGATACAAAACACTTTCATCATGATTCCTCATGGGACCCTTTTAAAGTCACAGCTACATATCTCCCTGTCCCTGTCTTTGAACCCTTACTAAGCATTAATCTGCTCTCTGTCTCTATAATTTTGTCATTTCAAGAATGTCATATAAAAGATATCACAAAGTACATAACTATTTGAGATAGACTATTTTTTTCTTTTTTTTTTAATTTTTTTTTTTAACGTTTATTTATTTTTGAGACAGAGCATGAACGGGGGAGGGTCAGAGAGAGAGGGAGACACAGAATCTGAAACAGGCTCCAGGCTCTGAGCGGTCAGCACAGAGCCTGATGCGGGGCTCGAACTCACGGAGTGTGAGATCGTGACCTGAGCCGAAGTCGGCCGCTTAACCGACTGAGCCACCCAGGCGCCCCTAGACTCTTTTTTTCAATTCAATAAAACTCCCCTGAGATCCATCCACATTGTTGTATATATCAACTGTTCATCCCTTTTGATTGCTGATTAATATTCCATGGTACGAATGTAGCACTCTTTGATTTACCATTCACTCATTGAAAGACATTTTGTTTTTTTTCTAGTTTTGGGCCACTGTGAATAAAATTACTCCAAAAACTGATACACATATTTTTTTTATATAAACATAAACTTTGATTACCTGGGATAAATGACCAAGAGTGTGATTGCTGGATTGTATGGTAATTAGATACTTGGTTTTGTAAAAAAAAAACTGCTAAATTATTTTCCAGAGCAGGCATGTCATTTTATGTTCTTGCCAGAAGACTTTGCATAATCCAGTTTCTCAACATGTTCAACAGCATTTGGTGCTAACACAGTTTTTTCATTTGAGTTTAGCCTTTCTGATAGGTACACAGTGCTATCTCAGTGTGGTTTTTTTTTTTATGTTTATTTATTTTTGAGAGAGACAGAGACAGAGTGTGAGTGGGGGAGGGTAAGAGAGAAAGGGAGATAGAATCAGGAGCAGCCTCCGGGCTCTGAGCTGTCAGCACAGAGCCCGACTCAGAGCTTGAACTCACAAACTGCGAGATCATGACTTAAGCCGAAGTCAGATGCTTAACCAACTGAGCCACCCAGGCGCCCCTATCTCATTGTGGTTTTTTTTTTATTTTTTTTTTATTTTTTATTTTTTTTTTTAATTTTTTTTTTTCAACGTTTTATTTTATTTTTGGGACAGAGAGAGACAGAGCATGAACGGGGGAGGGGCAGAGAGAGAGGGAGACACAGAATCAGAAACAGGCTCCAGGCTCTGAGCCATCAGCCCAGAGCCCGACGCGGGGCCTGAACTCACGGACCGTGAGATCGTGACCCGGCTGAAGTCGGACGCTCAACCGACTGCGCCACCCAGGCGCCCCTCATTGTGGTTTTAATTACATTTCTCTAACATATCTCTAGGTCTATGTCCTACTCCTCCACTAAAACAATACAGTCTGTTATTTTAGATACACAGTAAGCCTGAACATTGGGATTCATTCCTCTTTATCAAAATCGTGTTATATTTTTTGTCTTACCATATACAATTTATAATAAACTTGTCATTGTCTTTGTTAAACTTTGATAGGAACTGCATAAAATCTAAAGATTAATTTTGGGGTAATGGAGATTTTTAACTCCTTTGGGTCATTTGATCTACAAATTCCATTTTTTTTTAAAAAATATGTCTCTCCAATTTGCACTAGCTTCATAGCTTCAATTATGATGTTTATATAAATGATTTCTATAGGACCGACTTTATTATCAGCCGACATTTCCAAAATTTCTAGCTGGATAACATACTGGATATCACATTGATATTTTGCAAATATCACAATTTAAAAATGTCTCTTTCCCAAATAAACACCTCCCTTTGTTTCTCTTCCTGTCGGTGGTGTAATTTTTCCTAGTTATTTGGGGCAACATTTCTCTCCCTTGTATAAGCATCTTTTTTTCTTCACCCCTCCATATTCAGCTGGTATGTAATACTATTGTAGGTATCTTAGATGTAATCTTATATGTCTTGTCTTTTTCCTTTCAACTGAAGCAATCCAACTTCAAATCCTCTTTACATACCTTTATACCATTGACATAGCCTTTGAATTGCTATGTGCTTCAACCATCTCTGTATCTCAACCTATTCAAAAATATATCAACAAATTTTCATTCAGGAAGGTAAAGCCTTCCTCTGCTATTCTAATACAAAAATTTGGTGGTGGCGACGCTATCAGTTTTAAAAGGGAATCTGGCAAACTAAGTAGGGTCCTTATATTTCCTTAAGAAAACATTAACCAAGAAGAGAATCTTGACTAAATAATATCTTAAAAATAGGCTTATGTTTCCCTCATAAATGGTCTAATTAAGGTTCTTTCCAATGTACTTTGAAAACTGGGAGGAAGGAAAAGAGCAAGAAGAATGTGAGGTGGTGTGTGTTGGTGGTGGTGGTGGCGGTGGTGTGTGTGTGTGTGTGTGTGTGTGTGTGTGTGTGCTCCTTTAAAGAAGAAAACAAGCCATTGAGTAACTAGACTGGGTCATTAGAAGAGTAGACAGCAGGTCTTTAAGTGAAAAGTTAAAGTCCATGTAAGTGCCTTAACTTTGGGTAACTTGGTCAAAGTATTTTCTCTCATTATGTGATGTAGCAAGAAGTCCATCTCCTGGTTAAAAACCTACCTGTATAGTACTGTATGGTGACAGATGGTAACTACACTTGTCCTGAGCATTAAGGTATAGAGATGTTGAATCACGACGCTCTACACTTGAAACTAATGTAACATTGTGTGTTGACTATACTAAAATAATAATAATAATAATAATAATAATAATAATAATTTTTAAAAAGAAAAACAACTTCTATGTGATTTGTCAGGCCCCACCATATGCTTTGCCTGACAGGCCTTCCCCAGGAAACCTGCCCTCCCACACCCCACGTGGTGCACAGTCACTGCACTGCAGTCTCTGAAGGCATTGCAGTCAAGGACTCAGGCCTTCTGACTGGTCATGGTCTTCCCCTATTTACAGTTTCAGCCCTAGCACCTTCATATCTAGGTCATTTTGTCTGAGGGCTTCGCAGAGGCCCTCTTCAGACTCCTCTGCTGAGTTCTATCAGAGGGGTGGAGGGGCAAAACTTGAGGACACTTTTCCCCATTCCCACATTCTGACTCAGTACCTAGCAATTTACCACTCCTACTTCTCCTATCTGCTCCCACCTCAGGAGTCATAGAACTGCCAGAGTTTTTTGTTCTAGGTTCCCTCAACAGTGAGAGGGCTCCCACTTGTGCGAATTTCTACCTGCCCCTCCATCTGTGAGCATCTCCATGGGGGAAAATGGCCTTTTCTTTGGTTTAGCCTCTTGCTTATACCATCACAGTAAGTGATGAATTTCACTTTGGGCTTGCTGTTTTATTTGGCAACTTTGACACTGCGTTTTTAGTGTGCACTGTCTCTCTCTCTCCCTTGCTCCCCTGAATTCCTAACACAAAAAGGTTGGGGGGTAGAAGGTAGTAAGAGGGGAATCAATTATCCCCATCTTCCTCAGGACTTTCTTCTCTACTTTTCAGTTGTACTGAAGACAACTTTTGTGCTGTTACTTATTAGTTCTACATATTATTAACCTCTGGGTTCTTTTTTAAATCTCTAATTTGCACAGTAACTTTAAGATGCTTTAGCCAAACTGCCTCTCTGATGCCTTTTTTTTTTTTTTTTTTTTTTTTTTTTTTTTTTGAGAGAGAGAGAAGAGCCTTCACTTGTGCAGGGACAGGGCAGAGAGAGAGGGAGACAGAATCACTGAGGCAGGGCTCAATCTCACCATGAGATCATGACCTGAGCCAAAATCAAGAGTCAGATACTTAACTGACTGAGCCACCCAGTCACCCCTACCTCTCTGCTGCCATTTTATATGGCTTAGTAAACTTTCTTTGTATTTCATTTCCTCTATTTTCTAACTAGCATACCAAACTTTGCATCTTTATTATCAAACCACCTATGTCATCCCACATATAATCCACAATCATAATCATAATACCCTGACACTCCTCAACTGGAAGTGGAATCCTTACGTGGTTTTTTCTGTGTGACAACAGGTCCCTGTATTATGGGGATTTTCCTTAGAAATGTTCTTTATTACATTTGCACACATCCTACAGAATTAACTGCAAACTCCTCCACCTGGAATTTAAATACTATAATGTGATTACAATCCAACCTTCCTAGTCTCATTTTATAATTGTTCATTACATGTAACCACGATTTCTGGTAAAAGTGGATTATAATGGGTGTTCTCTTTTTATTCCCAATCTCTACTAATTGAAATTATACCTGAACTCTAACACTTGGCTTAGGTATATATTCCATTAGAAGCATTTTCTGTTTCAATATGAAAATCCCATAGAAAATGTTCTATGCCTTCTAAAATTTATAACCTGAATTGTGTCTTTGTCAGTTTGGCACTTGTTAATGCTCCTTGTACTATATTTTAAGATCTGTGAGGAGAGAAACTGGATCCTACTCATCTTTCTAATCCTCTCCACAGTCAAGCGCAATGTTCAATGTGTTGTAAATATATAAAAAAATATATATTTTTTTGAGGTAGAAAGAAAACACTAGCAATATAAAAAAAACATCTCACCAAGTAGGAAATATTAACATTGACATATCTCAAATTTCATGATTTTATTTTCAAAATGTAGCCAAAAACTACAGGAAAATCATGATTTTTACAAAAGCTTTTCATCTTTTGCTTATGAAATGTTGGGGAAAATCTAAATGATAGAATAGAGAATTTCAAAATAACAGTTAATACAGATTGAGGCCCATAGTTAAGTCAAGTGATTATTAGTTGCATTTGGTCAAGGTGGATAAAAAGTTTTCAATACCAGTTTTAGACATTAAGGACGTCACATAATCACTGTCATATGTATTTTGATGTTTATATTTTTCATTTGTTTAATCAAATGAACCTTGATTTCCAAATGGGTTATTTTTGAAAAGTCAAATTATAAATGCAGATATAGGTATCTAGTATCTTAGAACACTGGCAGATGGCAGGTAATTCATGCTTGTGTGGATGGGTGGCCATTTCTTTGTCAGAATAATGATACTCTGTAAGATCACAACATCAAAAACACTGAAGGGAGGCTGTGGATGGATCAGAGAATAAAAGCTGTTATGACTGCTATTCTCTAACAGTGTATAGAAGAAAAAAGATTGAGCATGGAGGTGTAAATTTTGTGTTTTTTTTCTAGGTTAGACACAGAAAGGCCTTCTACAGAATATGAAGATTAGCCTGAAAATAGATAAGGTCTGGTTCAAGGGTTTCCAATTCTGTTTTCAATGGCTTTGTCTTTTCCAGTTCTCTCTTATCTGGTCCAGCTGTTCTCTCCCTTCACCCTTTGTTCTTGGCTCCTCCCCCAATTAAGGAGAGGTCATTGGATAACAGACAACCTGGACAAATCAGTATGGAGCCTATTTAAGTCTCCCAGGAAACCTTTCATGTCTTCTGATTTCAGGGAACACTTTTCTGTGGAGTATTTTAAAAGACAATTTGAAGTCTATTTTCTCTATGTCTGAAGCCTAAACCAACATTTACAACAGTCTCTCAAAGTAAAGTTTCATTAAGCATTAGGTATTAAGACGTTAGTTAGTAATCTCAAAGCATTGCATTAATAACATTCCACCAGAGATAAGTATGTAGATTCGGTTAAGAAGGAAGGCATTAATAGAAGCATAGCCAATTTACACCTTATCATTGTAGGATCAAGCTGAGTGTAGAGCGATCTTTCACATGGTAAGAAATGTTTATTAAAATGGAATACAGAATTTTACTCACGAGTTAATAGAAATATATTCATTTTCCCACATCATATTTTCAAAATTAGACCAAAATGTCTATCAGATCCACACTGATTTAACAGGAAATATGTAGTAATAATTGCTCACAATTTTTAGTTTTTTTTTTCTTTTTCAGACTCTGAGAAAGGAAGCTGAATAGAAACTTCATAGACTTGAAATTCAGTAAATATAATATTAACTCCACAGTTAAAACTATTAATGGATAAATAAGTATACTTTATATCTCTTTTTACTTGAAATACTCCATCTTATTTGAAAGAATAAATTATTTACTCTTAGATTATGATATATGGAAAGTAATTAATCTTTCTCGAAAAAAATACACAATATGCAAATCATACAACTGAATTTAATTCAACTTGTGTGGCAAATGTTTGTGGAGTGATTAAGATATATGTGAGGGAGAACTCATTCCCAATGTTTATTGTTCTTCAATCTAGTTAGGAAGACAACTCATACATGTGGGAAACAGTTATATTCAACTTTGGTTTGATAAATTAATACAGTATTGTATTCTACTAAAGATACTAGCTGATAAGGCCTCTTTATAAAATTGATGGCAAAAATCAAGGTTTCAGATAATCTCAATAGTTTTGAAATCTCAAAAGTTTTAATTAAGAATAAATGTAGACTTATATTTTGGTTAAAAATAAAGTTCACAAAATCAGGATCTATGATAACATAATTAAGTCCAAAACATTTGAAAGTACATTAAAAATGTCATGGACAAGATAAAAAAAAACCAAAAAACAATGGAATCAAACTAGTAAAATAAGAGAACATATTCTTAGATGGTTTATTTAGTCACACATTCCCCAAAAAACATTTTCAAGTGCCTACTATATGACAAGTTCTTCAAAAATTAGTAAAACATAGTTTCTGTAATGAAAGCTGATCTCATTAAAGATATAAATATATAAAACATAATTGTATTGAAAAGTAAAAAGATGCTATTGTATAAAATTACGTGAGTAGAACCAAGTGAGTCCAGATAAGGCTTAAATTTATATGATGCATTAATCAGACAAAGGGGTACTTATCTGCCATTTCAAACCAGATCTGGAATACTGAGATCATTTTGAGTCACATTTTAGAAAAGAATCCTAACACACTAGAATTTATGCAGGAGAAGGTAACTAGGATGATAAGTGAATCTGGAAATTATGTAATAGGAATAATTGAAAGCACATGGGATAATTATTTTGGAAACTACAGTATTCTATTAAAGAAATATATTTCTTAAAGCAGATTTAACTCTTTTAAAGGTTGTAAAATGCTGTTATTTAGAAAAGTAAGCACATATCTTCACAGTTGTTTTCAAAAAAGAACTAAGATAAATTATTTTGTTAGGGACAGGCAAGGTTCAATATAGTAGGAAGAATAATTTTCTTCATGTGGACCTGTCCAACAATGGAATAAACTGACTTGTGAAGTGTTCAAGAAAGAGTAAGACATCAGAAATGATAAAGAAGAAATTGCTGCTCAGAGCTATATTATGATCTACCCGCAAAGTGTACATGATTTTAAAATTCTGTTTTTTATGATGTCTTTTACGTACTTGCAGATAAGATATCGAGAATGTAAATACCTTACATAACTCTTGATTATCATTATTAACATCAATCATTAATTTTGGTGTTAGGGTCTATACAGTGCTTGTAAGATATTAAAGAGTATTTGCAGTGTGCAGACTGATTTCTAATTGTTGATTCACCTCTCTTATCTCCTACTTCTTTGTCATAGCTCAATGTGTTAAACTATCAGGGATGCTTCTTCTAATCTGCTGTCAGGTGCAACAAACCAGACAACAAATCTTGTTAAATCAATAAACTTAACTATGCATACAGTTCTGAGTCAGTAGTCTCTTGTTTGAGTGAGATCAATTAAAGTGAGTGAACTTTAGGATAAATACTTGATAAGCTAAGAAGCCACGCTCTACTGTCTTATATATTTGTGATTGTGATCCAAATCAGATGCCATTCAAAAGCTTCCGTGGTGGGGGGGAAAGCAAAATAAAGCTTCCATGGGGGGGGGGGGGGAGGGGAGAGGGGAGGGAAGCTTCCAAAGAGACTGAATGCTAATGAAGGAAGAAGAGAAAATTTTAATAAAGTGTATCTGTATTGGAGTCAGATATAATTGCAATTTTTACTTGTTTTGTTTTGTTTTGGTGGAGAGGAGTGGGGAATTTTGCCTTAGGCAAATAGAAAACATTGATAAGAGGAAGGAAAAAGTAGAGCAAAGGCTTCTGAATAGTAAGTAAATCAATCTTAAGTAAAACAAAAAGATCACTTAAATAGGAATGGGGAGGGAGGAGCACAGAAAAGGTGAGACTTCAAATTATGGGAAGACTTGTTATAACAGGTTGAATGAAAGTTTAAGCAATGTTAATACACATAGGTATTTGTAGTTATACATGCATCCACACATACACTGTCTTAATTCTTCTCTTTATGTTCCCATTTTACAGGAAAATACGCAAGTGACGCTAGCCCTAGTTATCTATAATATTCAAAATTAAAATCAACGTCTAATCATTATTAACTTCTAAAAGCACTCGTGAGTAGTGAAACCTAGCTCCACTAATATTTCTCAGTCTCGAATAATTTGAGGGCTCTGTTGAGGCATCATTTAACTTCTGTGTGACAAGAAAGTGGCATGTATACTGTAAGCTCACTTTCCTTCTTTTCTCATTACGGTATGAAAATTAATCACGAACAATCAACACAAATGCAAATATTAGATCAAACTACAGAGCAATATTTGGTTATCAGATAATCAAATAATTCAGAATGTGCACATATTAAAATTTTTGTCAGAATAAAAAAGCGTCACTCAAAATTTAGGTTTCATGAAACCAGTTTCAGAAATACTGTTTACTTGGGGTGCCTGGGTGGCTCCATCAGTTAAGTGTCCAACTTCTGCATCGGACTTCTGCTCAGGTCATGATCATGACCTCACCGTTCGTGAGTTTGAGCCCCGCATAGGGCTCCATGCTGACAGCTCAGAGACTGGAGCCTGCTTCAGATTTTGAGTCTACCTCCCTCTCTGTCCCTTCCCTCCTTTCTGCTTGCACCCTGCCCTATCTCTCTCTCAAAAATAAACACTGAAAAAAAATTAAAAAAAAAAAGAAAAGAAATACTGCTTACTTAAGCAACAGGACCAATAGCGCCAAAATACTTTTTTCTGTCAGCTGCTAAGAGGTTTTTAATGTTGGAATCTGTCCTGAAGTTTACTTTGTTGAAAAAGGTAATGAACTAAACCACATACCACGGTTCCTGGAAAGACTTCCGTTTTCATTCCAGAGAGCCACCCACAGCAGAAAAAAATAGTTATGTGAGGGCAAGGAATAAAGAGTGGGAGATAAAACCCACAGGTCTTGGAAATCTGCAGGAAGATCTGGGACTTCAGGAGAGACTAAGAAGGGTGTGTGTTTTATGAATCTCTGAGGGAGTGGGAGGGAGAGTTTTAGAAAATGTTGCAGTAGTCGACAAATCAAATTCCTTTCTTGTATTTATTTCCTTTTTTTATTTTTTGAGAGGTTTCTGTTTTACTTTCTCTTTCTTTCTTTCTGGTTTTACATGGGTTACACACATTTTGTTTTGTTTTAATTTTTTTTTATTTGAGTACAGTTGACCACAATATTACATTAGCTATGGGTGTACAACATAGTGATTCAACTTTTCCATATGTTCTGCTGTGCTCACCACAAGTGTACCTACTGTTTGTCACCATACAACGCCAGTGCAGTATCATTGACTATATTCCCTATACTGTGCCTTTATTTTTGTGGCATATTCATTGCATAACTGGAAACCTGTGTCTCCCACTCCCCTTCACCCATTTTTCCCAGAAGTAGGGAAACCTTCTTCTTCTCTGGCAACCATCAATTTGTTCTCTGTATTTATGGCTCTGATTCTTTTCTGTTTCTTCATTCATTTGCATTTTAGATTTCACATATGAGTGAAATAATATGGTATTTGTGGGGTTTTTTTTTTGATTGCGTAAACTGTGATACATGTCTATTTCTTCTAGTCACCAAAAAGTGTTCTTAATTTTACTTAGTTTGCAATGTCATTGTTTTGGAGATCCCACCATATCTCCATACACCCTGTCATTATGTGTCACTGTGGTCCTTTTTGTCTAATTTCATACACAACACCTTCCCAATGGGTACTGGGTCTTAGTACACTGGCCACATTCCTAGTAACATATAAATATCATGTTGTTACTCCTTTACAGTTTTCTGAAGTTACCATTCTATCCTGATTTACTCGACACCATTTGTCAATATAAATTTTCTCTTTTCCTTAAGCTAATGCCATAATTAAAACCATTTGTGATAAAAATTCTTTCCTTCTTCTTAAGCCCAAACCATAACATTTTCTAGCTATAGACATATGCATACCAATAATTTCACTGCAATGATATTTTAAGCCCCTAGAGTTCAGGGCTTCTGCCTCATTCATTTTTATGACTTACACAGTAGCTAGTTTAGTGTGTGGTCAGTAGAGATGCTCAATTACTATTTACCTAATAAAAGAAGGAAATTATTCTAGGTCAGCTAAAAGAATATTAAGAGCAATAAGATTTTTGCATTATGCACTGACTATTAATATCCCTGTTAATTCTCTTCATAGAGAGGATTGTTTTAATAGTGTGTGATTTCTACATGCCTGATTTTAAAAGTCTATAACTTTCTGAATTAATTTAATTGCTGGGGAATCTTCTAGGACAGGCATTTTAAATCCACTCTCATTCTTTTTAAAAAATTTTTTTTTAATGTTTATTTATTTTTGGCAGAGAGAGAGAGAGAGAGACAGATTACAAGTGGGGGCTGGGCAGAGAGAGAGGGAGACACAGAATCTGAAGTAAGCTCCAGGCTCTAAGCTGTCAGCACAGAGCCCCCAAACCTTGAGATCATGACCTGAGCCGAGGTCGGACCCTTAACCAACTGAGCCACCCAGGCACCCCAAATCCACTCTCATTCTTAAAAAAAATTAAAAATTAGTGAAAAATTAATTTTAATTGCAAATAGCTATCATCAAAATTATAAACATAACTTCTAAATCTGTAGGCCTGTACCAAGTGAGGGAGACTTTCCAAGGGCTGCAAGTATTTCTCCAGATCTCAGGTAAATTGCCCTCATTCTGTGATATAGCCTCTGTGCTCTGGGACACAGCCAAGTGTGTAGAAGGAAAGGAATACAGTGACTTTCAGATCCTAACAGGAAGGTCAATGACCAAGGAGGGACAGAGGTTGTTTGGAAAACTAAGGCGACAGCTACAACAGGCGTATATAGATACATGCACACCCAGGGATATGGAGAGACAACAGACGGAATTTAGAGAGGCTGAGGCCTCCAGCTTACTGGTCAAGCCTCTATCCTAGGTCTCAGATAAATAATCCTCCATACTACCAAGTAAATTACAACCAACACAGTCTTGCTTTTTAAAAAGCACAAAAAAAGAGATACGTGGTTTCAAGGATTGGATAGAAATAAAGGACACTTAAAGGGAGGCTAACCTCAGGAAAGAAGGGTAAATACAAATAAAAATATCTGTACATTACAGAAATGTTTATTTCATTCCATAGAATAAATAATCCGGACTGGAAACACATTAGCCAAGGGATTTACAGAATAGAATAAATATTCCTGAAAACATTTTAAAGATTTGGTGGAGAGGCCAGAGGAAATCACAAAAGGAAACTGAAAGCTATAAAAGCAAAAATAAGCTTACTGAATATAGAAGATGTAGGGAAAAAGAAAATAGAGGTAAATACACACCCTACTGGTATTCTTAAAAGGCTGAAACGTTGGGGCACCTGGGTTGCTCAGTCGGTGAAGGGTCTGACTCTTGATTTTGGCTCAGGTCATGATCTTGTGGTTTCATGGGTTTAAAGCCCTGCTTAGGGCTCTGCATAGCCTGCTTGGGTTTCTACTTCTCCTCTCTCTCTGACCCTCCCCCACCCACGCTCTGTCTCTCTCAAAATAAATAAATAAACTATATTAAAAAAAAGGTTAACAGTATAGTATTCCAAATTCTTTGTGGTTTCTTTTTAAAATAATACTTCTTAAACTTAGAAGTATAATTTAGGAATGAATATCATTTGGAAAAAAAATAATAAAATAACAAGTAAGTCTCATTTACTTTTTCTTGTTAAAGTAAAATTACTTCTTAGGATAGCGCTTTAAGTATGGTCTAAAGTGTGCTTTGTGTGAATGAATACATACAAGTTGTTAGAAGCTAGTTTTCCTTTTCGATAGTGCTTACTTCTAGACAGTTAGAGCTTGGATGATTTCAAACATTCTTTTTTCTAGTTCTCTTCATCACTTGAACAGTGTAGGAATTAAATTTTCTTTAAACAAGTAAGCAATAATTCCTTTAAAATGAAATTACCATTGCAGTAAATAATCTTTTACAAGATAGCTACCTACGTTCTATCAAGAGCCCACCAGCATTTTAAGGTTTTGCTTAAAGCTCCTGGGTGATTTGGTAGGAGCCTTTAATAAGAATTAAAGCCTTTTGTATCTAGTTGTTCGATCTAGTCGTACTTACGCTCTGCATTGTAAAAAAAATATATATTACTAAATGTTTTTGTTCATTTTTGACAGAGAGAGAGCATTAGCAGGTGAGGAGCAGAGAGAGGGGGACAGAGGATCTGAAATGGGCTTTCACTGACAGCGGAGATCCAATGTGGGGCTCAAACTCACAAACGAGTTGAACGGCTCATGAGCTGAGCCGAAGTCATTGGACACTCACCCGCTGAGCCACCCAGGTGCCCCCCTCAAAATTAAAATATTGTTAAGCAATTTAAAATCTACTGATGTCTCTAATTGTTATGAATTTTTTCCCATATGGTAACATGAAATGACCGAGAATAATAAAATATGACAGTGCTACCTGCAGAAATATATAAAATAAACAAAACTGGTCGTGATTTATGTTCTTCATAGTAAAAAGGTAAAGAATTTCCACATCCATAAGGTAAAGCAAGTATTCAGGAAATAAATTATATTAGTGGGTTAAAAAATTATTAGAGAATTTGCTATAATATATACTGTAGTAAAGAAAAAAAAAGTTCTCCCTATCTGGAAAATATTTTTTTCTTTCTTTATATTTTCTATTATTTTTAAATTTTCATTTTTTTGTTTCTCTAAACAAGTCTTGACCTTAGCAATGCTGGAATTCTGAAAAACATATTTTTGTATACTTAGTGTACGAAACTCTACATACTAATTTTTTAAATTTTTTATGCTGATTTTTTAAAATTTACATCACTTTGAGCTCACCATTAAACTATTACTGTCTAATTTTATTTATTTTTTACTTTTTTTTAAGTTTATTTATTTTTGACAGAGACAGAGTGCGAGCATGAGCTGGGGAGGGGCAGAGAGAGAAGGAGACACAGAATCTGAAGCAGGCTCCAGGCTCCAAGCTTTCAGCACAGAGCCTGATGTGGGGCTCGAACTTACGAACCATGAGATCACGACCTGGGCCGAAGTCGGACGCTTAACCGACTGAGCCACCCGGCGCCTTCTGTCTAATTTTAAAACATAGATTACCTCACTTTACTCACTCTGAAAATTTTCTTTGGACACAGCTGGGTATTAAGAAATACATTAATAATTAATAGAGAATGTAACAAAAACCAACTCACCATAATCCTCCATAAATTGGTTCCCAGAATCTTTTTGTCCCGCAGTATGCTCTGTTGTCTATTTCTCCTCTTCCATTCACATCATCCCTATAGATTAATAACATTTTAGAAATTCACTTAATGCCATTAAATGAGATTTTGAGAGACAGAAGAAATACATGTGCACGTTAATATAACCTTTGCGTACCTAAGGACCATTTAAACATTTTAAAGGTGTAATTCATATAATCCAACCTCAGAGTGGTGTTTTGTCAAAACATAATTCAACAATGTGAGAAATGTTAAAATTCTTTTGCACTATTTTAACAGCATAGAGTGTGGAGGGGACATATGGTTCAGAGTAAAACTGCCTAATGCACTTCACAGCCTTCACAGCCACACCTTTTTCTTTCATATCTCTTTCTTAAAAACTTGTTTCCCAATACATTTCACCTAATTGTAGCCCAAAAGGCTTTATTTATTCTATGTTTTCCCATTTCCTCCCCTACCTACTCTACTGTTGCTGATTTCCACAATGTAACAGCAGTCTGGAGAGATCCGTTATGGTAAATGGTGGAGAGGCAGGGGGGCCGACAGAACAGGTGAAGGAAAGAGCCTCAGCAGTCAGTGACATAAAACGTCCAGAAACTCTCAAAAGAAATGTTTGCTCCCTCACACCTATTACTTTTCCAGCATTATTCTACTTAATGAAATACTTAGCGTATTTTAATTTAAAACTCAGACAGAAACTAACAGTAAAATCCCTGACTTCTTTCCGAACAAAAACGATGTTAATTACAGGCTCTTAAAGGTATTAGGAAGATATGAACAATCATGGAACTTCTTTTATTCTCTTCCTAAATATAGAGCTAAAAAAATGAAAACTAGGAATATCATTTCATAATGTTTTTAGTTTATAAACACTGCTCTTGCATCAAAAAATCTCAACAGTGCAACATGCAATTAAAGTTTTTCTTTTTCTTGTAACTGGCCCATATGCAGTAACGCATGTGCTACTGTATTATAATGGTCTTGTCTTCTCTTCCTGGAAAAATATAATCCATTCATTTCTGTGAGATTCACAAAATGCATCACCACCATTATGAAGACCACAAAGTTTATGTAGTTTTCATTTTATTCTTTATGGGTACGTCTACCTTCTAGGTAAAAAGTACCTAAGGTCATTAATATTATTTAGAAATTAATCCTGGCTTTGAGGAAAAGGACTTGGAAGAAACATGGCAATGAAAACATGTCTTCACTCAAATGGTCTGAAGTTTAGTGCTTGGCTATCCTAACAGTGGGGAAATAGAATAAAAATCAGAAACACTAGAAATCCAGGCAGACTCTGCAGGTCTGGTAATCAAGAAATTGAAGCAGTATACAAATGCTCAACCAGTCAGAGTAAAGCTGGTCAGCCTGCCTTCGTAGGAAGGCAGTGTTTTGGTTGAATAGCAGACCTGACCAAGAATCAGTCAGGAGACAGGAAGCATATTGAGTAAAGAAGCTCCAACTTAGTACTCACGGGCACCAGGGAGTAAATCCTACCTCGAGCCACCCTCGCTACAAAATCATTATGTCCGGGTTTCTGATCTCACTGTGAGAGCTTTTACTTTGCTACATCAGCTTGGCTCAAGAATTGAGTTAAAGTGTGACATTTTTGGAAGATCTTTAGGAACAGGAGAAGCAGGAAGCATGGAAGTGGGTACTGCCCTAGTGTTTCAGGGGCTCTGCAAACATGTGGGTGTACAGGACAAGCTTTCCATTGCAAACTTTATTGTAATGTATAAAATAGTTCTTCCCAGAAACAAAGGAAGATTCAAAAGCAAGCATGAAGTGATTCAATTGTAATTAAAACCAAAAAGAAAAAGAACATATCATTTTCTCCATGTTCTAGAACTACAATAAGGTTTTGTTTTCTTTAGTTTTATTAAATCATTAACTTCCAGTTTTAAAGTGAAAAATAATCTCTCAGCCATCCAAGTCATACTCAGAAATAGTGGTTCATTCCTTGGATAACCTCACTTTAAAAAGGCCACCATTAATCAAGGCAGCTGGGTGGCTCAGTTGGTTGAGCCTTCAACTTTGGCTCAGGTCATGATCTCTCAGTCCAGTCCATGGGTTTGAGCCCTGCATCGGGCTCTGTGCTCACAGCTCAGAGCCTGGAGTCTGCTTCAGATTCTGTGTCTCCCTCTTTTTCTGCCTCTCCCCCCACTTGTGCTTTGTCTCTCTGTCTCTTTATCTCTCTCTCTCTCAAAAACAAACATTTAAAAAAAACTGTATTAAAAAAGGCCACCATTAATCAACTTGCAG
This sequence comes from Puma concolor, assembly GCF_028749965.1. Classification (NCBI taxonomy): domain Eukaryota; kingdom Metazoa; phylum Chordata; class Mammalia; order Carnivora; family Felidae; genus Puma; species Puma concolor. The sequence goes on along the minus strand of NC_141667.1, from coordinate 207,683,170 downwards.
TTCTAAGAAACTTCAATTTTCTGTCCATTTTTTGTTGTTATTTTGTTCACTAAGAATCTCTGTTTGTAATTCAATAATATTCCCTTGTGGATATCAATATCAATAGCATGTATATGTACTCCACATGTATACGAAGTTATATTTTGAAAATAATAAGAAAATTTCCATAAAGATTGAGAGTGTTTCTTCTTTTTTTTTCTTTTTTCTTTTCTTTTCTTTTTTTAATGTTTATTTGAGGGAGAGGCAGAATGTGAGTGGGGGAGGGGCAGAGAGAGAAGGAGAAAGAATTCTGAAGCAGGCTCCAGGCTCCAAGCTGTCAGCACAGAGCTTGATGCAGGGCTTGAACTCATGAACTGTGAGATCATGACCTGAGGTGAAGTTGGACATTTAACCAACTGAGCCACCCAGGTGCCCCAAGAGGGTGTTTCTTCTTAATTCTGCTTCAAAGGCTTTTGCCTCTCGATTAGTCAACGTCTGTATTAGTTGTCCATAATGAAATTCAATTGGGATATGAAATGATTAAAGTATATTTTTCCACCAACTAGAAGTCCATTACTCATGTCTATGTTGTTTTATATTTTCAGAAAAAAATTTGTTGGTAGTAAAAAATCATATTGAATAAAACTCTAGCAACAGAGTATAGTATCTTAAAAGAGCCAAATATCTTGAAGACATAGGAACACATAATTTTATCATTTTCAATGGTCTCTTTTCTTACTCTTACTAAACTTTAATTATAATAGAGTCAGATATTCCTCAAGGCTCACCAATGTCATTTGGATGAAAAATTCATTAAAGACCGTTTTAAAATGTCACTTGCTTTCAAACTTTAATCCGTATGCTGTGGAGTTAACAGAGATAAGCAATTTCAAAATACCTATTGCAGTACTTATTGCAAATACAATTTTATTCCTAATTTTTGCCATATTCTCAATTCTCAGTACCTGAAATTCATAGTTCTGCTTCAAATAATATATCGCATTTTTTCAATTGTATTTTAATTAAAAAGTCTTTATAAACTTAACGGATATTCAGGCAAACGATTATTAACGCATCCCCAAATATGTTAGATCGCAAATAGCCCACTGAAAAATCCTCTGCTACGTTATAACATGTGGAGTGATAGAAGGTATATAAGGAGGAGTCAGAAGTAATGTGTATGAGCAGAGGCAAACTGAAATTTATTCAGTGCAGAGCAAATCGAATTTTTGAAATACAACTTATTATGAAACGTGATTTTAAAAACCAATTCTATTAATTCCCAAACACTTAGCTTTACATTCCTACTTTGGAAAACACTAACGACATCTCAGTGTACCAAGAGGAAACAATCCCTTTAATTCTATAGGTATATTATTCGATATGCTATTCCCTGCTTCTTACATAGAAATTTTAGCCTCTGGTGCCTGTGTGAGGCCTTTTTCCCCCATCTACTTCTTAACATAATCTTTCTCTTATATAACACCTTTCATTTGCAGCCTGCATCATATGTAAGTATCATTTCCAACTACTCCATTAACCTTGATCCCTTCTAATCTGTCACCAGGCATACTTCCAGGGAGTTCTTTCACTGGCACACTTCTTAAATGTCTAATGTGACACTTAATCACATTTTACAGGCTAAACAAAATCTCGACTTTGTATTTACTCGATTATTTTCATCAGGGTAGCCAGTGCACCTGCGTAATTCAAGTTTATGGACATATATTTAATGCAAATTAACTTGTTTAGTTATCTATACATGTCAGCCACAGCATTATCAAATTATAATATTTTGTGATGTTATATTCAGCTTTAAATTTTCAAATGATCATATTTTAAAACAAAAAAATATTCTTGAGGTATAAACCCGATGAAATGTTATTTTCTTTGTTTAACAAACTGTCTGCGTATCTACTTTTTCCAGAAAAAGATTGACTGTGTCAGAGTTTTCTCACTTCTTTTTCAGTGCTGATCAATGTAATCACAGTATTTTTTTTTTCAGTAATTGACGTTAATTTCACCTCAAATTTAGAACAGGTATTTTATTCATTTACCTATGAAAATACTTTGCTCTAATGGCAGCTTTTGATTTTTTATATGAAAATTTAACCACTTTCTGAATTAACTCGGTGCCCATTACTGAATTCTATGGTACAATCTCCAACCAGTCCTTCATGGATTTTCTCTTTCAGTTTTGCAATGGTGTTTGTATATTATTTCAAATAAAGCAAAAGCACAAGTAAAAGCCAAAGTCTGAAGAGAAATTTCAGTTGTACTGTTACTGTGTTCTTCACAAAACAATATCCATCCAATTGAGGCATTTTGTCATCAAATGCTAACAAAAAGGACTGAACCCAAAATCAAAGGCTCCAAATACAACTATGCTAATTGCCATACATATTCAGCTTTGCAATTCAGATAAATCTAGGGATACATCTGCCTAAAACTGAAGAAAATGAATGTTTGGACATTATTTCTGTGTTCTGTGCTTTCCATGCATGATGTGATTTAGATTCCTTCCAAGCCATTTACACAAACATACTTCTGTGTACTGTTATTTTATTTTATTTTTTAAATTTATTTATTTATGAGAGATAGAAACAGCATGAGTGGTGGGAGGGGCAGAGAGAGAGGGAGACACAGAATCCAAGGCAGGCTCCAGGCTCTGTGCTGTCAGCACAGAGCCTGACGCAGGGCTGGAACTCATGAACTATGAGATCATGACCTGAGCTGAAGTCAGACGCTTAACCGACTGAGCCACCCAGGCACCCCCAAAAATTGACATTCTTTTTTTTAATTTTTTTTTTAACATTTATTTATTTTTGAGACAGAGAGAGAGCATGAACAGGGGAGGGTCAGAGAGAGAGGGAGACAGAGAATCTGAAACAGGCTCCAGGCTCTGAGCTGTCAGCACAGAGCCCGATGCGGGGCTCGAACCCACGGACTGCGAGATCATGCCCTGAGCCGAAGTCGGATGCTTAACCGACTGAGCCACCCAGGCGCCCCCAAAAATTGACATTCTTAAGATGTTTACTAAGTCAAAGTTATTTTCTGAAGTAAATTTGAATTTTTACTTTTATTACGTAGAAAAAAGTGACACGAAACAGTTTAATACAATTTATCTTTAGAAATAGTTGAACCATGAATATGAAAGTTTTGCTGTTGAATAAATATAATTGGAACATTTCTTCCCCCCCAATTTTTTGTTTAGTTTTGGAACTGTTATATGGAAAATTTGAATTTAGAATAGCTCAAAAGAGCTACTGATACCATGGTCTTTTGAATTTTAGAGGGAGAATAACTGTTTCTTAATTACGAACCTCATCAATATTAGAATGACTCAGATTTCCTAGTTTGTTAACTACCCGTAAGATAGGACTGGAGGGTGCTACTTAATTTGATATAGTTGAATCACAAGAACAATCATTTAGTGAAGGAGATTTGGTGACCCAAAATAGGAGATACTGCTTCTTCAAAGTCCTTACATAACATCAACATGTAGTTTGGTCTTGGAAAAATATAACTTGATATGTTATTTTATTTCCATTTAGCATAGTTTATTTGTATAGGAAAGTTTTACTTCAGCAAAGCATTTCGTATCATATCTTTCAAAGCAAACAAAATTTTGCTGGGTATAAATCACACTGTGGTGTCAATAAAACCCATGAGCATGAAGTACATAATGATCTTGGAATTTCTGAAGTTTTTCCTTTTCAAAGTGCTATCTCACTCACTCTAAACAGAAAAGCATTTTATTTCATTTTTTGGTCTGTGAAATGATCAGATGATCTATTTAAAACAACAAATTGTAATAATTCTTTGGAATAACTAAGTTTAACTATTATAATATTATGCATGAGCAATGCAATTTTCTTCATGTAGTCTCATAAAGAATTATACATTGTCATTATACTTAGTAATTATGTTGGAAAAATATAATTACACATTATAATACACTTTCAGTATTACAAGTAATTAAAGTAAAAAAACAATTATTCTATGAATAATTCATTTTTTCTTTTAAAAAATCTTTTTTTTCTTTCTTCTTTTTTTTTTTTTTTTTTTTTAGAAAGGAAGCTGATATCAAAGAATTGTTAGGGACTTTAAAATGAACAAGGAACCAAACAGAGACTCTATTAAAATGCTATATTTTAGTAGCTTTGCAGAAGATATTCAGAATATCATATAAATAAGCCATATAACTTAAGAATGCTATGCTTAACTGATATGGAAGTCTAACTTCTACACCAATACATGGAATCTGAGAATGTCCTTGGCAGAGAAGAGGACATATAGAAAAATGCACATAAATTACATTAGCCCTATGAGACCTACATATAATCAGGCTTTTCACTGCTACAAAAAAGATAAATTCATCTTCCATATTCTCTTACTTTCACAATCTACTCTTACTCGAGCTGAATGATTTAACTATAAAGAATATCTAGACATTCCACTTTTCCATTTAATTTCTATATATGTACTTTTGTGACTCAATTATATATATTATGGCTGTTTCAGGTGATTAGAAACACTGAGTAATATATTGGAATATATTCCAACTCCTTTTTGGTTAAACTGTCTTAAGCTTTACAGAATATGACTAGAAATTTTAGGGATTTGAAGCCTGTTTTGATTATAATATCTAACATATGTTGACCGTATCTTATGTCCAAGACAATGCTTTTTACACATATTGGATCACTTTTATTCTTACAAAAATCCTAAGAGGTAGTCACTATTAGAAAACACATTTTTCAGATAAGAAAACTTGGCCTTAGAGAGATAAAGTTACTTGCTCAAATAACTTGCAAACGATGAAAGAGTTTGAATAGACTGTCCAGTCCAAGAGGATGGTATTTTAACCACTATGTTACAGTATGACCTCAGATTTTATCTAGAATTCCTAGAATTGTTTGAGAAATACCCAAATTAGTTAATCATGGCTATCAGAGAAGATCAGATTGTGCTACGCTGTTTAAACTATATCATTAATATGAGGATATACATCTATGGCAATTATATCTAGATGATTGATAGATAGATAATAGATAGACAGATGATAGATATAGATAGATGATAGATTTCCCAACAAATATTTCTTAAATATCACGTATATTCAATTGTAAATACTTTCATAAAAAGAGATACTATATTTAGAAGTACTTTGACTCCATGAACTTTCTATGATGCATACTCATGACTCTCTTTCGATTCCATTGACTTCAAATATTATATCTGATTAACTTTGAGGCTTCAGTTCAGTAGCCTTCCAATTATCTCACTGTGGATCAACAACCTACTTCTTTCATAATACAGTAGAAAAGGCAGGGCTTGAAGTTAGGCAGACCTCAGTTCTAGTCTTTATTTTGCCATTGCTAACTCTGCAAAGTTAAAGAGTTGCTTAAAGTTCTCCTGTATGTAAATGTAAGGCCACCTCCCCAAGGTTTAATTTATTCATTTCTAAATTGTTGATAATACCAACATCACAATGAACCATGTATATATAATCTATATAGTGATATACTGAGCACTCAGTAGATAGCAGCTAATAAACAAAATAAGCAAATTATCAGTTGATGCCAGAAAAAAAAAAAGCATCAGATACATCTTCAGACATGTGTTTAAATAGGCATAGTGATGGTATACGAAAGTACAGTATTCAACTTTCCAAACAACACAAATATTTAGTTGAATTATATAGAACATTGTTTAGGATTGGGTTCTTGGAATGATTAAATAATATTTTTAAAATATGAAGATGATCTGGATACTGCATGTAAATGTCTCCCTCACCCTCCCATTAGAGAAAGACATACATAGATTTGGTACAGGTTACTAAAAAATCATCTTCAATTATGAAATATACTTACTTACTCTTGTGTAATTCTATTGAAAAGAAAATTCATCTTGAAATAGAAGAAAAGAGACCTATGTCAGGGGAGAAAATTGAAAATCATGAAACAAAGAGAATGAGGAAGAGAAAAAAAATTACTTGAAAAGAATGTGTACACACAAAATAGAATTTAATTTCTGCTACTAGAGAAAAACAGTTTTCCATTCATCTCAATTGGCTACCATTCCAGATATTTATACTTAGCCATCTATCTTCTTTAGCTTTAGTGGAGAATCTTCATGGTGTGATTAAATTACATTTAGTCTCTGTTTGTATTCATCCTGTAACAAGCCCCAGATTGATACTTGTCTACTGTCAACATCCCTGCATCTAATGGACAGCGGCAATAAAAGTTTCCACATAAATTGTGCAATTAACTTTTTTTTTTTTTTTTTTTTTTTTTTTTTTTTTTTTTTTTTTTAGTCTGTGCAAATGGAAAAGCCTGGCTTTAAAATATAAATTAACAACATCTGTTTTGTAGTACGGGCGGTTGTATTCCAGTGAAGTTCGACAAAGTTTACCACCAAATTTTAGCATGACCAGTCCTGGGAAATATTGCACTCAGTTCAGTTAGAATATTTGTTTAACCGACCATTTTTGACAGCGAGTCAGTCATGGGAATCAGTGCTCCAACACTGAAGCAAAATGATGTACTATCTAAAGACGTTTCCCATCGCAGTTCGGTACCAAGTTGAGTGCCTCCCTGCACCCCACCTCCAAAAAAGCAATTACACGGAAAAACAACATTAATGTGATTTCCACTTCTGGCCATAATGAAATTACTGGGATGTATTTAGCCTTCACCATAAACAATAAGTAGACAAAATGTAAGGAAAGATGTTTTCAAATATTCAACAACAGGTAGTACAGGGCAGAGATCCCTGAGGAAAGGAAACGAATGAGTTCATTGAGTTTCTGTAGTCTCCAAAGCTCAGGAAGAGGGAGACTGATCACAGTTTAGCAGTCTCCCCAAGTTTAAGGGGTCTCTCTCCAGGTCCTGCCTGTTGTTTAGCATTGCTATTCTTGTTACTTGGAAGTGCTGGGGGTCTTTTTAATTACCGATTGCAGGTTACAGTCATCATGAAACCCAGTGAGTTTGGCCAACAAAGGTATGGTCTTACCAGCACCCTGTTCCCTCCACCGTGGGGGCCAAACTCGGCCCAAACTCTCCTCCCCCCTTTACACACAGCTGCAGTTTACTTGTTTGTTCTACTGTGCTATCCTTGAACAAGAAGATCTTTTATCTCTTCCCCAGGGTGGAGGCCCTTTGCCCCCACCTCTTCCTCCTCCTCGTCCACAAGCAGTGGAATTTTGCCTGTGCTGCCTGCCTTCAGATGGGAAGAATTCCTGCCACGACCCCAGCACTTGCAGGGTCTTGCTACTTAGGAAGAAAGGTCTGGGGAAATGCATTTTCTGCCCTGACCCAATAGCAGCTGACCATTTCTAAAAGCCCTCACTGTGGTATAGCTCTCTCTGTAGCCTAGCTCCCACTCTGTCTGGTGAACCCCTAGCTCTTGGATAAAAGCTTGCAAGTGAGTGCAACACCCTCTTGTATCTGAGGTTCCCAGTTTATCTGTCACATGAGTCCCCAGTCATTAGAAAACTGTCAAAATTATAGCTGACTTCTCCTTACCCTCTTTTAATGGAAATCACCACTTTCACCCATACTCTGACAAAGGCGAAATGTTTCCCATCTCTTTCTGAAGGGTTTGTCACTCTTTAAAATGTATTGCACTCAGTTATCTTGCAACCAACCTCAGCTCTCAGTTGGGCCTGAGAAAAGAAATGATGTTGTGAACTTCCTGAATTGTTCGTCTGTTTGTTTATAGAGTGGAGACAATGTTTTCTCATACTTCTCTATATTTCACTCAGAAGTGGGTCTTCTGTCAGTATTTTGATTACTTTTTTTTCTAAAGGTTGCTTCCCTTGACATTATCTGTTTCCTTCATTTTAAATTCTTTTCCTTTTCTTTTTGTTTGCTTCGGTATATGTTTTCTCTATAGGGTCTCCCCGCTCCCCAATCTCTTGGAATCTGTATGGTCATGTTAGGGCACATTCACTGGTGGGTCCACAGTAAAATGTCTCATTGAGGGACACCCATTCTCCCCACCTCCCCAGCACTAATGTCTAAATCGGTCACCATAAACAGAAATATCTCTTTTCCACAGGTTATACATTTGTGACCAGAAGTGTTCTGCAAGTCAAGGAGTTAAAGAAGTGGAGTGTCCTTGTTTAATTACTTTGCTCTTATGTATTCCCCGATCTAGAGCCTTTTCACATCACTCTCAATCTTCTTAAGATGATCAGTGATTCATTTACCTTCCCAGGATAAACCCAGTATTTTAGGTATAAAGGTGAGAGGGTGGATGATCCAGGTTCGCTAGAAAGATAGTTAAAATAGTTTTCTGTCTTGGGGCACGTGGGTGGCTCCGTCGATTAAGTATTCGACTTCAGCTCAGGTCATGATCTCACGGTTCGTGAGTTCGATCCCCACATCGGGCTCTGTGCTAACAGCTTAGAGCCTGGAGTCTGCTTCAGATTCTGTGTCTCCTTTTCTCTCTTCCCCTTCCCTGCTGGCACTCTGTCTCTTTCTATCTTTCAAAAATAAGTAAATGTTAAAAAAGAATTTTAAAAATAGTTTTCTGTCTTGAGTTCTACTTTTCAATTCCACCTTCAGGAGGAAATGTCTCAAATTCATCAGTTGATTGGGTAACAGGGTAAAGGTTACAACACCTGTAACTTCCTATAGCTTTCTCTTGCTTTTTATTTTTTCCCCTCAAACATAACTTCTTATATAGCTAGTTTACTTTTCATGATTTTGTTGGTATCTCTTATCCACTCTTGTCTGCCTTCCTATTCCATTTGTCTTTCCAGGTTTATACTTTTCTATTCCTTTTCTGCTATTTTACTTCATATTATGGGAGGTGTGACACAAAGTACACACATGTGTGTATAAAGCTACCAAATTTAGCCAGACATAACTTGTTGCAATTATCGATTGTCTACATTCAGACTATTATTTGGTGATCTTTATTTTAATATTCTCCTTTACTGTATCCAAATGAGCATCATTTAGTCTCCAATCCATATTTCAACGTATTCATGATGAATTAGTTGGCTTATAAGCATTCTTCGGCTCTTAATTAAAGCAATAGTCCAAATCAGCCAGTTAACAATGTTTGTGGGCACCACCATGACAGTCATGAACATCCGTGTCAGTTTCCTATGTGTCAGACACTTTCCTACCCTCTTTCCTATCCATTTATAGATATTTTTCACTTAAAACTAGAACACTCATTAGCCCTACATATTTACAAAACAAATCTCTGATAAGGAGTTTATACCCCAAATATATAAGGGACTCATACAATTCAATAGCAAACAAACAAAACATAAACAAACAAACACACAAACAAAAACCAACTAAAAAAAAAAAAAAAAGGAGATGAAGGACCTGAATAGATACTTTTCCAAAGACGAGAGATATAGGAGAAGGTACAGAGAACATCACTAATCGTCAGAAAAATGCAAACCAAAACCACAATGAGATATCACCACACCCCTGTCAGAATGGCTGTCATTTAAAAAGACAAGAGCCTGGGTGGCTCTGTCAGTTAAGCGTCCAACTTCCGCTCAGGTCATTATCTCACCTTTTCTAAGTTCCAGCCTCGCGTGGGGCTCTGTGTTGACAGCTCAGAGCGCCGAGCCTGCCTCAGATTCAGTGTCTCCCTCTCTCTCTGCCCTTTGCCCACTTGTTCTCTGTTTCTCTCTCTCTCTCAAAAATAAATAAATATTTAAAAAAAAAAAAAGACAAGAAATAACAAGTGCTGGAGAGGGTATAGAGAAAAGGGAACACTTGTACTTTGTTGGTGGGAATGTAAATTGATACGGTGATAATACAAAACAATATGGACTTTCCTCAAAAAGTGAACATATATGTACCTTATAATCCAACCATCCCACTTCTGGATACACTATCCACAGGAAATGAAATCAGTATCTTGAAGAGGTAGCTGCACTCCTGTGTGAATCGCAGCATTACTCACAAAACCAAGATATGGAAATACAGAATATTATTCTGCCAGGAAAAAGGAAATCCTGCCATTCGTGACAACATGGAAGAGCCTGGAGAACGTAATGTTTTGTGAAATAAGCCAGACACAGAAAGGCAATACTGCATGGTCTCACTTATATGTGGAATCAGAAAGTTGAACTCATCAAAGCGGAAATAGTACTTGCCAGGGGCTGGGGGTGGGGGAAATGGGGACATGTTGGTCAAAGGATACAAACTTTCAGTTATGAGATGAATATATTCTGGAGATCTACTGTACAGCATGATGATTGTGGTTAATTATACTGTATTGTATACTTGAAATTTGATAAGGGAGTAGATCTTAAGTGTTATCACCGTACAAACACACAAATAGTCAACTACGTGAGGTGATGGATATGTTAATTTGCTTGGTTATGGTAATCATTTCACAGCGTATACATATATCAAATCAGAATAATGTACATCTTAAATATATACAATTTTTATTTGTCAATTATACCTCAATAAAGCTGGAAAAAATTCAAAAAAAAAAAATGAAAGCAGAGATTTTGAATGGCAAGGTCAATAGTTATAAGCTCTCTAAAAAGTTTCTGCTCCTTACCATTATGCTGTCACCGACACCACAAAAGTGTTATTAATTAAACCCTAATAACA